>NC_044982.1:114016472-114657958 GCF_008728515.1 Papio anubis | reverse complement strand
GAACTAAACACTTCCATCTGTTCAATATTCAAACAAAAGACCTGTAAACCCTGGATGGTGAAAGTAATACTTCAGCAGTAGCACCAAAGCCTCAAATATGAAAAGATACCAAGAACGCCACTAACAAACAAAATGAGCTCAAGGCTGGGAGCAGTAGTTCACACCTGTAATTCCAGCACTTTGACAAGCCAAGGTGGGAGGATTACTTGAAGTCAGGTGTTCAAGACCAGCCTGGGCAGCATAGCAAATTCACATCTCTAGAAAATTTTTTTAAATTAGCTGGGCATGGTGGCACACACCTGTAGTCCCAGCTACTTGGGAGGCTGAGGTAGGAAAATTGCTTCAGCTCAGGAATGCGAGGCTGCAGTAGCTATGATCATGCCACTGCACTCCAGCCTTGGTGACAGAGTAAGACCTAGATAATTACAGTCTGTCCTGCTCCTATTTACATTAACATCACTAATTTAAATGCTTTCCATCAGCAGGATAAAAATTAAGTGAAATGTGACTTTGGAGGTTGGCCATAAAATAGGCAATGGAGAAACAGGCACTTCCCACAAGAATGAAAATGACCAATAAGCATATAGAAAAGATTCAAGGCCGGGTGCAGTGGCTCACACCTTTAATTCTAGCACTTTAGGAGGCCAAAGCCGGTGGATCATCTGAGGTGAGGAGTTTGAGACCAACCTGACCAACATGGTGAAACCCTGTCTCTACTAAAAAATACAAAAATTAGCCAGGCACGGTGGTGGGCACCTGTAATCCCAGCTACTCAGGAAGCTGAGGCAGGAGAATCGCTTGAACCCAGGAGGCAGAGGTTGCAGTGAGCCGAGATCACACTGTTGCACTCTAGCCTGGGCAATAGAGCAAGATTCCATCTCAAAAAATAAGAAAATAAAATAAAATAAGGTTCCAAAGCACTAGAAACCAAATACATGTAATGAAAACAATGAGATTTTCTACTTAAATACCAACAAATGGAAGGCAGACACTGGAGCTCCGCCCCTGTTGGTGGGAGTGTAAACTGAACCAATTTTTTCTGCAGTATAATTTGAAAATTTCTACTAAAAATCTTAAAACTGTTTTATGTTATTTTCCTCCAGAAATTCTATTTCTATGAATTCAGCTGAAAAATGCTTGCTTGAGTTCATTAAAATATATATATAAGAAAATTTACTTCAGGGGTGGCAATGATTAACTTAATATGCATCAAGCTTTTAAAAATGCTAATGACAAGGATATATTTGCTGCCATAGAAATATGCCCAAAACATAGTGACAAAAGACTATATGTTAAGATTCTACTTTTTAAAATGTTTATATGCATAAAAAAGTATAAAAAGCAACAAACCAGAATGTTTTGCGTGGCAAAATTAAATACTTTTCTTAATATTTTGTCTTCCAAATTATTACAAAAAGAATGCGATTTTCTTTATAATCAGGGAGAAGTATTGTTTTCATTTCATTATATTTAAATTTCTTTTCTTTTCCTTATTTTTTCTCATGTATGTATCACATGTACTCTAGAGAGCTTGAATCCCTACCTCTTGAGGTAAATCAGACCATTACTGTCTCTGTCAACTTGCCTTTTTTGGACATTTCAAATCAATGGAATTATGCAATACATGGTCTCCTGTCTGGCTTTTACACTTAGCTAATGTTTTTGAGGTTGGTCCATGACATATAATAGGTTTTGGTAATTTGTTCCTTTCATTACTGAGTAGAAGTCCATTGATGGATATACCACATTTTGTCAGCAGAGAGCATTTTAAACCTCGATTTCAATTTCCTGTGGTCTAAATGAAACCCTTGGAACACAGGACTTCTAGGGAAAGCTGCTGTGCATGTCAAAATAACTACTTAGCAGAACCAGCTTTCTCATCAGGAGCCTGAACTGCTGCAAGAATTTTACCATTTGCAACTTCCTTTTTTACAAGCAACACCTGTGCTACTACAAATCAGGACTTTTGAAGCATCTGATACATCCATCAGATAAGTGAGCATGTGTCTGAGGTGGACAAAATTGAAACCATCTATGCTACACTGCATATTTTTTTCCTGCCCCCAGACTGGACCAGGGAATCTCTCAGCTTTCCTAGAGTACTTACCAATGTCACTGACAAAGCCAAACAGTATTAAAGACCCTACTGCCTTTGCTAGGTAGATTTGGAGGGAGGCCCAGCAGCAAGGGTGGAGAGGAGAAAGGGGAGCTTGTGGAACAGGGAAGCCCCGGGGGTCACGCATGGCTCCCCGCTGTGGAGGATGTTGTGGATGGGGAAGTGCTGATGGTGTCCCTGAGCAGCCCTAGCACCTCCACTGGGCCTAGAAGGTCTTGACTTTGGACCCTTACCCATGTTCCAGAAGTGTTTAAAAGCTGTTTTTGCTTTTGTTCTTTTCCTAAATAATCATTACTTGGTAGTTAGTTATTAATCTTTCTCTGGGAGAGGGACAGGGCTTTAAAACTGAAGAACATAACTTTCAATAAAATATAAAAAATGGAAAAAAGTTACTTTGTAAAGAATTTGCTATACAAACCAAATGGGAGCTACTGAGAATCTCAATAAAATGTTAAATGCATTTGCTGCTGTTAGAAGAAACAAAGAAAAAATTTAGAAGAAATAAAGAAAAAAATGCATTTGCTGGCAGTGGTACCATTTGCCTAAGGTTGGGTCACTGTGTCATCATACTGTGGTGGGGGTATGTGTCGTGTATATGAGTGAAACTTTTCATCTCAAGATAGGTCATAATCTTAGCTGCAGTTTTCCTTCCAAATAGGGTTACAAAGTGGTAAAACATGGACTTGGAAGTGACAGACCTGAGTGAATAGGCACAGCTTAAAGAAAAATCCAATAAAACTAACTTTTAACAATCCTGAGGTTGGTTTTTGAAACAGATACAATTATTTACTCTAAGCATCTGGTGATGATCTTGAATCAATAATACATACTGTCGTGACCCTTTTTTTAAATGGAAATAGATGTTTCATCCAGAAAACCCCGAAACACTGACTTTTTTTTTTTTTTTTTTTTTAAGACAGGGTGTCACTCTGTTGCCCCAGTTGGAGTGGAGTGATGGATCTCAGTTCACTGCAGCTGGCCTCCCACCTCAGCCTCCCAAGTAGCTGGGACCACAGGCGCCACCGCGCCTGGCTAATTTATTGTATTTTTTGTACAGCTAGGATTTTGCCATGTTGCCCAGGGTGGTCTCAAACTTCTAGGCTCAAGTGGTTCACCCACTTCAGCCTCCCAAAGTGCTGTGACTACAGGCGCGAGCCACTGTGCCCAACCTGCAGTGACTTTTTAAAACTTAAGTTCAAGCATCTCTTCTTAACTCCTTTAATTGGAGGTATCTCTTCTCTCATTCTCATCTTTGGTGTTCCCCCCAGAGTTCACTGCTGACTGGATGTACAACATACATTTCAAAGTCAAGGCTGCGTGCAGTGGCTCGTGCCTATAATTGCAGCACTTTGGGAGTCCAAGGCAGGAAGATTGCTTGAGTCCAGGAGTTCGAGATCAGCCTGACCGACAGGCAGAAACCCCATCTCTATTAAAAATACAAAAATTAGCCAGGTGTGGTGGTGCATGCCTGTAATCCCAGCTACTCAGGAGGCTGAGGCAGGAGAATCGCTTGAACACAGGAGGTAGAGGTTGCAGTGAGTCGAGATCATGCCATTGCACTCTAGCCTGGGCAAAAAGAATGAAACTCCATCTCAAAACAAACAAACAAAACAAGCAAACAAAACAAAACACAAAAACAAGAACAACTTTCTCATGGAATAGTCTATGTGCGCCACCTACTTAACCTACTGAACGAAACCCAGATCCTTTCTTATCCTCCCAGTGTGGCACTGTTTCAAGGTTCAGACTATCCAGAAATAAAAGAACTGGAAATAGCAAAGGCTATGCATTTGTGTAGTTTGAGTCTGAGGATGTTGCCAAGATAGTTGCTGAAACAATGAACAACTACCTGTTTGGTGAAAGACTCTTGGAGAGTCATTTTATGCCACCTGAAAAAGTACAGAAAGAACTCTTTCAAGACTGGAATATTCCATTTAAGCAGCCATCATATCCATCAGTGACACGTATCATCAGAATTGGCACTTACACAAAAGCTACAGATGGAGGAGCGATTTAAAAGGAAAGAAGGATTACTCGGGAAGAAATTAGCTTAAGAAGGAAATGATTATGATGTTCCTTCTTTGATTTTACAGAAAATGGAAAGGATTTCAAAAACAAATCGTCAGACATCTACAAAAGGCCAGGTTTTATGTAAGAAGAAGAAAAAGAAAAAAAAAAAGAAGAAGAAAAAGGTTTTAGGTACTCCTGAGAAGACTGTGGATACCCAGGGCCCCACACCGGTTTGTAAATCAACGTTTTTAGGGAGATGAAAATCTGAAGTGGCTGAAATGAATGATGATGAAGATAACGAAATAGTTTTCAAACAGCCCATATCCTGTGAGACTCAAACACCTACATGTTCACAAAAGAAAAAAAAAAGACGAAGAAAAAGCAATCCGTGATTTTCAATGTATTATATATAAGATTTCTTCTGAAAAAATATTTTTATGAGAAAAATACAAAAAATTAGCTTGGCATGGTGGCTCATGCCTGTAGTCCCAGCTACTTGGGAGGCTTAAGGGGAAAGATCACCTGAGCCCAGGAAGTTGTGGCTACAGTGAGCCGTGATCATGCCACTGCATTCCAGCCAAGTCAAGTCATTACATTTATCTTAACCTATTCTAGGCTGACTTAAGTGGGATTTGTATTAAGAATACAATAGGCAACCTCACAGACATCTAAGTACAAAACTCAAAATAGGACCACACCATGGAAGGCCTGCCTGGGCTGGGAGGCGATTTTCCTCTCCTGCATGCCTTCACTCTGGACTTCTGATCCATGCTTGTGCTCTGCTCTGCGGATAAACATTCGGCATGTGCTCCAGACTCCTCCCGCTTCTGAGGCTTTGGCTTGCCCTGGCAGTACCCCTGGTCCCAGTGTTACTGGACCATACAGATGCTCCTCTGCAAAAAATCTATTGAAAACTCTCTGTGTCATTGCCAATAAGCAGGAGAGAGAATCTGATCTGCCTAGCAGTGGGGGTGGGAGTTCCCTAGTTGTCCCTGGATTTGTAGTGCTGCCCTTTCCAGAGACTCGAGGAGGGGCCAGATATCCAAAAAGAGGGTGTGGGTGGGGCATCAGTAATACAGTCTACTTCTACTAGAAAGTATAAAGTAGAGGCGGTGGCTCACGCCTGTAATCCCAGCACTTTAGGAGGCCGAGGCAGGTGGATCACTTGAGCTCAGGAGTTCGAGACCAGACTGGGAAACATGGAAAAACTCCATCTCTACTAAAAATACAAAAAATTAGCTGGGCATGGTGGCACATACCTGTAGTCCCAGGTACGTAGGAGGCTGGGGTGGGAGCATTGCTTGAGCCCAGGAAGTAGAGGCCGCAGTGAGCCGAGATCATGATGCCACTGCACTCCAGCCTGGGCAACAGAGTGAGACCCTGTCTCAAAAAAAAAAAAGAAAAGAAAAGAAAAAAAAAGAAAAAAAATACAAAGTGGAAGCATCTGTATGCATGATTGAAGTCATGCTTTCCATCTATTTTTTCCACCTTCCCTTTTTCCTCTCTAAAACACTGTATCTCAAGCTTCTCCCTATGTTATCAAGTACTCATAAGCATTATTTGAATGGTTGTATCAGAATCCATTATCTGGACCCATTGTCATTTAGCCATCTGCAGTTGCTGGAGATACTGCCCTTTCTGCCACACTCAGTCACCCTTCTGACCTTGCTGTGTCCAGTTATCTACTAATACACACACTGGTCATTTAGGACTTAAAGTTAAGAATAGTTATCATGGTTTCTAACACTTCATAAAGAATGTATCTTCCTAAAAATAGAATGGCTTGGAGGTTATACTATTAAAGCAAAATAGACAAATCGATGTTGAAATTACTGTTTTACTTTCTTCCTGTGTCTATTTCCACTTCTCTGTCATTTTGATGGATACAGTTTCATTTGGAAGGATTTTTATTTCAAAACAGAAACAGCATATGACATGAGAATGGGAACTCTGAAAGGTTCAACTTTCTAGTTTACTCAGTTTGTCACAAAAGCTACTGATAGTCAGTCATGAGTGGCCTGTATTGAAAGTGAGTTCACATTATGTACATCTTAAGCACTATACTTTTTATCAGATATAGAAAAATAGGTGGTGTGTTTGGAAAGGTATTCGGCTAGGAGTCAGGAAGCTTGACTGTTAGTTCCAATCCTGCTTCTTCAGCTGAGCGCCCGTAGGTAATAATTCAGCAGCTGTTTCTTAAATACCTAATGAATTTCAGGCGTTGTAGTTGGGCTGGGAATATAGATAGATACTGCATTCATGATTCTCCAAGGCTCCCTTCCTCACCCGCCTCACAGTGAGCTTTCTTATGCATTGGGTAAATTTGTCTCCTAACCGGCCCTAACTCTCTCTTCAACCTGCTTCCCAAGGCAGCTGTGAGGATCAAATGAGGGAGAATATGTGTGAAAGCAAATTGAAAATGATTTTAAAATGCAATAAAAATGTGATCCATGGAAAATTATTTAAAGATCCTTAGAATTTTAAATAAACAGTACATTAGGCTGGGCACTGTGGCTCACATCTATAATTCCAGCACTTTGGGAGGTCAAGACGGGCAGATCATGAGGTCAGGAGATCAAGACCATCCTGGTCAGCATGGTGAAACCCTGTCTCTACTGAAAATACAAAAATTAGCTGGGCATGGTGGTGTGTGCCTGTAATTCCAGCTACTCAGGAGGCTGAAGCAGGAGAATCACTTGAACCAAGGAGTCAGAGGTTGTGGTAAGCCATCACGCACTGCACTCCAGCCTGGGTGCAACAAAACAACAACAACAAAATTACATTAACCTGAATTTTCTATGGTTTTGATTTTAAATAGATATGAAAATTTTACAATGGACCACTGATATGGTTGAAAATCTTGGCTTGATTATTCTCCAAGAAAATGATACAGTGGTTTGTATGATTAATTTTCTAAAATTGCTAGCCAAAAGAAACCAAACCCTTTTTTGAGTTGAATGACTGGATCAAAGGAGCGTTGAACCGTATAATGGAGAAATGTTTTCTGTGTTCACTAACAGCTTGCCTTTGTTTGATTCCAGCTGCAGCATATCATGAGTGATGAGGTCTGTGAGCAGGTGACTGACCTTTACCTGGCAGAAAATAATAATGGGGCCACCAGAGGCCAGCTGAACACACAGAACTCAAGGAGCCTCCTGGAGTCAACGTATCAGCGGAAAGCTGAGCAGCTAATGTCAGATGAGAATTGAGTTAAGGTGAGAGTGGCTCAGGTAGTCAAACACCTTGCTGGTGACAATGTAAGTTGTTAGGATTCTCTGAACCAGAAGTTAAAGCCAGGGTACTTTGACCCGTTACTTTACTCCTGGAACTTTTTAGAGTTCCCAACGAGTTCACCAGAGAAATACAAAGTGGAAGTAACTATCTTCCGGGACAATCTACTTTGTTTCTTTCTTCCTTTAAAAAAAACAAAAACTAGTTATGTATGATTTTTACAATTTTATATTCTTCTTTTTCTCTGAACATTTATCATAGTACACTTTGTAAATATTATTGTTAGAAAAATGTTGGTGCATGAAATCCATGGTCATAGTCATTACAAAAAAGAAAACAGGCCTGGCACACAAGGTTCACACTTGTAATCCCAGCACTCTGGGAGGCCAAGTGGGCGGATCACTTAAGACCAGCTTGAGCAACATGGCAAAACCCCATCTTTGCAAAAAATACAAGAATCCAAAAATTAGCCAGGTGTGGTGACATGTGCCTGTAGTACCAGCTACTCAGGAGACTGAGGTGGGAGGATGGCTTAAGCCTGTGAGGTCAAGGCTGCAGTGAGCCCTGATCATGTCACTGCACTCCAGCCTGGGTGACAGAGCAAGACCCTATCTCCAAAAAATAAAAGAAAAAAAATGCAGATAAGCAAAACAAGTCATCTTAGAATTCTTTCCTGAAATTAACATTGATTACATTTCTAGACTTTTCTGTGTTTGAGTATATATTTTGAAAAAGTTTATACTGGACAAATGGTTTTTAACTTTTTTTTGAGACAGGGTCACGCTCTGTTGCACAGGCTGGAGTGCAGTGGTGAGATCATGGCTCACTGTAACCTCTGCCTCTTGGGTTCAAGTGATCATCATGCCTCAGCCACCCTAGTAGCTGGAATTACAGGCATGTGCCACCACACTGGCTAATTTGTATATTTTTAGTAGGGCTGCGATCCCTGCGTGTCTCTGGGCCAGCAGGCTCTTCCCCTCTGTAAACCTCAGTGTTCCCCTTCTAGAGAATGGGCAGAATTTCCTTCAGACAATACTTGCTCATCTGTGGGGTCCATAGAGAGGAATGGGGCATAGAGCTTTAGCAAGGAGCTGGACAGAGACCAGAAGCAGTCAAGATCAGAGGGATGAGAGGGTTCCGTCACCTCCCTGATTGCCCAGGACCTCACTGAGTCCTCACATGCATGACAAGATCTGTCCCACCAAGTCAGGGGCAAAAACCCTCAGCTCTGTCCCAGTACCGGGGCTGTAAGAAACCCATATCTCCTCTTGGGGCCTCCTGATAGGATGACTTCTCCCAGCTCATGCCATCCAAACAGGGAGAGCTGGTCCACGCCCAAGTTAGGAGAGTGCTGGGCAAATCAGTCCCCTCCAGCCACACAGAGCCTGAAGCTGCTCTCCAAGGACCCCTCAGTCACAGAAGGTGCTGGTCCTCCTACAGTGCTGCCCCACACCCACCACCGCAGCCTCCTGGGGGTGCAGTCAGGGGTGCCCTCCTTCGGGCTCTGCCCTCACACCCACTCCTACACAACTACTCTCCCTGCTGGCCGCCCCAGAGACCAGATTGCTTTGGGCCTCCACCTCCACGGGTCCGAACCACCATCTCTTCTGCTCCCCAGAAAGCCAGCTCCCGGCAGACAGGCAGTGTTCCCTCTTCATTCCTCAACACAGAGGGCCCATCACAACCCTCTCAGCAGACGGTAGAGCTCCCCACGCATCCTCTTAAAGAGGCTTCACCTTTGATGGCCACAAGCCCCAACACGACCTCCTCCCAGGGAGTGAATTTGAACAAAATAAAACATAAAAGCAGCATCTATTAAATTACCAGCAACATTTCCTACTAGGATTAACTCTCGGAGTGAGCAGTGTATTCCATTAGATGGATCAGTGCAGGGGGTAGCAAGCGTTTTCCGTACAGGGCCAGAAGGAAACTCTTTAAGGCTCTGCAGACCACTGGCTTTTAGTCACCACCTACTCAAACCCTCCCCTGTAGCAAGAAAGCAGCCCTAGGCAACATGTCAACAATTGAGCGTGGCCACGTTCCCGGGAAACTTTCTTTATGGACGTGGAAGTTTGCTTGTCACGTACTTCTCATGTGTCACAAGATACGATTCTACTTTCCATGTTTTCAACCATTTAAACATGTAAAAGCCGTTCTTTGCTCGTGGGCCACATAAAAACAGGCAGCAAGAAATTTGACCGTTAGACCAGCGGCGGCTGACCCCCGGATGGAGCATTAGAGCTTGGGTGCGCGCCCCACCCCAGGGCTTCCAGGAGAGGGAGAGCAGGCTGATGCCGCCTCCACCCCCATCGCTCTAGGGGAGAAGGCGGAGCTGGTGCTGTATGAAGTTTGGCTGCAGATCCTGGGCCAGCCCTACACCAAGGCCTTGGAGGACAAAACCAGCCCTGAGTTCTGCGCACTTCAGGGGAGCTGACCGGATGGGTGAAGTGGGGGTATCGGGGAAGAGGCCTCAGGAAGACGGGGGATGACTGGACAAGGCTCTGGTAGAGCTGTGACCCTCTCCATCCTCTCCTGACACCCCAGCTGACCTTCGTCCTCAGACCTCTGCCGAACTTTGACCAAGTGGTGGTGGAGGAATTCCAGTGGGTCCGGGGTGGCCCTGGGTGACCCAGGGCTCAGACCTGGGTTCTGGGGTGGAGGGCAGGAGGCTGGAAGAGATGACTGCCCTTAGGCCCCCCAGGCTGCCCAGCCCCCTGAAATCTGTGATAATCCTCCCACCAGGCTGGACCCACTGACCGCCAGAGTGGGTGCCACCTTCTTCAGCATGGCGCCAGCCCAGGCCCTTGTGTGGGACTGTGTGTGTCAGGGTCTGCACACCTGCACACCCTGGGGGAGACAGAGGGCCTCTTGGTAGAGATGGTCATCCCAGACCTCGGTCAGTAACTCCTTCCCTCTGCAGGCTCCCTCCGTCTGTCCATTGGCCTCCTCCCTTGGGCTCGCTGCCTCCACATGCCCTAATCTGAAACCTACCTCCCTTTCTCATGGAGCCCTCCAAGATGCTCCTAGCCCCAGCTCCCTGGTCCCGCAGCAACTTCTGGGCCCAGATTCTCCCTTGTCAGAAGTCTGGGAGGCAGGGCCCCCACCTGGCCATAGCCTTCTTGGTCTGCTCTAGGCACTCCTAGCCCCAACCTGCTGGACGCCTCCATCTCCGGCTATGCTGTGGCTCTTCTCATTCTAGACCTCCTGCTCGTCACATTTGCCCTTGTCCTAGTGAGTGTCTGACTGGGCCCAGACTCCTTCCTGAGGGGCAGGCTGAGCCTTTGATACCTTGAGCCCTTGAGCTAAGCTGAGGGGTAAGCAGGTCCCTTTACACCCCTGATTCCCCCACCCAAGCCCAGCATCTCCAGCTGGGGCTGCAGGGTTTGGGGTCAGGGGGCTGGGCCTGATCCCAGTGTCCCTGCCCTTCTTGTCAAGGTGCTAAAGTGGAGGGCCTCCCTCAGGGTGTTCAGCCTGGGAGTGTAGACTCGCACGGTGCGGTACAGAGGACCCTCTCCAGACAGGTAAGTGGTTCTCCCTGACCTCCCACCCTGCTTTTGTTCTGGATGGGATCCATCACCACCCCTGCCAGGGCCTTCTGCAAACAATCCCCGGGAGCTACTGTTGGCAGTGCCTTGGTGGTGCAGTCAGTGTGCCAGAAAAGCTCCCCACTACCGTGGGCAGTGGCTCAGGCAGTCAAGCAGACTCCCCCGAGCAGGCTCCACCTACCCCTAAACTGTTCCCAGCTGCCTCCCACCAACCCTAGAAATGATGCTGGGGGCCGACAGAGACTGAACTTAGGTGCACAGGGGGCCAGGAGACCTGGGACAGAGAACAGGTGGTGTGGGGAGGGAATCTTCCCTCCCCAACTTCCCACTGCATAAGGGCCAGACAGTGGCACCTCCAGGTCCTGGAAGGACATATATGGACCCAATTCAGTTTCCCCTTTGTCTCATGGCCTTTCTTCTCCCTTCCCCAGGGCCAGGTGGATGTGGGAGGAGACGCAGCACCATCCTGGGTGCACTCAGACTCATTCCTCACTCCTGGCCTTCACTCCCTTTCCTCTACACACAGGTGACCCCTTACGCTGCTGATCCCTCTGCTGAAACCCAAACTCCAAGACTCTCCTCTCCCCACCTTCACCTTGCCCCATGGCTTCCACAGACAGTGCCTCAACGCTGAGGAATGAATCCGGAGTTCCAACACCATTGACTTTCCCAGGAACTCAGAGCCAGAGAGGGCCAGGGTCCAGCCCAAGGCCTCACAGCCAGGGGCTTCTTCCCTCCTACACCCCCAAGGACTGGACTTGCAGGGCTGGGGCAGAGGTGGGGTGGGGGAAAGCAATGCCTTGTCAACCCACACAGGGAGCCCCGCTCCCATCCCCAAGGTGCATGAAGTCGAGGAACACCCCTGCTCCCACGTCCATGCTCATTCGGGCCCTGCTCCAAGTGCTTGGCACTCACACCAGCCTCATGCCCTTCATGCCACAGGTATCGGTCTTCTTTACAGAGTGGTAAATGATGGCCAATACAGCTAGACCACACAGAGGACTTAGGCACAGCTCGGGGGTCCACAGTCTCTGCTGCCCCTCCTGCCACCAAAGTGTGGTCCTGCTTCCAGGCAGCAGCAAGGGGACAGAAGCCCGCCCCAAAGAGGGCTGGGACAGGGCACCCTTATGCCTGCCTAGTCTGGTCCAGTAGGGCTGGAGGGACTGTCAGTCCTAAAAGAAACGATGGCCCTTTGAGGGTATGCAAAAGTCATGAAGCGATCCAAAGTTTGTATTTAAAATATTGATTTCTAGATACTTAGACAGTCATCTCGTGTGAGGAGCTGGGAGGGCCCCAGGGTACCGCCCACAAGAGGAGGAAGACTGAAAAGGGGTCAGAGGAGGAATGGGGGCTGCTGAGGGCAAGGCCCACCCCCTCCCTGAACCCCTGAACCCAGCCACAGAGCCAGTCAGCCTCAGGCCAGAGGGTATGAGCAACGGGGCCCTGGCTGCTCTACAGTGGATCAGAGCCAGTGGGTGTGGGGGGTCTTCCAGGGCAGGTGTGGGGCACAGGACAAGGTAAAGCAGGCTCCCAGGGCAGAGACTAAGGCTGACCCCTGCAGCTCCTCTACTGCAGGGGGGGACACAGGGATAGGCAACGGTCTTAACCCAGAAAGCCCTGGTGCTGCTCCCTGTGACCATTGGACGCTTGGCAGTGGTGGAACCCAGGAATGGTCTTGAACCCATGACCCGGCATGGAGCCATGATATCCTGGCCCATAGGCTCCCCCTACCTGCAGGCAGTGGGCAGGGCCCAGTGAGGGGACCCCAGAGCCCAGACCATGAGCTTCACCTGGCCAAAGACAGCAGCCAGCACCAAGACATCAAAAGAGGGCTGGTGGACAGATCATCACATCAGGCCACCAAGGCCGCACCAGGTTCCCTCTGCACTTCTGGAACACACAGTCTCCTCGCCCTCACCCCAGTACCTCTGAAGCACCAGCTTCATTAGATGCATTCTGTCCCAGGTCAGCCCTGCCGTCCAAGCAACTGCAATTTCTCACTCAGAGAGCCAGGGCGGCAGGTGGTGGAGGGGTCCCTGGAAGATGCCTCCTGGATGCCCTGATGCCTAAAAACGTTCTCAGTGGGCCTTCTCTTAGGGAGGGGAGGGTTATGGCCTGCCTCTCCTCTCCTTCCCAGCCACCTCCATCACCACAGTGAGCCCTTTACAGGCGTCTCAGACAACTGGCTCACTGGAGCCAGGACTAGCACAGACACAGCCCTGGGGCTGAGGCTGACTAGGTGGGTCTCTGTCTTCACTCTGTTACTTGTCTTCAAGTTTTGGTCTCCCGCCCACTACATGCAGGCTCGTTTCCAGGCTTTATGAGGCCTTGCACAGAGACAGAGTTCCTCAAACACAGCTGGTGAACACAGCGGGCTTTAGGGAGGTGGCACATACTTGGGGGGGTGGGGCCGGGTAGCAGGAAGGAAGCAGCCTGGGGGCCAGCATGCCTGTCTGGAGTGGGTGGCCAAATGGGACCCTGCACCACCTGAGGAGAGAGGGTCCACCTGGAAGAGTGGATCAGCTTCGTGATGGCCACCAAGCTGGATACCGGGTGAGCCTGCAGGACAGTGCAGAGGGGGGCTGGGAAGGGACAGGCAGCTGGGAGGGCATGTCCTGTATTCCTCCCATACAGACACGTGAGTCTTCCCAAGTGGGTCTTCACGGGGGTGAGGGAGCATTGAAGACACACCTCCAGCTCACCTCAAACCATCTCAGAGCCATCACCAACTCCTCACACAGGCCAGCTGCATTGTCACAGTGACCCCAGAAGAGCACACAGCCCTGTCCTTCAGATGAATAAACAGAGGGAGAGACACATCTGACAGCCAGGAGCAGGGACTCACAACTCAGGTCCAGCTGCAGTGCTGCCTCGATGGCTCTGCCTGCATCCCTCCGGGACTCAAGTTCCCAAGCAACAAGTGACCACAATTTGAGTATGGGTGGAAATAGGAAGCATTATCCCCATCTGGTTGCTGGGGAAAGGGAAGCAAGGCACAGGTGACTCTGCCCAAGGCCAAAGTGCGTGACAGGGCTGGTTCAACCCCATCTGTCTCGGCCAGCACATGCCCATGGCAGAGGCTTTCCTGTGACTCCAACCTGGAAGGTGTGGGAACTCCCTTCCAACAGTTCCACCCAGGGCACAGAGCATGCAGCCAGCGTTTGGGAGGTGACAGTGTTGGGACGTGACAGTGTGTGTTCACCCGGTTAGCCAAGGCCTCATGGAGCCCAGGGGTTCCTAGGGTCAGGAGAGCACTGGAGCCCACCCCAACACCCATTGGAAACCTGGAATCTGCACCCCAGGAGATCAGAGGTTCAGCCTCCGATGCACCTGGCAAGGCAGCAAGGTGAGACAGGGCACAGGTGGCTTCCTGCTTCCAACCAGTCTCCTTCAGGTGGCAGGGAAGTGATCTCCGCCTGACTCTCCGCCTCCCAGCGGGAGGGAGAAGGGGCAGCCACCCATCAGGCCTTGCCCAGATTGAAGCTGCTGAATCTAGGGTCCCAACAGGCGAGGTGTGTGACCCTGACTATCCCAGGCCTGGCTACAAGGCAGTCCTGTCTCTGGTGAGGGCCTGGCAGACAGGAGATGTGGGATGTCCCCACGCGGCCTAGCTACAAACCTGATTGAAGATAATCATGTGTGCAAGACCATCAAGCTCAGCCAAACACACAGAGGACCAGGGGCATGAAAAGTCAGTTTGGGCCCAGCCTGGCCCCTGGAAGGATGGGCATGAGGGCCACGGTGAAGGGGGAATGCATGGTCACGCCTGGGTGGTCAGGGACTGTCAGCTCCTTGCTCTGTGGCACATCTGCCCAGGCTCGGCTCTGCACTCAGCCTTCTGCCTGGACCGCAGGTGCCTGGACACTGGCCTCAAGCAGGGGATGGTTGTAGTGAAAGGCACTGTGGCATGTGGGCGAATCCCAAGCATGTATGTGGGTATCAGCCCCAAAAGAGATAATACAGGCCAAAAACTTAAGCAGATGTGAGACAGAATCTCATCAATAGAACTCCCCTGTCCTGGCTCATCAATTCAAGTCAGCACCTACTCCTGACCCCGAAGCTGCAGCTCAGTCTGGCTTGAGACTCACAAAGAGATGTTAGTGCTGGGCAGGGGGAGCCTGGCCCAGCTCAAGTATGTCCAGCAAAGCCAGCTGGATAAGAATCTCTGAAGATTAGTCCAGGCACAAGAACAGAAGCAGCTCTGGGCAGGAGGCGGGCGGCAATGCCCAGGGGCAGGGAGGCCTGACGACCCTTAACTAGGGTAGGTGCCAGGTCAGCGTGCAGAAGAAAAGGTGGTGATGGCTATCCTGCCCAAGGCCAGGCTGGCAAACCTAGGGGCCAGCCTTGTCTAACTCTAAACCATGCCAAATTCAGATCAAAAGTATCCTTCAAATGTGTGCAGGCTGGAGAGCCCCCCTGCCCCTCATCCCTCCCCTGCCCAAGCTGGTTCCCATCCCCACCAGAAGGAAATGGAACTCTTCTATGGGGCATAGCCCGCCCGCCAGGTTCTCTGTCACCTTGGGGAAGGGGCAGGGGGGATGGGGAACTGCAGCTGGGTAAGAAAGCACCCAGGTCCCACTCTGTCCCTTTCTTTGCCTGGGGCCAAGGAGAGCCACAGGGGAAGGGCCAGGTTAAGAGGGATCCACCCTGGAGCCCAGAGCTACCCACAGAGAAAACCCCCATCCTCCTGATCCCAGCTCCCAGCTCACACTGCTGGGATAACATCCTCTGCTCCCAGCTCACACTGCTGGGATAACATCCTCCCCATCAGAGAGGCCGGAGGAGGCAGAGGCTGACCCTTGCTCCTTTAGGCACCTCAGCGGCCGTAGTCCGCCTTCATCATGACTACTAACAGGAAGGGGGTCCCTGGGATCACAAATGTGAGGGGCAAGCTTGTTGGGCCCAGGTGCCCAAGGCAGACTTCTGCAGGGCACCAGAGCCAGAAGGATGGGGAGGTCGGAGCACGGTGGCTTACACCTGTAATGTCAATACTAAAAGGCTGAGATGGGTGGATCACATGAGGTCAGGAGATCGAGACCATCCTCGAAGCAACACGGGTGAAACCCCCATCTCTACTAAAACTACAAAAAATTAGCCAGGCGTATGGCATGCTCTGTAGTCCCAGCTACCAGAGTCTGAGGCAGGAGAATCACTTGAACTCAGGAGGGGCGGAGGTTGAACAGGTGGGCCACGATCTGAGCCTGCATGGGCCATGGTGACCCCTGAGCCAGGCACCCCTACTCTTTTAGTCTCAGTTGTAACTCTGTCTCATGGGAAATGTCAGCATTACCTCTGGAGTCAAAGTAGGTGTTGTGGCACCAGAGTTCCCTGTAGGGGACCAAGACCAAAGGATGCAGGGGCTGTGGCTTATCCCGAAGGTCAGGGCTAGACGAGGGGATCTGTAAAGCCGGGGCGGCCAAGGGCCTGCCCTTCAGGTTACAGGCATCTGGGTCCTGGTGTAGATCCTCATATGCCATCCAGAGACCCAATCCTAGGGACAATTCCTCCCAGGCTGGTAGCAGAGAGTTGATCCTGTACCTCACCCCACCCAAAGTTCTGACATGAGGGGGCCCCAGTGCTCAGGGAAAGACTCTTCAGGAAAAGGTTCTCAGGGACAGGGAAGGTTTGAGCTGGGTCTTAGGGCAGCCAGAGAGGTAGGTGACAGGCCCTCTCCCAAAGCCCACCAGAGAATGGCAGGATGGACACAGGTGTAGTGTCGTGGAATGTTCTGGAAGACAGGAGGCAGTCTCCCACTCCCCGATGGGGCTGAGTAGTGAGGTCAGGTCCACACACCCTGCAGCAGGCTGGCATCCACACACTGGTGCACTTTGCTTCTGTTTTAGAGACAGGGTCTTGCTCTGTGCCCAGGCTGAGCAAGTGTGGCTCAACTACAGCTCACTGCAGCCTTGACCTCCTGGGTTCATGCAATCTTCCCCACCTCAGCCTCCTGAGCACCTGGGACTATAGGCACATGCCACCATGCCTAGTTTTATTTTTGTAGAGACAGAGCCTCGCTATGCTGCCCAGGCTGGTCCTGAAGTGCTTCCACCTCAGCCCTTCCAAAACACTGATTACAGGGACAAGTCAGCACTCCTGGCCAAGTGCTGGTGCATTTTGGCTGCCATGGTGCACAGGAGGTATGAGCTGGGCAGAATCTGCTCCTTGACCTCTACTCCAGGCCTGCACCTAGACTGACCCCTGGGCGCAGGGAGCAGGTGTGGAGAGAACGAGTAAGCAAAGTCAGTGATGGCACCCAGGCTGGGACCATTAATGAGAGATGTGGGCTCCAACCCTCGTGCCTAGTGGTGGGTCTCTGCCCCTTGGGGGCCAAGATGACTTCCTAGAAGCCAAGGCATGGAGGCCAGCAGGCACCTGGAACTGAGGACAGAAGACTCTGATGAGAGGGAGAGGGGAGGCCTCTGACATAGCTTGATACTCTTGGTCCACCCACGCCTGGTGCTGAAATGATCCCCAATGCTGGAGGTGGGGTCACAGTGTGAGGGTGTGTTTAGGTCATGGTGGGGGATCCCTCATGAATGGATTAGTGCCTCCCAGGGTAATGAGAGTGAGTTTTCTTATTTTTTCTTTTTCTTTTTTTTTTTGAGACAGCTGCCTCACCTCACAGTCCAGGCTAGAGTGCAGGGCATGATCTCGGCTCACAGGTGCTCCCACCCGGGTTCAAGTGATTCAATGAGTGAGTTTTCTATCAGTTCACAGGAGCTATTGTTTAAAAGAGCCTGATGCCTCCCTCTCCTTGCTTCCCTCTCTCACCTGCAACACGCCTGCTCCCTCTTGCCTCCCGCCAGGAGTAAAGCTCCTGAGGCTTCACCAGAAGCCTAGCAGATGCCTGTGCCAGCCTACAGGAACTGTGAGGCAAAGAACCTCTTTTATAAATTACCCAGTCTCAGGGCCAGGAGGGTGTCAGCTGCCTGTAACCCTACTCTTGGGAGGCCGAGGTGAGTGAATCACTTAAGGTCAGGGAGTTCACACCAGCCTCGGCCACCCTGGTGAAACCCTGTCTCTACTAAAAATACAAAATTAGCCAGGTATTGGAGGTGCATGCCTGTAATCCCAGCCACCTTGGGAGCTGCTGAGGCATGAAAATTGCTTGAACCTTGGAAGGCAGAGGCTGGAGGAGCTGAGATCACACCATTGCACTCTTAGCCTGGGTCACAAGAATGAAACTCCATCTCAAATCTCTGTGTCTACTAAAGATACAAAAAAATTAGCCAGTCATGGTGGTGCATGGCTAGCACCCAGCTACTTGGGAGGCTGAGGCAGTAGAATAGGGCCTAAACCCACGAGGCGGAGGTTGCAGGACCTGAGATCGTGCCACTGTACTCCAGCCCATGACACAGCTAGACTTTGTCTCAAAATAAATAAATAAACCAATTTTTTGTATGCTCCTCTGGTGCAGGCAACGCAAAATGGCTAATACAGCCTCTCACGCTTCAGGTCCACTGGACCTGACAATCAGGGAAGGGTTGGTCTTGACTCTGCCATTAACAGGCAGACCATGACAGAGCAGTTCCCCTGCTTTGCCTCAGTTTGTCCTCTCTCAGCTGAGCAGAGCAGGATAATTGCTTCCCCGCGTGGGCCATGGACAAACAAAGCCCTGAGTCCCACAGGAAGGCAGGTGGGCTGCTATCCAAGGGCAGATACACTCCTTTGGGTAGTATTTTTATGTCCCTAGGTGGCAGAGGGACATGGGAGAAGATGCCTCCCTTTGTGGGCAAGGGAGAAAGGAAGATAAGCAGAGGTGCCAGACACCTGCTCACCCTCCCTCCCACCCTCACACCAGGCCCATTCCCCACTTAGCCCCCAACTCAGGCTGCAACTGCTCCTCCCTCGTGGTCAGTATGACTTTCGTGGCCAAGCTTTGTATGGTGAGCTGACAGCTGCTTGGATTCATCACGGACAGCATGTAGTGTAGGCGGGATGCAGGACGGAAGGGAAGGGTTTAAACCAAGTGCCGTGTCCAGCTGCCACCATGCACCCACCTGCTGTGGGCAGACCATGCTGGTCCACCCCTGCATGGCCCCCACCCCAAGGTCTCCCGGAGTCCCGCCTCAGGACTGAGCCAGACTCCCTTTGGGGACAGGGGACACAGTCTACACATAGACATCACTTGTGCTTTGGGGCAAAGCCATGGACAAGTGAATGGGAGGGGCCCCGCTGAGGGTAAACGGGCCTGGACTACTCCAGACCTGCCTCTGTGACAGGACGGTCCCATCCTTCCAGTCAGACTCCTGAGCTGAAGCCCACCCAGCCAGGGAGTGGGGAAGGTGGCCTGCAGTCTCCCTTGAGTTCAGGCCCCTCCCACCCAAGGGAGCTCTCCCATAAAAAAAGATGCAGAAACATCAAGTGCTCCTCCCAGCTTGCTGGCTAAGCTTCCTGGCGTAGCCTCCAGGACCCTGGATGAGTTAAGATGGGGCTGCCAGCAGCTGGGGGCAGGGGGGAAAGCTGGGTCCCCAGGGTGATGCCTAGTGAACATGCAGGCACGGCAAGTGATGGCCCCTGAACTGAGCCCCCTTCTCTCTGCCCAGGGGCCTTGGTGACACACCTGCTGCTGAGCTCAACCTAGCGAGTCAGGGCCTCCTGCCAAGGCAGCCTCTCTTGCTTGGCAAGACAGTCCTGGGATCGTGCTACTCTCTGGCTAGGGCTCAAGTATCCAGGCTGTGAAAGGGCCAGCAGTCAGAAAGAGGAGGCCGTAAGTGGGTCCCTAGGCAGTCAGGGGCCCAGGACAAAAGCCCCTGTGAGGGGATGAGGGGGAAGGAGACTGAGCTGTACCCCCACCCTGAGATCTGAGTGCACCCCGGGCTCCAGAGGGGACCTGGGGAGACCAGCATGTGAGATTTAACCGCTACTGATGCCTTTGAGCACCTATCACTTGTAGGCTGGGCCAGCCAGAGGTTGGCATCAGAGGAGCAGGCCAGGGCCACAAGCAGCCAAGCAAGGGCTTCATTTGGTAGAGCTGTGACTTCTTCATCCCTCTCCTGGACTCCCCAGCTGACCCTCATCCTCAGACCTCTGCAGAACTTTGACCAAGTGGTGGTAGAGGAATCTCTAGGGCTCAGTGGCCCAGACCCAGGGCTCAGACCAGGGTTCTGGGGTTGAGGGCAGGAGGCTGGAAGAGATGACCTACCCTAGTCCCGCAAGGCTGCACAGGCCCCCTGAAGTCTGTGATGATTCTGCCACCAGTCCAGATCCACTGATCGCTAGGAATGGGTACCACCTTTCTCAGGCTGGCACCAGCCCGGCCCCCTCAGGTAGGACTGTGCCAGTGTCTGCACACCCTGGGGAGGCAGGAGGGCCTCTTGCAGAGACACGGCTACTCCAGACCCTGTCAGTACCCTCTGCAGGCCCCCTCCTCTGTCCATCTCGCCTCCCCCACGTGCCCTGATCTTGAAGCCTGCCCTCCCCTGCTCATGGAGCCCTCCAAGATGCTCCCATGCCCACCTTCTCTGTCCCTCAAGAGCACCTTCTGAGGCAGCAGATTCTGGCTCTCCCTCAGAAGTCTGGGAGTGTAGGGTCCCCGCCTGGTCATAGCTAGCCTTCTTTGCCCCTGCTCTTAAGCACTCCTGGCCCTAAAGCCTCCAGCCTGCTGGGTGCCTTCATCTCAGCCATGCTTTGTGGTTCTCCCTCATCCTGGGCCTCCTGCTCACCATAGTTGCCCTTTGTCCCAGGACTGTCAGGCTGGGCCCAGGCTCCTTCCTCTGGGGCATGAGCCTTTGACACCTTGAGCCTTTTAGCCAAGCTGAGGTGAGATTCCCCACCTGGGCTCAGCATCTCCTCATCCCCAGCTAGGCCACGGGATTTGGACCAGAGGGTGGGCCTGAAACCCAGTGTCCCCACCCTTCTGTCAAGGTGCTAAACTGGAGGGCGTTCCTTGGGTGCCTTACTTCCCCAGGAACTCAGGAGCCAGAGAGGGCCAGGTACCAGCCTGGAGATCACACAGCCAGGGCTTTTTCCCTCCTGCACACCCCCAAGGACTGACTTGCAGGGCTGGGACAGAGGTGGGGCAGGGGAAAGCAATGCCTTGTCAACCCACACAGTAGCTCCCACTCCCATCCCTACAAGTACACAAAGTCGAGGGAACACCCTGCCCCACGTCCATGCTCACTCAGGGACCTGCCCAAGTGCTTTTGGCACTCACACCAGCCTCCTGTCCCTCCACATGCCACAGGTCGGTCTCATTTACAGAGGGGGAAATGGTGGCCAAGAGCCCCCCAGCACACACAGCCAGACCACACACAGAGGTCTTAGATGCAGCTGAGGGGTCCATAGTCTCTGCTGCCCCTTCTGCCACTCGTGCTGCAAAGCAGACCACACTTTGGAGAGGGAGGAAAGAGAGTGAGCTGGGGTGCCACCCATGGGGCAATGGGGGACTAGGAAAGGGTCAGCCAGGGAGAAAAAGGGCGAGGTCTGGATCCTGTATGTACACATCGTGCGACAGCCCATGGGAGTCAGGAGACCCAGAGCCAGGTCCCAGCCCCCAGGCTGCCAGGCATGTGACTGTGGTTAAGTCATCTCCCTGACTCTCTCCATGCACCCCTTTGCATGTTGTGTGCACCTTTCTAGAATGAGCGACACCGGCTGGGCTCTATACTACTGCATAGGGTTGCACCCCTGAGTGCTTCTGCAGGCTTTGCTTCTCATAAGGGTGGGTACAGGCTGGCCACGTGCTCTTGGGGGTAGAATGGAGTAGCTCTGGAGGTAGCAGGTGGGAGCTGGGTTGGGTTCTTGGCCCAGACAGGGCAGGGCACACCATAGGTCACAGGGGCCTGGTCCCTCTCTAGCAGCCCTTGGCCCATTGTGACCGCCCAGCTGCCCACCCACAACCCGTGGCCTTAGCAGCCCCAGCTGCAGTTCACTGGACAAGCATCCGGCCATTCACACTGTGCTTGGCCGCACTGGAGAGGATGAAACTCAGCACTGCCACTGTGGCCTCTACACCGCCTGACTCTGGAGGGACCTGGGTGAGTGGCTGTGGGTGTCACTGGGGCCCAGTCACCCCTGTTGCCCTCTTAACTTCCCGCCACCAAAGCCCCCAGGCCTCCTGAGCCACAGGCACTGCTACTGCTCCACCAGGAGCTGGCAGAGAACAGGGAAGGTGGGACTGTCAATGTCTTTTCTTTCCCCTCATGTTCCTCCGCACTAGGGAAGGTAGGTTGGGCGATGCTGCTGGGATGGGGGTGGGGCTCCCCTGTACCAGGCACCAGGTCGAGGTCGCAGGGTTGCCTGGGGCCTGTGGACTCAGCGGGTACTTCCCACCAAACTTGGCATTAGCCGTCAGCTTCAGGATCTTCCTCACTCTATGGGGAAAGCGCTGAGACCTTCAAGAGGTGCCAGACCCCTGCTCACCAACCCTCAACCTAGCCTGGATCCCATGTAACAAGGAACAGACAGGTTGAAAAGAAGGAAGGAGGTACCAGAGAGGTTGAGAGGTTGGTTTCTGCTCATCTCCCCTGGCCCTAGTGCAGAGCTCTGTGGGCACTGTGGGTCATAAGGTCATGCAAACAATGGGGTGCTGGGTCTTGGTAATTCTCACATCAATCCCCCATCCCAGCAGCTCTTCAGTACTCCTTGGCCGCAGAGCAGCTACAACTTCACAGAGGACTGGAAGGAAGTCCTTACATTGGGGCCAGGCTGGCAACCCTCCTTTCTGGGGACTTTAGCTCAGAGCAGGCCAGCCACTGATTAAGGTCACAAAGCATGGTAGCACAGGCTGAGAGCACTGAGGCCCTAACCCCAGAGAAACCTCACCATCATCTATACCCACAATCCCCAGACCCAACGCCCCTCCTCCACCAGAGCAGACCCTGTGCACTCAACCATCTTAGCCAGCTGCTGATCTCTGCCATGACCCAGTCGGGACAGTCCAGATCACCACAGAACAGGAACCTCTGCAAGGGAGGGAGGCAGGTACTTCCCAGGCCGGGAGGGAAGGCTGAGGTGCGGCCAGGATCCGTGTGTCTCCCCACACTGCAAAGCAGGACCCTGGTCCCCGTCATAGATGGATACCCCTCTGGCCTCTTCTTGTTCTCCCCCTCATCACCAGGCTGTTGAGTGAACTCTCTCCCTGACTCCACCCCTGCCACCAAACCTGCCTCCTGAGGTCTACTCCAGGCATTCGTCTGCTCAGCAAACATCAATTGAGTGCCTTCTCTGTGCTAGTTCCCACTCTACGTGCTGGGGGTACAGCAGGGGATAAAACAAAGTCCTGGGCTTCACAGAGACGAGTGACCTCTCTCCCTTCTTCCCCATACCCACACAAGTCCAGCCACTCCGGCTTCCCTGCTGCTGCTCAGGGACACCAGCCTTGCTCCCGCCGCCATGCCTGCTGCACTCTCTGTGTGGCTTGCCATCCTTTATTTCATTCCACTCTCTGCTAAAGTGACACCTCATCAGACTAGCACTTCTTCTTCTTTTTTTTTTTCTTTTTTTTTAAAGACGGAGTCTCCCTCTGCTGCCCATGCTGGAGTGCAATGGCGCAATCTTGGCTCACTGAAACCTCCACCTCCCGAGTCCAAGCAGTTCTCCTGCCTCAGTCTCCCAAGTAGCTGGGACTACAGGCATACATCACCACACCCAGCTTTTTTGTATTTTTAGTAAAGACAGGGTTTTACCACGTTGGCCATGCTGATCTCAAACTCCTGACCTCAGGTCATCTGCACACTCTCAAAGTGCTGGGATTACAGGCGTGAGTCACTACACCCTGGCAGGCCGGCCCTTCTTGATCATACTTCCTAAGATAGCCCCTCACATAAGGAAATTTTGGGGTCGGTGGAATGTTCATTATCTTGATTGTGGTGATCCAAGAGCCAGGAAGATTTGGTCTTTACTTGTGCAGCTTCATCTTTCTCTAACCTCCAGATGATACTCTCCCAGCTATGGGAAATGCATTCATTCCTGGGGAGCCATGCTCTCTCTCACCTGAAGTCTCTACACATGCTGTTTCCTATCTGAAGACGCACACCTCCCACCCTTGCCTCCCAACCCCCGGTACACAAACCGTACTTCAGCCAGCCAGCTCCTGCCATCGGCCTTTAAGGTTGATGGCATCCTCAGGAAACCCCCTTAGCACTACACACAAGGCGCAGTTAAGTCTCTGCCCCGGAGCCTTAACTATGACTGCCAATTCAAGCCTCCGATTTCCCCTTCCCGGGGCAACTCAAGTCCTCCCAGTGCCTAGCACACTTTATGGTATAGACTAGGCACTTAGAACGTAAGGATGGATGGATAAGGCTCAGCCCCAAAACTACTACTTTCTGGGTCTGGAAGGAGCCGAGGGGCTTCCTAACAGTGTGGAAGAGTGAGCCTGAGGCTAAGCACGTTGTTGTACAAGTCCCACAGCAGGGCTGGGGAACGGGGTGTCCTTGGGGGGTTCCTCTTGGGGCTGGGGAGGACCTGAAAGGTCTCTCAGCTCCAGACAAGCCGCATTTCCTGCCCGGGGAGGCAGGAGCCCTTCCTTCCACCAGGGAAGCACGGGGACTCTAAGTCAGGCCTGCCTGCTCTGTCTAACCGCCACACTCGGGAGCAGGATAGCGGTGGGCTTTTCTCTGCCAGACAGGCAGCCCTCACGCCCGCACACACTGTTTGCGGAGAGGCCAGTGCATACAACCTCCCCCACCGTTTCCGGAGCCACTGGCGCCCCCTCATTCCCGCTCCAGCAGCCCATGCCTCACTTCACCCCGGTGCCTCATTATCGCACCAGGAAGCCAGGGCCCGGGAATTTCTTTTTCTGGTTGGGCCGGGTCAGCTGAGTCGACCATCACGTGACTGGGACTGAGGCCTCTGGGAGGGCGGGGGCTGCTCAAGGGAGGCTGGGAGCTGTCCTGCGTTCCACTGCTGGTGCCAAGGAGGAAGTGCTGGAGTCTCCTCTGTCTCCCAGAATCCTTCCCTGGAAAAAACCAGCGCCAACCGTCAGTTTAACTGAGGACCGAATTAAGGCGTTACGAAAGACAGTGGAAGTTATTTCATTTACTTTTATTTTCATTAACTTAAGCGGGTAGGATCCCGGGAGCCAGGGAGATTCAAGTCATTGCCATGTTTTCCACTGTTAAGGGAATAGCATTATACACAGCTGCGGACTGTGGCAAAAGACATTTTAAAAACTATTGAACTATACTACACATACAGAAAATTGTACCTATTAGAAATATAAAGGTTAGTAAGTTTTCATCAACTGTAGACCTCACATAACCAGCACCCAGATAATAAACCAGATAACTTCTTCAAGTGCGTGGGTATTTTATTTCATTTTGATGAATCGTCTAGGTGCCTAGCAAAAAGGCCTGTCATAATTAATATGCTCAGGAAAACTCCCTACAGCTTCAACATCAATAGATGCTTATCTTAATTTTTGCCAATCTGATGGGGAAAAAAAATCGGTTGCTTAGATTGCAGTGGTAGTCTGCTTACTGGTAGGTTTGAGCTAATGGGTAGTCTAGACCAACTAAGTTTCCAACGTTGACTTGAAGAGGCAAAAACAAAAAGACAAAACAACAAAAATATATTAGAGAATAAACCAATAACCAAAGAAGAAATTGAATACAGTCATCCCTTAGTAACTTCAGGATATTGGTTCCAGGACCCCGGAGACACCAAAATTCACAGATGCTCAAGTTCCTGATATAATATGGCATAGTACTTGCATATAACTTATGCACATCCTTCCGTATACTTTAAATCATCTCTAGATTACTATAATACCTCATACAACATAAATACTTTGTAAATACCTCCTCTTTGGGAGTTATCACGTGACTAGGACTAACGGCCTCTGGGAGGGCAGCGCCTGCTCGAGTGAGGTTGAGAGCAGACCCCAGCCCACTGCAGGTGCCAAGGAGGAAATGCTGGCATCTCCCCCAGCTCCCAGAATGCTTCCCTGGAAAAAACCAGCGCCAACCGCCAGTTTAACTGAGGACCGCATTAAGGCATTACAAAAGACAGTGGAAAAAAGTTATAAAGTATTTTTAAATTTTTGTGTTTTTTTATTGTTTTACTTTTTCCACGTATTTTTGATGCACAGTTGGTTAAATCCAAGGATCCAGAACCCGAGGATACAGAGGGCTGACTGTAGTTTGAACTCTCTCCTCAATTCCATGCCGATCCCATGCACCAGGTGCAGCTGGTTTTATTGTTGCAGGCTTTCAAGTTTTCAAAAGACAGAGCTCATGACAAACTGGTCTGTAGAATAGAAATGGAAAGTGTCCCAATTCATGGTAAAATTGAGCTCGTTTCTGAAGAGTTCTTTTACAAATCATAAGCACTATCCTGGTGAAAGCAACAGTATGTTAAGTTACTAGACTATCCTATACCATGTCAAAGAAAAATTTTAAGAACCTAAGACCTGTAATCATAGCACTTTGGGAGGCGAAGGCTGGCGGATCGCTTGAGCCCAGGAGTTCTAGACCAGCTTGGGCAACATAGGGAGACCCCAGTCTCTACAAAAAAATTAGCTGCTTGTGCTGGTGTACTCGTGTCTTCCTAGCTACCTAAGAGGCTGAAGTGGGAGGATCTCTTGAGCATGGGAGGTGGTGGCTGCAGTGAGCCATGATGGCACCACTGTACTCTATCCAGCCTGAGCAACAGAAGGAGACTATCTCAAAAAAAGAGGAAAAAAGAAAAAAAGAAAGTCTGGGTGCAGTGGCTCATGCCTATAATCCTAGCACTTTGGGAGGCCGAGGCAGGCAGATCACCTGAGGTCAGGAGTTGGAAACCAGCCTGACCAACATGGCAAAACCCGTCACTACAATAAATTAAATAAATAAATAAATAAAAATTAGCTGGGCATGGTGCTGGATGCCTGTAATCCCAGCTACTTGGGAGGCTGAGGAACAAGAATTGCTTGAACCTGGGAGGTGGAGGTTGCAGTGAGCTGAGATTGCACCACTGCATTTCAGTCAGCTTGAGCAACAGAGTGAGACTCTGTCTCATTTAAAAAAAAAAAAAAAAAGTAAGAATGGTTCAACTTTTAAAGGTGGGTGGCGTGCCCTTTTAATGTCAAACTGCAGCATTGTTCCACCGATACTTGTTTTACAAATAAAGATTGACTAAAGCAGTGGTTCTCACATATTAGAGTGCATCATAATCCCCTGCAGGGCTTGTGAAACCGGCTGCTGGGCCCCACACCAGAGTTTCTAACTCAGTAGGACTGAGGTGGGGCCTGAGCATTGCATGTCTATGTTCCCAGGTGACGCTGATGCTTCCAATTTGAGACCGTGGTTTGAAAACCACTAATGTAAGGAAATATACTAGAGAATATGTTATGAATATACTGAAGAATATGTATATAAGTTAACTTATAGATTTCTGTCCAGTAGGAAAGATAACTCCCAAAGAGGACAGTTTTATTTCCCAATACGATTTTTTTTTTTTTTTTTTTTTTTGAGTCAGAATCTTGTTCTGTCACCCAGGCCAGAGTGCAGCGGCATGATCTCGGCTCACTGCAGCCTCCACCTCCCGGGTTTGAGCAATTCTCCTGCCTCAGCCTCCTGAGTAGCTGGGACTACAAGCGCCCACCGCCGCGCCTGGCTAATTTTTGTATTTTTAGTAGAGACAGAGTTTCACCATGTTGGTCAGGCTGATCTTGAACTCCTGACCTCAGGTGATCTGCCCGCCTCAGCCTCCCAAAGTGCTGGGATTACAGGTGTGAGCCACCACGCCCGGCCTCCCTTTAGGATATTAACAAGTTTTGTCTTTATCTCAGAATGCATTTCGGAATGCCCTTCCTGGAGCACTATAGACACTGTCTCTCAAAACACTCCTTGAACTAGCTTCACCGTGTTGCTGACTCCCTTGTAAATTAAAGAAAATATCTTATACATATTCCTTCATTATTTGTGTGAAAGTCAAGCTTTTCATATTGTGAAAATTATACTTCAACCTGGGTGCAGTGGCTCACGCATGTAATCCCAGCACTTTGGGAGGCCAAAGTGGCAGGATCACTTGAGGCCAGGAGTTTGACACCAGCCTGGCTAATATGTCAAACCCCATGTGTACTAAAAACAAAATCAAAATTAGCTGGGCATGGTGACATGCACCTGTTCCAGCTACTCGGGAGGCTGAGGCACAAGAATTGCTTGAACCCGGGAGGCCGAGGTTGCCATGAGCTGACATCGTGCCACTGCACTCCAGCCAGAGCCGGAGTGAGACTCTGTCCCAAAGAAAAAAGAAAAAGAAAGAAAAGTATACTTTGATACAGTATGCTAATATAAAGGATATTATATGACTTGGCTCTGTGTCCCCATCCAAATCTCACCTTGAATTGCAGTAATCCCCACGTGTCAAGGGTGGGACCAGGTGGAGATAATTGAATCATGGGGGCAGTTTCTCCCATGCTGTTCTCATGATAGTGAGTGAGTTCTCACAAGATCTGATTTTTTTTTTTTTTTTGAGATGGAGTCCGCCAGGCCCCAGGCTGGAGTGCAGTGGGCGCTGATTCCTCGGGTCACACTGCAAGCTCCCACTGGGGTCTGACATTCTCCTTCCAGCCCCGAGTAGCTGGGACCACAGGCTCACACCCCCAGCTATTTTTGCATTTTTTGGTAGAGACGGGTTTCACCCAGCCAGATGGCCCCATCCTGACTGTGGATCCACCGCCTCCCAAAGTGCTGGATTACAGGCTTGGGAGCCACCAAGGCCTGGGCCGATCTGATGGTTTTATAACAGGCTTTCCACTTTGCTCGGCTCTCCTCTCTCCTGCTGCCCTGTGAAGAGGTGTCTTCTGCCACAATTGTAAGTTTCCTGAGGCCTCCCCTGCCATGCAGAACTGTGAGTCAATTTAAACCTCTTTTCTTTATAAATTACCCAGTCATGGGTATTTCTTCATAGCAGCATGAGAATGGACTAATACAGTGTACTAATAACAGCCCAGACAGTAGTATACAGGTACTACTATACTTTGATGCCAGAGGTATTCCCATTAAGGTCAGGAGCAGTATGTGCTATTGTTATCATGATCTAACATTGCTCCAGAGGTTTTTTAGGTCAGCAGTTCTCAAGTGGAGGTGATTTTTCCTCCCTGGGGATATTTGACAATATCTGAAATCATTTTGGCTGTCACACTGAGGAGTGCTACTGGCATGTAGCAGGCAGAGGCTGGGGATGCTGCTAAACATCCTGCGAGGCACAAACAGCTCCATAACAAAGAATTATCCAGCCCAAAACACCAATAGTGATGCTATTGAGAAACCCTAGACTAGACAAATAAAACATGGGAAACCCATTAACATAAATGTGGGAAAATAATAAACTAGTATTTGCCAATGGCAGTCTAGCTAGGAGGTCCAAAAGAAGCACCTGAAGAACAGTTAGATTTTGCAGGGGCTGCATGGCGGTTCATGCCTGTAACCCCAGAGCATTGTGAGGTCGCATTGGGAGGATATCTTGAGGCCAGGAGTTCAAGACCAGCCTGGGCAACATAGTGAGACCGCATCTCTACCAAAAATTTAAAAATTAGCCAGGTGTGGTAGTGCGCTCTGAGAGTCCCAGCTGCTGAGGTGGGAGTATCACTTGAGCCCAGGAGTTGTAGGCTACGGTGAGCTGTGATCATGCCACTATACTCAAAAAAATATTTTTTGAGACAGGGTTTTTCTCTGTTGCATATGGGGTCTTGCTATGTTGCCCAGACTGGTCTCGAACTCCTGGCCTCAAGCAGTCTTCCTGCCTCAGCCTCCGAAAGTGTTGAGATTACAGGTATGAGCCACTGCCCCTGGCCTTACAAAATTAAAATTAAAAAAAGAAGAAGTTACAGGATGTTATGTGGCCAGTTGAAAGATGTTGGAAAACAGTTGTGCATGTGACCCTGCTGTAACCAGTTATAAAAGTATCAGGATCATTAAGAAATGTACTGTGTCTGGCTTTCCCAAGTTTAGGTTTCTGATGAAGAATGAGATGGATCTTTTCTTCCTCCGCTCCTCACCTCCCTGCAAGAACCAGGACTGGGCATTTTGATGGGCAGGCTCTTACCTCTGGCAGGCCACAGGGGACATGCAGAGCCTTTCCGTGTGTGTTTTCTGGGTACTCGGATATAGACCCCTGTTCAGGCCTTTGTTTAGGATATTTGGCCCATAGAGCTATGAGGGTGGAATCATCTGGGAGGGACAAAGGTTTCGACTGGAAGGAGGAGTGACTCAAACTCCAGGTTCTGGGCCTACACTTTGTTTCCATGCAGCACCCCGTTAGTGGTGCCTGGGGCCTGGAAGTCAGGGGCCTTGGTGTCCAAGTGTTGGGTGGACAGGAGGAGCTGAGGGAGGTGAGGGGCATCTCTCCAGCACCGCCCCCAGCCCCATCCCCGAATCAATGTCCTCTGATGGCTCAGACACAGCCCCAGCCAGCAGCAGTGCGGTTCAGGAAGGACTAATGCACTCAGCACGGATCTGCTCCATAGTCTCCGCCTCACTTCATCTTGGGTTGTGGGGAGTGAGTCCCTGCAGCACTGATGATATCCTGTCAGCTAAGAACATTCAGCTTGATTTAGAAAGATAAGGTGGGACATCTCTTGGGCATGGCACGTGGAGCAGTGCCATCCCTCTGTGGCAGTGAGCCTAGCAATAAACCAGAATGTGCAAAACCTGCGTCCCAGAATCGCCATTCCTGGAGGGAAAGCCTAAATTGTCATGATGCCCACAACTAAATTAACTTAAACATTCCACCCAGCCTAGAAACACCAGTAAAATTTTGACATTAATACACTAACCCTCAGTTATATACAGAAATGTGTAAGGATAGCCACATACTGTAACGTGCAGTCATTGAGAGAGGAGCCCGTCAGAACAAATGGAACCAAGTCCAGAAACATGTCTGTCTAGGCGCAAGATGCCAGCCTGTGTGTCAGCCAGGGAAGCAGACCAGGGGAGATATTTATTAAGATTTAAAACCGGGCTCCATAGCTCAGGCCTATAATTCCAGCTCTTTGGGAGGCTGAGGTGGGAGGATCACTTGAGCCCAGGAGTTTGAGGCTGCAGTGAGCTCTGATCGTGCCACTGAATTGCAGCCTGGATGACAGAGCAAGACCCTGTCTCAAAAAAAAAAGTGCTCAGATGCGCCCTTACATGAAGCCACCTTGGGTACAGCTTCCAAGACTGGCGAGGCCTTACTGAGGACCAGGGGGCCCAGCCCTAGCTCAGCTTCTACTGCATGAGTGGCACCTGGAGGTGGCCACAGTGTCCTCAGTCCAGGCTCTGTTGGGTCTCAGATCCCCCAGTCATGCCCCTTTTGCCCAAGCTCTGCCTCATGATGGCCTCCACTGACCGCAGCCTCTTCCACCTTCCCAAAGGGACCCCTGCTCATCCTCCCAAGCCCACAGGAGCTCCTGTATCTCCAGGAAGCCCACCCTGCTGGCTCTGGGTTCTATGTAGGAGAGCTGGGCGGGCTGGATCCCGCCACTGAGTTCAGTCTCAGGGGTCTCCACCCATGCTAGGCTTGCACTGATGGGACATAAGTGGCCGGGGGGGTCTTTACATCCATACAAGAGCCCCATAGTGACCAGCAGTGGGGTTCTGAGAGGTTAAATGACTTGCCCAGGGCCCCAGATCTGGCTAGAATTCCTGCACTGCCAGATCCAATGCCACGTTTTGGCCTCCCACTCGGGGACCCAGACACACCTCTCCATCTACCAGGCTGGGAAACGCATGTCTGCTGCAGCTTCCTCCCAGTGACTTACAGCACTGCAGATTTCTGAGGGACCTTCTACGGGACCCACCGCAGCAGGGAGCTGAGAACTCTTACAGAGCCCTGCGTTCTCTCTCCGCCCTCTTCAGCTCCGAACTCATGTAGTAGCTGCTCTGGTGTAAGAACAGGCCTTGATGAGGGTGTTGGTGCTCTTGTTAGTAGCCCAGGCCTTCAGGAATCAGGTGATGTCGATCTGGAGAGGAGGTGCCTGCTGGAGGGACTGGGGGGAGAAAGCATGGCCCAGGGCCCTGGCCTCCTGCTGGGGCAGCCCCCTCTTCCTTCCCAGGGTCCCCTGAGAATCCAAAGGCATCCAAGATAAAGTGCAGTGTTCAGCTGTGTCCTGCGGTCCAGGAAAGCCAAGGAGAAGTTGTTCCACCTGCTGTCCCACCAGGCACCCCGGCAGAGAACAGCCTCAGCCCACCCCAGCCCAACACCACATCCCAGGGACTGGTCCACCTGTAAGACGACAGCATGAGACTGCCCCCATTGTCCCCAGAGAGTCCCCTCAGTCATTGGGCTCTGACTAGGACAGAGGTGGGGCCAGTAGGCTGGCCCAGAATGGGTGTGGCTGCCCATTGGTCCTCTGAAGAGCCTCAGGGGCTTGTGGCAGCTGGTGTGTGTCTGGGCTTGGAAGTAGAGGATGTCCCCCAGCCAGAGGGCAGGGGACACTTGTTTTGTATTCCAGTCCTCTGCAAGGACAGGGACCCCAGGCTCCAGGCACCCCAGCTCTGCCTGCCCTACCCACAGCCTACCACTGTTTGGCCCAGGCAAGTCGCCCCAGCTCCCACAGAGGGAGCCACCCTTCCCAACTCCTGATGTTTGCCCACAACAGTCAAGCTCCATTCTGGAAAAACCCTCCCATGTCCTTGGGAAGGCACCTCGTCCTTGGCTCCTTTCCAGAGCTGTCGTCCCCACTTCCATTTTCTACCTATCATTCGATGCAGAGACCAGCTTCTTCCCTGGGCCAGGGCTGTTCTGGAGGCAGGGAGGTTGCGACCAGGCCATGGGGTATAGCAGAGCACCGGGTATAGACCAGGCTCTCCAGGCACACCTGGGCAGAGAAATCAGAGACCCACAGGTGAGTGCCCTTCCTTCTGGCCCCACCCACCTCACAGGCAGAAAGAGGGAGGCTCCACAAGGAGGCTGAGGCAAACAGGTGAGCCTGGATCACCTCTCTCATCTCCGGCCCTCCTGGGACAAAGCCAGAGATTGGAGCTGGGAGTTGAGAGCCCTGGCCCAGCCCTGGTTTCACCGATGAGGCTCAGGGAGGGGCTGGGTCAGCCCAAGTCACTAAGTGCATAAGGGAGGGTTCTGACCATAACCCAGGACCCTGGAGCTAGCTGAGGTCCCATCCCTTTCCCACGTAGACCAAGGTAGGGGCATGAACTGGCTTCTGGCTTCTAAGTCCGAGGCCCAGCACACCTTTCCCTCCCCTTGCCTGCAGCTGTTGTCACACATCAAAAGTGAGTTTTTCCCTGAGGGGCTGGAGGCACAGCTCCTTGGACTGGACCAGATGGCCAATCCAAACAAGTCCCTGTGTGTCCTCACCAGCCGGGAATTCTCACACCACGCAGCAGCTGGGGGCACCAGGACACCCGGGGGGATTCCAGGGACGAGACCTCCCCGAAGTTCCCACAGCAGCACTGCCGTCCCCAGACCCGCCACAAGCCCCGTGTCCATCCAGCCTTCGAGAACCTGGCCCCTCACACATACCTGCCCCGCTCCTCACACCTGGCTTTGCTGTGAAAAGTGGAACTGGTTCCACCTGGGCCAGCTGGAGAAGGGCCTCTGGAAATCACCATTTTGGGGATTCATTCCAATCATTCATTTATTCACCAAATACCCACTGTCCACCTTCCTGTACCAGGCCGGGGTGATGGTCAAGCGGAACACATGTCCCAAGGAGCTTTCCTCTCTTTAGAGACAGGCAGGCGGACTCTCACACCATGAGGTGCCCTCTGGGCTAGGGGGTGCCCAGGGCTGGATGCAGGGGAGGGCCTCGCCCACAGGAGGTGCTGGTGGGTACGGACGTGGAGGCCGCCACGGGGCGAGGATGTCCAGACAGAGGACCTAACATGTGCACAGGCCCAGGGTGTGACCTGGGGCAGGTGCGGGGCTGCTCTATCTGGAAGGCTTCCTGACTCTGCCAACGACAGGCCGTGGCTGGATCAGGCTTCATGTCAATTTTTAACATTTAATACATTTTGATTATGTAACTAAACATTATTGTGATAAAAATTATGAAATATAGAAAAGTTAAAAACACAAAAGACCAGCAAACACCTTCTCTCCCTAAATAACTGCTTCAACAGTATTTTCTGACTTTTTTTCTCATGTATCTGCAGCTATAAACAAGCTGCACAAGATAGTATTCTTCCCCATATTCTGTTTTGGAGCTGGAGTTTTCACTCAGCAGTGAATAGAGGCAGGCTTTAAACAGGCCAGGCATTGTGAGGACCCTGGGAAAGGAGACTGACCATGTTGCTGGGTGACCTTGGGCAAGTCTCGCCCTCCTCAGGGCCTGGATTTTCTCAGTCCAGTAAAGGGCAGAAAGGGCTGTAGTAGGACTGCATCAGCGCTTCCCAAACTCAGAACCGCCACGTGGAGCTGTGTGAGCTGTCACTGCACAGCCCCAGGGACAGGAGCATTCTTGTCATAGCCTCTGTGGGTGGGGCTCCTGCCCAAAAGTGTGGTGTGTGAACCTGGGGCCCACAAGAGGATTTCAGGTGATATGCAGATGCATTTATTTTTACCATTACCTTCTATTTGTAGTAAATGAGACCGATTCTCACCGGGAGGGCTTGTTAACCCACAGATCACTGAACCCACTCCTCAGAGGTGCTGATTCAGGAGGTCTGGGGTGGTGCCTGAGAATCTGCATTTCTAACGTTCTCAGGTGATGGTGATGCTGATGCTGCTGGCTCAGGGACCACACTTTGAGAACCACTAATCACAAATTTCCTTTCATTCATTTGTTTAACGCATGGTTTTGCTCTGTCTCCCAGGCTGGAGTATAATGGTGCAATCAAGGCTTATGACAGCCTCAACCTCCCAGGCTCAAGCCATCCTCCTGCCTCACTTCCCGAGTAGCTGAAACCAGAGGTGCACACCACCACACCCGGGGTTTTTTTTTTATTTTTTGTAGAGACAGAGTTTGACCATGTTGCTTAGGTTGGTCTTGAACTCCTGGGCTCGAGCAATTCACCTGCCTTGGCCTCCTAAAGCAAACTTTCCTTTTTAAATACATTTATTTATGTTTTAAAAATGAGTTGACTTAAAGCACATGAATAGATCTTCAGCACCAACCACTGAGAGAATGCAAGTTAAAACCACAGTAAGATATCACTACATATCTATTAGAACAGCTCAAATCAAATGTAGTGGTAATATCAAATATTGGCAGACACTCTGGAAAATAGTTTTGCAGCTTCTTTAATTAAACATGCACCTCAATATATGACCTAGCAATTGCATCTGGGCATTTGTACCAGAAAATAAAACTGATGTCTGCACAAAAACTCACACATGATTGTTCATGGCCGATTTATTTGTAATAGCCTCAAACTGGAAACAACCAAATATCCCCCAATAGGTGAATGGTTAAGCAAACTGATAAATCCATTCTATGAAATACTAGTCAACAATAAAAAGGGGGCCAGATACAGTGGCTCACGCCTGTAATCCCAGCACTTTGGGAGGCCAAGGCAAGCAGATCACTTGAGACCAGGAGACCAGCCTGGCCAACAGGGTGAAACCCTATCTCTACTAAAAAAAACAAAAACAAAAACAAAAAACCCTGGGCATGGTGTCTCTCACCTGTAATCCCAGCACTTTAGGAGCCTGAGGCAGGTGGATCGCCTGAGGTCAGGAGTTCGAGACCAGCCTGGCCAACATGGCAAGACCCCATCACTACTAAAAATACAAAAACATTAGCTGGGCGTGGTGGCGGGCACCTGTAATGCCAGCTGCTTGGGAGGCCGAGGCAGGAGAATCACTTGAATCCAGGAGGCAGAGGTTGCAGTGAGCCGAGAACAAGATCGTGCCATTGCACTTCAGCCTGTCAATGAGAGCACAACTTTGTTTCAAAAAAAACAAACACACACAAAAAACAAAAGCCAGGTGTGTTGCTTTTGTCACAGCTACTCAAGAGGCTGAGGCAGGAGAATCACTTGAACCCAGGAGGTGGAGGTCGCAGTGAGCTGAGATCACACCGCTGCACTCTAGCCTGGGCGACAGAGCGAGGCTCCATCATTCATAAATAAATAAATAAATAAATAAATAAATAAATAAATAAAAACAGAAAAACAATAAAAAGTAACGTGCACAACTTGGATGGATCTCAAAGGGCATTTGCTGAGTAGAAAATAAAAGTCAATCTCAAAAGGCCACACACTGTGTGATTCCATTTATATACTGTTCTTTTTTTTGTTTAGTTTTTGTTTGGTTTTTGAGACAAAGTCTCACTCTGGCCTACTGGAGTGCAGTGGCATGATCTTGGCTCACTGCAGCCTTCACCTCTTGAGTTCAAGTTATTCTTGTGCCTCAGCCTCCGGAGTAGCTGGGAGTACAGGCGTGCACCATCATGCCTGGCTAATTTTTGTATTTTTAGTAGAGACAGGGTTTTGCCAAGTTGGCCAGGCTGGTCTCGAACTCCTGGCCTCAACTGATCCACCTGCCTTGGCCTCCCAAAGTGCTGGGATTATAGCTGTGAGCCACCATGCCAGGCCTTTATTCATTCATTCATTCATTGAGACAGGAATAGTGGAGGGGAAAAGCCAGGAATTAGTGCAGAAGAATAGCAGGAGGGGGATTTTCATGGTGGTGGAACAGTTCTGTGTCTTGATTGTAGTGGTGGTTAAAGGAGTCTACATATGTGATAAAATGGCATAGACCTAGACACATGACATTGTTAGATATTGTCCTACATTTATACAAAATAGAACCTTTGGAGGAAACTGAGTGAAGAGTCCATGAAACCTCTCTATACCATCATTGAAATTTCCTCTGAATCTGTATTTCCAAAAAAAAAAAGGTTAAAATTTTTAAAGTTGCTTTAGACAAAAATATTAAATAAAAATAATATTGATTGTATACAGGTCTGGCAAACCTTTGACACATTGAATGACTGGCATCTCTAACCCATCCAATGCACAATTGCCCCTAGCCAGGCCCTGTCCCAGGCTAGGTCACCTGCTGGAAGATAGGACTCTGGACTATGTCCTGCTTGGCTTTGGGGTAGAGATGACAGATAAAATATAGGACGCCCAGTTAAATTTAGATTTCTGATAACAAATAATTATTTGGTAAGTATGTACCATGCATATTTAGGACATACTTATACTAAAAATTATTTCTCTAATTCTCTTTTAACCGTCTTCACCAAGCGTTGATATTTCTTTAAATCCTTTAATGCATGTATGTAGTTACTTTAAAGTTCTTGCCTGCTAATTCCAATGTGTGAGTCATTTATGGGTCTGCTTTTTCTTTTTTGGAAATGGAGTTTTGGTCTTGTAGCCCAGGCTGGAGTGCAACAGTGCCATCTCAGCTCACTGCAACCTCTGCCTCCCAGGTTCAAGCAATTATCCTACCTCAGCCTCCCGAGCAGATGTAAGAATGTAAGAATGTCGCGGTCACAGTTGAGGGAGGTGATAAATCTCTGTGATTCCACCTGGAATACTGCGTTGCTCCTGGAAGTGGGAAGAGGGAGTTTCAGAGACTTCCCCTGGGCTCTTCCTACTATAGGGGCTCATACCCACAGGTCAGGGAGTAAAGTGAGAGCTCTGTTAGCTTCTAAGCATACTCGTATCAGTTGCATATTTAGTGACAGAGAAATGACAACCGGACGGGGCTGCGGCCTCTTCATCCAGGGTTCCATTTATTACCGAGCCTTCATGTGTCCTCAGTCTTGTTGGGGAGGGAACATGGTGGCATTGTGGATCTTATGGTGTCAGGGTCAGCTCTAATACTACATAAATGACCCTCAGTCTGGGTGTTCCCTTTTCATCAGTTACTGTTACTCTTATCAATGACCCCAGACCCTTCTGGAGAATAATTAATGAATACCATGTGATAATGTTGCAGGATTTTTTCCACGAATACCCAGCGTCCCCTACAATCCATGAGCTATAGGTCTCAATTGTCTCAGTCTGAAAACTGGCTAGGAAATTGCGATTTTGTGTTGCAGCCTTCTGCGGGCCAGATCTCATTGTTGTTGTTTCCTGCCACCACCTGGCATCTGCTGTTCTCGCCTTCCACCATTCCCACTGACACCATGAAGCCTGGTCTCATGGCAGCATCTCCTCTTGTTGATCCTGGCCTACAAAGGATAGTGCCACTGAGTCTCTGAAAGATTCAGGTGTCCTTCTCACTAGTGCCTTCCTTGTTAGCCTAGAGAGGGGAGTTCCTGTGAGGCCTCCAAGGGCACATAGGCAAGTGGTGGATTCTGAATCTGCTGGCATATAACGAACCATTCCAACATTCCTACCTCCCTGTACTTTCCAGCTTCTCTGATGCTTTACGAATGCAGTTCTATAATCTTCACCTAATTCACTGCAGCAACTGTTCCATCCACATTTCAAGGAGCCACTCCAGCAGTGTGTTGGAGCTTCAGGTGTCCTTGCCAACTCATTAAATCCTGAGAGTGCTCCCAGGTCAGTGTATTCTCATGTATACAGCCTTTAGTCTACCCCGGTCCAACACCCTTATGTCCACTCCTCCACCTCCTCTCCCAGATCCTGCCAGTACACACTTGGCAGCTCCTGCAACATTTTTGGCAAAAAAATCATTCTCCCAGAGCAGGTTGTGCTTGTGACCTTGGGCCATGATGAGGAATGACCATAGCCTGGTGTCAATGTGGGACAGCAATGACGATACATCTCATCCTGCTGTAAGGCCTTGTTGGATGGTCTTTGCCTAGTCTCCAGGCAAGGAGCAGCTGCCCTTCTCTTAGCAAGGAAAGGGGGCTACTTCTTTTAGCCCAGAGCATTCAGTGGAAACTGGAGGCTCAAAGTTCTCAGATGCATCCACTTAAGTTTCCCCCATACCAGATATCAGGATACCACTGCTCCTCTCCTCTCCTCTACTCTCTTCTTTTTTCTCTTTTCTCCTCTCCTGTCCTCTGTTCTCCTCTCCCCTTCCCCTCCCCTCCTCTCTCCTCCTCTCTTTTCTCTTCTCTTCTTTTTCTTTTTTCTTTTCTCTTCTTTTTCTTTTCTCTTCTTTTTCTTTTCTCTTCTCTTTCTCTGTCTTTTTCTCTCTTTCTCTTTCTTTCTTTTCAAGATAGGATCTCACTCTGTTGCCTAGGCTGGAGTGCAGTGACACGATCTCAACTCACTGCAACCACCACCTCCCGGGCCCAAGGGATCCTCCCACCTCAGTCTCCTGGGTAGCTGGGAACCACAGTCACATGCTACCATATCTGGCTAATTTTCATATTTTTATAGAGATGGGGTTTCACCACGTTGCCCAGGCTGGTCTCGAACTCCCGAGCTCAAGTGATCCTCCTGCCTCAGCCTCCCAAAGTGCTGGGATTACAGGTATGAGCCACTGCACTCACATCTCCTTTTCCTTAAGTAATTCTGAATAAAAACAAGACTAAACCATAAAATAAAATTTGTGTTTTTGGGGGAAATGACACAAAACTTCCATGACAGCTGAAATTAAATTAGTTTATTTCTCGATTTTCTGCTGCGTGTGTGTGTGTGCGCGTGCACATGTCCACACTTGTCTTTGGTTGGCGCTCTATGTGTGTACTTGCTGTAGCTACTGGGTCAGTCTGCACAATGTCTGACTCACAATTTCCAGCAAACAAAAGCTCTACACAGCCTAATTTTCAAGCAGTCGAGGCTGAAGCAGTAGTCTCCTTCTGGTTTTGAATTTTTGAATTTTGAATAATTTGAATTAAACTTTCAGGCTGTACTTGTGTGGGAAACTGACAATTTTCAGCAAGAAATTTCCAGGTGAGGCCTGCCACCCTCCAGTGTAACTCTAGGGCCTGCTTGGCAGGGGGACTGGCTTTGGCTGGAGGCTGGGTCAAGAGGGCTCTCCTGGCATGGCACATTCCCATCCCAGGGAGGAAGCTCTGTTGGGAGCATGAGATGGACCAAGAAGACCCATCCATTAGGAAAGTGGCCCTTGGTCTGTCCAGTTTTAATGGAGGAGGGTGCTTGGTGCAATGACCACTTCTGATGGAGAAACTAGTCAGAGACATGGGCATTTATGGTCTCTCCCACGTGTGCCCCACCAGGACCCAAACCGGAGGAGTGAAAAGTTCCACAAGACAGATCAAGAGTGGTGTACATGTCACGACTGCCCAGGCTGGGCTCCTCCCACAACCCATCGGTCCTGCTGTCTGGAGCCCTGGGCAGGCTGGTGGAAGCCCTTTTTGTGGTCTGGACTTTTAGCCAGGATGCCTATGGCTTCCTCACACCCACGTGGGGCAGCCTAGTGTAAAGATCCTGAAAGTAGGAGAACAGCAGTTGATTAAGTGAACCCAAGATATGACTAAAACTATCTCTGATGGCAAAGCCTTTGATGACAAAAAGTCTGGCTCATAGAAAGATGGCCCTGAGCATGGCACCTCTAACCAAATCCCTCACTCTGACCTACTGAGCATATGTGTCCAGCCTTGCTCACAGTTGGGGTTGGAGGAAGACCTCATGGAGTCCACGTGATAACTGCACTTCCTGTGTGCCTGTCACCGCTGATTCCACCCACACCGTCCTCTGTCCCAGCCAGCCCAGCCCTGCCATGCCCTGCCATTGCAATCAGGGCTCTTTGGGGGTGAGTGACAGAAAATTCACTGGAGTTTGCTTAGGCAAGAAGGGAAGTTCATTGGTCAGGAAGTTAGCCACAGGCAGGAGAGGGAACAGTTGGGCCTCAGGAATACCTGGACCCAGAATCACCAGTGCTATTAGGATTTGCAGGCTCCTTCCCTTGTCTCTGTCTCCACCTCAGTCTGCAGATCAGTTTTGTGCTCTCAGAGCAACTTTCCCCACAAGGTTGGAGGCAGGCTCTTGGCAGCATGAGGTTTCCGTCTTCCTGGCTTTGCCCCCAAGAAAGGATGGGGCTCCCCTCCATTAGTGCTGATTCAGAAAATTCCAGAAGAAAGTTTCTGCTTGGTGTGGTCTGGGTTGGCTGGGTAGCTGGGACACTAAAACTGCCAAGCCCTCTAGTGTCATGTGGTTGAAGTAGGGCCGGGAGATGTATTAGTTCAGTGTGCCATGCCAAAGTACCACAGACTGGGTGGCTTAAACCACAAACATTTATTTCTCACAGTTCTGGAGGCTGGGAAATCCAAGACCAAAGTACCAGCAAGGTAGGTTTCATTCTGAGGCCTCTTCTTTTGTCCCATAGGTGGCTGCCATATTGTGTGCTCACGTGACCTCTTCTTTGTATTTGTGCAGAGAGAGAGTGAGTGAGGGCACTCTCTGATGTCTCGACTTATAAGGACACTAATCCTACTGAATCAGAGCCCCACCCTTAGGACCTCATTTAACCTTAATGACTTCCTGGGAGACCTCATCTCCAAATACAGCCACGCAGAGGGTTAGGGCTTCAACATATGAATTTGGAGGAGACGGAGACACTCAGTCCATGATGGGAAGAAAAACTATTCACAAAAAAAGGGATGCAGTGGCCAGAAAAGGGGGCAGACAAAACTACAGATGCTCTCCCCATTTCCCCCAATACACAACACACACACACATACACACACACACGGCCCTGCCTTTGCCCCTTCCCCATAAGGCCATTCCCCACCCCATGATTATTTACCTCCCTCCTATCCTGCTCTCTGGAGCTGCCCCTTCCCCTACATTGTCCTGTGGCTCACTGATTGCTGCATGCAGGTAGGTGCATGTAAATGTAGCCCGGGGCTGGGGGCCTCCTGGACCATGTGTGTCCTGAGCCCCACCATGGGACTGGGTGAGGAAGTGGGTCTCACCCATGTCTATTGTGCTCAGGCAGAGCCTAGCCCTGGGACATGAGCTCAGTGGGTGCTGCAGCTTTGTTGGATTCACCTCAGGCCCCCTTTCCCCACATCCACTTATAAGGTTCCCAGGGCCTTGATACCTCTGTCCTTGGAAGAAAAGAATGTGATTACCCAGCTCACATGAACCTGCCGGTGACTTCCCACAATAGAAGGACATAATTTTCTAGTTCAAAAGAGTCTACCGAGCGACTAGCACAGTGAATGAAGAAAGACCTACAACAAGGCACATCGTTGGGAAATTCCAGAAAACTAAGGATAGAGAGAAAATCCTAAAATCTTCCAGAGAGAAGAGACAGGTCATATGTAAAGAGCCAAGACTCCATATGACACTGACTTCTTCCCAACAACACTAGGAGCTAGAAAATAATAGAGCAATATTTCCCAATGTGAGGAGAAGTTACGTTTAAATTAGAGCATTATACCCAGCCAAACTAGTAATCAGGAGCTGGGGTAGAACAATGACATTCTAAAATGTGTAAGGATCAGAAAGCTTGGCTTCCATTCACTCTTTTTCAGGAAGCCACTGGAACATGAGAGAGAGTAAACCAAGGAAAAAGAAGATCTGGGGCCAGGGAACAGGAGATGCACACAGAAGAGGCAGCAGGAAATTCACACGATGGTGCAGAGACATGCCAGGATGCCAGCCATGCCTCGGGCTGAGAGCTGAGTCCAGTTTGGAGCAGAAGGATGGAGGGCAAGGGAGAGAGGGAAGCCTCCAGGAAAATAATGGGGCTGATAGAGTATCCAGTGTATCTTAGTTTTTGGATAATTACCACTAGGCATTTGACAGATTGGTTGGAGCATCTGAAAAAACAGATAGGTAATTGGCAAAAAGAAAAATAAGCAAATGAAGGGGAAAAATCTGAAGGAATTATTATCATTATTATTATTATGAGATGGAGTCTCGCTCTGTCGCCCAGGCTGGAGTGCAGTGGTGCAATCTCGGCTCACTGCAAGCTCCGCTTCCCGGGTTCATGCCATTCTCCTGCCTTGGCCTCCCGAGTAGCTGGGACTACAGTGCCCGCCAACACACCCAGCTAATTTTTTGTCTTTTTAGTAGAGACAGGGTTTCACCATGTTAGCCAGGATGGTCTCGATCTCCTGACCTTGTGATCCACCCGCCTCGGCCTCCCAAAGTGCTGGGATTACCAGTCTGAGCCACTGCACCTGGCCTGCTTTTATTATTTTTAATCAACACATAATTGTATATATTTGTGGGATACATTATAGTATTTGTATACATGTGTACAATGTGTAATGATCAAATCATAATTAGCATATCCACCACCTCAAACGTTTATCATTTCTTTGTTCTGGGGGTATTCCAAATCCACTCTTCTAGCTATTTAAAAATATATAATAAATTGTCACTAATTATAGTCACCCAATAGTGCCAAAGACACTAGAACTATTCCTCCTATCTAGCTATACTCTTTTCTTTTTCCCAGACAGGGTCTTACTCTGTCCCCAAGGCTGGAATGAAGTGGTACAATCACAACTCACTGTACCCTCGACCTCTTGGGCCCACGCAATCCTTCCACCTCAGCCGCACAAGTAGCTGGCACCACAGGCATGCACCACCATGCCTGGCTAATTTTTAAATTTTTTGTGGAAATTGGATCTCCCTATGTTGCCCAGCCTGGTCTCAAACTCCTGGGCTCAAGTGATTCTACCACACTGCTAGCATTACAGGCGTGAGCCACTGCACTCAGCCATGTACTCTTGTATCTGTTAACCTGTTAGCCAACCCTTGGCTACCCCCTCCCCCTTACCCTTCCTCAACTCTAGCAAACACTATTCTAAGCGAATAGATCTTAAATGTTCTTACCACAAAAATAATAATAATAAAAATATGTGAGGTGATTAAAATGTTAATGAACTTGATTTAATCATTTCACAATGTATGCATATATCACATTGAACACTGGAAATATACACAATTTTTATTTGTCAATTATACTTTAATAAAGATGAGGGAATAATTGAATATAATGTTAAAACAAAAAACAATTGCAAAACCTAAAGAAAATTAATAATCTAGTTCAAACCAGCCTTTTACAGATGAGGTCACTGAAGTACAGAGAGGTGAACTGACTTGTCTGATGTTACACAGCAAGTCACTGGCAGAGCTTGACCTGAAACCCAAAGTCAAGCGTTTTCTATTACCTCCAGGTCCTTCAGTCCAGCCCTCCCGGGGCTCTGCCTTGGGAATTTGTATTGGTGGCAAAGGGAATAGAGAAGAACATGCATAGAGCTCTCCATTTAGATTGACATATTCACACTGCACCAGGGCATCGGCAAGAAACAGTGCAAGCTCCAAGAGTGCTCGCCCCGACCCTTTTCCCCCTCCCCATCCTCTGTCATAACCAACTTCAGCTAAAAGGTCTGAGAAGATAAGGGAATCTTAGATGACTCTTACTAGGGTGTAAATGACTCCCACCATGATTTTTATTTTATCAAGACATAACTCTAAAAACAGTTTGATGGATAGGCTGCCAGGCAGTAGGATGAAGACAGATGGGGAAACTGCCTACTTTAGGTCAAAGGAGTTTGAGAACAGCCTGGCCAACATGGTGAAGCTCTATCTCTACGAAAAGTACAAAAATTAGCCGGGTGTGATGGCATGTGCCTGTAATCCCAAGTTACTCCAGAGTCTGAGAGGGGAGGATCGCTTGAACCGGGGAGGTGGAGGTTGCAGTGAGTCGAGATTGAACCACTGCAAACCAGCCTGGGCAACAGAGAGAGACTCCATCTCAAAAAAACAAAACAAAACAAAACAAGTCAGACCAACCCATGGGGAGGCAGAGGGTGAGTGAGGGTGGGTGTGGCTGGGCTTATGGTGGTGCACTTATAGAGTCAGCTTGGAAACAGAGCTGTGTGTGTGGAAGTTAAAAGATAGGCTTTGGAAGGACCTGGCTTTAAATCCCAGCTTTGCTGTGTGACCTTGGACAACCTGCTTACCCTTTGTGATCTCATATGCAAATGGGGGTGATAATGCATACTTCACAAATTGTGAGGATTGCATGAGATAACATAGAAAGTACTAAATTTAGCAGATTGGCAACACACTAAAAAATGACTCTATACACCCAACACCCTAGACCAGAAGGCATTGTGCTGACTCTCAGAATGCACTAGAAAGCACTGCCTGCTTCTTCCCTTCCTGCCCTTCCTCGCCTCTCCTCTGTTCTCTCCCTTTTTCTCTCCTCCCCTGCCCACCCTATCCCTCTTCCCTTCCCCTTCCTCTCTTACTCTCCTCTCCCCTGATTCCAGCCCATTTAGTATCTAGGTGACTCTATCCCAAGCTGCTTCTCCTGGTGCCTTTGTCCCCATCTCCCCAAGCCACCTTGATTGTCTCCTCTACCTGACAGGGTCACCCTGCCGGCTGCAGGCTGGAGGGATTTATAGCAATCCCCTCCCTCCTTGCCTGCACAGGGCTACCAGACAGCCGGCAGATATGTGGGTTGGACACAGTGGGGCCCTGGGAGAGGCAAATAAATACATCAAGTTCCCAGCTGGGTCTGGAGATAAGGACGCAGGAAGATGGGGCTGCAGGATTCACAGCTGCTGCCCTGCACAGGGTCACTCTTCATAGCCTGATTCCTCTGGCTTCCCCGGGAAAGTCTATTTGGGGCACTTTGAAGAGGACACAGAAGAGGACGGCACCTGAGCAATCTTTTCCTGGGATGCGCTGCACTGAGGCACCCTTCCTCAGCTTGGATTTGGTAGGGACAGGCCTGAGGAGTGAGAATGTGACAGACCCAACCCCAAGATGAGGCAGACAGGAGGGACATTGAGCCCCACAGCACAGGAGGGGAAACTGAGGCCCAGAAGGGAGACAGATTTCCAAAGTCTCACAGGAAGTCAGTGAAGAGTAGATACAGTCCCCTAACCCCTGATCTACTGCTCTAGACCCCCTTACACTGAATTGTGCCTGGCTTCCCCCAGACGTAGCCATTTGAACTGGCTTTGCCTGGGTACGCCAGGATCCACCTCTGGGAGTGTTCTCCTCCCTCCAGATCTCTGCCCCAGCCAGCTGCCTGATGAGATGCCCTCTCTATGGGGCCTGATTTGGGGTCAGCATCCTATTATAGATAACTCAAGGGTGCAACCTCAGTCTCTCCCACATGTGGATGGGATTCTGTTCTAGTACCCGTGGACAATGGAGTGGGGGAACAGGGGACTAACCAGGAGACCTGAAGTGGGGGGGGGGCCTGTCCCATCCACCCCAGAGACAGTTGCCCTTGCCACTGTTGAGGCCACACCTGCCCAAGAGCTTCAAGGTCCTCCTAATCAGCAAGCTCACCCACAGCCACCAGGCTTGGCACACCCTTAACCCAGACTGCCCAGGTAGGCTGGGGACATTTCCCATCCCCACCTGCTCTGTGACCGCTCTTTCGGCCTCTGTCTCCCTCCCAGTAAAGTGAAAGGGATGGGGACCTCTGGGCCCCAAACTCTGATGTTGGGTGACTCTGTAATCCTTCAAGGCTGTCATTGCATCTCCCTAAGGTGGGCGCAGACTTCACAGCATCTTTCCAGGCTACTAGAGCTGATTGCCTACAGGCCCAGAGAGGGGGAAGTGCTTGGGAGTCCCATCCCCGAGGGGCAGCCCTTGGCCAATGTCTGACTGCTGTGCATCTGTGGAAGTGAGCTTCTCTGCCTCTCACTGGGACAAACAGGATTCATTTTCACTCTGGAGCTTCCTGGGATCAGTCCAAGGCTGAGACTGTGCCTGAAATCACACCTTTGCTTAGCTTCTTCCTCTTCCTTTCCTACTTCCCCTTCTCTCTTCTGGTTGTTTTTTGCTTTTGCTTGGGCAGTTTTTTAAACAACCACCTGCACACAAAACATTGTCTCAGCTCTGCTTCTGGGAAGCCACTTCCAAGAGCAAATGAAAACAGTCTATTGATAGCAAGAGACTGAAGGTCTCCGAGGGAAAAGTCAGTTTTATTTCAGCCCACTGAGTGCCCTCCCTGTGCTGTTCTGGGCTTTGATGGGGACAGTGGAGGGGAAGGCCCTGGGCAGCCCCCACACCCCAGGAGCTTTGAGTCTGGGGGATGGAGGAGGAGGAGGAGACTCTGGGCCCCGCCCTCCCGCAGTCTGCAGGAGACCACAGGAGGTGCGGGGCGGGTTGGGGTTGGGGACAGTTCTCTGAATGTGTGTTTATTGTGGCCCTTCTATGTCCTGTGGTGTCCCCAGGGAATGGAGGACTGAGGGTTGCAGAGCAGGGAGGGGTGGCAGCCTTGCTCTTCCCCGGTTGATGTGCCAGGCTCTGAAATATTCAGTGATCAGATTTTAACCTCAAATAACAGCGCCCCAACCGCCCCTGAATCCTGCTATGGAAAGAACCTTTGGTAAGTGTTTTGAAGCAGGAAGACTCCCTCTGCCCACAGAGCAGTGCACAGCGGTTTGGGGGAGAGGCTAGCTCCTGGGGCCCAAGTGGGCCTCAAGAGATGAGGTGGGTTGCAGTGTGATGGGAGGGGAGACACAGAAACTGCCAAGGGCCATGAGGAAGAGGGGAAGCCACAGCCCCCAGACACCCAAGGAGGGTGTCTTCCTGCAGAAAGCCCTATCAGATGGCAGCCTGCGGCCCAGAGGCCCCAACTCAACCTGCAAACTGGCTTCTTCTAAGGCCACAGCACCCCAAGGGCCTCAAGACACGTCTAGCCCATCCCCCTACCATTACATGGGTGGAAACCTAGAAGGAGAGAGGGCAAGAGTCGCTCAAGACCACTTAGAGAGTTTGTGAAGCTGGAGTGAGGTTTCAGGTTGTGGAGCTCCAAGCCCAGTGTGGTCTGCCCTGCTTTGCACTGCCCCACGTTTTTCCTAAGACCAAGGTAGAATTCTTCCTCCTGTTTTCCACCTCGACAATAAAAGTGCCTCTCTTCTCTGCCATGGGACTGGGAGACATGTTCAGGATGTGAAGTCATACAGGGACATCTTTGAGTTCATAAACATCTCCTGTTCATAAATATCCGACTAAAGACTGAAGCTTCCACTGCTCCAAAAATAGCTTTGGATCCCAGCACAGGCATTTCCAAGAACAGATTTTTATCCTTTCAAGAATTCCGTGAAAGAGCCGGGTGAAATGTGTGCCTCTAGGCACAGCTACTTGGGAGGATGAGGCAGGAGGATCACTTGAGCCCAGGATTTGAGGCCAGCTGGACAACACAGTTTGATCCTCAACCCAAATAAAGAAAGAAAGAAACAGTAAATATAAAAATAATCAATCCAAGAATTCTGTGAAAGCAAGGAATCCTCTGGTTTGTATGCCTACCAGAGTTTCCTGAACCTGGTCACACACACTGCCCTGACCCTGTGATCTCAGACTGTGGATATAGATTGGTCTAAACTCCAGATAAGGAAGTATCTAGTATGGTCCATTATAATCCTGGTCATTCTCATTTCAATTCATTTTAATACAATATTAGGCTACTCTGAACATGTAATTCCCCAATCCTTCTATTTAAAAGGGACTTCTTGCTTGTAGTGAGCCTTGGGATTGACTGCTCCATAGCCATATCAGGGCTAGATGATTGTTCTGAACTAATCAATTTCAACCCCTTCACCAGTGACTGGTTCAGAGATAAATAGTCCTATGCCAATAGGTGTCGAGAGCCAAGGGAGAGGCTGTGGCTTCAAAAAAGAGAAACCTGTCTTTCTAACCCACTAGTCTGTTAACATTACGTTTGTGACTGGGCACAGTGGCTTACACCTGTAATTTTCAGCACTTTGGGAGGCTGAGGTGGAAGGATCACTTGAGATCAAGAGTTTGAGACTAGCCTGGCCAACATGGCGAAACCCCGTCTCTACTAAAAATACAAAAACTAGCCAGGTGTGGTGGCATGCACCTGTAATCCAAGCGACTCGGGAGGCTGAGGCAGGAGAATAACTTGAACCCAGGAGGTGAAGGTTGCAGTGAGCCAAAATTGTGCCACCGCACTTCGGCCTGGGTAACAAGAGTAAGACTCCATCTGAAAAGAAAAAAAAAAACAAAAACACAATAGGTATGTTTCCTTGGTGGCTCCGGAAGCCCTCTAGTGACACCAAGGCACCAAGGGACCCAGTCCTTGGGCTGGAAGCCCTATTAAGGGTGGCAGAGGGGAGAGATGAAAGAACTTGTGACTGCTGATGTCATTGAGTCGCTGAATCAACAGCCGGGAAGCCAGCCTTTCTTCCTGCTTTGTGAGATGATATACTTAATACTTTCCATCCTTGGAGGTGGGTATCTTGTTATTTGCCGATGGAAATATTACACATCATCTCCAGCCCCCACTCCCCTGCCTCACCCAGCCCTACCTTTACCAGGGCAAGTCCTGCCACAGAGGAGCTGGCTGCCTCAGAACATCTCTTGTGGAAAACAGTCCTGCCTGAACTGGGGTGGGACTGCCAAGCATTTTGCATCCCGCCCCCCTTACTTGTTTTTTGGGGTTTTTATGGTTTTTTGTTTGTTTGTTTGTTTGAGACAGGGTCTCACTCTGTTGCCCAGACTGGAGTGCAGTGGTGTGATCATGGCTCATGGCTGCCTCAACCTCCTGGGCTCAAGCAATCCTCTGGTCTCAGTCTCCCTCCAGAGTAGCTGGGACCACAGGTGTGCGCCACCATGCCCAACTAATTAAAAAAAATGTAGAGATGAGGTCTCACTATGTTGCCCAAGCTGGTCTTAAACTCCTGGGCTCAAATACTCCTCCTACCTTGGCATCCCAAAGTGCTGGGATTACAGGCATGAGCCATCTTGCTAGGCCAGGTTCCCCCTTGAATGTAGGAGTATTGCCTCTTCCAGGCAGGAGTTCCTCTCATTCAGTGAGACAAGCACAGACCCAGATAATTACATGAGCTGCCACTGGAAGAGCTGTTGTTAATGTGGATGGCAATAAAAGGCCTTGCCAGTACGTTAAGCTAATTTCATGAAAATGCTGGGAGGAGGGTCATGGGCTGGATCCCAGATTATTAATAATGTCGAGCTTCATTAGAACCATTCAGAAAATTCCTCTCAGTTGCCTCCAGCAAACTGCCACGGGTTGCTACTTTCCTCTGAAATCAACAGTCTTCTCATAGGCAAATGTGGATTTTTTTCCCCCCTAGAAAATAATTAAAAGTCACAAAGTCCAATAAACGCTTAAACAGAATATAGTTTTAATTAAAAACCTTTCAGCAAGTCTGCAGTTGCAGATCTCTCTTCGCAAACAGGCATGCTGGTGGCAGCCACAAGCCCAGTCTAAGTATCTGAAACTAGAAACCTTTACAAATCATAATAGTAAATCTGGTTGCTACATATACCCATGGTGTGTGTGTGTGCAAAGGGGGTGGTGGTGGTGAAGAGAGAGGTCTGGGGGCAGAGCCAAGGTCCTCCCCTATGGGGGAGGCAGGACATAAGCCTGTAGGGGTGTGTGCAGCAGAACATTTTATCAAACCTGTGTCCAACTCTGCAAGGCAATAATAATGGCTAATTCAGCTATTGTATTTAAAAAGTGGCCAAGTACTGAGCACTAAGTGCCAGGTACTAAGTGCTTTGCATACATTGATTCATTTAATCCTCAAGGTGACCCAAAAGCATAGGTATTCTTTTGTTGTTTTGTTGTTGTTGTTGTTGTTGTTGTTTTTAAAGACAGAGTCTCACTCTGTCACCCAGGCTGGAATGCAGTGGCACGATCTCGGCTCACTGCAATCTTTGCCTCCCAGGTTCAAGTGATTCTCCTGCCTCAGCCTCCTGAGTAGCTGGGATTACAGGCACGCACCACCACACCCGGCTAATTTTTGTGATTTTAGTAGAGACGGGGTTTCACCATGTTGGTCAGGCTGGTCTCAAACTCCTGACCTCGTGATCCGCCCGCCTTGGCCTCCCAAAGTGCTGGGATTACAGGCTCGAGCCACCACGCCTGGCCAGTACTCTTATTTGTGCCTTTTTTTCTTGAGACACAGAGAGGTTAAATAACTTGGCTAAGGACACACAGTCAGTACATAATGGAGTCTGATGCTAGAACCTGCCCTCCTGACGACTACATAGAGCCTGTACAAGGAAAGGCCGGAGGGGGAAGTATAAACTGGGCCTGGCTTCCCTGAGGAGTGATCTTTCGACTGGAAATTAGAAAAGGAAAGCAGCTTCTTGGAGGTGAGGGACTGGAGAGAACGTGTGTGTGTGTGCGCGCGCAGAAGCTGAAAGATGGAAAACAGTGAGTGTTCAGGGGCTTCTGGCTGGAGGGCAGCCGTGGGGAAGGTCTCCGCAGCCTTAACCGGCTGCTATGGTGGGGATGTTTGATGCCCATCTGGGCCCCGGCTTTCTTATTCTCAGAGGCCCTTCCCACATCTTTAGGCAAGTCCATTAAATCCTCTGCGTGCCACATTAAAATACAAGGGCATATATACAACTCTGAGTGCAGTTGCAACAGAATCGTTTACACAATATTGCATGTCCTGAACATTCAAACATCGATTTCTTCCAATTTTGCAGTTTCCTTTTGCCCCTCTTAGCGCCAATAGATTTTTTTTTCAGGTATCAGATATTTATTTGAATAGGCCCCTGAGAGAGTCATAAGACTCAGAGAGAAGGGAGAATGGGAGAGGTGTGTAAGAAGCTTTCGTGCCAGGGACGACTATCGTTCAAGAATTAGGAGACGCCCTGGGCACTGGAAACACTACGCAGAGCGAAGTAGGGACCGCGCCTGTGTTGTGTAGGGGACCAGAGGTTGCTGATACCTGGGACATAGACTGGGTGGGCACGGGAAGTAAAGCCTCGGGACTTTGGTTAAGCGCGCCCCACTGGAGTATCGCGCAGCAGGACTGCAGAGCCGCGGGCAGCGATCGCCTTGGTGCAGGGTTCCAGCCACATCTTCCTCGCCCAGCCGGCACCCTCCGCCATTGATCCGCCTCTGCGCCCGGCAAGCGGTGTCCAGCAGGGGGCGCGCGCGGAGCAGGCTTGGGCCCCAGGAACAGCGCGCGGAGCAGGCTTGGGCCCCAGGAACAGCGCGCGGACGGAGTCGCTGCAGCAAGTCCCCAGATCCAATGGGTTTCAGTCTTCCCCACCATCCCGACGCTCCGGATTCACAACGTTGAAGTTAAGGGTCGATCCGCAAAAAGTGGCCGGGGACTCCAGCTCTCCATTCCTGGGTCTATCTGGGGTCGGCCCCAGCCTGGTTAGAAGCCTTAGTCTGGATTCGGCAGATTCTGAATCTGGGACCCTCTGCGCTCCCGGCTTGGAAACCTTGTCACCCTCCCCTCCCCCACCCCTACTTCCACACACCTGATTAGTTGACTGTTTCTTTAACGATCAAAGACGTGGGCGGCGGCAGGGTGAGGTCTTGGTTCCCTGCTACCCAGCCCTCCCGTAACTGTGTCTTTATTAACGTTATAAACATTAGACCGGCTTCTGCGCACCGGGCGGCGCCGGACGAGGTGCGCGCAGTCTTCTAGCTGAGCTCGGAGGCAGATCCAGAAGTCGCGGCTCCCACCCCAGGCCTCGGCGGACTCTGCCTGGGGCGACTCGGGCTCCAGCCCTGCCCGGGCGGGCACTAGGGGCTCTCCAGGCTCGAAGGCAGGGGTAAGGGGCGTCTTTCCCCCAGGGCAGCCTAGGGGACAAAAGCATTTGCTGTAGAGTGAGCTAGAGCCTCCGGGACCGCGGGAGTCAGCTCCAGCGCAGGGGTGGTCACTGCGTCTTTAACCACCCAAGGTCTCCCTGCCGAACTCCTTGGCTTCTGCAACCCTGTCAAGACAACAAGGAAAGGGGGTCTTCCCTGGTCCTCGGGCCCCGAGGTTTCCGGGTTGCTTATAGGACGGGTTCCTGCAGTCCGGGGAAGCTCCGGGCAAATAGCAAGCCCATTCTCCCTTCCACTACCCAGATTCTGCCTCCCTGCGGAAGGCAAAAAAGAAAGAAAGAAAACAGGTAAAAACCAGGGGAGGGCCCAAAGGCCTTGAGTCTCCCCGCCTGACGCCCCTCACTCAGTCGTGAAAAGTCCCCTGGACACGCCATCCGGGACCGGACTCAGCTCCAGCTGCTGGGCCCCTGCCTCCTAAAATCCTTCCCTGGCATAGGCTCCCAAGACCGCCCCCTCAGGGATCCCAAGACCGGACAACTGCCCAGGACGCAGCTCCCCGCCCCCACCCCCACCTTGTTCGGCAGACAAAGAAGGGTGTGCTGGTCCCGCTGTCTGCGTCCCTCCCCCGACCCCGCAAGGCCTAGAAACCTCAGGGACTCACTCCCAGGCTAGGGACCCAATCCTGGCTGCCCCACCACAGGGTCCCCGGCAGGGACGGGTCACAGTGCTCTCACCCATCGACCTTTCTCGAAGACACCTTCCCTGAAAGGCGCCTTGCGCCCTCCCCATGGGTGGGCTGGGGGGATCCCAGGCCAGAGCAGGCTATGTGAATTTCTGTGTTCTGAACTGGGGCTAAGCGAGATGCGATGGTCCTAGCCCGCCGGGCCGCCTGTAGCGACGGCAGCAGTAGGAGAGAGGGAGGGACGCTTGGAGCGTGAGCGCACCAGTCTGTTCATATTTAATTTACAAAGCAGCCTTGGAACCCCGGGCCGGGTGGTCTCTTTAGATGCTGCGCTCTTACCCTCTCTTCCCCACCCGCTTCCCTAGCTCATTAAGATGCTCAACACTCAAATCGGGGTATTGATCTCCACGGAAGCCCCAAACCCGCGCCATCGACCCACCACGAGAGACCCCCCATGGCCCGGGGTGATGGCTGTGGGACTTGGTGGGCCCGGAGAACTCAGTGGCTACAGAACGGGTGGGGATTCTGCGTGTCTCCTGGAGCCTGAACCCCTTTCCTGGTTCTGGCCGGTAGCTGTCTCCAGGGCTAACGTGGGCAGCGCACGGGGGGCGGAAACCGGGTTTTAGCCAAATGCCTCGACATCGCCGCGCCTCCGCCTCCTCGTCGCTGAAAGAAATGTCGGGGTTTCATCAGAGCTAAGGAGCGAGAGTCGGGAACAGCGAGTCTGCTGAAGCCGGCTGTTGTGTGAGGGTGTGAGACGGCGGAGCGGTGGGGGGCCACCGCAGCTTGGGGGATAGCGCGTGTGGGGTTGACCGAGTGTCTGCTTGAGAGGCTGGGAAGATATGGGGGGCAGGGATGGGAGAAATGCTGAGGCCTGAAGTCCCCAGCCCACCGTGCTCAAGAGTAGCGGACGTTTTGACACCATCCTTGTCTGTGCTACTGTCTGCTGCAGCTTCCGTGCCTCGTTCTCCTGGAGCAGGCAAGACCTGGAGTGAGGTGCTTGGGTGAGCTCGGGAGAGCTTCCCCCTGCTCCACCTGTCCCGCGGTGCGCTTAGGCCAACGAGCCGGGCAGTGGGCTTCAAGCGCTGGTTTAGCCACAAAAGACCAGATGTAAAGAGTTCCGGTTTAAGAGGTTGGGCAGGGCTACGGTGGGCTGGGGAGGGGGGCGTCCCTTCCCAGCACGCCCTGCAGGGCTGTGCGTTCTGGTCTCGGGTTAGACAAGCAGGCGGGGCGGAGGGGGGTTGGGGCGGCGGCGGCGGCGGCGGGGGGAGACTAGGGCTTATATCAGCCCAGATCCAGGCAAAAATGGTAGGGAGGGCGCGGCGCTCTGCTAACACTATCAATTATGCATCGTGTTGAACGTGGCTTCGGGGAGGAGGCGGCTAGCAGCGGGGGGTGCGGGAGGGAAGGGTCCGCGCGAGCTCTGCTACGCGCAGCTCCGCGGGTCCGGCTCGAGGTCTGTCGGTGCCATCGCCTGCATTTGCAAAAAGAGTTTAAAGGCAAAGACGCTCCTTCCCCCACCCGACTTCAGCCGCGCGGCTTTCCTTCCCCCAAATTCCTCAAAGATGGTTTGTCTCACGTGTTGCAGGGCGTAAAAGCGGCTTGCATTCAATTAGCAGTGAAGCTTGCGGGCGCTGGCGGGACAGGCGCGTGAGGGTGAGTTCGCGTGAATGTGTGTATGCGTGTGCGAGAGGAGAACGGTAAGTGTCCCGTGTGCAGGTGTGCCCGTGAAAATGCGTGTGAATGTAGCAGGGACTGAACACATTGATGCGATTATTACCTGACCATGGATGATTGTAACGTGTGAAGGTCGACTATGGGGAGGGTGTGAGGGACTGTGTGTGCGCGAATGTGTTTGAACGTTGAGGGGGGAGGTGGTGTGATGAGGGACAGTAACAACGTCAGCGGTGTGTAAATGTGGGGGTACCTGGGTTATGGGGGGTGTAGTAGGCTGCGAAGAGCCCAGCCGGGACGGTGGGCGTGGGATGCCCCTTATGACCGACTTGGCCTTGGGGAGGGTCTCCGTGGCTTTAACAAAAGTAGACCAAGCAGGAGGCAGGAGAGGCTATGCGCGTCCCCGCCAGGCCCTGGAGCGCGCAAGGACTTTCTCCAACCTGCAACCAGAGAGGTGGGGGGAACGGACGCAAAAGGAAAAACTGAAGTGGTACTTTGGGGCCACCGAGTCCCCAAACTTACCTGTCTCTTTCTTTGCCCCCGCCCCCCAGCCACAACACATGCGAGTATCTTCCTTGGGCTATGTTTCCTGCTCTGCCACACCGGGTCTGGAGAAGGGGTTTCAGCCCTAGGACATTTACTGAGAGTCGGCGAATATTGGGTAAGTAATGGGGGCCACCCCACAACCTTGACCCAGGTGAGGGTAGGTCCAGCCTAGAGCACCCCATGGGGTGCAGGGCTGGGGGGGAGGTGCTGTCTGGGAGGAACTGAGAAGGGAGGGAAGGGACCCTCCCAGAAGAGCACAGGCAGAGTGAAGGAGCAGGTTCCCAAAGACAGGGTGTGGGAGGGGCTCTGCCAAACCTGACAGGCGCTCCAGAGGGGGCAGGGAGTCTGTGCAAGTTCGTTTGTGTGACCGGGCTTAAGATTTTATAGGGAGGGGGACCTTAGGCACCGTAGAGCTGTGGAGAAAGGCGCAGAATCTTTCACCTTCTCCAGCTTCATTAGGTAGTGGCAGCCCCATGACCTGTTGGCTGAGGACGCCTCTGCCCAATGGGAGCCGCCTGGGGGACCTGAAAGGAAGCTCTAGTGACCACTTTCCCAACACACCTGGTCCAAACATGGGGGAAGGACCTCCTTCCCCATAAGGAAGGTTGGCAGAGCAACCTTCTTCTCCCCTCACAGGAGCTGCAGCCCCGGGCAGGTGACTTCGGCCTTAGATGCAGAAGGGCATGGGGATGGGCTTCCCCTGATCCCACATCTCAAGTCGTGCAGTGCAGGTCCTCCTATTGCTTCTCTGCTGGGTTTTTATCACAGTGGAGGGCTGTGTCCACACACGGGCGCATGCCTGTGTTCTTGTGGATGGGTCGGTTCGTGTGAGGACTTGTGTCCTTGTGTCTGTTAATTCTCACAATGGACAGGAAAGCGCTTTGTACCGTGGTGGAAAACGCTGTACAAATGCCGGTTCAGTTAAGAGAACAATGAGGTCTCCAGGGTCTATTGTATCCGTGTCTGGGTGCATATGTGTTTGTGAGTTTAGGAAATGTGTTGTGAGCCTCCTAATTGAGCATCAGGTCCTCTAAACGCCTGCAGAAGTTGGCGGTTTGATGATGAACCCCCGCGTCTGTTTGTATTGTTGTGCGCCTGAATGGGCGTGTGTGCGAGTGCTGTATGTGGGACAAAGGTTCCAGGGAGGACAGCCAGTCTCGGACAAAAATGTCCTTCCTGGGTAGGATGCATTTCACCGGGTTAAACTAAGGCTTAGAAACACAGAGAGGGGTCCGTGAGGAGCCCGCTGGAGATAGGCGAGCTGCGGAGCCTACGGAGGGGCCAGCTCCAGCGTGAAGGAAGGAGTAGGAAGGGGAAAAAAGAGCGATGTACCGGGCCGCTGGAAAAGGAAATTAGGGCCCTGGGAGGGAGTATCCGTTGAACCTCGAGATTTTTATTGACCTTCACTTCTGGCCAAGAGAGGCTCCTGGCCATAGAGGAGGTTACCTGAGTCCTGGAACTTGTGCTAGACGGGTTTGCGGAGGCAGAGCTTGATAGGGGAGGTAAGCTAGGGTTCAGTGAGTCACCTTCTTTCCTCTTCCCCTGGCTTCCATCTGCAGGAGCCGTGATGTTCCCCCTTCGGGCCCTGTGGTTGGTCTGGGCGCTTCTAGGAGGGGCTGGAGCATGCCCTGAGCCGTGCGCCTGCGTGGACAAGTACGCTCACCAGTTCGCCGACTGCGCTTACAAAGAGTTGCGCGAGGTGCCAGAAGGACTGCCTGCCAATGTGACCACGCTTAGTCTGTCCGCTAACAAGATCACCGTGCTGCGGCGAGGGGCCTTCGCCGACGTCACACAGGTCACGTCGCTGTGGCTGGCGCACAATGAGGTGCGCACCGTGGAGCCAGGCGCACTGGCAGTGCTGAGTCAGCTCAAGAACCTCGACCTCAGCCACAACTTCATATCCAGCTTTCCGTGGAGCGACCTGCGCAACCTGAGCGCGCTGCAGCTGCTCAAAATGAACCACAACCGCCTGGGCTCTCTGCCCCGGGACGCACTGGGTGCGCTACCCGACCTGCGTTCCCTGCGCATCAACAACAACCGGCTGCGTACACTGGCCCCCGGCACCTTCGACGCGCTCAGCGCGCTGTCACACCTGCAACTCTATCACAATCCCTTCCACTGCGGCTGTGGCCTTGTGTGGCTGCAAGCCTGGGCCGCGAGCACCCGGGTGTCCTTACCCGAGCCCGACTCCATTGCTTGTGCGTCGCCTCCCGCGCTGCAGGGGGTGCCGGTGTACCGCCTGCCCGCCCTGCCCTGTGCACCGCCCAGCGTGCATCTGAGTGCCGAGCCACCGCTTGAGGCACCGAGCACCCCACTGCGCGCGGGACTGGCGTTCATGTTACACTGCATCGCCGACGGCCACCCCACACCCCGCCTGCAATGGCAACTTCAGATCCCCGGTGGCACCGTAGTCTTAGAGCCACCAGTTCTGAGCGGGGAGGACGATGGGGTTGGGACGGAGGAAGGAGAGGGAGAAGAAGGAGATGGGGACTTGCTGACGCAGACCCAAGCCCCAACGCCGATTCCCGCACCCGCTTGGCCCGCGCCCCCAGCCACACCGCGCTTCCTGGCCCTCGCAAACGGCTCCCTGTTGGTCCCCCTCCTGAGTGCCAAGGAGGCGGGCGTCTACACTTGCCGTGCACATAATGAGCTGGGCACCAACTCTACGTCAGTACGTGTGGCGGTGGCAGCAACCGGGCCCCCAAAACACGCGCCTGGCGCCGGGGGAGAACCCGACGGGCAGGCCCCGACCTCTGAGCGCAAGTCCACAGGCAAGGGCCGGGGCAACAGCGTCCTGCCTTCCAAACCCGAGGGCAAAATCAAAGGCCAAGGCCTGGCCAAGGTCAGCATTCTCGGGGAGACTGAGACGGAGCCGGAGGAGGACATAGGTGAGGGAGAGGAGGCCGAAGACCAGATTCTCGCGGACCCGGCGGAGGAGCAGCGCTGTGGCAACGGGGATCCCTCTCGGTACGTTTCTAACCACGCGTTCAACCAGAGCGCAGAGCTCAAGCCGCACGTCTTTGAGCTGGGCGTCATCGCGCTGGATGTGGCGGAGCGCGAGGCGCGGGTGCAGCTGACGCCGCTGGCTGCGCGCTGGGGCCCTGGGCCCGGCGGGGCTGGCGGAGACCGGCGACCCGGGCGGCGACCCCTGCGCCTACTCTATCTGTGTCCAGCGGGGGGCGGGGCGGCAGTGCAGTGGTCCCGCGTAGAGGAAGGCGTCAATGCCTACTGGTTCCGAGGCCTGCGGCCGGGTACCAACTACTCCGTCTGCCTGGCGCTGGCGGGCGAAGCCTGCCACGTGCAAGTGGTGTTTTCCACCAAGAAGGAGCTCCCATCGCTGCTGGTCATCGTGGCTGTGAGCGTATTCCTCCTGGTGCTGGCCACAGTGCCCCTTCTGGGCGCCGCCTGCTGCCATCTGCTGGCTAAACACCCGGGCAAGCCCTACCGTCTGATCCTGCGGCCTCAGGCCCCTGACCCTATGGAGAAGCGCATCGCCGCGGACTTCGACCCGCGTGCTTCCTACCTCGAGTCCGAGAAAAGCTACCCGGCAGGCGGCGAGGCGGGCGGCGAGGAACCAGAGGACGCACAGGGGGAGGGTCTTGATGAAGACGCGGAGCCGGGAGACCCAAGTGGGGACCTGCAGAGAGAAGAGAGCCTGGCGGCCTGCTCACTGGTGGAGTCCCAGTCCAAGGCCAACCAAGAGGAGTTCGAGGCGGGCTCTGAGTACAGCGATCGACTGCCCCTGGGCGCCGAGGCGGTCAACATCGCCCAGGAGATTAATGGCAACTACAGGCAGACGGCAGGCTGAACCTCGGCCGGTCCGGCCCGCCCATTCCCGACCTCCACCTAGGGTGCCTGGGAGCAGTAGTCTAGGGCTGGCAGGACTTTTGTCCCCCGTCCCCAACTTTCACCTACTCCTCCCCCTTACCACTTCGCAACCTTGACTACTAGGGACTTCCAGTAGGGAGTGGGCCGATTTCACCAGTCCCCGCTACCCACGGCTGCCATTCTCCCTGCGGGCTGAATCCCCTTACCCGCCAAGCACAGTGTTTCTCTTACCCCATGCAAGACTCCACCCGCAGACGATGGGAGATATCTATGTTCCTCCATTCCCATCGCGATTATCTGCGAAATCCGCCCTGCAGCCCGCCCCACCATGGGCTCTGGAGCCAGAAGAAACGAGCGAAGACGTTGGAAACCTCACGGTAACGCCGTGGTTTCGGGGCCAGCCCGGGCCAGTGGAGGGCTGTGGGGTCGCACTTCGACCCCTCCCCCTCCCCCTTCCTTTCTTTGTTTTTCCTTTTTTTTTTTTTTTTTTTTTTTTTTTTTTTATTTGACGGAGTCTCGGTCTGTCCCCAGGCTGGAGTGCAGTGGCGCGATCTCGACTCACTGCAATCTCCGCCTCCCAGGTTCAAGCGATTCTCCTGTCTCAGCCTGCCGAGTAGCTGGGACTACAGGCGCGCGCCACCACGCCCAGATAATTTTTTCTATTTTTAGTAGCGATGGGGTTTCACCAAGTTGGCCAGGATGGTCTGCATCTCTTGACCTCAGGTGATCCATCCGCCTCGGCCTCTCAGAGTGCTGGGATTACAGGCCTGAGCCACTGCGCCCGGCCCCTCCTCCCTTTCAATCCCTACTCCCAGAAGCCGGGATCCGTGGCAACCCCTAATTTTTAGTTCCAAAGCCACCTCCCGGCAGGGGACCAAATCTTTCTGTCCTCCCACCCCCACCCCACTTCTGGCCTGTTGGAGTCCAGCCCGGTGCCTGGGGCGCCTTTCAGCTCCGCGCTCAGATTTTCCTGTTTTCGTTGTTTTCAAGACAGCGACATTTCGGGTCTGGTGCTAACACCCCCTTCCCAGCCTCTGGGAAAATCGGGTGTGTGTGTCGGGGGGTAGGGAGGGAATGCGTTTTCTGTTGTCTCTCTCCTAACTTAAAGCGCCGCAGGACCGCGCGCCTCTTGGCGGCTGAGCGCGTGGACTTGGTCCCGGGCCAATTTCGTTATCCGTGTGTTGGGCTTTCCGGAGGTCTGTGCGCCCGACAGCGCCGCTCCTGCGGATCCACCCGACCCAGACCCAGCTGGAAAGCGCCAGAGGCGGAGGAAGCTGACTGTGGCCTCCCAGGCCACGGCTCTCGGGAGGGCTCGCGCCCTAGTTCGCACAAAGCCTGCGCGTGACTGTGCGACTGTGCGGTGGGATCCGGATGGAGCCGAGCCCCTCTGTCCTCTCGTCTCGGTCCTCGCGTCGCCCCGCCCCACCCGCCCCTGCTTCGGCGGGAATCGTTGTTTGCCCGGCGTGTAGTCCCTGACAAGCGTGCCCTGTAGGAGAAAAGTCTGTGTCCTGTAAAGTGTGACCGTGTAGTGTAGGGGGGCGGGCGGGGGTGCAGATGGGCGGGGAGGGAGGGAAAGGGAGGGGTGCGGCGCGGCGACTGGGGGCGGGGTTCTTTTTTCCATTTTGAAAGAAAGCGTCGGGGTTGGGGTGGGGGGAGTTTCAGTCCTCGGGATCTGCGGTCTTCGCGAAGCGCAGCACAAGCGCGGGCCTGGGACGGAGTAGCACCCGGAGCCCGTGCCCTTTTCTAAACGCGTCTGTATGCAAACAGTCAATAAAACAATCGATTTGAGCTGGGCTCGGTGACTTTTTGTCAGGGGACAGAGGGAGGAGGCCTAGGCGATGAAGGAGGAAACCGCGGAAGGAGGGAGCCCCCCTGCACCCTCCCCCCAGCCTCCCGTTGGTATCTTGAGAGATTTCGTGTTTGTGTGACCATTCCGTGATTTTTTGCCAGGTGTTTGCACCCAACCCTTCTCTTGGTGTCTCAAACTCCAGGGTGGGGTGACAAAAAACGAGGGCAGGCTGGAAGTGAGTAGGGGGGAGGTTGCCAGAAAAGAGGGCGGGTGTCTGTAGACCCTAAACACAGGTAGTCTGAGTGTGCGTCCACGTACGTTTGCACTCGAGAGTGTGCGGCACCCTCTTTCACTTGGGACTGTCGGTGTAGTGGGGTGTGGCTGTGTGTGGTGTCACACTGCCCAGTTTCTGTGTCTCCACATCAGCCTTTGAGTTCCCTGAGAAGCCGATGGGAAGAGAATGGGATTCATAGGGACAAGACTGCTGTGGCTTGCACAAGAGAAATCACAAATAACACAAAGTACAGAGCGGGCAAACGATGTAAAGCAGGAAAAGGGGAGAACCTGGCCAGGCTAATTGCCCAGAGCAAGCGGGCACGTTTGGCCTGGGAGCCAAGTGTGTGTGTTGTGTGGGTGGGTGGGGAGCACTCAGTGAATGATGCATGGACAACCGTCAGGGTGTGCTAAGGGGGTGCACCTATGGAATCAGAGTTGAAAACACACTGATTTCACAGTCCTAGAAAGGGGGTTTCTTGGGTGAGGAACAGGAGAGAGGGGGATCAAGAAGAGAGGCTGTGGTCCTGCCCAGCCTAAAACACAGGGGTTGGGCTGCGGTGTGTTTCAGCTGAATCCCCCTAAGATTGGAAGAGGTAGGGAAGAGAGGTGGAAGAGGAAAGCAACAGAAATGGGAAGCAGAAGAAGATTCTACCTCCCCCCTCCCTTCTTCCTGCTTCCAATTTCTTGCCCTCTTTTGCTGTCTCTGTGAGTCTTCCTAATTGGACCAGTCCAGGCTGGGAACAGGCCCAAGTTCCAATGCTGGGCATCCTACCCCAGCCTCAGGTCTGTCCTCTGGCATAGGTGGTGGCTGTGACACTTCTTGGGGCCTGAGCCCAGGTTCCCTTCCCAGACCAGCAAAGCTGTTTTCAAGAAAAATTCCCTTCTGAGGGCCACAGCCTGAGCCCTGCCCCTGGTCACAGCCCAACACTGCAGTCCACCCTACTGCCTGGGACACAACTCAGGAATATTATCTTTTAGGAAGACGCCTGCTTTGTTCTACTTGCAAATCCTCCCTCTGAGCAGGGGGCAAGGACTGGCCCAATTCCTAGGGTCTAGTTAGGAATCCAATGACATGATTGCTTCTGGGAACAGACCTGTCTGGGCCAGTGAGTGCTCAGCAGTTTTGATGCAACTCAATCATCTGGTCATGGGTCTCTAGTGGGAAGACAGGCCCCTTCCTTTCCCTGCCTGCCCTAGGAATTGGGGGCCCTCCATGAGACCCTCTAGGATCCTGAGTGTCACTAGGGCAGGTGGAGAGGAGCTGAAAGCTCTGCCCCTCTTTGTCCAGGGCCACGCATCCTAATGTATTAGCAAACACTACTCAGCTAGACCTTGTGGCTTCTGGGCGTGGCCAGGCCCAAAGGCTCCATCCACAGGCAGGAATGAATAGTGTTGGAGGCCAAGGACCAGGGTGCTGGGACACTCTGCCAACTGCCCATTGAGATCCCAGCCCTCTCAGGAACACTCAAGTTTCTTTCCAAAGGTTGGGCACATGCACAGAACGGTCCCCAGCCTCTGGCCTTCCTTCCTACCTCTTTTTAAATGTAATTAATTTAACTTATTTAATTACATTAAAATAAAATGTCTTCCTTTCATTTCCTCTCCCTCATTCCTCTCTGTTCTAAGTTGTTCCAATTCAGCTACCAATTTGAGGTTGAATTCTTTTTCACAGTGTCCCCATCAGGTAGTTGTACAACTTTGGCTTATACTTGTCCAGAGATGGGGAGCTCACGTTTCACTCCCCTCTTCCAAGGAATCAGTTGTTTAGCAGTTTAAAATGTGTCTCTGCCTGGGTTCCACCCCTCAGGCCTGACTGCAACTGGCAAGTGCTCTGGGAGAACCTGTCAGGTGTAGAGGTGTAATCTCCACCTCTGACCCTCTGTCCCTGGCTCCAAGGCTTTCCGTTCAATACAACTTTTTTGAGCGTTTCCTGTATGCTTCATGTGCTGTGCTAGCTTCAGTCTCTCCAGTATGTCTTGCTGTAAAACTTATTTGGATACCACATGGAAATGGAGTCTAACGGCTTGAGGAGAGTGTGTGTGTGTGTGTGTGTGTGTCTTGGGAGACCTGGTAAATGATCGGAGAATGCAATATGACAGCAGTAGCTTCAGAACTCAGAGCAATTTATCAGGAGCAGTAATTCTTTGAGCTACAGAAACCAGATGGCCGGGATGTGGCCTTGAATAGGATCAGAAACCTGTCTAAAGAAAGGTGATTTGAAAAGAGTGCCTCCTCCCCTGACATGTTTCCTAATGATCAGCTGAAATGAGAACCATCTTGAAGATCATTAAAGTCCATTACTATAAAAGAACAAAGGAAGGCAGGGCTTCTTTGAGAAAGAAGCAGCTGGGGTAGGGTCCTCTAGTCCCAGATCTTGTGTCTGGAACGCAGCCCTCCACCCATGACATCCAAATAACAACCACAACTAAAGCGAACATCTCCAAAGATTTGTTGTCAGTACACATATGGCCTGTGACTCCCTGATGGTCATCTCAGTTTTTCCTCCTGGATCTCAGTGGAATGCATTTTAGTAGGTAGAGGGAAAGGAGTGGCATCTTGCCATGACTACCCTGCCCCACATTTGTTAACAGAGCCCCAGTTATGAGACACTCCATAGGGGAAAAGGGACCTGCTGTCTGCACAACAGGAGGCGTCACCTGCAAAGAAGGGACCATGACTGTATAAGCACAGAGCAAGAAAAACTGGGGAATCTCCTTTCTCTGCAGAAATCCAAGCCTGTACTCTGCAGAAAGCCAAGCCCTAGTACCAGGACATAAGAAAGGCCCCTTGTTGAGGCCATAAATTGCCAAGTCTGATCTAACAGATACCTTTATCTTATAAGTTTCCAACATAAAGGTATCGACAAGAGAAATTCTGCTGGACAGTTGGGAGGAAGCAAGTGGAGCCATTTCAGTTGTAATGTGTCAATTAATTGATTGCATTTGAAATGTAGCCACTCACACCTATCTGTTCAATGATAAGATTTTGCCTTAGGACTCAATAGAGAATAACACTGTATTGAAAATGAAAGATCTGCTGTGACTGGCATATAGAAGAGATTAAATTTTAAAATGTTTTGCAATATTAGCATTTTGTTCAAAATATGACCAGTGTTCCTAATGAGACTTGATATGGATTTTTTAAAAAGCCATCCAAAGTCCCCATGATGGGCACAAAAATAAAACCAACTTGTTGGGTTAAATTAGTTGGAAAGATTTTGTATCATTCCATGGTTGAATAAGTAATTTATGGGATTTAAAGACAGTATGATTTTGAAAATTGTGCTAATTGTGTGTGCTTTGTTTGGACATGTGAATGTAAATTTAATAATTAAGTTTAAGTCCACATGGAACAAGGAGAGAAAAAGTGTTTTTATTTTTATCAACTGTTTACTGCTTACATGTATTCCTTTGTGTATTAGGAGTTAATTTGGTTTTGGCAAATTAAATGCATTTTCTCCCAGCAACATTCGCAAACTGTTTCTTAAATTGAGTCTAAAAGCCATTCAAGGCATCCAACCATTTGAGAGAAAAATTTCTATGATTATATAAATTACCAAGGAACTTCATAAGAATTGATCAGTGTGGAAATGGGGAGAGAATGGGAATGGAGAATTAATTACCAAATGCTTTTTAATAATAGAGGCTTGCCACACATCTAGACTAAGAATGCTAATAGTCACCACCTAATATTAGTATAAATACTAATAATACCAATAGTAGCTAACATTTATTGAACTCTTACTATATTTCAGGCACATTCTATGGATCTTACAAGCTTTATTTTGTCATTCCTTATAGTGATCCTGTGAGGTAATGTTATTATTATAATGTACAGACAAAGAAACGAAAGAGCACAGAGGGTTAGTAGTTTGTTGAAGATCACACAGCTGGCAATTTGCAGGGTTGAAGTTTGTCCTTTTGTTATCTGACTCCAATGCCAGAGCTCTTAGTCGCCAAGCCAAACCTCCTCCTGAAGCCTCTACAAACCAGTGAAGTGTAGAATAATATATTTTCTACATGTTTAAATTTGCTGCTAATTACAGAGTTTGTCTAGAAAAAGGATTTCTCTTGCTGTTTCTCTTATTTCTCAAAATGGCATTTATTTTTTTCTGATTATAAAAGTAATGCAGGCCGGGTACAGTGGCTCATGCCTATAATCCCAGCACTTTGGGAGGCCAAGGCGGGCAGGTCACTTGTGATCAGGAGTTTGAGACCAGCTTGGCCAACATGGTGAAACCCTGTCTCTACTAAAAATACAAAAAAATTAGGCAGGCGTGGTGGCATGCGCCTGTAATCCCAGCTACTCCAGAGGTTGAGGCAGGATAATTGCTTGAACCTGGGAGTCGGAGGCTATAGTGAGCCGAGATCACACCACTGCATTCCAACGTGGGCAACAGAACAAGACTCCGTCTCAAAAAAAAAAAAAAGAAAGAAAGAAAGAAAGAAAAGAAAAGTAATGCATGTTTCAACTAGAATTGTCTTTGGTTGCCGTTGGGAATGTAAGTGGGTATAGCCACTTTGGAGAAATATTTGGCAATCTAGGAACATTAAAGATACACATACCTCTGACTCAGTAATCTCACTCTTGGGTATATATCCAATAGAAATGAGTGTTTACATCCATCAAAAGACAGAAGAGTGCTTTGGTGGATGCAAGTACAACGATGTTCATAGCAGTTTTATTTGTAATAGCCCCAAATTGGAAACAACCTAAATATCCAAGAGTAGAATGGAGGAAGTAACCTGTGGTATATTCATACCCTGGAATACTGCAGAGCAATGAAGAACAAACTGCAGTTACACACAACATGGACGTCATCACGGTGAGCGAAAGAAGAAAGACACAAAAGATTATGGAATGAGTGATTTAATTTATAGGAAGTTCAATACAGGCAAGACTAATTTTTGTTGGAAAAAGTTGGAAGGTACTGCAAGAACAGAAAACCAAACACCGCATGTTCTCACTTATAGGTGGGAATTGAACAATGAGATCACTTGGACACAGGAAGGGGAACATCACACACTGGGTCCTATTGTGGGGAGGGAGTAGCGGGGAGGGATAGCATTAGGAGATATACCTAATGTAAATGACGAGTTAATGGGTGCAGCACACCAACATGGCACTTGTATATATATGTAACAAACCTGAACGTTGTGCACATGTACCCTAGAACTTAAAGTATAATAATAATAAAAAAAAAGTTGGAAGGTACTAACTGGGATTAGGAGAGGACTCAAAGGAGCCTTCTGAGATGCTAGAAATGTTCTATATCTTGATCTGGGTGGTGGCTACATGGGTGTATGCATATGTAGAAATCCACCAGCTACACACTTGAGTTGCGTACTTTATTGAATTTGTTATACCTCAATGTGTGTGTGTGTGTGTGTGTGACGGAGTGTCACTCTTGTCACCCAGGCTGGAGTGCAATGGCGCTATCTCAGCCCACTGCAACCTCTGCCTCCTGGGCTCAAGCGATCTTCCTGCCTCAGCTCCTGAGTAGTTGGGATTACAGGCATGCGCCACCAAGCCCGGCTAATTTTTTTGTATTTTTAGTAGAGACGGGTTTTCTCCATGTTGGTCAGCTGGTCTCAAACTCCCAGCCTCAGATGATCCACTCGCCTCGGCCTCCCAAAGTGCTGGGATTACGGGTGTAAGCCACCATGCCCTGCCTGGTGCCATGTATCTTTTCAGACCATTTTCTGCATGTACTTATAAACATGCATGCCTGTGTATGGAAATATACAGCAGTGCCATTAACATCACCCTGACTCAGCGAGCTTCCACCTGGTTCAGTTCAGTCTCCCCAAGTGCACAGGAAGGGTGTTATCCCCATCATCCATCCACATCCCAGCTGGTGTCTAGGGCTCACTTCCTGTTCATCTTGAGCTGCGATGGTCCTGGGATATTGTGAGAGGGGACGTCACATGGGGCAAGTCAGATGGTCACTAGGTACGGTCTCACTGCAGAACTGGCAATGCCACTCCTGTTGGGTGTTCCTAGGGCAAGGTGTAACTGTAAATCCAGGGGAGCCATCACTCCACACTGTCTGTATGAAGAGCTAGCCTGTGGAGCAGCTCTCCAGCCTGAAGGTGGTGCTTCCTAGGGTAGAGTCTAGAAGGTCTGCAGGCATGACTCAGCTCCCACTGGGTCCTCTCGCAGAGGTCCCTTTGCTGCTTTCATGAACGCTACACTGGAGCATGGAACCCTTTTGTGAAGCTGCCCCAGATCCCCCTGGTACCAACATCATCATTTTCTCTCTGGTGCCACTGCAGTGGCATAAGGCACAGGCTCCGTCTGACTCAGAACAATAAACCTCTCAGTGTTTACCTTTTGAGTTCAGTTCTGAATTCATGAATTTTTAAACTTTCCTCATTTTAAGGTATGCATTTACAGCTATTAATGTCCTCCTAAGTACTGCTTTAACAGCATTCCCCAAGTTTTGATAGGTAATGTTTACATTACCATTTAGTTTTAAATATTTTATTTCCATGAGATTTTTTCCTTGACTCATGAATTATTTAGACATGGGCTTTTACATTTTCAAATGTATGTAGTTTTTTTTCTGACACTTTTGTTTTTGATACCACTTGCCTTACATCCTTGTCAGAATACAGACTGGGTGATGCTGATTATTTGGTAATTATTAAAACTTGCTTGGAGGAATAGGATGTAGTCAATTTTTTGTAAATGTTTATATAAGTTTGAAAAGAATATTTATTCTTGAATTATTGGGTTATGATTTTTATATTTTCATTAGATCAGGCTTGTTAATTTTATTGATTACATATTCTCTCTTTCCTCACTTAATTTTTTGTTTGCTTGTTTTATTAATTTCTGAGAGAGGCATGTTAAAAATCTCTTAGGATTTCAGACTTGTCAATTATTTCTTGTAATTCTGTTCATATTGCATTGTATATTTTTGAGGCCATGTCATAAGGTGTATACCTTTTTGGTTAAATTTTTGTTGAAGTCTAACATACATTCAGGAAAGTACTTTCAAAAAGAAAATACCTCTTATGACCAGTACCCATATCAAGAAAAGAAAATTACCAGCACTCCTGCAGCGTCTTCATGCTCCCTCGGGGTCACGCCTCCATCCCCACTCTCATGACTTCTAATACCATAGATTAGTTTTGCCTGTATTGGAACCTCTTATATTCCAGGAGTCTTCAAAATGTACATGAAAAATGCTTATTATGAAAAAACTAACCATGATTTCAAAATGTTTTCACTAACTTGTACTAACTTGTTATAACATGTCTGAACAGGATCTAGTTTGAGGCTCTAAGAAGGATAAGATATGAGTTTGAAAAGAGCCTCCATTACAGCAACATGAGTTCTGCTAAAATCAAAGCAAGAACGAAAATCAAATTTATGGTGAAGTTTGGGTGGAAGAATGATGAAATCATTGATGCCTTAGGAAAAGCTTATGGAGACAATGCCCCAAAGAAATCAGTAGTTTACAAATGGATAACTTTTCTTAAGAAGGAATAAGAATATGTTGAGGATGAAGCCCACAGCAGCAGACCATCCATGTCAATTTTTGGAGAAAAAAATCTTCTTTTTTTGAGACAGAGTCTCACTCCTATTGTCCAGGCTGGAGTGCAATAATGTGATCTCAACTCACTGCTCCCTCAACTTCCCGAGCTCAGGTGATCCTCCCACCTCAGCCTCCAACTAGCTGGGACTGCAGGTGCATGCCACCATGCCTGGCTAATTTTTTGTATTTTTAGTAGAGATTGGATTTCATCATGTTGCACAGCCTGGTCTCAACTTCCTGGGCTCAAGCGATCCATCTGCCTCAGCCTCCCAAGGTGCTAGGATTATAGGCATGAGTCACTGTGCTGGCCAAAAATTAATCTTGTTTGTTCTCTAATTGAAGAGGACTCACAATAGCACAAAAAATATCCAATACTATAGACATGTCAATTGGTTCAGTTTATTATACACTTCCTACTGAAAAATTAAATTTGAGCAAACTTTTCACTTAATGGGTGCTGAAACCATTGCTCCTAGATCAGCTGCAGACAAGAATAGAGTTTTCATTGGAAATTTTAAACAAGTGGGATTAAGATTCCTGTGGCATTTCTTCAAAGAATTGCAACAGGAGATGAAACATGGCTTTACCAGTACCATCCTGAAGACAAAGCACAATCAAAGCAATGGCTACCAAGAGGTGGAAGTGGTCCAGTCAATGGTAACAGTTTTTTGGGATGCTCAAGGCATTTCACTTGTTGACTTTCTGGAGGACCAAAGAACAATAACATCTGCTTATTACAAGAGTGTTTTTAGAAAGTTGGTCAAAGCTTTGGCAGAAAAATGCCCAGGAAAGCCTCACCAGAGAGTCCTTCTCCACCACAATGCTCCTGCTCATTCCCCTCATCAAAGTGGGCAATTTGCAAGAGTTTCAATGGGAAATCATTAGCCATCTACCTTACAGTTCTGATTTGGCTCTTTCTGACTTCTTTTTGTTTCCTAACCTTATGAAAAATATTTTTAAAACACCCATTTTTCTTTAGTTAACAATATTTAAAAGACAGCATCGCCATGGTTAAATTTCCAGGACCCTCAGTTCTTTAGGGGTGGACTAAATAGCTGGTATCATCACTTACAAAAGTGTCTTGAACTTCATGGAGCTTATGTTGAGAAATAAAGTTTATATTTTTTATTTTTATCTTTTAATTCCATTTTTCCACAAATGGTTTGAAGTCTTGTCATATGCTCAGCTTTGATAGATACTGCCAAACAGTTTTTCAATATGTACCAATTTACACTTGCGCCAGCCGTGAGAGTCCTCATCAAACTCAGTATTGTCTGCTTTTGGTTTTAGACATTCTGTTGGGTGTGTAGTGGTATTGCATTGTGTTTTTAATTGGCATTACCCTGACAATTAATTAAGTTGAATACTGTTGTTTCCTGTCCATTTGAAAACCCTCTTATGTAAACTGTCTTTCTCTCTTTTTCATTGGGTTGTCTTTTTCTTATTGATTTGTAGAAATTCTTCATATATTCTGGGTATGAGCTTTCTGTACAGAATGTCTTCCCTCTCTCTTCAGCTTCTCTTTTCACACTTTTTGTAGTGTCTTTTTATGAAGAGCTGTTTTTAGTTTTAATGTGCTCCAATTTATCAATTTTTTCTTTATGGTTAGAACTCTTTGGGACTATATTTAAGAAATCTTTGCCCACCCCAAGATGATGAAAATATTCTCCTATGATTTCTTGTAAAAACATTATTATTTTACCTTTTTTATTTAGATCTACAAAGCATGTGGAAGTTACTTTTGTATAAGGAGTGAGGTGGGGTCAAGATTCATTTTTTTCCCATGTGGATATTCAATTGACCTAACACCTTTTATTGAAAAGATTATCTTTTCCCCCACTATAAGTAAGACCTTAGTGCCTTTGTCATCAGTGAGGTGACCATATATGTATGCATTGTTTTTCCCCTTGCACTCCAGACTTGGCTTCTGTCATTACATCTGTTTGTCTGACTCTCTTTGCTGTGTCTCTCTTCCACTTTTAAGGATCTTGGTGATCACAATGAGTTCACCCAGATAAGCCAGGGTAATTTCCCCATTTTAAAGCCAGCTGAATAACAACTTTCATTCTGTCTGAAGCCTGAATTCCCTTTTGCCATGTAATCTAACATATTCTCAGGTTTGGGGGATTTTTTTTTACTGTTGATTTTTGAGAGTTCTTTATGTATTCTAGATACTAGAGAGTTCTTTATATATTCTTCTTCTTTTTTTTTTTTCACTCTCGTTGCCCAGGCTGGAGTGCAATGGCACGATCTTGGCTCACTGCAACCTCTACCTCCCAGGTTCAAGCAATTCTCCTGCCTCAGCCTCCCGAGTAGCTGGGATTACAGGTGCACGCCACCACACCTGGCTAATTTTGTATTTTTAGTAGAGATGGGGTCTCACCATATTGGTTGGGCTGATCTCAAACTCCTGACCTCAGGTGATCTGCCTGCCTCAGCCCCCACAGAGTGCTGGAATTACAGGCATGAGCCACTGTGCGTGGCCGAGAGTCTTTTTTTTTTTTTTTTTTTTTGAGATGGAGTCTCGCTCTGTCGCCCAGGCTGGAGTGCAGTGGCCGGATCTCAGCTCACTGCAAGCTCCGCCTCCCGGGTTTGCGCCATACTTTACCCGCTTGAGCCACCGCGCCCTGCTGAGAGTTCTTTGTTCATTCTAGATACTAGTCCTTTGCTGGATATGTGATTTGCAAATATTTTCTTCCATTCTGTAGCCTGTATTTTCATCCTCTTAGCAGGGTCTTTCACAGAGGAAGACTTTTAAAAACTTTTTGATGACGTCAAATTTATCAAGTTTTCCTTTTATGGATCATACATTTGATGTCAAGTCTAAGAACTCTTAGCCTAGTTCTAGATCCTAGAGATTTTCCCCGATGTTTTTGTCTAAAAGTTTTATAGTTGCAAGTTATACTTTTTCAGTTAATGTTTGTATAAGGTGTGAGGTTTAGATGGAGAACCCATTGTCTGTGGATGTCCAGTCTTTCCAGCGCCATTTGTTAAGACTATCCTTCCTTTGTTGAACTGCTATTGCACCTGCGTTAAAAAATCAATTGGAAATATTTGGGTGGGTCTATTTCTGGGTTCTCTATTCAATTCCATTGATTTTTGTATCTGTGCCTCCACCAATAACACACTGTGTTGATTATTGTAACCACATAGTAGGACTTAATATCAGGTAGAGTGGTTCCGCCCATTTTAGATTTTTTTTTTTTTTTTTGTAAGATTGTTTTAGTTATTCTAGGGGCTATGTCTTTCCATTTAAATTTTAGAATAAACAAATCTGTGTTTACAAAGGAAAGACAAAGACATTGCTGGGATTTTGATAGAAATTGCGTTAAACCCATAAACATATTTACAATGTTGAACCTTTTAATCCATGAACGCATGATATTGTCTCTCTACTTCTTCAGGTTGTCTTTGACTTTTTTAATCACCATTTTGTAATTTTCAGCTTGCAGATCCTGTACAAATTTTGTTATGTTTGGCTGGGTATGGTGGCTCACGCCTGTCATCCCAGCACTTTAGAAGGCCGAGGCAGGTGGATCATGAGGTCAGGAGATTGAGACCATCCTGGCTAACACGGTGAAACCTCGTCTCTACTAAAAATACAAAAAAAATTAGCCGGGCGTGGTGCCGGTAATCCCGGCTACTCAGGAGGCTGAGGCAGGAGAATGGCGTGAACCCGAGAGGCGGAACTTGCAGTGAGCCGAGATCGCGCAACTGCACTCTAGCCTGGGAGAGTGAGACTCCGTCTCAAAAAAAAAAAAAAAAAATTTATGTCCCAACTTCTTTGGGGGTGTTCATTATTAGTATATAAAAAGTGATAATTTTTGTGTTGATCTTATATACTGCAACCTTGCTGAACAAGCTAATGATTGTAAGAAATTGTAGTATTTTCCTTGGGATTCTCCAGGTAGAATTATTTCATTTTATTTTATTTTATTAGACGCAGGATCTCACTATGTTGAAACCAGACTGGTCTCGAACTCCTGGGCTCAAGTGATCCTCCCACTTTGGCGTCCCAAAGGGCTGGCATTACAAGTGAGAGGCACCACACCAAGCTAGATGTTTTAAATGTTATTTTTATAACCAGTCCTTATTTTTATTTATTCACATGATCATGTCCTCATTTTCACTCCTAATGTTGTTATTTATGTCTCCTCTCTTTTTTTCTGTTAGGATTCCCAAGCTGTGGTCTTTTCAAAAAACACCTAGCTTTTATTTTTGTTAATCAACTCTACATCTTTTTATGTCTAGTTCATTAATTTTTTTTTTTTTTTTTTGAGACGAGTCTTGCTCTGTCACCCAGGCTGGAGTGCAGTAGCACAATCGCGGCTCACTGCAACCTCCGCCTCCCAGGTTCAAGTGATTCTCCTGCCTCACTCAGCCTCCCAAGTACCTAGGATTACAGGTGTGCACCTCTACATCCAGTTAATTTTTGTGTTTTTAGTAGAGACGAGGTTTTACCCTGTTGGCCAGGCTGGTCTTGAACTCCTAACCTCAATTTATCCAATCGCCTCAGCCTCCCAAAGTGCTGGGATTATAGGTGTGAGCCACTTCATCCAGTCTAGTTCATTAATTTCTGATTTTTATCTTTACCAGTATTTTTCTTTCTACTTTCTTTGGATTTATCTATTTTCCTTTTTTCTAGCTTTTTGAGTTGAGATCTTAGTTAATTTTTTAAACATTTATTGCTTTTGAGTGAATTCATTGGTTATAGATACTCTGCATATTGTTTTGGATAAATACTGCAAGTTTTACTATGTAATGTTTTAAGCGTTCTTGTAAAAGTCTGCATCTCAGTATGCAATGATGAAAAAGTTCTGGAGATGGATGGATGGATGATTACACCACAATATGAATGAACGTAATGCCACTGAACTGTACACTTAAAAGTCGTAAAAATGTCATGTTATGTGTATTTCACCACAATAAAAAGTTTGTAATTCTTGTCTGAATTTTCTCTTTAACCCAAGAATATTTTATATATGTATTTAAAACTTTTCAGGATCATTTTGTGGTTGCTGTTGCTGTTGTTTCATTTGACTATTCTTTTTTGTTTTGTTTTTGCTTTTGTTTTTGTTGTTTTTTGATGGAGTCTCGCTCTGTTGCTCAGGCTGGAGTGCAGTGGCATGATTTTGGCTCACTGCAACCTCCACCTCCTGGGTTCAAGCAATTCTTCTGCCTCAGCCCCCCAAGTAGCTGGGAGTAGTACAGGAGCGTGCCACCATGACCAGCTAATTTTTGTATTTCTAGTAGAGACAGGGTTTCACTCTGTTGGCCAGACTGGTCTCGATCTCCTGACCTCACGATCTACCCTCCTCAACCTCCCAAAGTGCTGGGATTACAGGCGTGAGCCACCGCGCCTGGCCTATTCTTCTTCTTTATTATTATTATTTTTTTTAGCCCTAATTTTATTACATGTGGTTTGTGAAGGTGTCGTGCACGACTTCAGTTTTTTGAGTTTTATTGATTTCTTTTGTGAGCTAGTACGTGTTTAATTTTTTCTGAAAATTTTATGTGTGCTTGAAGAGAATATGTATTTTCCAATTATTGGATAAGATATTTTATATTACTTTTAAGATCAATATACTTAATTTTTATCAAACCATTCACATGCTTACTTATTTTCTATCTGACCTGTGGACTTCTGAGAGGTGTATTAGAAATCTCCTACTTTGATTGTAGATTTGTTTTCTCTTTATATTTCTGTCAAAGCTGTATTAGTAGATGCATGAATGTTTGTGCCTATTGTATCTTCTTGGTGAACTATCCTATCTTTTAATATGAGTAGCCTCCTTGTTCTTGTTCTTTTTATTGTGTTCTGCATTGACTTTCTCTTTTTTCCTTCCTTTCTTTCTCCCTTTTCTTTTTTTTTTTTTGAAACAGGGTCTCACTCTGTCACCCAGGCTGGAGTGCAGTGGCACAATCTCTGTTCACTACAACCTCTGCCCTCCAGGCTCATTTGATCCTCCTGCCTCAACCTCTCAAGTAGTTAGGACTACAGACATGCACCACCATGCCTGGCTAAATTTTGTTGTGGTTTTTGTAGAGATGAGGTTTCACCATGTTGCCCAGGATGGTCTTGGACTCAAGTGATCCTCCCGCCTCAGTCTCCCAAAGTGCTGGGATTACAGGCCTAAGCCACCACACCTGGCCCTGAATTTATTTTTCTAATATTAATATTCTCACTCCCAGTTTCTTTTTAAAAATATATTCCTAATATATTTTTCTAGTGTTAGAATTCGTTTTAATTAATAACTCTCTAAGGTTTATAATAAGAAAACAGTCCCATACTTTATCCCCGATTCCAGTTCCTAGTGCTTTCCCTTCCACTTTCAACATTTTCAGTTTTTTCTGCTATTTCCTACCATATTCAAAAATAGCATGCTTTCATGTTATTTTTTCATTTTTGTGTATTACCTATTGACTTCCTATGGAGAGTGAATAAATTAGTTCTCTCACAAAGACACACATACACTCAACTCTCCTTTCATCCTTCCAATATGGTTAAATTGCAACTTTTGCTGACATGATTATTCCAATGTTTACATTGTAATAATTATGCAAACAGTTCACAGCTGATCCATGTATTGAATTCTGTTTTTATTTCTTTTCTCATACAACCTTTGTTCTCCCTGGGGTTGATAATTACCTTGGTTTTTTTGTTTGTTTGTTTTTTTCATGTGTTTATTTTCTTAGTTTCTATTACGATATCCCAAAATTTATTGCAGAAGTATTTTCCTCTCAATATATTTTAAAAATTATCTATTTGATCAGTTTCTCTTTCTTTCTTGGAGACACTCCCAGAGCCCCCCATCCTTCTACTCCCATTCTGGTTGCTGAAGGCCTGATGCACAGCTGTCATCTTCGGACTTCCGTGCACCATCATCCCTGATTCTGGATCCTCTGTCTTCCCCTTCTTGGTTTATTCTCTTTTTGATGGAGCACATTCTCTAGAGAAGCAGGAGAGGATCCTCATCCTGAGGCCTAAAATTATGCAATTATACAGAAGAACAAGTGGAAAATTAGACATCAAAGAAATGTGAGAAAAGAAATCACAGCAAATTGCAGTTTTTGAAAATGGTGACAATTACCACAAACCACAAAATCCAGGAAAGTAGTCTAACATTAAACTGCATGACATTGCTTTATAGTAATTTTCTCCTGAACTTTTAGTTGTAGCTCTGAAGACCTTTGTATCAGCTGGCCTTCAATCAAAAGCAGAAGCAGATTCTCCTAGAAGGATATGTTTCTCTCTCTCTCTTTCTCTCTCTCTCTCTCTCTCTCTCTATCTCTCAATGGATTTGTTATAGGGCTTCAACCTTACACAATTGTGGAAGCTGACTAAGCATGCTTTGTAAGGCTGTTACCTTGTATCTGATGCTGGAGTTTGAAGTCTGCAGGGCAGGCAGGGTGGAAAGGAAGATGGAAATAAAACTCCATGGAGAGCAAGAACAAGCTAGAGTCCAAGAACATGAGGTGGAACCTATAAGGACAGAGCAGAACTGTCTCCAACCTTGATGATGTGAGTGTCTTGTGGGAGAAGCGGGTGCCCTGCCTCGCAGAGCTTAACACACACCTGGGCCAGGAGTCAGAGAAACTGAAAGAGGATCAGGAGAAGTTGGAGGATGTACAAGCCCGGCTGCTGCCCCATGCCCAGGAGGTCAGCCAGCAGGTAAGCAACTAAATGGCTGCTGCCTCTCTTCCACCCTCCAAATCACCTTCAAAAATGTCTCTGTGGCTGCGCACGGTGGCTCACGCCTGTAATTCTGGCACCTTGGGAGGCCGAGGAGGGCAGATTGCTTAAGGTCAGGAGTTTGAGACCAGCCTGGCCAACATGGCGAAACCCCAACTCTGCTAAAAATACAAAAATTAGCCAGGTGTGGTGATGCGCACCTGTGGTCCCAGCTACTCAGGAGGGTGAAGCACGAGAATTGCTCGAACTTGGAAGGCAGAGGTTGCAGTGGGCCAAGATCAAGCCCTGCACTCCAGCCTGAGCGACAGGATCAGACTCCAGCTAAAAAAAAAAAAAAAAAAAATCTTGTGGCCCACCTACTTGGAAACATTCCAGAAAGGGAATTCTGAAAAACAGTTCGGCCTAGCCAAATTAACATAGTACAAAGCCACTGTGCTTCTTAATGGTAATGGTTTGTAATAATTTCCAGAGAGAAAAATAAAAAGACAATTCAGTCTTTTCTTCAGCATGTTTGATCAAAATTTGTTTTTTATTATCGGTGATCTTGAAGTTATAATACTATTGCAGTTTTGTGTCCCACAGACATAGGGATTCTGATAAATTCAATTTCATATGATTCTCATTCAAAAAAAAAAAAAAATGTGCCCTGACAATTAATTAATAGTTTTGCTGGACATAAAATTCTAGGTTTGAAATTATTTTCCCTTAGAATTTTGAAAGTGTTGGTCAATTTTGCAATGTTGAATATATTCTGGACAGGAGAGACTGCTGGCTTTGACCAAACTTTAATGAGAACTGAGTACTGTCCTCACAGATTTCTATATCTAACGGGAAGAGTTTTCCCCAGCCAAGCTTTTTGGCTCTATACATCTCAAAATTTGTTTTTTCTCTACTACCCAGCTGCTTCATTGCCAAATGCCTTAGAACAAGTTCATTTTTGTTTTGTTTTGTTTTTGAAACAAGGTCTTGCTTTGTTGCCCTGGCTGGAGTACAGTGGCATGAACACAGCTGACTGCAGCCTCGACCTCCCGGTCTCAAGCAATCCTCCTGCCTCAGCCTTCCAAGTAGCTAGGACTATAGGCGCATGCCACCATGCCTACCTAACTTTTGTATTTTTTGTAGAGATGAGGTCTTACTATGTTGTCCAGGCTGGTCTCTAAAGCCTGGCCTCAAGTGATCCTCCCACCTTGGCCTCCCAAAGTGCTGGGATTATAGATGTGAGCCACCATGCCCAGCCCAAGTTCATATTGTGATAAACATTTGACCCTGACCTTTCATGTCACAATGCCCGTGAGTCAGCCCAGTGGGCAATGGAAGTATTCCTAAATGACCATGTTTACAATAGGACAACTACCGCATGGAAGGGAACTGAGGCGCCCCAGTAAAGACCATTACTGACCCCCAGACAGGCACAGGGGGCATCCTGGAGTCTCCAGCTCTGACTGAGCTGTCAGCTGACAGCAGCCACATGAGTGATTCCAGCAAGATCAGCAGAAGAACCACACAGATACCAGCCTGCAAGACTGTGACAAATGATCAATCATTTTCATCTTAAACCACTAAGTTTTAGAGTGGTTTGTCATATAGCAATAGACAACTGAACACTTGTAAATCATCTAACTGGATTTTCAAAAACCCAATCTGAGTGTCTTTCCTTTAATTTATGACAACTTATTCACAATTTCTTATGCTTAATGATATGTCTGGGTTGATTCCTAACACTTCGAGTTTTCTATCTGCCATGATTTTTTGCCTCCCACCCCCTTTTGTGCCCTTTGTTAGATAGGTCAGGTTTTATTTATGGTATTTTTCCTCTTACAGTCAGGAAGTTATAAATCCTATTTCTATTCTTCTGGCTTTTCTATTCAAGAAACAAAGGAATATATCTGCTTCATCTTTCTTTGGCGATTGGGTGTGCTTCGGGTTTAATTAGGTTGAATTTTTCCCCATCAGAAGGAAGCTACTGTTTGTGGCCTAGAAAATGATAAAATACAGAGTAAGCAATCAAAATCACCACAGGAAAGGAGCCCTGTGGGTCTGTCTGTGTGTAGACGTGTAAGCGGATGGTTATTGGAGAATGGTTGAGGAATGCAGCTCATCAGCCAAGGCCCGGTGCTCATCAGCCGCCCATCTGACACTCATTGAAAGCATCGGTTGCTGGAGATTGACCAGGTGTCCACAGTGGCCTGTTTCTTACCCTCTGCTCTGGCTTGGCCAAGGTTTAGGCAGCTTCTCTCTTTCCTCCAGGCTTCTGAGGTCTGCTTTCCTCCAAGCCTAAGCAAGCGTAACAGAAAATGGATTGTGACCCCTTATCAGCTCCTTCTGGGAATCAGCTGACCCTCTGCCTTTCCTAGGCACATTTTCGCCAGACCCCACCCCTTGTGTGCCCAGCTCCCCTTACAAACGTTTGCCTACCTCTGCTTGTCCTCTCATTACCCTGTGAAAGAAAAACTTATTTCTGTTTGATTTTGAAACACTCACAGATTTCTGAGATGGGAGCTTTCTCCATATTGCAATCGTCTTTCTAATTAAAGCCTCTCCCTCCCTCTCTAATTCTGGATTTGTTTTTATTTGACAAAATACAGTCACCATTTTCTGGGGATGAAAACTTAGTCAATATCAGAAACCTGACTGCAGTCAGGAATAGAGCTCATTCACCTTTCTTCCCTAGAACTTAGACTGTGCTTGAGGCGTAGTGGGTACTTCATATGTGCCTTATGAATGAATGAATGAATGAATGAAAGAACGAACAGATGCTGAACTCAGGAGACAGAGAAGGAAGCTGGGAGAGCTGGTATCTGGCCTCTGCTTGCTCCAGGAGCTATGTTCTCCCCGTTCACAGCTATAGCAGCTGCCAGGGATTCTGGAAACACATCGTGCTGCCATGGAAATGAATGCAGTCACAGAGTGGGAACAGTTAAGTTACTTTTCCGAGAGAGTTACATCATGTAGAAGCAGATCTCTAAAAGTCCTTGCTCCTGCAGGAGTTGGTGACTGGGTGGCAGTAATTGTGTTCACATGGTTAACTATGACAGTGTCACAAGAAGCTCAAATAACGGGTTGGAAATGCACAAATGATTCCTAGTTGCTTGAGCTCTCTGCTAGCCCTTGCCTTGCTCTCTCCATATTTACTTTCTCCAGCTTGCAACTGGATGTGTCTCTACAGCAGCCTGGCCCACCCTATTGCTGAGGCAGGAAGTTGATCTGCGGGTTGCAGCTGCTCTTGAGGAAGCTGAGTCTACTAAAATCTGTTCACCCTTTCCCTGACACTGCTGCTAAGGCCAGTCCCCATCCCCCGCAGCTTTGCTGGGCCTTGTTTATCTTTTCATCATTCTCGACTGGCTCTGGCCTATTTCTGGATCTCATGTCTGTCCTCTGACAAACCCTGCATCTCTGCCAGCTTTCTGGAATCTGTCACTCTGAGAGGCATGGGAAAACGACATTGCCCAACAGAACCAACATCTCACTGTGGCAAAAAATAGACTCATCCAAAGCAATCTGGGCGCACATGAATGTCCCCAGCACTGAACATCCCCAATCACTGGTTTCCCCCATCTGATTAATTTCTTCCCCATAGAGAGGTTTTGCAAACATTTATGCATCTTTAAGCATTTTAATGGTCTGATTTCTTAATTTTGATGGATTTTTCTTTTTCTCTTTACCTAAAAATATCATTTGAATCCATTTTCAGCTGATTATTCCTTGTCCTCTGTTTGTAATAGCAACGAGCTAGAAACAAGGTAATTATCCAACAATAAAAGACATTTTCCCTCCGCTTTCTATGCTCTTTGGTGCTCAGGCTGCAGGCCGAGAGTCACTTATCTCCTCCCACTGGCCTTATTGCTGGCTAACCCGTGACCCAGTAGCCTAGCCCTCTGTCTTTCCTGGGAATCTCTTACAACCAGTTGACCTCTGCCTGGTCCTTCTTAGTTCGACAGAGCACCTGTTTGTTCCTGGGGTGCTGAATGGAGCACTGTCCTTCTCCTGGATAACTGATGACAAAGATGCATCCAACCTGCACATGCAACGTGCTCCCTCTTGCTTGAATGCTGGCCACACCCGAGGATCTGCACCTGCTCACTTTCCCTGCCTCCCTGCCTAAGGCAGAGAATTGAGGATGTTATGTTAGTGAAATCCTCAGATCACTCACAGTGCAGAGCACTCCCCCACTTCTCTCCATCATGTGTCAGGCCCAGAAGCAGTTACAATGATTACAGCATCACCTCCCACCTTTCCATCTACACAGTTGAACAGCTGTGCATTAGTCTAGAAAAGTCACCCTGAAAACTGGCTCTAGTTTGGGGAGGTGACATGCTCTTGCTTTGTCCCCAGAGATGCTCTTCTGTTGTCCTTGCAGTGCAGGGAGTACCTCCTGGGTTGTGTGCAGCAGCCCTGCCTGAGGTAGGGGAGAGCTGTTCACTCATATGGATCTGAATCTCACCAGTCTGGGAGGGGACAGGTACTTCTAAATCAATCAATCAATCTTTCAAGTTTTCTCATCTTCCAAAAAGACATTAATGCCCAGTTGAAAATAGCAGCCACTGAATTCACCTGGGCTTATCACACAAACTCTCATTATCATATTTTTTCCTTGATGCTGTATGAAACTGAGTGAAGTTACATTTCCTGATTCAGAAGTTGCAACTGAAGTGGCCCAAGTGGGAACAAAAGGGGAAATTTTGATAACAGATGGGTTGACCCTTTATGGTATGGAACTGATTCTGAGAACTACTCCAACAAGCATGCATTCTAAACTCTATCAAGCAATGTGTGGAATCACGGCAACAAAAACATGTTCTCCCTGTCTCTTAGGTATTTTTTATTTGGAAAAGGGAGTTTCAAGTTGTCTTCCTGACTTCAATGAAGATTGTGATGAAATCACAGAATACATAAAACAAAAGATTGTTGATATTGTGTTCAGATGCAAACTAGACTTACTCATCTATCTGCATATTTGCAAATGGTGCAAATGTAAATTTTGGAAAATTCCATTCAGTCTATAAACTTACCAAAGGAAATTTAAGAAATTTCCTGCTAAACGTCCTGACCCCTCTGTACCTTTTACATAACACTGCTAAAAAGAGGTGTGATTTGCCTACCTGTGACATTGACACTTTCGTAATGACATTTTTGTTTACTTTTCAGTTTCCTCAAAGCATGCAGAGGTACTTCATGAGATTTTTGATTTTTATGGAAGTGGAAGGAGATAGCCTTCTTAGACATATGCCTACAAGACGTCTTGCAGAAAAGATGTTGGCATGTTGGCCTACTATAAAATCATATTTTCAAAGTGTAGGATGAGAAGAATGTCCTTCACTACTTTGGAAATACATTTAGTATGAGAACGGAGAAAAGGATTACTGTAAAATGGAAATGTATATGCCGTTTCTCCAAGACTGTTTCATAATCTTTAAAAAAGCTACAGAAAAGGATGAACTAAGTGCATCTAACTCGTTCCATTTAGGTGTAGGTTGTGACAAAAACTCATCTAGTGAACAAATGACTCATTCCTTGGAAATAAGACTGCTTTGAAACTTAAAAAATTATCACTAGGAAAGGACAGCCAAGTTAAACAGGATTTTCTCAATTTCTTTACTAAAACTGCAACTTATTTGGAATCCAGCTTCAATTTCACAAGTTCAAAGTACCTCCCTGCTTTGAAACCATTTTTCCAGAGAAAAGAGGCTTACCTTATGATGACATCCAATGTGCTTTGAAGTGTTTTAGAATGACAGACATTTTAGACATCGATAGCCTGTGTGATTAATTTATGGAAGCAAAAGAACTGATTGACGAACAACTGGCCTACCGAAACAAGCCCGTAGATACAGGGCATGGACATGTATGGAGAGGTGGAAATTAATTCCTACAAGTCTAAAAACCTGCTGTTGGCCAGGCATGGTGGCTCACGCTTGCAATCCCAGCACTTTGGGAGGCCGAGGTGGGTGGATCACGAGGTCAGGAGATCGAGACCATCCTGGCTAACACGGTGAAACCCTGTCTCTACTAAAAATACAAAAAGTTAGCCGGGCATGGTGGTGGGCACCTGTAGTCCCAGCTACTCGGGAGGCTGAGGCAGGAGAACGGCGTGAACCTGGGAGGAGGAGCTTGCAGTGAGCGGAGTTCGCGCCACTGCACTCCAGCCTGGGCGACAGAGTGAGACTCTGTCTCAAAAAAAAAAAAAAAATCTGCTGTTGCTAGTAAATAAAAGCCTAAGTACTCCATGCCCTCACAGTGTTGTTGAGAAGATATTTAGCCTTGTGTCATCACATCAGACTGACACTAGGAATCAATGTAATGTGGGCTTGAGAAGAGCAGAGCCGCAGGCCAAAGTGAATGTTATACTTATCTCGATTCAGTTTTATCATTGCATAAAAGAAAAGATGAGTGTCCTAAATGCCACAGGCAATTCAGAGAAATATTATTAGGAAAGGAAGCTGAAGGAATAAAAGGCATCTTACTGTAGCATGGAACAGAAGGAAACTGACATTTTTTAAAAATCAAATATGTGAAATACCCATTTCATCATTCCTATTGTATTTTCATTTTCCTTTTTAATTTTTTGGCTTCCTTTTTTTATTCTTTTCCAACTTTTATTTTAAATTCAGGGGTTCATGTGCAGGATGTGCAGGTTTGTTACACAGGTAAACATGTGTCATGGTGGTTTGCTGCACTGATCATCCCATCATCTCAGTATTAAGCCGGCCCAGCATCTATTAGCTATTCTTCCTGATGTTTTCCTTTCTCCCACCCTCCACCCACTGACAGGCCCCATTGTGTGTTATTCCGCCGATGTTTCCATGTGTTCCCATCATTCACCTCCCACTTATAAGTGAGAACATGCAGTGTTTGGTTTTCTGCTCCTGCGTTAGTTTGCTGAGGACAATGGCTTCCAATACCATCCATGACCCTGCAAAGGACATGATCTCGTTCCTTTTTATGGCTGCATAGTATTCCATGATCTATATGTGCCACATTTTCTTTATCCAGTCTATCATTGATGGGTATTTAGGTTGATTCCATGTCTTTGCTATTGTGAATAGTTATGTTTTCCTTTTTAGAAGTCTTATGTTTAATCTTAATAATATAAAATAAATAGCCTATAAACCTTAAGTATTCAATAAGGACTTTTAAAAAGTTTAAAAAAAATTGCTATATCTGAGGATAAAAACAGTATAAAAATATTGTGGTTTTTTTTCACACATATTTAATTAGCCTTACTATTAATTATCCCTAGTTGCTATTAGCTAGTCCTATTGTCTGGTTTAAATAACATTTATATCACAGAAATGTAAATAAATCAGAATATATAACTTCAAATAAGTACCTATCTTCCTTTCTAAGTGCCTTAAAAGCAACAGCACATATGTGTATAATTATTTATTATATATGGTATTAGTATGGCTTTTGTATTGGTCTGGCATGGCATGGCCGTGTCTTGGGTTGTCTTTCTTTTTTTTTCTTTTTTTTGAGATAGAGTCTTGCACTGTTGCCCAGGCTGGAGTGCAGTGGCATGATCTCGGCTCACTGCAACCTCCGCCTCCCGGGTTCACGCCATTCTCCTGCCTCAGCCTCCCGAGTAGCTGGGACTACAGGTGCCTGCCACCAGGCCTGGCTAATTTTTTGTATTTTTAGTAGAGACGGGATTTCACCGTGTTAGCCAGGCTGGTCTCGATCTCCTGACCTCATGATCCGCCCACCTCGGCCTCCCAAAGTGCTGGGATTACAGGCGTGAGCCGCTGCGCCCAGCCTGGATTGTCTTTCTGAAATATTGGTGATCCTGTCTGTCATTCGCATCATGTTTCTTTCTCCTCCTCCTCCTCCTCCTCCTCCTCCTCCTCCTCCTCCTTCTTCTTCTTTTTGGAGACAAAGTCTCTCTCTGTCGCCCAGGTTGGAGTGCAACGGCGCGATCTCAGCTCACTGCAACCTCCGCCTCCCAGGTTCAAGCAATTCTCCTGCCTCAGCCTCTGGAGTAACTGGGATTACAGGCACCACCCCCCCTACTATTTCTGGCTAATTTTTGTATTTTTAGTAGAGGTGAGTTTTGTCATATTGGCCAGGCTGGTCTGGAACGCCTGACCTCAGGTGATCCACCCACTTCAGCCTCCCAAAGTGCTGGGATTACAGGTGTGAGCCACCGTGCCTGACCTGGCATCATGTGTCTATGGTTCCGTCCATGTGGCTGTCATGCCTATCAGTAGCTCAGTCCTTTAGACTGCTGAATGGTGTTCCATTGTACGGATACTATGTGCCCCTGGTGGTGGTGGTGGTGTTTTTATCCATTCACTAGCTGATGGATATTTGGGTTGTTTCCAGTTCTTGGTGATTATAAACACGTGCATAAAGGTTCTTGTGTGCACATTTTTATTTTTCTTGGGTAACTGCCTAAGTGCAGAATTCATAGGTTATATTATGAATGTATGTTTTACTATGTGAGGAACTCCCAAATTATCTTCCCAAGTGGCTGAACCATTTTTGCATCCCACCAGCAGTGTATGAGCTGCTCTACACGCTAGCTAGCACTTGATAATTTCAGTTACATTTTTAAAATTTTTCAGCTATTCTAATAGATGTGTAATGGTATTTTCTTATTTTAAAATTTCATAGCAGCCATTTTGATTGGCATTCACAACTGCCTCAGAGGGAACCGAGACAAAAAGAAAACATAAAGAAAGAAAATTCTGCCTGTGGAACGGAAGAATGGGAACAGGTGCAGAAAGGGTTCTGGGAATGAGTGTGACATTGAGCATATTCAGGGTAAAAAAAATCAGCTTTGGCTGAGGAAGAGTGCCCCGGGGAGGTGGGGGTTGTGTCAACCAGACTGTCCCCTCTCCCAGAGCTCAGACCCAGGGCTCTGAGAGTCCTCAGGTCTTCATGTCTCAAGAGGAAAGGAGTTGGGGTGGGGGAAGGGTAGAACTCTTTCTGCCTTTATTTATTTATTTATTTATTTATTTATTTATTTATTTAGAGACAGGATCTTGCTCTGTTGCCCAGGCTGGAGTGCAGAGGCATGATCATGGCTCACTGCAGCCTGAAACTCCCTGGCTCAAGCGATCCTCCCACCCTAGCCTCCTAAGTAGCTGGGACTGCAGGCATGTGCCACCATGCCCAGTAATTTTTTTATTTTTTGTAGAGATGGGCTTTCGCCATGTTGCCTAGACCAATCTTGAACTCCTAGGCTCAAGCAATCCTCCTGCCTCAGCCTCCCAAAGTGCTGGGATTACAGGTATGAGCCACCACACCAGATCCAGAAAGTTTATTTTTGATGCGCAGTGTCCATGTCACCATACTGTGAGCTCCATGAAGGCAACCCATCATCACTCTTGTCCCCTGCTCTGTTCCCACACCTGGCTCATTGCCCATCTCATGGTTGAAGCCCAGGAGGTACTTATGGAGTGGATGGAATAATGATTATTTCTAGACCACTGAAGCTGCTTTAGTGAACGTCACACGGAACAGTGACTGCATTCTTTCTGCCAGTATAGGGAAAGTCCCTTTTGCTCACCCTAGGCCCAGTTGATGGCCCATCTGGTCATTTCTTCACCACCTCTCACACCTGTTCACTTTACTACCCCTTCCCTCACCACTGCTTCTTCTGTGGGCTGTTGACATAGCCTCCTAACAACTCTCATGGCCTCCCCGTCTTCTTCTGTCCCCCAGTTTCTAATCTGTCTTATCTTTGCCAGATGTTGGATTAATAAGCCTTGCTCTTATCCTGACCTGTCACACCAAAGCCCCTGTACTGGCTCCTGATATCCACAAAAGAGGAGCCAACAGGAAACTGGTCCCCGCTCCTTTCCTATATCCCAGCTCCCACTGGCCCTCTGGAGGGCTCTTGATTTTGGTCAAAGTCTACCGTCATGTTTGTTGTTGTTGTTTGTTTGCTTGCTTGTTTGTTTGTTTTTTGAGACGGAACCTCCCCCAGACACCCAGGCTGGAGTGCAATGGTGCGATCTCGGCTCACTGCAACCTCCACTTCCCAGGTTCAAGCGATTCTTCTGCCTCAGCCTCCTGTGTAGCTGGGATTACAGGCACCCGCCACCACGCCCAGCTGATTTTTTGTATTTTTGTAGAGACAGGGTTTCACCATGTTGCCCAGGCTGGTCTTGGACTCCTGACCTCATGATCTACCCTCCTCAGCCTCCCAAAGTGCTGGGATTACAGGCATGAGCCACCGCGCCCAGCCACCTTCATGTTTTTAAAACTGCCCTTTCCTGCTGAAACCAAACCTATCCTGTCTGCATGGCCTCTCAAAAGAACGAAAGAACCAGGGCTTCGGGATCAGAGAGACGTGGGTTCAAACTCTAGTCACCTATTTCCTAACCAAGGGGACACTGAAAAATTCCTTACCCTGAGTCTCAGTGCTCTTTTCTTTAGAATGGGCAATAAAAAGTACCTACCTTTACTTGGGAGGCTGAGACAGGAGGATTCTTTGGGTCCAGGAGGTTGAGGCCGCAGTAAGCTATGAAGCGCCACTATGCTCCAACCCGAGTGACAAAGGGAGACCTCATCTCTAAAACAAAACAAAACAAAAAAGTACCTACCCTGGGTTTGTGTAAGGAGATTGTATGTATAAAGGGGGCCTGGCATATACTAACAATGTACAAATTTTTAAAAAGGTAGATATGATTTTTGGTAATTCCTGCCTAAAGAAAAAAAGGCTAAAAATAGGAGTATAATTAATTAATTGTTTTCTAATTCTTTCCCAGCCATAACACTGGAGGTTGCTTCCCTAGGGAGGGAACTACCTGAGTAGAGATTGGGTTTCAAGTGTGGGTGCTGCTGCCCCCAGCCTAATGGGTCACATGCCCTAAAGAGAAGCTGGTCAGTCACAATGCTCCCTCCAACTCCCCTCTACTTTGGGATAGAGTCCTTATGGGTTAAAAGACCAACCAAACAACAACAGGACACAGTAGAGAAAACAGTCAGTGAGGGAGAACTTTTTCATCCTTTCCCACAGACATTTGGGGTCATCTCATGTGTGAACATGGTGAAGGAGGAAGACAAAGACAAACAGAATGTGGTCCTCCTGACTGGGTACTCCCTGAGGGAGAGGCATGAGCCTGCTGATTATTGGAGTTTGCTATGGTTTGTATAATAGTGTCTCCTCTGAAATTCATGTTGAAATGGAATCCCCCATGCAACAGTATTAAGAAGTGTGGCCTTGAGAATGTGATTGAGTCATGAGGGCTCCATACTCATAAACGGATAGAGTTAGGGCTCTTATAAAAAACTTGACAGGCCAGGCGCGGTGGCTCACGCCTGTAATCCCAGCACTTTGGGCGGCCGGGGCAGGTGGATCACCTGAAGTCAGGAGTTTGAGACCAGTCTGGCCAAACTGGTAAAACCCTGTCTCTACTAAAAATACAAAAATTAGCTGGATGTGGTGGCACATGCCTGTAATTCTGGCTACTTGGGAGGCTGAAGCATGAGAATCACTTGAACCCAGGAGGCAGAGGTTGCAGTAAGCAGAGATCATGCCACTGCACTCCTGCCTGGGCAACAAGCGTGAAACTCCATCTCAAAAAATAAATAAATAAAAAGACAAGACAGATGGAGTTCACTCTTTTACTGCCCTTCCATCCCTTCTGCCACTTGAGACCATGGCATTCCTCCCCTCTAGAGGATGCAGCAACAAGGTGCCATCTTGGAAACAGGGAACAGCCCTCAGCAGACACAACCAAACCTGCTGGTGCCTTGCTCTTGGACTTTCCAGCCTCCAGAACTGCGAGAAAATAAATTTCTCTTTTTTATAAATGACTCAATCTCAGGTATTTTGTTACAGCAACAAAAATGAACTAAGACAGAGTTGTTCCAAGAAGAAGACACTTAAAACCTCTCCAAAGCAGATGGGTCTCCGTGGAGTAGAAAGCTCCCCAACATCAATGAGATTCTAGAGGGAACATTATGATCACATTATCAGGGAAGAGAGTGAAGCTTCAAATGGGCTCTGATTAGGGGCTCTCTAAAGCCCAGCCTCATTCTGGGTTCTGCAACTGAAGAGGCTTTAGGGTATCAAAGGGCTTCCAGTTGCTTGAAAAGCAAAAATAAAAAGAAGAAGCTCATATGTCAATAAGGCAAGTCATTAAGAAAGTAGATGCTTTTAATACCAGGTAATGTCAGCATAAGAATATGTATACAAAGCTGGGTTATTTTTAGTATTGGGTGAAGGCACATTATTCTTTTGACAATTAGAATAAAGAAAGCAATTAGAAACTCCAGGAAAATGAAAAGCTGTGCAGAAAAAGCTGTAGCCCAAATACAAAGCAAATGAAATGTGGCATGTCTTTGAGCAGTTGATGGAGCATAAGAAAATTGAATACATTTGACCTTGATGCTAAGAACCCCTTCTGAGCAGCCTGGGCATCATGACATTAGATCAGAAGGGAAAGAAATGTAATTTTTGGATATTCCTTGGCTCAGCAGTGACAGTGAACTGTACTCACACAGGCATGAGAATATAATATTGGTTTATTGATTTTTTTCTTAGAGTCAATTTATGGACAAAATGCAGCTATTATAATAATGACTTCAGAATAGTATCTAAATGTTATCATCAATTAAAATGTAAAAGTAAGACTATTGAAGACTTGAGAGGTAGAGGAAGGATAGAAGTTGGTTTCTCATTTTACATAGTGGGAAGTCGTTAGATTGCATCTTCACTCTATGGAGTAGGAAGTAGGTCTGTTAGTTAGAGCTCGAAGATGACCAGTAGAAAAACCAAGAATATTTTAATTTACAAAAACCAGGAGGAATGAAGAGCGATGAAAGGGAGCCATGCACATGAACCAAAACCTTGTTTTTCACAGGAGAGTGAATGAGTTTCCTAGGATTGCCATAACAAAGTATCAAAAATAGTGTGACTCGGCCTGGCACAGTGGCTCACACCTGTAACCCCAGCATTTTGGGAGGCCAAGGCAGGCAAATCACTTGAGATCAGGAGTTCAAGACCAGCCTGGTCAATGTGGTGAAACCCCATCTCCACTAAAAATATGAAAATTAGCCAGGCGTGGTGGCAGGAGCCTGTAATCCCAACTACTCAGGAGGCTGAGGCAGGAGAATCGCTTGAACTTGGGAGGCGGAGGTTGCGGTGAGCCAAGATCACACCACTGTACTCCAGCCTGGGCGACAGAGCAAGACTTTATTTTAAAAAATAAATAAATAAATAAATAAAACAGTGTGACTCAAACCACAAAAATTTATCATCTTACAGTTCTGGAGGCTGAGGTTGAAATCAAGGTGCCAGCAGTGTTGGTTTCTGCAGGGGAGGATCTGTTCCAGGCCTCTCCACTAGAATCTCTTGCTTGCTGGCAATCTCTGGTGCTTGCAGATGCACGGCTCCACCAGCTGCTTTCATCTCCATTTTGTGATCTCCCTGTGTCTTCACCTTGTCTTCCTTCTGTATCCAAATTTCCCCTCTTTATAAGGACACCAAGAATTCTAAATTTTGAATTTGGTCTTCCAGGTAGTTATCAAGACACATTTGTCATGGATTGGAGAATAGAACATATTAAATCTTATGTAGAATTTATAACTTTAAAATATTTACACATATGGCCAGGTGTGGTGTCTCATGCCTGTAATCCCAGCACTTTGGGAGGCCAAGGCAGATGGATCACCTGAGGTCAGGAATTCAAGGCTAGCCTGACGAACATGGCAAAACCCCGTCTCTACAAAAATACAAAAATTAGCCAGGCGTGGTGGTGGGTGCCTGTAATACCAGCTACTCGGGAGGTTGAGGCAAGAGAATCACTTGAACCCAGGAGGCAGAGGTTGCAATGAGCCAAGATCATGCCACTGCACTCCAGCCTGGGCGACAGACCCAATCTCAGGTATTTTGTTATAGCAAGACAAGAGTGAGACTCTGTCACAAAAAAAAAAAAAAAAGAAAGAAAGAAAAAGAAAAAAAAAAAAAAAGAAAATAGGCCAGGCGAGGTGGCTCACGCCTGTAATCTCAGCAGTTTGGGAGGCCAAGGCAGGTGGATCACATGAGGTCAAGTGTTCGAGACCTGCCTGACCAACATGGAGAAACCCTGTCTCTATTAAAAATACAAAATTAGTTGGGCGTGGTGGTGTGCACCTGTAATCCCAGCTGCTCAGGAGGCTGAGGCAAGAGAATCACCTGAACCTAGGAGGTAGAGGTTGCAGTGAGCTGAGATCGCACCATTGCACTCCAGCCTGGGCAAGAAGAGTGAAACTCCATCTCAAAAATAAGTAAATAAATAAATTAAATATTTACACCTATGGTATATGGGCTTCCAATTATACTCTTGTCACGGGCCCTGCAAAAGTATGGGCAGGCCTGATGTGTGTAACCACAGCAGAAGAAGAACCAGAAACCATCAGTTGTTGCTCTGGAGAGTGCACAGGAGAAGGTGAGAGTGGGAGAAGGAGGACTGTAGTGTTCTGTTAGAGGCCTCTCTGTCAATGTGATGCTCTGTTTTGCCATTTGCATGCTTCGCTTCAATAAAACTTATGAAAATTATCCAAGTTCTCACCTTCTCCCTTGAGTCTTCCTGATCCCCAGCTCTCACCACACAGAGAGCTTCTACAGCCCTCAGTGGCTGTGCTGTCTTCTGTCCTGCCTGGCCTGCTCTCCCAGAGGCCCCTGAAGACAATACCACCTCCCCAGGCCCACTGGCCACCTGTCTTCTTGTCTCCCCCGAGAGGTTCCCTGAGCTGAGGTCAGCACAGCCTGTTTGCCCTGCCTCCTCTTGGTCAGCATTCTCTGCCAGAGCTGCTCTCCTCCCTCCCTCTCTAGCCTGGAGCTCCCACCTGCACCTCCCGGTAGCCCCTCAGGGTTGGGAGAAGCCCAAGCTCTGCCCACAGTCTGTCTGGTGGCTGGGGGTGGGCAGGGAGGTGTTGCATGGAACAGCGCTGCAGCCTCACCTCTTCGTGAGAAGCAGGTGTCTGCCAAGTCAAATGGCTTTCTGCTGTCAGTGAGAGGCTCCACCTTCCTCCTGACTGGCCCAGGCCTTTGCCACCACTGTTCTCTTTATGTCTCAGTTTTCCTCCCTCCCCTCTCCCTCACCCTTGCTCTCTGCTGGGTCCCCCTGTTTCTCCTTTTCTCTCTGTCTGCATTACCCTCCAAGCTCTTTACCCTCAATTCCATCTTGCCATGGAGCAGAGGGATTATTGCCACTCCCCCATTCCAGACCCCAGATCCTGCTTCATCCTCAGGGTTAAACTACCTCTGCCCCACACACTCAACCTGCACTGGCATCTAATCCAGGCCCTTCATGCTGACCCCTAACAAATGGCCCTTGGCCCATTCCTAGTGCCCCACAGCTAACAGCGGGACGTGATCCTGACCCTGTAGCACTGGTTCCAATCTAGAACCTTAATCTGAACACTCACTGTCATTCATAACACTCCCCAATCCCACCCCTACCCTGTGGGAAGGGCTGGGGCTGAAAACTCGAGGTCTGCGATGTATCCTGGGGGTGCGGCCAAGTTCTGCATTCCTGGAAACTGGGACTGGCTTGGAGAAAAACAAAAATAAATCCTATGAAGTATGCTTCAGTTGGTGCTACTGCTGAAAATAGTCCCTGAGGACTAAGACGAAGGTCAGGAGAGAGTAGTGGGAATGGTGTCAGGCGAGGGGACCAGAAATGTGGCTGGAGATGGCCCTGAGTGGAAGGCCAGTGACAGTCAGCAGGGAGCGCTTAGGAGGCCCTGGGCAGATGGAGGAGGGAAGAGAGAGGGGGGCAAAGGCTCCAGCTGGAAGGCCAAGGTTGTTGTTCATTCATTCCTTTGTTCAGCAACTATTTGTTGAGCACCTACTAAGTGGCAGGCCCTTTGCTGGGCACCGGGGAGATAGCAGTGAACAGAACCACGTACCCGCCTGTGTGGAGCTCGCATTCAGATTGCGGAGATAGACAGGAAACACGCTAACAGAGATGTTAGGGGAGCGTAGGAAAGAAGGACAAATAAGGCAAGGTGAGCAGACAGCAAGGGACAAAGACTTTATATAGAGTGGCCTGGGAAGGCCTTTCTGGGGAGCTGGCATTTGAACAAACCTCAAAAGACAAGAGGAAGGGAGCCCTGCAAGTATGGAGGGACTTTGTCCAGTTAGAGGAAATAGTAGGAGCAGCAGCCCCAAGGTGGGAGCAGGGGACACGTGGAGCTGCACACAGCGAGCAGGGCCAGAGCAAAGCGGGGTGAGGCCAGAGAAAGCAGCCAGGATGCCCACCAAGGCTCGCCTGGGTTCCTAGGTCAGAGATCCCGAGAAGAGGGGAGAGGCCCTCATGCCCAAGTGGTGGGAAGGGGTGGAGGAGAATGGGGAGGAAATGGGAGTGAGGCCACCCCAGGTAAGGTCAGCTGCGACCTCTGGGTTAGCATGATGCCAGAAGAGAAGACAGGGCCTGCAGGGCCTCTCCCCCATCCACAGCCCTGGGTGCACATGCCACGAGCTCCTGCTCACTCCACCTCACGTCCCCACACTCGCGCATGAACAACACACACACAGAAAATAGGCACAGGCTCAGCTTTCACTTGCATGCACATAGAAATCGCATGTGAACACACGCATGCACACGGGCCCCTCGTGTCAATGGAGACATTTTTGAGAATTCTAGACAGGCAGAATATAAAGGCCAAAGGACTTTAAACCAACTCTCATGTATGACAGAGGCACTAAGGCCTAGAAAAAGGAAGCCTCATAATTTGGTGAGCTAGGCAGATTGCTCTATGTCCCCCCCATGTATGTGCGTGTTGTGCGCGCGCACGCGCGCGCACACACACACACACACACACACACACGCAGTCCCACCAGCTGGCCAAAGCTCCTTCCATAACCCTATCTTCTCAACAGCCTCTGCCTCCCAGGACACCCACAGGCTTAACCAAGTCCCACCAGGAGTGTACCGAGCTTCCTCCCAGCTATTCCAGCAGGCTGCTGGGGGGAACGCAGTGTCGGGACCAAGACAGACTCTGCCCCTCTTGGTGGGATGGCAACAGCTCACAACCACAGCTGACCACAGCAGCCCCCGACTGCCTCTCTCCTCTCAGAGCCTGTTTCCGGGTCCAACAGACCTTCTTCCTCCATCTCTCTTTCTGGGTGTTTCTCCCTTGCTTCCTTTCTCTACCTCCGGAAAGGAGGCCGTGATGCAGTTTTTTCCTCTCTTTCTCCTGGTATCTTTCTCATTACTCTGTTTCTCTCCAGTTCTCTGTCTCTGCTGGGTTTATCCCTCTCACTCCATTTTCTCATCAGGATCTTTTTTTGCCTTCCAGGAAAAGCTGACGTGGCGCCCCTGGTCAGCGGGAATGAGGCCTTCTGGGGTGGGGGAGTCCCGCTCGAGCTGGGGTGCGGCTGGCGCCCTGGTTGGGGGCAGCAGAAGCAGGAGCGGAGTGAGAGGCAGCGGAATGGGAGGAGAGAGGGCTGGGCCTCCGCGGGCAGGAAGGGGAGCAGGGGGAAAGAAAAACTGTGGGAGGAAGTGAGCCCCCCTCCCCTGCTAGGGTGACCAACTGTACTGGTTTCCTGAGACTGTCTGGATTTGAGCATGGAAAGTCCCATGTCCCAGAAAATCCATCAGTTCCAGGTGAACCAGGACTGCTGGCTGGTCACCCTATAAACTGCCAGGGACCCACAGGAGACAGGGCCAGGACTCACAGGAGGGGCTTCCAAGCTTGGCCTCCTAGTTCTGGGGACAGTCAGGGCCCCACGTACTCACCAAGGGTCCCCATCTCAGGCCTGAGCCCAATTTAGAGGAGGCCAGGAGAGGGGAGATGGCAGCCCCTACAGCCCACAGGAAGCTCCCAGGTGGAAAAGATGAGGAAGCCCAACTTCTGGCTTGTCTCCCAGCCTGCTGGCATGATCTCCCGTGAGGTGGGCTTTACAGAAAAAACTTGAGCTATGACAGCAAGAGACGGCAGAGGGGCAACCCGGGAGATCATACACCCCATCCTCAGAGGCCTGCACAACTGCTCCTGGGCTCTGCAGAAGGGTAGGCCCACCTGTCCCACTGGGAGACACCTTGGAGAGTCAGTGGTCCTTAGCTGAGATCCTGCCGGCCCTACTGTCCTTCCTGGTGGAAGCGGGCACTGCCACACCTTGTAGGCAGCGGCAGGACCTGAGCAGACTAGGAGGATACATCAGTGACCAGCACGCACAGTCTCATGTCTGCCCAGGTGGGCTGGTCCCTCTCACTTTTTCTGCCCTCAGCCCCCCACATCTGTTCTGAGGTGGGAGTCTGCACTTAGTATTTGGCTGTCATTAAGGTTCTAGGTAGGGAATGAGGGGACAGACTCCCTGCCCCCAGAAGGCTGCTGACATACTCACCCATCCAACAGAGCATGGGTCTCCTACACTGTATGAAATATTCTCTATATGCCCCTTCCCTAGCCTGGGCCCAAAGGCCCTATCTGTAAGATGACGAGGAGGTGAAGTGGGTGAGCTCTAAAATGCTTCATTCTGATGACCACCCAACTTGTCCATCATGCTGTGAAGGGGACGCTTACTGAGTGTCTTCCTAGTGCCGGAGATCAATAGCACCTGGGAAGGTAAGGCCTCTGCCCTCAGTGGGCTTCCTCTCTAGTAAGGGGTCGCACATTAAACACACATGAATAAATAATCACAGCTTATAGGAAGAACTATGAAGAAAAGTCAGGAATGGCCGCGAGAACAGTCACTGGGAACTGAGGGCTGCGGAGATGCTTGCACTCTGACCCTGGTGTGCTTGGAAGGAGGGAGATGGGGTAGGAACTGTGAACTCCTCAGAGCACCCTGGAGGTGAAGCTGCTGGCATAGACTTTATGCAGGTGAGGGTGTGTGTATGGGCTGTGCAGAACACAGTGAAGCCCCCTCCACCAGGAAGCCCTCCCTGACTGACACAGGTCACTGAAACTCCCCTCTGGTTTACTGAACCCTGGATGTGTATTCTTGCAGCCTCTGGTTGATCCACCAAACTCAGGACTTTCCTAGAAATTTTCCGGCACAGTGAGGATGATGCAACAGAGGCCTTCCTCTGCAGGGGAAAGAAAGGGGACTCTCCACTAGACCATAATAATATCCTCAACATCATACTGGGGTGTTTTGCAGGCAGCATGCTGGGGACTTCTGTGGCCTTGCCTGGTGACAGGGAATGGGGCGTGATGAGCTGAAGCAGGCTTCCTGGGGATGCTTTCAGCCAAAGATGATCCCTGGCTGCCCTTGGCCCTGCTGAGAGGGTAAGTTGAGTCATGAGCAGAATTCAGCCAGTTATCAGATGGAAGGCTAAGGAAGCTTGGGGAAGGCTACTGAGGGGATACGGTAGGCTTGTTCTGTGGAGGGGAAATTCTTCAGTCTACAGAGTTCTTTTCTGGGGCTCCTTCATCTTTCGGTTTCTCTTCCAGCTCCCTTGTTTTGGGCCTCTTTTGTTTCCCCATTCCCCAACCCTGGGCCTTCCTGTTTGGAAAAGGGGTCAAATATCTTCACCCTGGAGGCGTCTGCCCCTTCCACACAGTTGGTGTTGTAACAGTGGAGCTCAGAGAGGCCGAAGCTGACCACATAGATGTCCAGCGCCAACAGTGGGATTTTGGGCCCTGTGGGGGACACAGAGAAACTCTCCAGGAGTGCGGCCCCTTGGCCTCCCCTCTGGGTGCCCGGTGGGCAGTGGGCCTGGGTGGCTCAGAATCCCGGCCAGGAGCACTGAAGGCCAACAGGCTCCCGCCCTGAGCCTTCTGAGCCAGGATTCCTTGTCTCCTCCCCAACCAGTGGGGAGTGTAGTGAGGGGCGGGGCCTGGAGTCTTGGGAGCTCCCTGGACAACAACATGCATTTAGCGCAGCTCAGTCTCGGAGCCAGTAGGATACGTTTTCTTAAAAGAAAAAAAAAAACCAAAACACGCCTAACATCTTGGCTTTCACTGAAGGGTTGGTATCTGCTTTGTACACTTTGGCCTTCTTGGCTTTTCACTGAGACACAAACACATGGATGCACACTCACTTCCACACACAAACCCACACCAAGCCAGACACACCCATACAAACACACACCAAGATGTACACACACACACACACACACACACACACTCACACACACAAATTAATGTACGTGGTTTCATACCCACATCCACACAAACACACAGTCAGGCACACACAGAAATACGCACCCTCACACCCACAAACTTGTACACACACACACACACATATACACACCAACACACACAACCCTGGCTTGGACAAAGGCTTCCCCTTTTTCCTTGTTTGCAGTGGGAGTTTCCCACCTTCCATGAGATTCAATTTCTCGCCCTTCCCCCGCTAAAATCCTCCTGGCCCCATCATTTCTTGGGTCCTTTCCAGACAGTGCTGTGTCTTTAAGGAAGTTGAAGCTGCTAAAAGTGAGTGAGAGAGAGAGAAAACACAACCCAAAAAAATTTGGCATCTCTTCCCCCCTCAAGTTTCTGGTGTCACTTATGAAACACGGGTCCTGTTGCTGCAGAGCAGTTGTTTTGCTGGAAGGAGGGAGTGCGCGCGCTGCCCCGGGCTCCTCCCTGCCGCCTCCTCTCAGTGGATGGTCCCAGGCACCCTGTCTGGGGCAGGGAGGGCACAGGCCTGCACACTGAAGGTGGAGTGGGACCAGGCTGTTCCTCGCCCCAGCATCCAGGTCCTCCCTTGGGCGCCCGTGGCCCTGCAGATTCTCAGGGCTAAGGTCCCCTGTTGCCTTTTGGTCCCACCTTAGAAGAGGCTCCGCTTGACTAAGAGTAGCTTGAAGGTAAGCCAGTGGGGAGGAGGGCTCCAGGGCCAGCGGCGGGAAGGGGAGGCCTGTTGGACATAGGGGCTGGTTCCCTCTTGGTCCATCCCTGCTGCTCTGAGGTGCATGGGACAATCCTTAGCTTGGAGCCGTCCCGGGGGCATCTGCTGCTTCCACAACCCACAACTGAGGCCCCACAAATCCCAGCTGCGTTTGGGCTGAGCCCCTGGCCTCACCCCAGTCAGCTGAGAGGTCCTGGCGGGGGTTTATTTGGGCCGCTGCCTGGCTAAGTTTGAACAGAATAGGCCACGGGTGTGATTCCACAGAAAAGGCCTGGTGTCTGCTGCGGTCACGGCCGGAGAAGCGGGAGGGGGTGGGTGGAGTGGATGGGGGTGGTGTGCACTGCACAAGGGGCCTTGTCTGGGCCAGGGCAAAGCATACCTATGGGGAACTCCGGTGGGAGGGACTGCGGCCAGGATGTGGGAGGGCAGGGGGAGGTTCTGCAAAGTGCTGGGGGAGGGGGGTGGCTGGAAAACAGATTTCGAGTCATAAAGTCAGCTAGGAACAGGCCGAGGCAGGGAGAACTCTCCACTCGGAGGAGGAGCTGGGGTCCTCTTCCATCCTGTCTTCATCCTGCCTGGCTGCGTGACCTCGGGCAAGTCTCTGCCCTTCTCTGGGCCTCAGTTTCTCCTTCCGTAGGATGGGGGCGGTGGGCTAGGTGGTGTTGGGCTTTAGCTGGGTTATGTGGGACAGGGCATCCTGATGGGAAAGAGCTCTGGCTGGGCTTGTGGGAGGAATGAGTCCCTCTGGCGGGTTCTCAGGATCCCCTGGGTGACATGCCCTTCTCTGCAGGAGGCACCATGCAGGAGCTGCATCTGCTCTGGTGGGCGGTTCTCCTGGGCCTGGCACAGGCCTGCCCTGAGCCCTGCGACTGTGGGGAAAAGTATGGCTTCCAGATCGCCGACTGTGCCTACCGCGACCTGGAGGCTGTGCCGCCTGGCTTCCCTGCCAATGTGACTACACTGAGCCTGTCGGCCAACCGGCTGCCAGGCTTGCCAGGGGGTGCCTTCAGAGAGGTGCCCCTGCTGCAGTCGCTGTGGCTGGCACATAATGAGATCCGCACGGTGGCCGCCGGTGCCCTGGCCTCTCTGAGCCATCTCAAGAGCCTGGACCTCAGCCACAATCTCATCTCTGACTTTGCCTGGAGCGACCTGCACAACCTCAGTGCCCTCCAATTGCTCAAGATGGACAGCAACGAGCTGACCTTCATCCCCCGCGACGCCTTCCGCAGCCTCCGTGCTCTGCGCTCGCTGCAACTCAACCACAACCGCTTGCACACATTGGCCGAGGGCACCTTCGCCCCGCTCACTGCGCTGTCCCACCTGCAGATCAACGACAACCCCTTCGACTGCACCTGCGGCATCGTGTGGCTCAAGACATGGGCCCTGGCCACAGCAGTGTCCATCCCGGAGCAGGACAACATCGCCTGCACCTCACCCCATGTGCTCAAGGGCACACCGCTGAGCCGCCTGCCACCACTGCCATGCTCGGCGCCCTCAGTGCAGCTTAGCTACCAACCCAGCCAGGATGGTGCCGAGCTGCGGCCTGGCTTCGTGCTGGCGCTGCACTGTGATGTGGATGGGCAGCCGGCCCCTCAGCTTCACTGGCACATCCAGATACCCAGCGGCATTGTGGAGATCACCAGCCCCAATGTGGGCACTGATGGGCGTGCCCTGCCCAGCACCCCTGCGGCCAGCTCACAGCCGCGTTTCCAGGCCTTTGCCAATGGCAGCCTGCTTATCCCCGACTTTGGCAAGCTGGAGGAAGGCACCTACAGCTGCCTGGCCACCAATGAGCTGGGCAGTGCTGAGAGCTCAGTGGATGTGGCACTGGCCACACCCGGTGAGGGTGGTGAGGACACACTAGGTCGCAGGTTCCATGGCAAAGCGGTTGAGGGAAAGGGCTGCTATACGGTTGACAATGAGGTGCAGCCATCAGGGCCAGAGGACAATGTGGTCATCATCTACCTCAGCCGTGCTGGGAACCCTGAGGCTGCAGTCGCAGAAGGGGTCCCTGGGCAGCTGCCCCCAGGCCTGCTCCTGCTGGGCCAAAGCCTCCTCCTCCTCCTCTTCCTCACCTCCTTCTAGCCCCACCCCAACCAAGGCTGGGCTGAAGCAGCCCGAGGGCTTTCCTAACTCCTCCCCTTGCCCCTGCCAATGCCCCTTTAAGTGCTGCAGGGGTCTGGGTTTGGCAACTCCTGAGGCCTGCATGGGGGACTTCACATTTTCCTACCTCTCCTTCTAATCTCTTCTAGAGCACCTGCTACCCCCAACTTCTAGACCTGCTCCAAACTAGTGACTAGGATAGAATTTGATCCCCTAACTCACTGTCTGCGGTGCTCATTGCTGCTAACAGCATTGCCCGGGCTCTCCTCTCAGGGGCAGCATGCTAACAGGGTGATGCCCTAATCCAACTGGGAGAAGCCTCAGTGGTGCAATTCCAGGCACTGTGACTGTCAAGCTGGCCAGGGCTAGGATTGGGGGAATGAAGCTGGGGTTTGGCTGGGGGGTGGTCTGAAGCAGACAGGGAATGGGAGAGGAGGATGGGATGTAGACAGTGGCTAGTATGGCTCTGAGGCTCCCCGGGACCTGCTCAATCTCCTGCTCCTTGGTGTTTTCTGATGACTTGGGAGATTGGGAGTCCCTTTGTCCTCATCTGAGACTGAAATGTGGGGATCCAAGATGGCTTTCCGTCCTCTTACCCTTCCTCCCTCAGCCTGCACCCTCTATCCTGGAACCTGTCCTCCCTTTCTCCCCAACTATGCATCTGTTGCCTGCTCCTCTGCAAAGGCCAGCCAGCTTGGGAGCAGCAGAGAAATAAATAGCATTTCTGATGCCCCTCCATGTCTGCCTGGAATTTTGTCTGGATCTAGGAGCACCTACTGGGAGATAGAATCAGGAGCTGAAGAGTCAGGGCAGCCAGCCTGCCTGCCCACAGTGGCAGGGGCCTCTGGGACCCCAACAGACTGTGGAGGCACAGGAGGGCTGACCCGGTGCTTGTGTCAGGGGCTGGGCCTTGCAGTGAGCTGAGCTGCAGATAGTCCCTTCCTCCAAACCATCCCACAGGACAGGTGGGGGCGGAAGCCTGGGGTGGCTGGCTACCCTGAGCAGCGCCTGATGTCAGCAGTGGCTTCAAGAGAGGCATTTGGAAAGGCGCAAGGAAATAGAGGTGCCTGGGTGGTAGTTCCTCTTCCCTGTCCTGCTCCTGGAAGAGATGTTAGGAATGAAGAGGAAAGAGGGGACAGGTGGGGCAAGATGGAGGAGACAGATGAGGAACAGGGGACACAAGACAGAGGAGAAGAAAGCCCCAGAGAGACTGGGAACAAGAGAACATATTTGAGGGAGAAGCCAGGGGAAATGAATTGTACTTATCCTTCCCCCAAAGAAGAAATGGTAAGTCCAAATGAGGACTGCAGATTCCCTGTAGGAATCTTTCCCCACGGAGCAGGTGGATCAGTAACTGGCCTGGGCCGTGTGTGTGTGTGTGTGTGTGTGTGTGTGCACGCGCAAGCGTGCGCGCACGTGTACAGCAACCTTCAGCTTCTCCAGATGAGGAGCATAAGGATGAGGTCCTAACCTGGAGACTCTGCACAACCTCCTATCTGTGCCAGGTAGGAGATATGTCTTCCTACTGCCTCTATCTTATCCCTTTCAAGATCGAGGATGCTGCGTGCAGAGACAATGGCCCAGAGGGAGAGGCTCTGTGGCCTCTGTCCAGCGCTCCCAGAACTGCTGAGCTCAGCAAAGTGGAGGCAGGAGGCTAAGGAGTCTGGGGTAGCAGCTGTGAGCTTTGGCTGCTGGCCAGCCCCCTTCCCTCCCTCCTGGTCCACATACAGCACCTCCCCCTGCCCACTCTCCCCTCATCCACTTGCAGCTCCTGCTGAGCTGATGTCACCAGCAGCATGTATCAAGAATGACTCCTAATCTAAAATAAAAGTTGAAAAAAAAATGACTCATGTCTGGTGGAAAACAGCAGGATGGAGCCAAATTCCATGTGCTGGGCCACCTTGGGTAAGTCATTGCCCTCATCTGGGCTTCAGTTGCCTCAAAAACCAAATGATGTGGTAGGACTGGGTGCTGCCTCACGGTCCAATAGACTCTGATTGCCTAAGGCTTGATATTCCCAGCCTGACTTGGACATCCCTGGCTCCATTCCCAGCTGAGCGGCTTGGCTTCTTGGAGTAGGACCTGGACCTAAGACCTGGGTCAGAGGCAGCACAGGGAATGGCTGTGCCTTGAGTGGACTAGCTACTCCCCTGCTTTAAGGTCTTCCGTGGCCCCCACTGCCCTCCAGGTGAAGCCTGAATTCCCCACTTAGAGCCTCTCTGACCCGATCCTCCAACAAGCCCACCCTTTCTGCCTCTTCTTGGAACAGCTATTTAATTGTTCCCTTAATGCTCCATGGTGTGCCATCCTTTGCACCTTTGCTTACACTGTTCCCTCCACCCAGGCACCCTTTCCCTGTTCTTCATTTGGCTAAATCAGTCTTTGAGAGTTGGCTCTGGCATCACCACCTCCAGAAAGCCTGCCTTCCTGGATGTTCCCCCATCCCCAAAGTGGACAGGGCCCCCTTCTCTGGGAACCTGGATTCTCCCCGCCGAGACCCTGTCAGTTGCTGAAACAAGGTCAGGAAGCCTCTTTCAATGGGCTGCAGTGGGATCGCAGCGTGCCCTCTTTGGCCTCCTCAGGACAACCTTGAAAGTGGGTTTCAGGTCCCTGACCCCACCCCTGGCTTTATAGGTATTTGAGGCTGTAGCAGGAACCTGGGCGTGGGGCAGGGGACTGTTGATCTCCACTAACTGTGCAGGCATTTCTCAAGGCCCTGCAGACCTAGATCTGTAGGGTAGCCACATCTTCCTACCTTCTGTAGCCCCCAGCCCCTCAGTGGACCCAGGGCATCTTCCTTATTCATATACCCCACCCCCTTCTCCACCAAGCCCCCAGCAGGGAAAAGACCCTAGTCTGTCTCCACCCTCCTTTCCCCTCCGTATTCTCATTCTACTCCCATCAGGACAGCCCACGCTCTGTCCTCCCATGTGACACGCCCCCTCCTACCTCCACACCTGGAGTCACACTGCTTCCCCAGCATTCCTGAAGTCGCTTCTCCTCCCCAGATCCTGCCCTTTCTTCAAGACCCAGAACAAGTCCCACTTCCAAAGCCAGCATCCACATGGCTCAGGGGTGGCATCACAGGGTCCCCAGTCTCTTTGCCACCCAAAGGGATGCAGCTCTGGGTTCTCTTTGCCTTCCACCCAGTGTCTGGCCAGCATGTGACCAGAACACCTCAAGCCCCATCCCCATCAATGCACAGTGTGGATGTACTGACAGCGTAGGCGGGGTTTTCCCTGCATACCCCTCCCGCTATGAGGACAGTTTCTCAGGAACAAGTTTATTGCAGGGAACACACTAACCTCTTTCATAATAGCCAAAGGCATAAAAACTACAAAAATATCTGGCTCTCAAGTGTGGGCAGCTCGGTGTGGGACCTGGTCTGAGTCGTGACTTGGGCTGCCCTTCAGGCCAGCAGCCTGGGAGCCTTCCAGCCACTCCCCAGAGCGGTCCGTGGAGCTGAGGGGTGAGGAAGTGCCTCGGCTGCTTCCACAGCATGAAGGCCAAGGCTGAGGTGGAGCTGAACTGGAGTGGTTCCAGAGAAGGCTTCATCGAGGCCCTTCAAGGCTGGTGGCAGAGCCAGGGTAGGGAGAGGCCTGGATGTGGCCGCCCTGGCTCGACTGGCCCCTGGACCAAGGCCCTAACCCGCCAGTTTCTTTCTTCAAAACCCCTGCTGGCTCTCCCATGGCCAGGTGGGCGGAGCAGAGCTCTCCTGAGGCTCCCAGTGCACACAGACCTCCACTCAACCATGGTGATCCAGAGGACCTGCCGGCTGCATGGCTGGGGTGATGCTGGGAGAGCCGGGGAGGGAGGAGGATGGTAGGCAGGAACGTGCCTCAACACAGATGGGCAGGTGGGCTGGCCTTCCCTGCCCTCAGGACTGGGCACCATTGGCACCCAACAGGGCCGTCTTGCGGAAGACCTGCAGGGTTGGGTTGTGCAGCAGCGTGTAGGCCAGACCCCAGCGAGCCCTGCAGCGGCTGGCCCTGGGCCTTGCTCCCTTGGCCATGGAGTCCTTTGTCTGTAACAGCTGCATCCCTGAGAGAGACGGACTTTCTGTGAGTCACTCAACAAACACCCAGCCAAGCCTCCCTGGCCCTCAGACCTGAGCAGAGAGCCTGAAAATCCCAGGCGTAGTGCAGGTGGTGAGGCTTAGGATGTCCCCTGCAGGCAGCACATGGAAGTGGGGTGTGAGGTCTGTGGATAGACTGGAAGCTGGGTGGGACAAGGGTCTGAAGCTGGCTTAGTGTCCCCTCCCTATACATACTTCTGGGCAGAAAGAAAGGAAGAGGTCATACTCCCTGCCCCAAGGGAGAAGCGGGGGCAATGAGGGAGCCCCTTAGCAAGACAGCTGTTTCATTCTCTCTGTGTGTACACATATGGTGTGTGTATGTGTGTGTTCATATCATGGAAAAAATTACCCTGAGATCAGACCAGGAGGGGTGACCAAAGGCAGCCAAAGAAGAGAGGAAGTGAGAATTTTCCTGGCGCTCACTCTGTGTGCTGGGGAGGGGCACGCATCCTTCCTGGGAGAAGCTGGGTAGGCTCTATTCCCCCATTCCCAGTGGGAGGGCGCACCTTCGTCTTCCTCCCCTGGTCTGAGGCTGTCCTTGGGGGCCACCATGGTCCTGGGTAGGAGGCTCCGCGCTTGCAGGAGCAGGAAGCAGAAGGCTGTCATGGCTGGATGCGACTGGCTGACCTCAATCTTCAAGAAGTTTCGGTACGTGTAGTAGCCTAGGGTGGGGTGGCGGATGGCAATGCTGGGGGAGTAGGGGCCGGACTAGAGGCATCCAGACACCCCCTAACACACACACAGGGAGTGCGCGTGCACACCCTGCATCCAAGCATGTAGACACACCAGGCACGTGGCACATCTGCTGCATGGGCACATGTGGACCTGCTAGAACACCCCACATCCACTGCACATGCTGCAGGGCCACACGAGGCACAGTGCAGGCACACACAGGTGGCATCTGCAGCTACAGACATTGGTGTGAACTGATCAGCTGGCACAGGCCTGGGGCAGGAAAGATGTCTTCCTCACTGCTTGGGTAGTCTGAGCAACCCTCCAGCCCTGCCCAGTGACCTTACCGGGGTCGAGAGTGGCGGCTCTCGGTGGCAGCAGGCTGAGGTCCATCTGGCCAAGGTGGATGGCATTGTAGAGGGCAGAGAGGAGCACTCGCCAGGTGGCCACCATGGCACCCACCAGCACATTGAGGGGAAAGAGAAGAAAGGTGGCTGCATAGAGCACTCGCCTAGGGTGAGAGAAGAAAGCTGAGGCAGGCCGTCCCCCAGAGCCCCCACCCCAGGCTCAGTGTCAGACCTGGATGCCCAGAACTGCTGTGTATTTACTGAGCACCTAGCATTTACTACTGTGTCCCCTGTGCACCCCACCCTGGGCAAGGCCTTCTCTCTTTCAACCCACCACCCTGGGAGACAGGAAACTGAGGCCCAGAGAGATTCAGTGACTTAGCCAAGGCTGTCAGCTATTCACTGGCAGAGCTAGGCTTTAATTCTGGGTCCATCTAAGTCTTTCTATGACCCTGATGCCTCCCACCTCCTTTTTCTGGGTCCTCTGTCTGCTAATTCCAAATTCCCCCGGGAACCAAGTTTCTCCCACAGCCTTGTCATCTGACAGGGAACTCCCTTGCTACGAAGTGGAGAGGGGCATAGTTTTGAGGAAACAGAGGATCCAGGGGAGAGCAGTACCAATTCCCAAAGCAAGAAAGGTTCCCGGGGGGTACTTCCAGCCCCATGCCGGGTATGTAGAGAGGTACTTTGGAGTGGGCTGAGCCACTGTCCCTTTTCTGTATGGGTAAGGCAAGCTCTTTCTACTATCTTCTGGGCTTCTTGATAGAGAGAGGGGATAGATGGCAGTGGAGGGAGGACGCAAAAAGAGAGAGACGCTGAAGAAAAGGCTGAGGGCCTGAGGGAGCCACAAGCCCAGGTGCCACCTCACCGGTTGGTCAGCTGTGGGTGTCCATCATGAGTCTCCAGGAAGACCCAATGGGCTGCTATGTTCTGCAGGGTCACAGCCAGGGCCAAAGTCAGCCAGAAGGGCCTGCCAGTGGGGTGGGGAAGTGGTCACTGTTAGCGGACCTCTAAGGAGGCCCCGAGCCCTCCATGTGTTGCTTCACTCACCACGAGGACTCCAGGGAACGGAAGAGCAGGAGGTTCCTGCCATGGAGCACAGGCATGAGCACCAGGAAGGCCAGGGCCGTGGTTCCCAGGAAGAAGATGATTTGCTGCACCAGGAGCCCTGCCAGGGGCGGGAGTGGCAGGGGGACAGATAACAGGTTCTATGAAAGCTGCCCCCCCGCCACCCCCAGAACCAAGGGCTTTGGAATTGGGCAGGCCTGGTTTTAGATCTCTGCTCTGCCTCTGCCCAGCTATGCTGCCTTGAACAAGTCACTTCACCTCACTGAGCCTCAGTTTCTTCCTCTGTAAAATGGGGATAGTAGTCCCCACCTCAGAGGCTGTTGTAAGGATCCGATGAGGTAATGTCTGTGGAAACTCTTAAAATCACAAAGTACTTTGCAAATGTTATTTCCCTCCAGTTTCTCCTGAGTTTGAGTTACTAGGGAATAAGACTACATTTTAAACGGATGTTTGCATTCCTTCAAGCTAGAGCCTGTCATACGGTAGGTGCCCAAGGACTGTCTATTGAAATAATTTGGCCAACTGATTAGAGAATGATGCCTATAAAAAGGCCTGGAGGCATAAGGGCTACCAAGAAGAGATGCTATGACTTTTGTCCTCGTAATTCCTCCACTCCTTTACCATCCTTCTCCTCCCTCAAGGAGGTGAGAATGGAAGGAAATGGAGAGAGAGATACAAGGCCCTTGGATGTGCAACCCTGGCCACAGCCCCTCACCATTCAGAGTGCTTTTCTCACTGCAGTACCCAAGGGGAGAGTCAGAAACTTGGGGCTGGTAGGGGTCCTGGAAGGTTATCTGGTCCAACTCTCTCAGGGCAGGACCCCCTTTGCAGACCCCAACAATATCCATGGAACTCCGCTTGCATACCCTCAGTGACGGGGTCTCATCACCTTTGTAGGTAGCCAACTGTGGCACAGCCCTTTCTTAAGCTGGAGTGCAGTGGCGCGATCTCGGCTCACTGCAACCTCCACCTCCTGGGTTCAAGTGATTCTCCTGCCTCATCCCCTCAAGTAGCTGGAACTACAGGTGTGCATCACCACACCCGGCTAATTTTCATGGTTTTAGTAGAGACGGGGTCTCACCACGTTGGCCAGGCTGGTCTCCATCTCCTGCCCTCGTGATCCTCCTGCCTCGCCCTCCCAAAGTGCTGGGATTACAGGTGTGAGCCACTGCACCCAGTCAGGAATGTATCATTTTGAATTTGACACCTCCAGACCTGGGTCCACCCCCCATGAGAACATCTGATGGCACCCAGAGTTCACCTCCATGTGGAGGGTACCCACTCAATTTCCTGAGGGCTCCTGTACCCCCATCCTGAGTAAGCTTCTTAAGGGCAGGGAAGGCAGGGGGGTCCCTCCTCTTGCTGTCGCCCCAGAGCATTCCCAGACAAACCCTGAGGGCAGTACTTGCTGAGCACTCTTCTCTTCAACTGGGGCCAGTGTCTGAGGTGAGGCCCAGGCCAAGGCTGGGTGTGGCGGGCAAGGGAGGCTCACCAAGGCAGATAAAGGCTGTCTGGTAGGCACTGAAGCTCATCCAACAGAATATGGCTTGGCGGGAGGGATGGGGACTCCGATGCAAGGGACTCAAGTCCAGGGCAGCTCCTCGGTACAGAGCTCGAAGGTTGGTCCTGGGGTGGGAGCCAGGGAGGCAGAGACCTCAGGAAGCAACACTCTCTTCCTAAATCCTCTTCTGGGCCAGCAACTGTCCAAACTCCCAACAGAATTTCAACCCACAGCCATCAGCAGGGAGTCCCAGAACTGTGGGAGCCAGGAGGAGGCCACTAACCCAAGATATCTGGAAGAGGTGATACCTGGGCAGTCTTAAAGAGTGAACGAGAAAGACAAAACCAGGCAGAAGGCTCAACCCGAGCCAAGTCAGAAAAGTGAGAAACAACAGTGAGAATGGGAGTGACACACAGCACACCACCTGGTAAAGAGGCAAGGCAAGCACAGGCTGGGGAGCCTTGAATGCCAGGAGAAGGAGGGGTGACCTGTGGAGAAAGACCCCTGGGAGGAGCTCTGAGGCCTGGCAAGTGTACAGGACACATGGGCCAGTTCTCTGACATGGGTAAGTGCTCGGGCTGCCCCTTCCACCTGCCCTGGGCCTTCAGTGCTCCTCACCACTCACCACTGCAGGGCAAGTGAGGCAGCATGGCGAGACCCGCACCACCTCTCCAGAGCACTATGCCCCCAGGCCACCCCTCACCTACGCTCTCACATGGCAGGGCCACCCCAGCCTCTGCTGTCATCCACACAGTCCTCACCTCCTATCTCGTCCATTCCCGGGCAGGTACAGCTTCCCCAGGCCGCCTTCCCTCTTCCAGCCCATCCAGTGGCCCCTACTCAGGGGACAAGCTCCACCAGCTGCCCTGAGTTGGTGGTGCCCTATGTCCCTCATACTCACAGACATTTCCCCAACCAGACAGGAAGTCCCAAGTGCAGGACCCGGCCCCACCTTCTCCCTCCACTGCAGCATAGCCACACTCAGGTGGGCTCCCTGACAGCCTAGGCTGGCAGAGCCCTTCCCTACCTCCAGCCCCAGGGCCTCCCTGCAGACCCACAGGACTCCCACTCCTTCCCCACCTCTGCACTGGGTGAGCCGGAGCCTGCCACTCACCTGTGTGTCACCAGTGAGCGCATCAGGACCAGGAAGGTGAGTAAGCAGGATAAGACCAAGGCCGAGATGTAGCACACTGGTGGGCAGAGAGGGAACAAAGTGAGAGGTCAGGGCCTGGAGTCTCCTGGGGGCCTCGGAACCCCTGCCAGAGTGGTGCCTTGTGGGGAGTTCCCCCTGCCCCACAATGAACTCTGCGTGGAGGCCTCTTGGCCCTATCCCCAGTTCTCAGATCCAGTAAGCCAATGACTTCAGCCACCCCATTCTTCCCAGTGATATATAGTAGCCAAGAGATGAAACCAGCTGTGAGTCTGCAGACCTGGTCCTCACCCTGCTGTTGCTGCTTCCATTGCTGTGGGACCTCCATCCAACCTGGCATCTGCCTCCAGCTTCACTGTTTCTTGGCCATGTGGCCTTCAGGAGGGCACTTCATCTCCCCCAGGCCCCCATTTGCTCGTGAATATACTGCTGGGCACGCTGTTATGCTGCACAGCTCCCAGGATAATGTGAGCCATAAGGCCCCATCCATGTCTGTACTAGCGGTCTTTGTTCAGCGCATAGAGGGTGTGAGTCCACATCGGTGTGGCCTGAGTCCATCAGAATAAGGGAGGCGGCCGCTGTCACCCAGCTCCCTCACCCCTTCCCTGGCCATGCACACAATGAGTGCGTGCATGATGGTGTGTCATGAATGAGCCTGGATGTTTAAGAATATCAGGGGTGCAGGCTGCGACTCTCCCACCTTACATCCACATCCAGCCTTGCTCTGGACTGTCACGGCAACCCCATGAGGTTAGACAGAAGAACTGTTCCACTGGGCTGAAGAGGAAGCTGAGGCTCAGAGAGAGGGCTTCGCCCAGCCAGCCATGCCGCTAGAAATGATAGAGTGAGGTGTGCAACCATTTCCAAGCAGATCCAGAATAAGCCTGAGATGCGTGCACCCTGATCTCATCAGTCAGCCCAGGGAAGTGTTCCTGGTGCCCGTGTCACCACCAGAATCTCAAGCGCAGGGAAAGCAAACACAGAAAAGGTGAGTGCTAATTCCACAGAGCCACAGGGATTAGAGCGGTGGGTCTCCGCACTGACATCGCCTTTAGGATCACCTGGAGCTGCTAAAACTCGCCCATGGCCCAGCCTGCACCCAAACCAGTCAAATCAGAATTTCTGTGGGTGGGACCCAGCCTTAGCCTGTGAAAGCAACACTGGTGATTCAGTGTGCAGTCAGGGCTGACAGCCACTGCTCTGGGGACTTTTCAAAGGCAGAGCCTTCATGATTTCTTTCCATCAGCAATGAATTGAAATCAATCAACCAGCCAATATTCATTGGGTGCCTGCTACAGTGGCGCTCAAACTTTGCTTGCATGAGAATCACTGGAACTGTAATCCTGGCACTTTGAAAGGCTGAGACAGTGGATCATCTGAGGTCAGGAGTTCGAGACCAGCCTGACCAATATGGTACTAAAAATACAAAAATTAGCCGGGCCTGGTGGCGGGCGCCTGTAATCCCAGCTACTCGTGAGGCTGAGATGGGAGAATCACTTGAACCCAGGAGGCGGAGGTTGCAGTGAGCTGAGATTGTGCCACTGCACTCCAGCCTGGGAGACAGAGTGAGACTCTATTTAAAAAAAAAAAAAAAAATTAGCTGGGACTGGTGGTATGTGCCTGTAATCCCAGCTACTCAGGAGGCTAAGACATGAGAATTGCTTGAACCCAGGAGGTGGAGGTTGCAGTGAGCCAAGATTGTGCCACTGTACTCCAGCCTGGGCGACAGAGCACGACTCTATCTCAAAAAAAAACCAAAAAAACCAAAAAAACCACAAAACACACACACACAAAAACAAATCACTGGGAGGGCTGTTCAATCATAGAGGCTGGGCCCCACTCTGAGAGTTTCCGATTCAGTAGGTCTGGCACAGGGTTTGAGCATCGGGAATGTTAAAATCACCGGGTGCTTCCCAGATTCAGCCAGGACTAAAAATGATGCTACAGACACCTAGGCCCTTCTGCCGGTCCCTAGCTCCCTCCTCCAGGGCCCTGGCAAGGACACTTTTCTCAGAAGCAAGGTTGGGAGAAAGCACTGCGAATGCATAGCTCCAGCCTCTGTGGTCCCCCTTCTGGAGCCAGCTGGGCTGCAGCAAGGGCACATTCTGGACCGTTTGCTGCCAGGAGGTGAACAGCCCGCCTGCTGAGCCTGGCCTGGTGAGTGTACAGGCTAACACAGCGGTGAAAGTTAGCAGCCTCCATGGCCACAGGCCTGGCCTTTGATCTCCATCCATCTACCTCCTACCTCTCTCTCCCTCCATTGGTTCCCAACTTGGGCGCCCCCAAACCCCAGCACTCACACAATCTTCCTGCTCTTTGCCACCTCTGGGATCCTGTGCCTGCCTTCTTCTGGGCCCTGCTTTGGGGGATAGATCTGTCTTCCCTCATGTGATTGAGGGCCTCAAGGGCAAGTGTTCCTTTTTCACTCCAGCACTCATTTTGCAGGTGGGGAAATTGAGGTCAGGAGAGGTAAAGCACTTTGCCCAAGGTCACTTAGCTTGTAAGTGATGGAACAGAGATTATAATCTGGTTTGCCTGACTCAGCCTGAGCTCTCTGTGAGTGATGCCAGGCTTATGGTCCAAGGGCTGGGTGGCAGTCCTAAAGAAGCTCTGAGCTCAGAAGACATTAGCTCCCTAGCCAAAGGGCAGACCAAGGGACACTGGAGCCCAGGTTGTGGGGTGGCTTTGGGGCCTGGTGGCGGGCACCTATAATCTCAGCTACTTGGGAGGCTGAGATGGGAGAATTGCTTGAACCCATATCTCTAATCCTCTTGAGCTGCAGTATTCCTCATCTGCAAATTTAGAGAGTAAATGCTGCTCTGTTTGGCCCCAGAAGATCCAAAGTGGGAGCCTTTGAGCTTGGAAACTGCAATATGCAATTAAAAATATAAGGCGTGATGAGTGGAAGCAGAATCCTTTGCCCTGGATGTGTCTCTTCTTGCCTTCGAGCCTCAATGTCCTGCTCTGTGAGCTGGGATCAATGATGCTGACCTACACGGTCACTGTGTGCAAGGGTCTGAGGTTGGTTGTGGACTGACCTGGACCATGTCTGCACCTGCCTATGACTCAGGTTGCAACCAGCTCGAAAAATCTCCCAGGAGAAGTCATTTTCAGCTCACCCAGAACTTGTCACCTGTCCAGTTTGTGGGCCTCAGCAGCAGTTCCAGGGCAGCCTCTAGTATGGGAACTGAGGTGCTCAGGGAGATGGTGGAGGTGGTCAGGGAAGGAAGTGGTCACTCCATGCGCCTCTGCCCACTCCCCACTCCCTGCCCTCCCAAGACCAGCATGCCCAGGTCTGTGCGATAAGGATGATGTTAATGGTCAGGTACAGCTGCGGAGCAGCCACACCTCCATCTGCAATGCTGGCAGCCCACGCTCTGACCATCACGTTACTCCTCAGAAGCCGGGGGCCTGTCCGTCCCAGCCTGGGGCCCCCAAGTCAGCAGAAGGTGCATGCCTCCTGAGTCCTGAGCACGGGGCTTTGTCCCAAGGTGATGGAGAGAGCCCCCGCCTAGTCTTCAGGAGCCCTGCGTTCTCTTGGCTGCACTCTGCCCTGCTGGATGGCCTCAGGCAAATCCCTCCCCATGTGTCAAGTGGGGACACTTCTCAGTCCCCTCCACAGGGCTGTTGGGAGTGCCCAGGAGGCAGAGTAAGTAGGTGGCTGCAGGAGGCATCAGACCACAGAAGCGAAGGCCGGGATGGTTCCCTGCTTCAGGAGCTCATTGTCAGAGGAGGGAAGGAGAAAGGATATGGCCCCAAAAGACAGGGAGTTGGGAAGAGAAAGCCTGCACCCTGCCCAACACAAGCCCCCTGCCATGAGGATTCACTCAGAAATCCTCAGTGTCCCCCATCACCGTCTCCTCCCTCCTTCCCCACCTCATCTCACCCAGCCCATGGCCTTCCTCATCTCCATTCCTGGAGAGTTGGTCAGAGACACTGAGGGTGGTGGGGGAAGGTGCCACAGAAGCAGGCAAGGGGCAGGAGCTGCTGAGATGTCCCTTCAGGTTTCATGGAAGCTCAGAACTGGAAGCGCCAACTGCCTCAATTTGGAGATGAGGCAATTGAGACCCAGAGAGGGAAAGGAATGTGCCCAAGGGCCCCCAGTGTGTCCATGGCCGACTAGGGCATAGACCTTGGGTCTCCCTGTTTTCATTCCCCACTGCAGCCCTCAGGGGCTCCCTGCAGGCCTCACCTTCCAGAGCCCACAGATGGTGCTTCACCAGCTCCACCACCTTCTGTTTGTCCTCTGAGAGCACGATCCCAAAGCCAGCCAGCATATAGGAGATATCCGTGGTGACCCCCGCCCTCACCTTCTGAATGGTGGGTACCACGCCCACCAGCAGCAGCAGGGCCACCTGGAAGAGTCCCACAGTGAGGGCCCCATCCCAGGAAAGGGTTTTCTGTACTAACAGGGGAGACTTTGGGGAAGAAACTGGCAGCACACAGGCTCCAGCCACATGCCCATTGCCCATCAGTGTTCTTATCTGCCCCTTAGAGCAGGGTCCTCATGCCTCTAAATGAGGATATTACAGACAGGTGCAATTATAGCTTAATAGGCCAAAGGCATGCCTTCAAGCACCATAACTACATACAGTCGGCCCTGCATATCTGTGGGTTCCACATCCATGACCAACCAATTCAATCAAGCACAGATCAAAAATATTTGGGGAAAAGCCCTCAATAAAAAATAATAATGCAATACAAATAATACAAATAAAAAATAATACAGTAGGACAACTTTTTGGGGTTTTTTTTTTTTTTGGTTTTTTTTTTTTTTGAGACAGAGTCTTGCTCTGTCGCCAGGCTGGAATGCAGTGGTGCAATCTTGGCTCACTGCAACCTCCACCCCCCGGGTTCAAGCGATTCTCCTGCCTCAGCCTCCCGAGTAGCTGGGACTACAGGCCCATGCCACCACATCCAGCTAATTTTTGTATTTTTAGTAGAGACAGGGTTTCACCACATTGGCCAGGATGGTCTCAATCTCTTGACCTCGTGATCCGCCCGCCTCAGCCTCCCAAAGTGCTGGGATTACAGGTGTGAGCCACTGCGCCCAGCCGTGGGACAACTATTTACATAGCACTTACGTTCGGTATTGTAAGTAATCTAGAGATAACGAGGTATACTGGAGAATGTGTGTAGGCTACATGCAAATACTACACCATCGTATATCAGAAATTTGAGCCTTTGGATTTTGGAATGGAGGGGTGTCCTGGAACCAATCCACCTCAGATACTGAGGGATGACTGTGTCTGCACCTCTATTTACCCATCATCTATCTATCTAAACTTTGGAATGTAAAATTTCCAGTTTTTCTATGTTGTGAAAGTAAATGAGTGCAGGAATTAAAGCTGGACAGACTTGAATTCAAACTTAGGCTACGCTGAGATATCAGCTGTGTAGAAACTTGGCCAAGTCAAATTCACCTCTCCGAGCTTCCATTCTCCCCATCTGTAAAGTGGGGAGTAATTGTAACTATCTCCTAGGATCTCAATTGTTGTTGTTTGTTTTTTCTTTTTTTCTTTTTTTTTTTTTTGGAGGTGGTGAGGCAGAGTTTATCAAACGTGTTATCTCGCTAAATCTTCCCAATTACTCAAAGAGGAAAATTACTCTATTTCCTCCTTTTTACAGATGAGCTAACAGGTTCAGAGAGGTTAAATAACTTGCCCAAGGCCACACAGGAGGTAAATAGTGGAGCTAGGATTTAAATTTGTGTTTATGTGGCCTCCAAAATTAATGCTCCGAGTCACTTTGTGAGTTCAAGAGTGAACACCCCCACCCTTCTGGGTAGGCCAGAATTCCCAAGATGGCCTGCAGCACCTGGTCAGGGTTCTGGATGGGGCACCTAGAGAGCTGGGTTGGGCCGGAGCTACTCCAGGCTTGGGGGTTGAGGGCAGGGCTCCACAGGCAGATGGCAGTACAGGGTGCAGGACATACCTGGTAAATGGCCGTCCCTGTCAGTGTGGCTGAAAGCACCAGCTTCAGCGGAAGACGGAATCCTGTAGTCCTCAAAGGAAGGAGTGTGGTGAACAGCACCACTCAGGCCCGGGAGCCCTCCTCCCTCCCAAGGGGCCCAGGAAAAGGGCCACAGGACTCTGAATGACCAAGGCCAGGCCAGGGTCTTCCCCCTGTCCCAAGCTGGTAGTTGTCCCTGTTGATGACAAGGATTCCAGGGAGCAGGAGCTAGTCCTCCACTGAAGCCATTCTGTGCAAGGGAGGGTAACACCCCCTGTCACGCTCGGCCTCAGCTCCCAACCCCATACCTGGCTGTGGAGTGTAGATGCAGTGTCTCAAGCAGACCCGGGCCCAGGACAGGAAGCCATGCTTGGAGGTGTGGGAGCTGCAGAAAGACCCAAGCAGGTGTGGGGTCCTCAGCGGAAGCCCCTTCCCTGAGGGCCAGCCCCAGAGGCTGGTCATTATGCCCCTCTGCCCCTGCCATGCTGCCCGGTGCCAGCTTCCCAAGCACGGCTTCTAACCAGCCTGATCCACTGGCCCACAGAGGGTGTGTCGGAGACCCCACCTGCTTCCCAGCTTCTTCCTGCAAAGGAGGTTCCTCAGATATTCCTCAGAGTAGCTGCTCTGCAGCCCCTGTGGAGACAGACAATTGAACAAGCAGATGAGACCAGCCTCGACCCATTCGTGGGTCCCTGGCTCAGGGAACTAGAGTGTTCACCAAGCAGGTGCTCCATAAAAACCTCTTGGCCATGGCTGTGGTGGTGAGTGCGGAGGGGGCTGACCTGTGGGTTTGAGGCCCATGCCCTCCAAAGCTTCCCTTTTCTCTCTCACAAACACAAGGCCAGTTTCCTGTCAAAGAACCATCATTGCCAGGAAGTTCGTCCTAAGATCTGTCTCCAACTCTCACCTGCTTTGCTCAGTCACATCTCATCACTGTTTCTTCCCACCCCTAGCCCTCTGGCCTCTGCTAGCTGAAACTGGGGCAAAGGGAAGCTGTGTCCTACGGGCACATCCCAGGCCAGGACACAGGAGGGGGTCATTCCAGGTCAGACCCCCTCAGGCTTCTCCTCCTGCTACTACGCAAGGGAGATCACAAGGGTGACCAGATTTGTCTAAGCCACATTCCAGGCCTTAAGCTGCCTGTGAAGTGGCAGAGGTCCACGGGAAGATGGGGCGAGCCCCTGCCCTGAATCACTGGGAGAACATAGGCGATTGTCACTTGTTGCCATGACAACCCTGGGATCCAGGGCAGGAGTGGGTCAGCTCAAAGCTGATGGGGGTCCTTTGAGACTTAAACCTCTTTGACCAAAGTCCAAAGAGGATTTTGCACCTCTAAAGCCTGGGAGGAAAGGCTGGTAATGAAGAGAGGGGTGGAGTGGTGGAAACCCTGGAAGGGAAGGTAAAGGGGCATGCCTCGGGCACCACGTGGCCCTGGGGGGGCCGCTTCCTCTTCAGAGCCAGATGTAAACAGGAGAGGACACGGGCTTCCTCGAGGAGTGTGAGCCTCAGCAGGCAGGAGCTACAAGTGTTCAGAACTCGCTGCCTGCCACGTGGGAGCCGAGCCTGGAGTCTGTGGGCCTTCTTGGACCAGAGTAACCCAAAATGGACCCAGGGCTCTCCATCCTGCCTAGGGATCTCACTCATTCTCTGGATTCAGTCTGACCTTGCCGAGTTAACACCCAGTCCCAGGCCCTCTGCTGAGCTCCACACTTTGAGCAACACACACTTAGGACCACACGTTGTCCCAGGAGCACCTGCTTCTCCCTCCACCTTCCCTGGGCCAGCAGCTGGCATCACCACCTACCTGCTGGTTGCCCAGGTGCCTCCCATCAAGCCTCTCCTTCCCCTGCCCTGTCTGAAGAGAAGCCAAGCCCTTTGGCCTCTATGTCCTAAGCCTTTCTCCTAAGTCTGTCCTTCTTTCCCCTTTGAGGGCCTCTGCAGAGCTTTCCTCTTCCTCCTCTCTCACCAGAAAGAAGTACTGGACCGCCCCTGCACCCGCAGTCCCAACACCCGCTGCACGCTTCACATTGCACTGTAGGTATTTGGTGCTGCATCTGTCTCCCCACCACACTGGGAGCTCCTGGAGATCAGACACAAGTCCATCAGCTCCAAGTCCACAGCACTGAGCCCAGGGCCTGACATGGTAAGTCCTTAGAAGGCTTTTCAATAAGATCGAAGTATCTTCTAAGAATTCTCTCTTACCATGATGCATTCATCCATCCATCCTTCCTTCCGTACATTTTCCTTTGACCCATCCACCCATCCATCCATCCATTCATCCATCTATTCAAAACTTCAAAAATATTTGCTGAGTATCTATTAAGGGCTAAGGCCTACCCAGTGCTGCAAATACAGTGAACAAAACAGATATAAAACCATCTCTTCCCCTTTATTCATGCTCTTTCCTGTGCCTACAATGTCTGCTCCTTATTCTCTCCTCACTCTAGATCTCCCTGTCCTTCAGGCCCTTGCTAAAGTCTACCCTCTCTAGGAAGCCCTCCCAGCCGTCTCCTTTATCTGAAATTATTCAACCACATTCAACCTAGAGTTGATTCATAATGCAGTTCTCCCCTGGGTGCTTCCTGAATCATCTCAGTATGTGCAGAACTCGGATTAGGCGCAAGGCTCCAGGCTGTCTCTCCAGCCGGATCTCACTGTTTCACAGACAGAGCTATGACTCTCCTGGCTTCTGACTCAGTTCTGCTTTGTTAAGTCCCTACTATTCATACAACCCAGTGCCGTGGGTATCCTGGGTGCCAGTCAAGGGCCAGCCCAGCCTTTGCCTGGGGAGGGAGGACTAAGCAGTCTCAGCAAACATTTTCTGAGCATCTGTTCTGTGCTGGGCCCTACACTAAGCACGGCCATGTATCTGGGACCACAGATATGGGGGAGTAGGGCTGTCTTGGGTGCTGAGGAAAAGCTTACCCCAGGCCTGCCCCTTTACCTTGGAGCCTGCTCCTGTCCTACGACTGAAGCTTCTCACCAGCTGCACAGGGTACCAAAGGCTCAGGAATCCGAGGCCCAGCAAGAGAGGCAGGGAGGCCAGCAGGGAATAGTACTTGTAGATCTGGACAGACAAACACCCAGACAGACTACCTTCCACCTTCTTCCCCCAGCCAAGAACCAGAATCCATTGCCCTTCCCACCTCACACTGGGCCCTGAGGATGGTCTGGGGGGCCATGGGAAGGCTTCAGCTCTATGGTTCCCAACCCGCCACCCAGCACAAACCTGCCCACTTCCCCTTCTTGAGCCCTCCAGAGATGCTCACCCCTCCCCCAGGCTCCTGGACCCCCACAGGCCTGAGAGGAGCCAAGAGGAGGAGATAACTTGATTCCCTCCTGCCCCCCACACCCTCAACCAGGGCTGGAATAAGGCCTGGAAAGGACACCTCTTTCTGTTTCTGTGTTCCCGGAGCATTAGGAACAGTTCTGAAAATCACGCAAAAGCCTGACTTTGCCTACATATAGTTTTCAACCTAAGCATCAGGAAAGTCTATGCCCTACTTCCCAGGGCTGAGGACTTCCTGGGGGTGGGCCTTTTGTATACTCATTCATTTATTTGTTGGTTCAATATACTTTTATTGAGAGCTTAGTATGTGCCAGGTTCTAGGTGGCAAAAAAGAGCCACCAAGTCCCCCGTCTCAAAGCAACCTCTTAGTCTTCACCTCCACCCTGAGGGACTGGTGTTATCAGCTCCATGGACGGATGTAGAAACAGTCTCAGAAAGGTGGCACTGTTTCCCCAAGGCACTTGGTACCACCTGGCATCATTTTGTTTGTGTATCGTGTCTCCCCTTCTGAAATGACAGCTCTTGGGAGGCTAGGGACTGTGTCTGTCTTGTTCACAGCTGTAGTAGTCCAGTGCCTGGAAATGTCCCTGGTACAGAGTATGTGCTTCAAATATGTTGTTGAATGAATGGGTGAGCGAATGAATGAAGTGGTGAAGCTGGATTCACACTCAGGTTGTCTGGCTCTAAAGCCTATACCATCACTCTTTGGGTTCTAGACTGGACAGCTTCACAACTCCAGCCAGCAGCCAGTGAGCAAGGTCCTGAGGTTCCGGAATTCTCCTCTTGTCCCTCTAAGACCATCCCTGACTTCACACTTGCCGGCCTCCATCACGCTTCACTTCCATTCCCTCTCCAGCCTGACCAAAGGGAAGCTGGGGAATCACTAACACAGGTGTTGGGGGTGGGGGCCATTTCAGGCTTTCTCTTCCCCCTACTCTGCCCACTTTCCCTTCTCTGCCCCATCCTAGACTTAAAGCTCCTGAGGGCTGGGCCCAGCCGCCTTGTTCCCTGCCTCTCCCACAGAGCAGTCAAGCTTGGAAGGGGCATGTGTTTGAAGGCATGGAATCCCATGCACAATGGAAGGCTGCAGGGCGGCCCCTCATAGAATCAGAGCTCAAAGGAGGCACCGTGGTTTGAGTAGGTTGCTCTGCACGCCCCTCTGCCCTAGGCCATTGTGGTCAGCAGTTACCTTGGGTGCCTGGGGACACTCTGCCCTCTGCCAGACCTGGACACCAAGGTGGGCCCAGGACAGCGTGCTGCCGAGCAAGTGTGCAGCTCTGTGGCCAGCTGTGGCACAGGCGGCCAGCGGGTAGTAGAGGGCAGCGTAATAGAACAGTCCCAGCATCTTCCAGGCCCCTGGAAGGTGAAACAAGCAAAGAGACCCATGCTGGAAGAGCAGACATGAGGCCTGTGGTGAGCCCACCCAGGCCTCTCTCCTGTCTCCAGCTTCCAAGCCCTTCAGCATGTTCAGCGGGCAAGAACCCTAGGTTCAAATCCAGGCTCTAACTAGTCTCAACTCTGATCTTGGGCAAGTTACATCTTGGAGCCTCAGTTTTCCCACCTGTAAAATGGAAATAATCACAATATATTAGCAAGGGAAAAATGAGAAGGTATATATATGATGCTTAGCATGGTGCCTGAGTAAATACTCAATTTAAGATACTACTTCCCCGGCTCTCAGTTCCTCCACTGCAAAATGGGGCTAATATGCATACTTTGTGGCATCATTGTAAAGACTGGATGGTCTGAAGAGGTCATGTCTCAGGATAGTAGCCCATCTCATTGACAACTATTCTTGTTACCCTCATCTCCTTGAGCTCAGCTTAAAACTCCAAGAACCCACCCTATTCCCATCCCATCACACCAACCTCAGGGCCTAGGGGGCAATGGGTACCTTGGCTGGGTACTGAGGCGAGAGTCAGGAAGGGCAATGGGTCCTCGTCGGGGAGCAGCAAACACAGGGAGCTGAAGAGGACCATGAAGACAGCAGCAGGCACTGTCTGAGGCCTGTCCCCAGCCAAGAAATCCACAGGGCTAGCACAGAGGCAAGGACAGGGCAGGAAGGAGTTACTCAGCCCCTGCACCCCCATTACCTCCAGGCTGTATTCCATAAATCAAGGAGGTAGAGTCAGTCCCACTTTCTAGATGGGGGAATAAGACCCCTTCATTCATTCATTCCATAGATATTTGTGGAGTGCCTCTTATCTACCAAGCTCTGGGTCCTGTGCCAAAGGGACTTGGGACATACATACAGTGGGAAGAAGCCCTAAGACTGCTCCCTCCGCCCACCCTGGAAGCTCCAGGAAGCAGCCACCTCCACACTAATTGGTCTGTCTGAGCTGGCAAACCTTCAGAGAACTCAGCGAGTCACAACATCCTTGTACAACGGCCGCCGCCCTGGGCTGGGTGTGGACCCGAGGCAGAGGGCAGACAGCGGGCATAGCTGTCCCAGGCATCACCCCTCTGGGCTCAGGGCAAGCCACTCAGACCCTTGGCTTCTGCACTGCAGCTTGCATTCATGCTCTGAGAGGTTCATTCTCCCTCAAGCACTGCCCCAGCCAGGGCAAGCTCTTTCTGGGGCCAACCAGAGACCCCAGGCTGGTTCCCTACAAAACCAGCACAGCAAGACCAGCCTCGGTGCACCGTCTGGGTCTGGGATGTGAAGCTGTCTATACCAGGGAGCTACCCATCACCTGCCCCAACCCTCTGGTCTCTCGCACACTAGCCTGCCCAGCCCCATCTCCTCAGGATCATGCCTGTCCAGGCAGGCTCTCGGGTCACAGGGCTGAAGGAGATAGGAGAAGAAAGTTCCAGCTATAAGGGCTAGAGGTCAGTCCCCATAAATCTGCCTTCAAGCATTAGGGTCCAGGTGATACCCTCAGGGAAGACAAGGGTCAAGATGGCATTGGGATGGTCACGTCAATCCACACACGGAGGGCTGCCTGAGAAGGTACACTCTGAAGCTGGGTCATGTCAGGCTTGTTACCCTAGGGTCTGGGTTGGAGTCCTTTCTCCCAGGTGGGCTTGTGCAAGCTCCTCCCCCTTCCTCTGGGGGTCCTGACTAAACGTGGAGACCTGGGTGGGCGTGAGGAAAGCGCCAGGCTGAGGGAGGTAGGGATGTCATTGAAGCCAGAGCTACCTTTTAGGTACCTAACAAATCACCCACCCTCCCAGAGTGACCCTGTCGGCTGCGCCCCCTGAGTGGGGGTGCCCAGACCATGGCACCAACCTGGGCAGGCCGGGCCTGCCGTGCACACAGTCAGGCCAGAGCTGGCGGCGCCTCACCAGCACGGCCAGGAGCAGCAGCACAAGGATCTGAAAGGAGAGCACAGAAGAGGGCTTGGGGTGCTCAGGCCTCCCCTGAGGGTCTGAGTTTGAGGGCTTGGACTCAGGCCCCGGGATATCCCCTACCTGCCCAGTGCACCCTCCTGTGGCATCTCGGGGACTGGTCAAGGGGTGACAGACATCTGGGAGGTTGGACTTGCATCCTGGTTTGGGCCCCCAGGCTGGGAGAACTCCCAGATAGCTCCCCCCACCCAGGATCTCCCAGGGCCCCCCTTCACCAGCCCCACCGGGAACACGGGTCCCACTGGCCAGGCTGGCAGTAGCTTTTGCAAGCCAGGTTCAACTTGGGTTGGACTCACTGACAGCGAGGCCAGGCAGGCGTGGTACAGGCCGGGTGGTACGCTGGTGTGGCAGGAGGGCACTTCCCTACAGAGCAAAGGAAGGCTGGCTCAGGCCTGCGTCAGGCCCCCCTGGGTGTGCAGATGGGTCTGGGGTTCAAGACTGTTCACACTGAGGCTTTACCCACTACCTCCCTCAACCCTCTGATCCCTCCTACACAAGCCTGCCCAGTCCCACCTTCTCAGGGTCATTCTGGGGCCCTCGTGTTCCTGTGATGTGCTGGCCCCATGCCAAGCTCTGGGGTTATAAGACTAAAGGAGATGGGAAGCTCCCAGGGGCAGCAGAGTGGACCGGCTCAGCCTGATCACTTATTCTTTTTTTTTTTTTTTTTTTTTTTTTTGAGACAGGGTCTTGCTCTGTCACCGAAGCTGGACTGCAGTGGCGATCTCGGCTCACTGCAGCCTCAGCCTCCTGGGCTCAAACAATCCTCCGTGTGCACCACCACGCATGGCATTTTTTTTTCTGTATTTTTAGTAGAGACAGGGCCTCATCATGTCACCCAGGCTGGTCTTGGATTCCTGAGATCAAGCAATCCTCATGCCTCAGCCTCCCAAAGTGCTGGGATTACAGGTGTGAGCCACTGTGCCTGGCTGAGCACTTATTCTTGCTCACCCAGATGCTTCCTGTCCTTCAAGGCCTCCCCTCTCCAGGAAGCCCCTCTGACTGCTCCTGGTCTCACAGACCTCTTGTCAGAACTGTGGTTGAGCACACTACCTGGGTCAAGCAGTCAAGGGTTTGGCCCGATGATTTGCCCTCTACTCACTGCCATCTGAGGTTGGTCTGTGACTAAAATGATCTCCCCTGGTCCGTCTCTTTTCCTGCTTCCCTCTCAACGACAGCCTCCGTGGACAGCAATGCAGGTTGCCCACTGCACAAAGATGCTCAGCCAAGGGAACAAGCAGGCCACCCTGCTCACCAAACCCAGCACCCGCTGAACTGAATGCACCTAACTGGGGATCCCTTTCTCTAATTCCACAGAGGCTCTCTATGGCCTGGCAATGGTCCTGCAGTCACCCTGGCTGAGCACAGAGGTAGACCCACAGGGGAGATAGGGGTCACTGAGGACAATGAAACCCTCCACTTCCCCAGCAGAATCATGTGGCGGAGAAAGGGAGTGAGGCAGAAGTCCTGAGCTCAGGGCTGGCCCTGGCCCTGGGAGATCAGGCAGGACTGGGTCCCTGGGGAGCGGTAGAGCTACGGATTTTCCCAGCTTGGGCCTGGGAGAGCCAGAGGGAGGATGGCAGCATGGGTGAGACCAGTGTGGTCTGGTGGGCGAGGGCCTGAGATGGAGCCTGGGCTGCGGCCAGTCCCTGCTTGCCCAGAGGGCTCAGCCTCCCGCCAGCACACTCTCCACTGTATGAAGAGAGGCATCAAGGCCGCATTATCCAGGGGAGCACAGATCCCTGGGACCCTCTGCTGGGTCAGCTCGGTCTGTCCTGCTCACTTTCTCTCAGGAAATCCCAGCGGATGAGCGGTGGGAAAGAAACCAGCCACTTGGTGGACAGGCAGAGTAAGTCAGCTCTGGACAGCTTCTTGGCCAGGAGATCAGCCTCTTCCCAAAGTAGAAGTGGGGTCCTGAGTAGCTGCCATGCAGGGAGCAGGTTCCCACCGTTGGTGCTCCAGTCTCAGGCTCCCCACCTCCAGCTCCAAGGCCTCTCATTCCTGTGTACGGGGCAGCCCTCCCTCTCAGCCTGCATCTCCCCGCATGACTAGGTCCTGCTCCACCTGTATATCTGGGCCCAGCAGGGACTTGGAAAACTGTCCCTGGAGTAGTTTGACCATTTTCCTATGGACCTTACCCCAAACCACTCCCACCCCCAGAAACGCCCTCCAGGACCCTGCCTGGGGGAGCCTCTGGCCCTTTCTGTATCACCTGAGGTCCCCATCTGACCTCTCAGCTCAGTGTGAGGGGCCAGATGGGGATCTCAAGTGGCACAGAAATGAGCAAATGTTTGGCTGGTGGCTTGTGGCCCCATGTTTTGTGCCATGGGACAGACAGGATGGCACAGACATAAAGACCTTGGAGAGGGTGGTGAGCTTGATCCTGGGACAGGCACAGCAGGTGCTGAAGGATGCAGAGGAGGGAGAACTTGGGGCCAAAGGAGGTGGCATCTGACTGGAGTTTAAAAGATGGTTACTGGCCAGGCGCAGTGGCTCACGCCTGTAATCCCAGCACTTTGGGAGACCGAGGCTGGCAGATCTCCCAAGGTCAAGAGTTCGAGACCAGCTTGGCCAACATGGTGAAGCCCCGTCTCCACTAAAAATACAAAAAAAATTAGCTGAGCGTGGTGGTGTGCACCTGTAATCCCAGCTACTCGGGAGGATGAGGCAGAAGAATCCCTTGAAATGGGGAGCGGAGGTTGCAGTGAACCAAGATCGCGCCGCTGCACTCCAGCCTGGGCAACAAGAGTAAGGCTCCATCTCAAAAAATAAATAAATAAAAGATGGTTAACATCTCTTTAGGCAAAGAAGGGGAAAAGGCAGCTCCGGGTGGAGGGAAGTGCATGAGGAAGCAGAGGGGCAGGCAACAGGCAGCGTGGCTGGGGCTGGTCAAGCCCTCCAGTGTAATTGCAGCCCAGAGGTAAGGTAAGATGAGGGTACAGCAAGCATGGGAGGTCCCGGGAAGCCACTGAGGATGTTTGAACCATTAAATGTTCTGGATTTTAGGAAATTTCTGTGGCTGACTCCACTGCCATCAGTGTTCATCCACCCCAACTCCAGCCTGAGAGTGCTGGGGCACCGGGCACTCCAGAGCTCTTCAAAGCTCTGAAGCAACATGTCCCCAGGGTGTCTGACTCACAGACAGAGGTGAACCCAAGTTCATCTCCTCGGGATTCCCCTGAGCTCCCAATTTTCTGCTCCCACTTCGGGGGAAGGGGGATGGCAGGCAGCTCAATTGGTTTGGCTAAGTAAGTAGATTCAAACAAATCTCTATTCTTACGGGTGCTATGCCCTGCAGTGGGAGAAAGGAGCTGAATCTTCTAGCTGTCACCCACATGAGGGACTGGACTCCCCATCACCCAGTGCCTGACATACACACAACTTTATTCTGAGACCACACTACAGCTACAGGCACCTGGCTCCCGGCCAGTGTCCGAGCCCTGAGGCTCCCAAGGACACAGCTTCAGATTAGAGCCTTCACCTAGGTCAGAAACCATCCTCATGGGTTCCTGGGCCTCTCCTCATTCTGGTCCCTCACAGCCCACACATACAGAGTGGGACATGTGGAGCCCACAGGCTCTCAGTCAGTCAGGCAGGATGAGTGGGGCGCACGCCCTTGCTGACTGCAGGCTATTTTCCAGGTGGTCAGAACCCTGAGTCCTCCACACAACAGCTCCTTCCCTGAGGCCTGGGTGGAGCCTCTGTCCCTGCTGGATGACCCAAGCCCAGCCAGGCCGCAGCCCCAGCCCCTGGAGAGGCACGCAAGGATTTTTCCTTCTCAAGTTTCAGGTTTTGATGGAGAACAGATGTGCACACATCTGGCTCGGCAACCCCCAGCCTCACCTTTCTACTTCTCCAAACCCTCAGACAGAGCAGGGAGGTAGGGGATGGGGCCAGGCCTGGGAACAACAGGGGAGAACTGGCTCTGGGTCCTACACAGGCAAGGCATCCTGGCAGGAGGTGGGGGACACAGAAGGGGTCCAGCTCCTCCACCAGGGTGCTCAGACTAAACCCCGGTAGAATGGACCCAGGCAAAGCAGCTGTGGCTGGGTTCTCAGGCCACCTGGGGGCGGGCTGCCTCCCTGCTCCCACCCTCGCCTGGGCTGGCCTGAGCACTCTTGCTGAAGGGAATAGGCTCTCCTCATCCTCTGAGACCATCCAAAGACAACAAAGGTGGCTGTTTGCTCAGTGACTTCTCCCCACGCTTTCTCCCTTTGGTTCTCTGCCTTCACCGAATCCCCCAGCCTGCCCAGAGAACCTGACACTTGGAAACACCACACCCAAATGCTCACCACAGAGACCAATAACCCCTTGAAGGCAGGTCTGCTTGCCTCAACTGCTCCCAGCAGCTTCCCCATCCTGGCTATGCGCCAGAATCACCCAGGGAGCCATCCTTGCGGATCTGAATCTGCAAGGAACACTAAAGGAATCTGTATTTTTAACACATCACACAGGTGCTTTTTAGGTGACCAGCCTTAGGTATCTTAACAGCAGGGTGAGGGGTCTTGTTCTCATGTAGCGGAAGCAGAGACTGAATGAACCCCAGAGAGGCTGTGACTTGCCCAAGGTCTCACAGCAAATGAGTGGCAGAGCCAGACCTAGCAGCCCCTGACCAGGAGCTGCTCCCTGGCCAGTTGCAACCTCTGCCATCAGCCCATTCTGATGGCCGACAGAATGAGGTTGGGGGGTTCCACACTTACCCCTCTGGCTGGAGCTCCTCGCCGCCCTGGGGCTCATCGATGTACCAGCTGCCGTAGGAGTAGTCCTCTGTGGCCCCGGGGGAGGTCTGGTTCCCTGCTGGCTGGGACGACATTCTCCGGCCCTTCTCCTCCTTTGACCCCAGGCGAGAGAAAGAAAAGCCACTACAGATGTGAAAAGAGGCTTAAAAGAGAAAAAAAAAAAAAAAGACGGAAAACCCAAACAAAGAAACATTTCTCTTTAATCCTGAAGGTTACTTTCTTACTTTTAGCTCTCTGGGAAAAGCCCGTCTGGGACTGAGGGCCTGAGCAAGCTGGCACAGGAGGAGGACAGGGCCTCTCGTGTCCCCTCCTCCCTTCCCGCCCATCGCACCGGTCCTGCAGAGATAGCTGTCCCCTTGGGGCCCCGGGGCTCCTGCTGGCGCATCTGTCTGTCTGACCAACCACCAGCAGGCGTTTGTTCAAAGGACCATTTTCAAAGAAGGCTTGTCCAGTCCGAGCTGCCTAGAGAGACGCCCCTTCCTTCCCTCTTCCCAAGCCCACCTAGACAGACCCACAGGCACACCAGAAGGGAGGCCCAGGGAGGAAGGAGTTGCAGAGATGAAAGGGTAGGCAGGCCACAGCCGGCTCCGCACTGCCTGCCTGGGCCCTCCCAGCTGGGCTCCCTTCCCCTCCCCCAGCCTCAGCCTGCCCCTTTCTGGCCCCTTTGGGCCTCGGTGATGGAAACACACCATAATCCTTGACAAAGCCCCCCTCCTGGGGGAGGAGGCCCCAGCACCATTGGCGGCCTGAGCGCTGCAAGGGTGTGGCCAGGAGCCACCCCCACCCCCGCACCTGACTTCACACACATACCTGCCTTCAGCGCCTGCCCCAGAGCTCCCACGCCCCTGCCCGCCACATCTGCAGTGCCCCACACAGACAGGAGACCAGCATTGCAGCAACAACAGAGGGAGACCAACTGCTGGGGCTGGGCTGGGGCGGAGGCAGGGAAGGGGAATCTGTCCGTTCCTTTTCCTAGGGTTTCCATGAAGGAGGCAACATGTGTCTCACTGGTAAACCCTTTTTGTTCCTACAACTTGATTTCACAAGGAGATAACTCACCCCCACAAGGCGGAAATTAGCTCTTTAAACACAAACCAGACCCACGGGTAGGCAAGAGGAGCCCCGCCTGCCTTCTGCTCCTCCTGGAGTGAGGCTGAGGGTGAGCAAGGCAAGGTCTGGGCCAGGGAGGAGGGCTCCTCCTCATTCTCCCTCCCCAGGAGCAGGACCCGTGCCCCAGCCTGAAGGGAGGGGCGAGAGGCAGAAGAAGGTAGAAAGCAGTTCTCAGGCCACAGTCCCTGATGGAGGTTTAGGCACCTGAAACTGTGAGGGTCTCTGTCCTTCCAATACCCTACAAGGGTCTTGGGCTTTGACCCTATCAGCTAAGACAGTCATTCAACAGCTTTTTTAAAAAGACATTATTCATTTAGTCTTTTAACTTAAATTTATTGAACACCCAGTATGTGCCAGCACTGTCCTGAGCCCTGAGGCAGGAGACATTACAGTTCACAGGGAACACGGCCAGATAACTAAATCCCCTCCAAAATCTGAGGGTTACAAAGGGAAGCACAGGCTGAGCTGGTCTCTACCATGGGAAACCAAATTTAGCCCAAGAGTATTTGGGAGTAGGGGGAGATTCTGAAGAAAATAACCTTTCCATGGTGATCTGAAGGGCAGGGAAAAGTCAGCTGAGCAGAGGGTGGCAGGCTCAGGATGGGGATGGGGGTGGGGAGAAGTGTGATCCCCACAGAGGAAATAGCAAGGGTGAAGTCTCAGAGTAAACAGGGCTTGAAATCCTGGAGGAGGCTGTCATTCAAATTCCCAAGCCCACAGGAAAGGATTAGGGGCTGAGCACGCTGCTAGCCTGAGTTCCTCCCCATTCTTGCCAAATGGCCCTTCTGGCAGGAAGAGGGTTCTGTTGCTCTCCACCATCCCACAGAGATATCAGCGCCTGCTGACTCAGGGCTGAACCTGAGCTTTATTTGATGTAATGCAGGAACCCACACTGGCCCTTCTGATCCCAGGGATGCGGGAAACTTGCCTTCCAGGCGCGGGTGTGAGCTTCTGGAGGGCGGGACTCTATCCCTGCCTTCCCTCCTCCTGCCTTCCCCTGATGCACAGCGCCTGGCCCTTGGGTAAGAGGGACTTTAGAAACTGAGCTCGGCAAAGCCATTGCTTGTTCTGGTGGTCAGTGTTCATTAGTGGGCCTGTCCTATACAGGCTGCTGCTGTGCCCTGAGGTTCACCAGCTGGGCTTCCCAGAGCCCCCGTGCCCACACCAGAGCCCAGCAAGCCCTTCCCTGCTCAGGGGTCTCAGACCCTTACCTTAAGGAGCAACCAACTCACATCTGATTTTAAATCCACCTCCAACCATGGGAATCCAGTTCCAGACAGGGAGCCCACTCCCTCTACAAGGCAGCGGTGTCTGGGGTTAGACATCCTTGCCTATCAGAAACCATGCCCTTTGGCCAGGTGTGGTGGCTTACACTTGTAATCCTAGCACTCTGGGAGGCCGAGGCGGGTGGATCACCTGAGGTCAGGAGTTGGAGACCCAGCCTGGCCAACATGGCGAAACCCCATCTCAACTAAAAATACAAAAAATTAGCCAGGCGTGCTGGTATGCGCCTGTAATCCCAGCTACTAGGAAGGCTGAGGCAGGAGAATGGCTTGAACCCGGGGTGGGGGGGTGCGGAGGTTGCAGTGAGCCGAGATCTTGCCATTGCACTCCAGCCTGGACAAAAGAGGGAAACTCCATCTCAAAAAAAAAAAAAAAAAGAAAGAACCATCCTCTTCCTTGGAGGAAGCCTAACTCTGCCTTCCCCACGCTGGTTTGGCAGTGAGCAAGATGAGTCAAGCCCTGCACCAAATGGAACCTGATGTATGGTAGGGCTTGAGGGACACGACACCAGAGGGGAAGTGAAGTGGGGGAAGAGAAGAGAGACAGACGGGAGTTGGCTGTTTGAGACGAGGTGGTCAGGGAAGGCCTCACTGGGAAGGTGGTATGTCGCTGATACCTGAGGGGAGAGAGGGAGGTACCAGTTGGGCACTGGGGTCATCTGTTTTGCGTTGATCTAAAGGAAAGCCTGACTCTGGGTAACTTATAGGGAAAGGGAGTTTATGTGGCTCACAGTTCTACAGGCTGTGCAGGAAGCAGCACGGCACCAGCATCGGCTTCTGGGGAGGGCCTCAGGAAACCTACAATCGTGATGGAAGGTGAAGGAGGGTCAGGCAGGACACTTGGCGAGAGAGGGAGCAGGAGAGATGCCAGGCGCTTACCAATAGCCAGCTCTCACATGAACTGATAGAGCGAGAACTCCCTCATTACCGCAGGGAGGGCACCAAGCCATTCAGGAGGGATTCTCCACAATGACCCAAACACCACACACCAGACTCCACTTCCAACATTGGGAGTCACTTTCAACGTGAGATTTGGAGGGGACACACATCCAAACCATATCAGGCACTGAGGAAAGGCAATCAGGTTGCCTGAAGGAGCCTCCATCCACCCAGGGGCTGCAGTCAGGCTGGCAGAAAGGGACCCCAGCCGAGCCCAGGCACAGTCCCTTCCCCGCCCCCCACGGAGAACCCAGTGCCAACAATACCACCTCCCTCCTCATGGGGAGACACAGAGGCCACCAAAGGAGGCCCTAAGCAGAGGGGAGGAAATGGTGAGCTTCGTCCTTTTCCCCTGGCGTGGGCCTGGCAGGCAGAGGGCAGCCTTGTGCCCGGTACTTTGGCCAGGGCAGAGCTGGAAGGTCCAGAGGTAAGGGCCAGGTTTCTGCATGGCAGTGGAGAACGCCTGGTTGGGGAGGCCACCTAGCTGGATTTGAACCCTGGGACTGGCTGTGTGGCCTTGAGTGAGTCTTTTCCCTTCTATGGATCTCACTGGCCTCTATCAAATCTAGCCTGGAGATTCTCCAATTGTGAACTCTCCCCTCAAGGCACCCCTCCCTGTACACCAGCAACTAGTTGTAACAAGAAGCTCACAGAGAGTGGTTGTGACTTCCTAGGTGACCCCATTGCTTCCCACCTGCCCTCTCCTGGCCCCCAGCTGCCCTGCCCAGTCTGGTGGGGGCAGAGGGGCAGGCTGGGTTGAAGATCCACGGATAGCGGGTAGCCGTGTGGCTCAAGCTGCAAGGTGAGCCCACTTCTTGAGCCCAAGGTACCTCCTCAGCTTGGGGCTAGAATCGCTTGGAGCTCCCATCTGCAAAATGGGAGGCTTGGCTCTGAGCTATTAGGAAAGATGCTACCTGGGCAGATGGCAGGAGGCAAAAAGTGTTAGGAAGAGAAGGATGGTAATGATGTGCCCCTGAAGAATTTCTCCGAAAGCCTGGGCAGCAGAGTCAAGGGCCTGCCCTCTGGAGCTGGCTTTAAAGGGGCACTGATACCCAGGAAGGTCCAGCCCTGCCCTCAGGAGAGGGCAGGCTGGAGAGCAAAAGTGCTCAAAAGACAGAACTGCCAAAGACTGAGGAGCAGGGAGGGAAAGGAGGAGATGGCTTGTGCAGTTTTGCAGGCTCCCTGGAGGAGGGGGCCTGGAGCAGGGAACTGAAGCCATGGAAGATCTGGAATGATAGCAAGAATGAATTTACACGTGTCTCAGGAGTGCCAAGAAGGGAAGTCTGAGAGACAAGGAGAGAGCAGCATAGGGGTCAGGGCAGGGCTGCCTTGCTGTGGCCAGCATGAGCCCACGTGGCACTCAGATGAGGCTAATGCCAGTATCCAAGGAGCAGCTCAAGCCAGCAGGACTCCCAGCTGGGCACAGATTGGCGGGTGGCTAAGCCCTGCTCAATATGGGAGGAGGTCCTAAAAAGCTTCTGGACTCTGAGCCAATGAAGGCCATCTGCCATTTGGGCTTGGCACAGAGCTGCTACGCCCCTGGGGTTGGAGCTGGCCCATGAAGGCCTTGGGACAGGGCTTCCTTCCTCTCATGTTTTTGTTCAAGTTGATTAAACCTGAGGAATTTTTGCATCCAGGAACAGAGGCCCACGTGCATGCCTTCGGCAGCCTGTGATTATCAAATCCTCAAAGGGCAAAGTGCTAAGCTTAGAAGAAGCTAACAGCAGGCCAGAAGGAATGGGGAAGGCCAGCAGCATCCCCAGAACCTCAGAAACATCCCCTCAAGGACTCCCAGATCTCCCAGAGCACCTCCAGAATCTCAGCAACATTCCTGAGTTTCAGTAATGCCATAAGAACCCCTCCAACCTCAGTATTGCCCCGAAGGACCCCCAGACCTTCAGTAACACATGAGAACCACTACAACACCTCAGGACACTCAAACTCCGGCAAATCAACCACCAATTGGAACAAGATGTTCAAAAGCCTGTGAGCATTTGCAGAAAGCCTGGAGACTCCTGTTGCTCTCCACCCTCCCATCTCTGAGTCCTACAGCAAACCCAATAGTTCTACAACACTCAAACCTCAGGAACACCCCCAACTCCCACAGCACAGAAGAGAATGCCCAAGAGAGGCATCCAGGAGTTGGGGGATGGCCCCTGTGCCTACCTGTGCAGCCCAGTCACCTTGAGAGTCCATGAATAAACAGCCAAGAAAGTCAACCTCATGCGGGCCCGTGAGCTCGGGGTGTGCCCTCAGTGGCGCAGCACACTCACACATACACATCCAACAGCCCCTCGCACACACACGTGCTTAATTCTGGCACCAGACCAAGTCTGACTCCACCCAGTGCGCTGGAAGGCAGTGTCGTTGGCTGCCGTGCTCACGGCGGGAAGAGTATGGATGGCTGTCTACCTCCTGTCTCTCTACCTCCTTCCTCCCCTGCCATGTGGGAGGGTCAGAAGCACCAGGTGATGTTCCCTTCCTGCAGTTCTCATGCCCCCCTCACCAACAGCATCATCATAACGTGAAGGATTTAGACCAGGCTCTCGTATGACAGTGGACACTGGTGAGGAGGAGGAGGGTAGCCGGCTGTTCCAGGGGAGCAGCATGTTCTTTCCCTCCCAGAGAGCTAGGCTAGTACTGACCTGGAGGAGGGAAGGCAGATTTCAGCTCAGGACAAAGGTAGCCTTCGTACTCTGACAGAGTAGTGAGGGCCCCATCAAGGGAGGCAATCAAGAAGAGGCTGTTAACATCAATATGCAACAGAGGGTTTCCTGCCTTCAGAGGACTAGACACAAGGCCATGAAGATTCCCCAGCTGTAAGAGCCCCACAATCCCCGTTCCCAGCACGTTCCTCCCTGGAGTGTTGTCACTATGGTGTGTCCTTGAGATGTAGGCTTTGTGCTGCCCTCCTTCTTCACTGAGGACGTTGACTGCTGGGCAGATCCCCTGACTTCTCTCTCCTTGTTCTGCTGCTGACCACAGGACAGGGCTCTCCACCAACCTCTTGCTCATAGGCAGTCAGATCCAACTCAGACAGGACTCTGCGAATGTCTCACAGCCTTTTGGAGCTCCTGCTAGCCCACCTGTGTCCCCCGAGGGCAGTCCTCCCCAGGTCTCCGACCTTATTCATCAGAACTGCTCCAGCCCATCACTCTGCTCACTTCCTGCTCCGAGGCCCTGATTCCTGCTCACTCCCCACCCCTCACCCCATGCGCCTTCTCCCTGTTCCCTGACCTATTCCAATCCCATCTGGCCTCCCAGGCTTGGCTCCAGCCTACCTCCAACCAGGCGCTCTCCTGACCTCTCCCTTCCTTGTCTCTTTCCTTTCCTTTATTGATCACTCCCGGAAACTTGTCCTTCCAGGCAAGCAGGATGCTCCCAACACAGGGCCTCCTTCTCTGAGCCCGGCTCCAGCTAGGCTGGGATCCTAGAGGGGTGGCTGGTTGTGCGGTCTCGGCGGTTGGCCCTGAGCAGTGGCCCCAGCACCTGCTTTAAAAGGTGCTTGATCTGCTCCTCCCGGAAGACAGCTCCCCGCTTCCCCAGTCTGGCTGTGCCCCTCCTCCTGCCCTCACAGACCTCCTGCCCCTGATTCCAGGATCAGAGGAGCCCACCCCACCCCCCTCTCCAGCTCAGGCGCAGAGCAGGGGCTGGGGCCCCACACAACACACAGGGCAGCTTGTCTCCAGTGGTAGAGCCTCTCCACACCCCCAAACCATTTGCTCGAAACTTGATCTCCTTGGCCCTCAGGCTTCTCAGTGGAGAAGCCTGCACAGGGCTTTGATGGCTGAGTTTCCCCAGATGTGGCCTTAGAGAAGCTGAGGAACCCCCTACTTACACCCATTTGTCCCCATCTATCACTCCCAGGGGGCCACTGCCTGATGAATTGCTGGAGGGGAACCACCAGCTCGGCTTTTAATAACCGGATCCGCATCCTGCTGCCCAGCTGGGCTGAGGGCCCTCACCATGCTAAGGGGAGTCATCACGGGGCTTCAGGGATGGAGTTCCAGATATGATCTATTCCTGGGGGAAGTGAAAAAGGCCCCCTCGGAGCTCTCTCTTCTATTTCTCACTCCTCACAGACAGGCTGGCGTTCTGGAGTCCTGCTCTTTGCCCCAAGTACATGCCTGCAACCTCCAAGGCTGCAGGACAGTCGACTGCATCGCCCCTCACCTGAGCACAGGTTCACCCTGCCCTCCTTCCCCTTCCTAGAGGGGGCATCCTGCAGGGATGCAGACAAGACTGGGGAAGGAAATGGCGCTCAGAGGGTGCTCCAACTAGGTGCTGTGGCAAGCAGGGCGGGGAGGGAGTAGATAAAGGCTGGGCCAAGAAGCAGGGCCCTAAATTCTCAGGAGAAGGGCCCTGGAGAGGCGGTCTCTTCTTCCTTGAAGGAGAAAGGGAGTGCCATCTATAAAAATGTGGGACCACAGGCTTTTGTATGTAAGACTGGCTTCCAATGATAGTGAAAGACCCTGGAAGAGAGGACTAATAAGGGCGGTGATGCCAGAGCCAGGCCTGCCCAGTGGGAGGCAGGGAGAGAGGGAGAGAGAGCAGCTCAAGCCAAGACAGGGAAGCAGCCAGCCAGCTTGGATCTGATCACCATCTTGTCCATGGAGAAAAGGATTTTTAGTTCCAAAGGGTTAAACCCACATAAAGAGAAAATTAACCTTTGGCACAGTTTTAGGAATCCATTCCCAAGGAATGTCTGTGTGCATGTATATGGAGACAAAATTCCCAAGGCCGTTTGTAACGGCAAAAATAATTGGCAACAACTCCAGTATCCATCCCTAAATGCTGATAAATGGACACACTGAAGTACTATTTTGCTGTTAAAAAGAATGAGGTAATTCTCTGTGGACTGACGTGGCAGAACCTCCAAGACATATCGCCAAGTAACAGTAACCAAGAAAGCAAGTTGCTGAACAATACATAAATCGTGATCTCATTTTATGCTTCTTTAACTAGGTAGACATATGTGTATGTATGTGTGTATACATAAAAAGTGAATCTGGCAGACACACAGCAAACTGTTCACAGTGGTCACACTTGGGGGAGGGATGAATTTTGGAGAATGAAGGAGGATTTTTCACTTGTTTGAAATGTATATTTTAAAACTCATATTGCATGTGTAATTCTTTTTAAATAAGCCTGCTATGAGTAAGGATCTGTGAAGGCATCACTGAGCTGTGTGAAATTGATTCCGTCCCCAGCGCAGTACTGCACATTTCCCAGTCTCCCTTGAAGCTAGATGTAGCCCTTAGACTAAGTATTGGCCAGTGACTTGGAAAAAGAGTGTTGAGTGTAATTCCCAGGTTGTGTTCTTAAAAAGAGAGGTGTTTTCTTTACCCCTCCTCCTTCTAGCTGGCTGAAAAACAGTTGTGATAGCTGGATCTCAGGCAGCCATCTTGGACTACGAGATAGAAGTCATGAGTTAAGTAGAATAGAGCAGTAAGTTAGCAGCAAAGACAGAGCCTTAGCTAAGGCCAGGTTATAAGGCTGAAGGAGACTCCTGCTGTACCCCAGACTCCATCACATCCAAAAAAAACTTAAGCCCAGAGAGGCCACATGATGTGCCAGGGTCAGTGACTGACCTAGGGAAAGCTTTGCCAGAGATTCCCCACCACCACTACCACACACACACACACACACACACACACACACACCCACACCCCTACCTCACTGCTTTTCCCCCAAGAACATTCCTTCCTAGAGCTTGGACCCTGTTTCATTGTATGGTTGGGAGACTCCTGGGATTGAGGGAAGGCCCCCAGTGTTGATTAAGCCAAATGGCAGGATTGAGACACATCTCTCAATACTTTGTCTGATAACACAGCAGAACCCCTGCCCACTGCTGGGTCTGTCTGTCAATATCTGCTCCTGGCTTCTTTCTTTCTCTCTTTCTTTCTTTTCCTTTTTCTTTTTTTCTTTTTTTTTTTTTTTTTTTTGAGACGGAGTTTCGCTCTTATTGCCCAGGCTGAAGTGCAATGGCGCTGTCGCGGCCCACTGCAACCTCTGCCTCCCAGGTTCAAGCGATTCTCCTGCTTCAGCCTACTGAGTAGCTGGGATTACAGGCATGCACCACCGTGCCCAGTTAAATTTTTTTGTATTTTTAGTAGATACGAGGTTTCTCCATGTTGGTCAGGCTAGTCTCGAACTTCTGACCTCAGGTGATCTGCCCACCTCGGCCTCCCAAAGTGCTGGGATTACAGGCGTGAGCCACAGTGCTCGGCCCCTTTCTCTCTTTTTATCTGTTTGTCCTCCTGTCTGCCTTTCTGCCCCTGTCCATCAGTCTCTGCCTGTCCCTCATATGCCACTCTGTTTCACCCTGTGTCTGACTCAGTCTCCCTCCTTTCCTTCTGTCTCTCTCTACTTTCCTTCTGTCTCTCCTTCTCCTTCTTTCTCTGTCTAACTCTGTGTTTCTCTCTATCACGCTCTCTGTTGTTTCCTTTTGGTTTCTCTCTCCTGCTCCTTGTTTTGCTCCCCACTCCCCAGTCTGGCTGTGAGGTTTGCATCTCTCCTCTTAAAGGTTTTAGGCAGTACCTTTTCTAAGCTAGCCCAGGCCATGCCTAAATCTCTGATCTTGGGCCTTGTCTTGTGCTAACTCCATGCTGCCCCTGCCATCTCCTGCCCTCTTTCCCACCTTACCTGCCCTGTCTGTCCCCAGTGCTGCAGGACGAGTGGTGCTGGTCTCAGGATCCGCAGTCTACAGGGCCCTGAGCTTGGACACCGTCTCAGGGGTTTGTGCCTTCAGAGGCTGGTGGAGCAGCCAAGCAACTGGGCACATGAAGGCAAAGGTCAGTGCTGCTGAGCAGTAAGGCTACCCTCTCCCTCCTGCCAGACCAGGAACTTTAGCCCCTCCAAGGCAAGGCTGGTAGAGGGGGGCTGTCGGGGCAAGCCCAGGGATCACTGATGCTGCCCTAGCTCCCCTCCTCCAGCTCCTCCTCAGCTAGAGGTCAGAGCAAAAGGACTTGAGGGATGGCCCAAGACTCTCCTGACAGTGCTTGGTGCTGGAGCCCGGAGCAGGAGGCCAAGAGAGGAAAGGTGTGTTATCTGATGGCACTGGTGTGACAGAAAGGATCACAGTTACTACTCATGACAGAAAGCTTCAAAGTAGCCAGGCCCCTCGGTGGAAGGAAGAGACTAGGCTTCTAATTTTGTCTTTACTACTTATTGGCTGAGTGACCACAAATGCAGCCTGTTGGAACTCAGAAAATAACACCCCAAAATGAAAGCCTCCGAAGCAAAAGTGACCGAGCTGTCTCCTGCCCTCCTGTCTCTCAGACCCGTTCTCCCCCAAGGACAGATGTAGAAATGAGAATCCCTCCTCCTGCAGGCGGGTCATAGAAATCAAAACCCCTTTTCCCCAAGGCCAGCCATAAAGCCTACAGACTCTAACTTTCCCCAATTTCTGTGTAAAAACGGGCCTCAAAGAAGTTCTCAGGCCTAGGTGGGACACGGTGGCTCACACTTGTAATCCCAGCACTTTGGGAGGCCGAGATGGGTGTATCATTTGAGGTCAGGAGTTCGAGACCAGCATGGCTGACATGATGAAACCCCGTCTCTATTAAAAACACAAAAATTAGCCAGGCGGTAGCGGTGCACACCTGTAATCCCAGCTGCTTGGGAGGTTCAGGAAGGAGAATGCTTGAGCCTGGAAGGTGGAGGTTACAGTGAGCCAAGACTGCTCCACTGCACGCCAGTCTGGGCGAGAGTGAGACCCTGTCTCAAAAAAAAAAAAAAGAAAAGAAATGCAGAAAGTCTCACGCCTACCTTGTTTGATCGTAGGCCAGACCTCCACTCCAGAGTCCTACCCATGCCCACACCCAGAAGGAAGAAATGCATGCTCAGAGAGGCCAGGAAGAAATCCAGACAGACAGGCCTTGCTGGGTGTCCCCACTCGGTCTATTACATTACATCATTGTCATTATTGACCAATCATATCGCTACACAGCTGTCCATATGTCCTTGAAACTCAGCATAAAAATGGACAATTTTCCCTGTATCTCTGGGTCCTCATTCGGAAAGCTCCTGTGTACGCCTCTCCTCCTATTCACCTGCCTCTTGTTGGTGATTTCCAGCCAACCTTCAGAGGGCGATGGGGAAGGTTTCCCCTGGCTGCTGCAGGCCCTTCCGTGCTCGGGGCTCCAGTTTTCCCATCTGTGCGATGGAGGGGGACTGGCTGCCATCCTTCCCTTTGCTGGTCTGAGCCTGTGATCCTGTCACCCTGTGGGCCTCTGGCACTGTGGACTTGAAGGGAGTGGAAGGTGGGCCTGGGGTGACGTTCCCCTGCAGGGGAAGAGAGGCTGCTGTTGGGGGCTGGGTGCTGAAGGTCCAGGATGGAGCAGTGATGATCGCATGATCGCATTGGACCAGGAATCAGGAGACCCAAGTTCTGTCCCTTCACTACTCACCTGCTCTCTCTGCACCTCGGATTCTGCGCCTGTGGAAGGGGATGAGTCTCAGCCCCAGGTCCTTGGCTCCAGAGAACTCACGGACTCCCTGCTTGCCAGGATTCAGCTCTGCCTGGAGGAAGGAAGTAAAGTGTGGGTGGGGAGGGAGTTGGAGGTGGGTCATTGAAGATAGGGGTCTCAGAGCCCTCAGGGGCCGTGGGGGTGTGTCAGCGGGGGAGGTTGAAAGGAGCCATTGTGGGAAGCAGGAAGGGCGCCCTCTGGGGTGGGCTAATTATAGGCCCTGGCTCTTCCAAACAAAGCCAGCGGCCTCTGAGTGGCCATTCTTTTGGGGAAGAAAGAAGACTGGAGGGCCCCATTAAAGTCTTTCACGCTGGAACTTTGGAAGGTGGCTTGGAAGTTCACCTCCCAAGGCTGCTCCCTTCCTGCCTTCCTCCCCTCACCCCAGCCAACATACCCTACTCCTTCTTGACTCCCTCTGGGGAACCAGGCCCTGCCCCCCAGAGACAGTCTCACCTGGAGTTTCAACTTTTTGAAAACTGTGGGAGGCTGAATCAGGGAGGCAGCTGGGAGTAGAGAGAACCTGGGAAGGGAGGAGGGATCTGGTGCTGCCCTGTGGCCCTGGGATCAGTTTCTCCATCTGTAAAATGGGCGTGCCAGCCAGCTATGACTTGCTGAAATTCATTGAAGTTTCTAGATTTCTACATAGAACTGAGGCCAGACCCAGAGATGCCTGAGCATCAGGGTTTCTGCCTCCTGTCTTGCCTCTTACCCTCCAACACAGCTACCCTCCCTCCTCACCAGCTGCTTGCCCACTGAGGCTCCAGGTTGCAACTCTGAGTCCAAGTTTGACTCAAAAGCCCAAAATGGTCTTTGCTTGTCACAGATGGAATCCAAATGAAATAGCCAAAAGAACTCTTATTCCTTTCTGCATAAGTAGAAGCTGGGTTGGATTTCTTCATCAATTTATTCATTCATGCATTCATTCATTTATTCACCCATAATGCTTTAACCATTTCCTAGGCACCTATCCCTCACCCAGCCTGGGCACACAAACATGATTCCTGAAACAACATTCAGGGCATTGAATGATGACTTGTGTGGGCAAGTCATCATTTGAGACAGGAGAAGAAAATGCAAAATGGGGTGGAGGAGGGAGTCACTAACCCGGGTCACAGGGGAGGAGGCTTTTAGCCAGTCTGCAGGATGAATAGGGCTGCATCGGGTGCAGCTGGACAGTTTGGGCAGTGGAAATCACACCAGCAAGGGTAGGGAGGTAAGAAAAGGCAGACCTGGCCTGGGGCAAAAGGGAACCATCCCCAGGACATTATGTTAAGTGAAATAAGCCACTTGTGAAAAGACAAATACCATAGGATTCCAATTCTATGAAGCCCTGAGTAGTCAAATTCACAGAGACAGAAAGAATGGTGGCTGCCAGGAGCTGGGGGGAGGCGGAAGAGGAAGTTGTTTTTTAATGGGTGTAGAGTTTCAGTTTTGCAAGATGAAAAGAGTTCTGGAGATTGGTTGCACAACAATGTAAATGTATTTAACACCACTGAGCTGCACATTTCAAAGTGGTTAGGACGGTAAAGTTTATGTGTATTTGAGTACAATTTTTTTTAAAAAAAGTAACACACATCAAAAAAAGTAAGCCTTCGCCAGAAAGAATGGGGAGGGGAGGCAAGAAATAGGAGTGGGTGTGGACTTTAGGTGGTGGAGGATCCTAAAAACTTGCTAAGGCCAACAGAGCCACCTCGGATTCTTTGTAGAAAGTCGGAGGGAGGTTAGCTGGGCATGGTGGCGCGTGCCTGTAATCCCAGCTACTCACGAAGGCTGAGGGAAAAGAATCGCTTGAACCCAGGAGGCGGAGGCTGCAGTGAGCTGAGATCCCACCACTGCACTCCAGCCTGGGCAACAAGAGCGAAACTTGGTCTGAAAGAAAGAGAGAAAGAGAGAAAGAGAGAGAGAGAGAGAGAGAGAGAGAAAGCAAGCAAGCAAGCAGGGACGGAGGGAGGAAAGGAGAGAAAGAAAGAAAGAAAGAAAGAAAGAAAGAAAGAAAGAAAGAAAGAAAGAAAGAAAGAAAGAAAGAAAAGAAAGAAAGAAAGAAAGAAAGAAAGAAAGAAAGAAAGAAAGAAAGAAAGAAAGAAAGAAAGAAAGAGAGAGAAAGAGAGAAAGAAAGAGAGAGAGAGAAAGAAAGAAAGAAAAAGAAAGAAAGAAAGAAAAAGAAAGAAAGAAAGAAAGAAAGAAAGCAGAAAGAAAAGAAAGAAAGAAAGAAAGAAAGAAAGAAAGAAAGAAAGAAAGAAAAGAAAGAAAGAAAGAAAGAAAGAAAAGGAAGGAAGGAAGGAAGGAAGGAAGGAAGGAAGGAAGGAAGGAAGGAAGGAAGGAAGGAAGGAAGGAAAGAAGGAAAGTTAGTTGGAGGGAGGGAAAGAAGGGAGAATGAGGGGTATGAGGGAAGTACTGAAGGGACTTGGGATAAACCGACCGGGAAAACGTGATTCTGAGAATGGGCCCTGCTTGCAGGGGATGGGGCTGGGATACGTATGCGCAAAGTTTGGTCCTAGGGCAGAAGCAACTGGACTCCTATCTTGTAACATCTCTGCGGGTCACTTCAAATATGCAAGGGAAGGGAGCTGCTTTTACTGAGTCACTAAGCTCCAAGACCTCAGACGTGGCAGAGGCAAACCACCACCTCCAGACCCACGATGGCTGGCCATGCCCAGCCGCTGAGGCAAAGGTTTCCAGGTAGCCTCTGCCACCTACCCTCTCCCCAAAATGGCCATACTGTGGTCTTTCCTGACATGAATTACAGAATTTCAGACTATCAGAGCTGAGAGATGACTTACCTGCCCCACTATCCCAATCATAAAGATGGGCACACTGACACCCAAACAGAAGGGATCTGCTGAATTTCACTTACAAGTCAGGCGGCTAGAACTCTTTGCCTCAGCTTCTCCCTGGGGGATCTGAAGAAACTGAAATTTAATCATTGCAGAGGAAGCCTGCTATATACATTGGGACCCGTAGCTGGGCTGGCCAATACCACTTTTTTTTTTTTTTTTTGAGACAGAGTTTCACTCTTGTTGCTCAGGCTGGAGTGCAATGGTACAATCTTGGCTCACTGCAACCTCTGCCTCCCAGGTTCAAGTGATTTTCCTGCCTCAGCCTCCCAAGTAGCTGGGATTACAGGCATGCACCACCACACCTGGCTAACTTTTTGTATTTAGTAGAGATGGGCTTTCACCATGTTGGTCAGGCTGGTCTTGAACTCCTGACCTCAGGTGATCCATCTGCCTCGGCCTCCCAAAGTGCTGGGATTGCAGACGTGAGCCACCACACCTGGCCAATACCACTTTTAGACTTGGTATCTTTTACTTTATGAAAGTGACACATTTCAGTCAATGTAACTTCAAGTGAGATTTTTTTTGAATGAAATCTATGCTGTCTATAAATGTTCTCTTTAGACTCAGAACTCTACTACAGTTTTAGGGTACAGAATTCCCTAGTTCCCTAATATAATACATTTAAATCTTTGAGCCAGTCCCAGGACATGTTTAGTAGGGATAAGTGTAGATAGAATTCTGAGGTTCAGATCTCAACACTTACTCATGAGCCATGTGATCTTGGATGAGTTTCCTGACATTCTCTCAGCCTTGAATTCTTCATTTGTAAAAGGGGGAATAATTATATCAACTCACAGAGCCATGTAGAGTGCCTGGTATCCAGTGGCTGCTCAACAAAGACTGCCATTAATAATGAGGCTGATGATGATGATATTGGGTAATGATGATGGTGATGGAGGTGATGATGGTGATGCTGGTGATGCTGCTGCTGCTGGCAGTGATGGTGGTGACTGTGATGATGGCAGTTATAGTGATGGTGGTGGTGACAGTAGTGGTGGTGGCGACGGCGGATGGTGGCGTGGCGATTAACGGCGACGACAGTGATTTAGCGGTGATGATGGCGATCAGGCGGTGGCGGTGAAAGATGACGGCGACGGTGATGAATGGCGGCGATGGTGGTGATTTATGATGGCGGCAATGGCGGCGATGGTATGACAACGGCGGATTTGCGAAATGTGGCGACATGAGATGCGGTGGCGACGACGGCGATCATGGCGGTGGTGGCGATTTATGACAGATGATGGCGACGATTTATGACCAGGCAGTGGCGGCGACAGATTGGCGGCGGATGATTATGACGGCGGCGGTATATCAACGGCGACAGATACGGCGACGACAGCGGATCAGCATCGTGCGGCGATTAAAGATGCGGCAGTGATGATTTATGGATCTGGTGGCGGCGGCGGCGGACAGATATGGCGGCGGACTTTATGACGGCGGTGACCGTGGTGGTGACAGCAGTGAAGGGATTTGCAGGATGGATGGTGGACAGATCTCAGGTGGTGGTGACAGTGGTGGATGGTGGATGGTGGATGGATGGTGGATGGATGGTGGATGGATCAGGGATGGATGAGGGAGGGATGGATGGTGGATCAGTGGATGGAAGGACAGGATGGATGGAACTGTGGTGGTGGTGACAGCAGTGGTGATGGCGGATGGTGGAAGATGGAAGGATCAGGATGGATGGTGGTGGATGGATGGACTGTGGATGAAGGAAGGATGAAGGATGGTGGAATGGATGATGGATGGATCAGTGGATGGTGGATGGATGGATGGATGGCGACTGTGGTGGTGGTGACAGTAGTGGTGGTGATGGTGATGGTGATGGTGGTGGTGACTGTGGTGGAGGTGACAGTAGTGGTGATGGTGATGGTGGTGGTGGTGATGATGGTGATGGTGACTGTGGTGGTGGTGACAGTAGTGGTGATGGTGATGGTGGTGGTGGTGATGGTAGAGATAGTTCTTACTGAGGGGAGTCCTGAATCTCCCCTCTCCCATCGGGTAACACCAAGACCCAGAGTCGGGGAGAATGGATTCCAGCCTGACAACTCTTTGGTGTAAGAGGCCCTGGGGCTGTCTGCAAAGTGAAGCTGTGCCTCACATTGTAAGTCTTGATTAATAAGGTAAACTAGGCCGGGTGCAGTGGCTCATGCCTGTAATCCTAACACTTTGAGAGACCAAGACAGGCGGATCACTTGAGGTCAGGAGTTCGAGATCAGCCTGCCCAACATGGTGAAACCCTGTCTCTACTAAACATACAAAAATTAGCCGAGCATGGTGGTACATGCCTGTAGTCCCAGCTACTTGGGAGGCTAACGCAGGAGAATGGCGTGAACCCGGGAGGCAGAGGTTGCAACGAGCCAAGATCCTGCCACTGCACTCCAGCCTGGGTGACAGAGTGAGACTCCATCTCAAAAAAAAAAAAGAAGGTAAACTAAGGGTTTGCTCCCTGAGAATAGACACTGTCTCCCTTCCCTTGAGATCTCCCCACACCCCAAGCCAAGAACTCTTGAGAAAGAATAGGCACATGAACAGGTTCTCCCAGAATGGGAAGTTCTGGATACCACATACCCATGTGCTCCCCACACCAGAATCTTCATCCTTGACCCTGCTCTAATTTTTTCCACGGAACTTAACATCTTCTAGCATACATTATAATTTTCTATATTTAATGTTTATTTTTGTCTGTCTCTACCCACCTGCCCCTAGAAGATAAGCTTCAGAGGGCTGGAGTTATTGTTTGGTTCACTGCTGGATTTCAAATGCCTAAAATAGTGTCTGGCACATAGTAGGTGTTCAAGAAATATTTGTTGAAGGAACAAATGCTAAAAGGAAGGGATCGATGGAACAAAACTTGCCTGGGTCAGGCCCAGCTTCCTGCCTTGTTACCTGGTTTCTCCTCAAACAAACAGAGGTGGGTGGGGAGTGGCCCTGAGCACCCAGCCTGCAGGCTTTCAGACTGGGTCCAGGCTGGGCTGTGGGTGAGAGGCTGCAGTGCTCAGCCTGGCAGTTGGTCTCTCAGTGGCCATGGCATTCAGGGGACCTGAACCCTGGGTCTCTGCATCCCTGCTGAGCCAGAGGCTGAAGGCCGAGGAGAAGACGCTAGATCTGGAGTTCGAAGTTTTGAGCGTGGGGTTTAATGAGGGGGGTAGATACGCCCTGAGACTGTCAGCAGAGAACCCCCTGCAAGTGGGCTCTGGGGCTGGGGTGCAGTTGCAAGTGAATGATGGGGACCCCTTCCCTGCCTGCTCTGCTGTCACTGATGTCATTGAGCAGCAGGAGCCTGGCCAGAGCCTCACCCTCACTAGGAGCAAGTTTATCTTTACTTTGCCCAAAGGTATGAAGTAGGGATGGGGTTTGGGGGAGAGAAAGACCCTGGAACTCCTGCCTGAGCCCCTCTCTGGGACCCCAGAGAGCCTCAGGAGAACTGGGAGGGGCAGGATCGGAGCTCCAGACTGCATCCCAAAGCTCTGCCGGTGTGACCTTGGGCAAATTCTGGGCCTCTGTGGCCCGCGCCTCCTTCAGTGCGGCGTGGGGACACTGGTGCCCGTCACACAAGGTCAGGTGAGAAGGAAATAGAAGGGCAGATGAGAGATGGCTTTGTAAATGTAAAAGTGCTGAGCACACAGCGGGTTTGGGATCCAGTCCTGGGCAGTGGACATTGCACCGAGTAATGTTACACTCAGCTCCGTGTGCCTGACCCTGAGCCCCACTTGATTGTGGGTATGTGGGGGTAGACAGAAATGAGGAGACCTGGGACCTGCCTTCTGTAACTTCCAGAGCAGGTGGAGAGGAAGGAACTCCAAGCAGAGAAGAGTAAAGTGAGCTGGAATGAGAAGGAAATCCATGCCTAGACTGTGAGGCCACCCCGGCAGGCTGCCTGGAGGAGGAGGGATGTGAGGGAATGGGGAAACAAAGTCCCAGACTTTAAATGGCCATATATCAGGGGCAGGCTGAACTCTTCCCCAGTCTAGGAGTCCAGGGTGGTGGCAGGACCTACGATCATCCCACAGGCTAAGCCCTCCCTTCCTCACCCCTGCCCGGTGGGCTTGGATTGGGCATCAGCAAAGGGAGGCAGCCATGGGTGGGGCCTAGGAGGGAGTCGCCTACTAGGGAAATCTTAGCCAAGACTGCTTGGCTTTGACTCAAAGGCTGGGCAGCCCAGGTTTCCTCAGGGCCCTGCCTGTCCTCCTGGTCTCCTGGCACATGCAGAGAAACCTGAGACCATCTCAGAGCCCCGTCTTCCCTCATCCAGGTTTCTGCAAGAATGATGGGCAGCACGATGCTCAGCTGCGTGTGGAGGCACTGAGGCTGGACGAACCCTCGGGACGGGCAGCCCAACGGGTGGGTGAGGCCATCTTCCCCATCTACCCGAGGCCGGACCAACCTCGCATGAACCCGAAGGCTCAGGATCACGAGGACCTGTACCGCTACCGTGGCAACCTGGCTCTGCTCCGGGCTAGCACAGACCCCACAGCCCGACACTGTGGGAGCCTGGCCTACAGTGTGACCTTCCACGTCCACCGGGACCCTCAGCCTCCAATCTCAGACAGCCCTCCTGGGGCTGGCCTGCCAGAACTGATGTCGCCATGCCCAGAGCCCCAGCTCCCCAGGCTAAAGGTGGGTGCTTCCTGGGTCCCAGTTCAGGTTGTGGGCTTACCGGGCATAAGACCCAGCCTTCCTGATAAGCCAGGCTACCCCCTGTCCTGAGCTGAGCAGAGCAGCAGAGCTCCCAAAGCTGCCACGTTCAGTCTGGGGAATGTGCAGTCTGAGGATGGACACAGGAGTCCCAATTTGAAGGGACAGACAGAAAATGGGGCAAAGGCCACACAGAGCAGGGAGCCAGCTGAGTGGGGTTTCTTTTGCTCTGTGGGTTAGTGTCCCCTGAGACCCTTGAGTTCCCAACCTCATTCTCACCAGATTTTGTGGGAGGCCCCAAGTAACCAGGGGACAGAAGCCTCCTCTGTATGCCCACCTTCAAGCCCATCCAACATCCACACTGACCAGGAGGGGCTCAACCCCAACCCAGGACCCAGGTGAGAGAGTCTAGTCCTTATCCAAAATATAGGAGGCTTCTCCGCTATGGCCATGTTCTGTGGCCAGACAGCGTGTCTAGTAGGCCTCATGGCCAGCACAGATAGAAGCTGGTAGAGCAAGTAGTAGCCCCTTTGACAGGTGGAGAAATAGCCCAAGGTACGCCTGACTCCATTTAATGTCAACAACATTTCCTGGAGACCTTAGTGTATAATAGTGCACAGAATCCAAAGTGATCAGCACCTAAGCTCAGGGTGTTGCCTGGCTTGAAGACAGTTGGGTATAGTGAGGGTATCGTCTATGGTCCTGTAGGGCATGGCTGGCAGGAGAGTTCTAGTGAGGGAGTGTGCACATCAGATTTTGGTGCCTAGGAATGGCTTCTTGAAAGAGGGGTGATTTGAGGTGAATCTTCCCATTCATTCCTTCATTTACCCTTTTATCCATTCATTCATCCATCAAACATTTGTTAAATGCCAACTCTCTGACTGCATGCTAGGTGGGTAAGACTTAGGGATCGCAATCCCGGGCTTTGGGGAGGGTATTCCAGGAGGAGGGACCACAATACACTGGCTAAGGAGAAGGGAGAGGTTTGGTTGGCAGTAGAGGATGAGCTGAGGTTGGAGCCAGAATTTGACAACCAAAGGTGCTTGGCCCACCTGCGGTGCCTCTCTCCCTACAGTGCATTGGTCTGGTGCTGAAGTGGAGCCCAGGTGGTGGACTGTCAGGCTGGGAGAAGGCCTGGGGATGGGAGAAAGTGGAGGGAGTTGAGGACATCAGGAAGAGAGAGGTGATGTTCATTTTAGGAGGCAGTGGGGAACACCAGAGGGGTTTGTGCAGGGTTTATGCGGGAGAAAGACCAGATCTGAGCTGTGGTTTAGGCCAAGCAATAGGGCAGCATGTACCAGGATAACTACAAGGATGACCAGGGACCCAGGGACCCAGAGACCCAGGGACCAGCTTCTCTTGCCCAGTCACTCAGCCTGTTGACATGGCCCACTGTGGCCTCTGTCCATTAATTCATTCATCAGTCAATCAACGCATACTTTTGACCACTTCCTGCACACCCAGCTCTGTGCTGGGTGCTGAGCTTGTAAAATGAGATGCATGTCACTTCCATTCTTAGGTGACATTCTGTTCCCTTAGACTGCAAGCTCCCTGACTTCAGGACCTGGTGTCCTACAGTTTGTCACAGGACTAGGTATGCAAAAGCTGTGAACTCAGGAGAAGCTGTCCCCTGGTCTCTAGGTCCCAGAATGCCCTGGTCGCCTGAGCCACAAGCCACGTGGACAATGCTCTTCAAGCTGCAGTTCTGAATGTGTGCGAGGGAGGGGAAAGGGGATTGGCGAGATGGCTGAGTCGAACTCAGCAGCTCTAATTTCTGTTATTTAAAGCCATCATCTCCCCGCCATGCTCCCTTTTAAAGTGTCAGATGTCTGCTTCTGCCAAGACAAGAAAATGGCTTTCAAGGGAGAGGAAAATAGCTTCCCTGGGGGAGAGTCGGGGGAAAGTCAGCGATCATAACCCTGACGACAGGGCCAGGAAGCACAAGGGAGCAGACAATGAAGATGGGTCCTTCAGAGAATACAGGGGCTGTTTTAGCTGCAGATAACTCGCTCTAGCAGTTCAGGCTAAGGAAGGCAGGCACCTTTCTGGTGCTGCTACTTGGAGGCTCAAAGGCGTGGCCAGAAGGACAGCAGCAAGAGCGGGCTGTCAGCGAGCAATATTCAGATCAAAGCTAGGGATGGATTTCTGGCTCCAGATGCAAATGTCTAGGCTCAAGATCACTTCTTCCAGGAAGCCTTCCCAGCATTGATTTTATCCCTCCCGGGTTATCCTCAGTCCTGACTATGATCAGGCATTTCAACAATTGAATCTATTCAATTCAGAACTTGATTGCGGGCTCACAAGTTGTTCTCCAGTTTGTGTAGTGTGTGGCACTGTTTTGTTTTGTTTTCCCCACCAGAACTGATGATGGTCACGGTGGGGCAGTGGAGCAGGGGCTGGAGAGCAGGGTGAGCAGGAATGCAATGATCGAGATGATCTAGAATGAGAAGGAAGTAGAAGACAAGGCTCAGTGTGAGACCAGGGTCAGGGCTCTGTGCAAACTTCCACTACTGGCTTTGAATCAGAATCATTTTGCTTCTGAGCCACGGCCCACGGGTGGCACAGCCTTAAATGGACCTGCCAATGCTGGTCACAGCATGCTCTAGTCCTGGAGACTCAGGAACTAAAACGATCAATTCCCCCTGAGCAATAAAATTAGGGACAGTGAACACCTTCCCTTCTCCAGTCCCCGAGCTTCCTCCTCTGTGTAGGTGGGAAGGTGATGGTGGGAGGGACTATCCTCCACAAATACTTCCAGCATGCACAATCACAGGCTCCAAGATAGAGGCCACTCCCTGAGTCCTTGACCCAAGAATGGGGGTACTGGGAGCATGCAGGCAGGTGCTGCAGAGGGAGTTTACCCACCTGGAGGGCTATTTCCAGGTTCCTGCCAGCCACAGCACCAGCCCTTCCCAGAGGCGCAGGGTGCTTCCTTTCTGGGTAGAGCTCCACTAGACTCATCCCACCCACCCCCAGCGCTGCCTCCTGTCGCCTCTTGGCAGGTTTGAGACTGTAGAGCTATGCTACTCCAGCTCCCAGAGCCTCTCCTTCCCCTGGGTAAGGGGCAGTTTATCAGACCAGAATGAAGGTGGCCTGTTGGGTGCTGGGCAGAGCACCCTGGGGTGAGGAAAGCAGGAAGGCGCAGCCCAAAGCCGGCAAAAAGGCCATCAGATGTGACTCGGCTGGACATTTTTAGGGGAAAATGATGCCTCTTGGAGGGACTGGGAAGGGCAGAGGAGACCACAACAGCTGTGGGCCTGGAGCTGGGCTCTCAGGGGTCACAAACCCTCCTGGTACCTCACTGCCCTCTCCAAGAGATCTCTGAAAGTCTACTGACAATCTCCCACTGGCAGAGCTGTTCAAGAGGGAAACTTTGGAAATTCCCAGGGATGAAATTTCTGGAAACACAAATTTTAAGTTTCCTTGCTTGTAGCTCTGGGAGCCACCCTGGGGGCTCCGTCGCTAGAAGGCCGGGAACTCCCTCCCACACATCTCTGAGCTCTGGAAGGAGAAGGAGGGGTGCGGTGGGCTCCCTCCCCCAGCATTTACCTCTTCCCAACAATCGCAGTTTTGTTTCATAGAAACGATTTCGTTTCCCAGGAGCCTTTTAAATGACAAGCTTTCAAGGGTTTTTTTTTTACTTTTTTTTTTCTTTCTTTCTTTCTTTTTTTTTTAATTCCTTCCGTTTAAAACACCTTTTCTTCCCCCTGGAGGGGAAAAAAGGAGAAAAGCTAATAAAGCAATCACCAAATGCCGAGCACCTGGCTCTAAGCCTGTGGATTCTGATTGTGAATTTGGCACCCACTGGCTAGGGGGCTTTCATTAAGGAGAAGTGGAGGAGAAAGGAGAGCGGCCACGGAGCTGTTGTGAACGGCTTGCCTAGCATCCCCTAGGCCACCCCTAACCCCATCCGAACCCACCCCCCCCACCCCTGCCTCCTGTGTGTCTCTGGTCCCAGTTCTAGTTGGAGCTCCAGGCCGGCGCTCTCCCAGCCCCAGGCATCCTCTTGCCTTTAAGGCACTCAGTCCTCACTCCCCCCACCCCCGTGGCCTGCTTTTAAATTCATTATGCCTTTTATTGCTCGCAATTGCGTACACTATTTCTATTGCCCTGGAGACTGGAATGGTTCAAGCGCGGAGAGGCACACGATGTGGATTTCATTAACTTTACTCTTTACTGCCCGTTTAATCTCAGGGGTGCGGCGCGGGGGTGTAAATGGGGGCTGGCACGGCTGGAGAACCGGGCACCGTTCATGCCCCGTCCCCTCAGTGCTGGACCCTCGGGTTAGCTGGTTTTCCCCCTCTTGTGAAGCCTCCCCTTGTGCCGTTCCCTCTGCTCTCCTGGTGAGGGGAATTGTCACTGGCCCATTTCACAGGTGGGGAAAGTGAGGCTCTACAATGCGATGCTTGGGTTGCTACCAACAAAATGGTGGGAGGTGGGGAAAGTAAGAACAGGTTAGATCAGGACTGCCAGCCCCCTCCCAGGCTGATATCCCAGCCCTTGGGCACTGGGCTTCCCCCTCCTCCTCCTTTCCTGCGCTTCACCAAACATAGAGGACTGGAGGCTGGTCAGCTCCTCCTTGCAAATGAGGCAGTTTTATGGGCTTTAGAAAAACACTCCAATTGTTCCCCCAATTACCCTGGAGCGGATTGAATATATTAATCTCTCTCTTAACTCGAGTTAGAGACTCTGCTGCCGCCCCTCCCCCAGCCACCGGCGCCCCTCCACAGGCACGTGCCAGAGATTGACTCCCAGCCCCCACCCTCTGGGCCTTGGCCCCGAACAGGTCAGACCCGTCCAGGCAGCATGCTTCTGCTGAGGCTGTGCCCACTGCCAGCATACACACACACACACACACACACGCAAGCGCACACACACACACACGCAAGCACACACACAGCAGACAGCAGACAGCTGCTTTACATTTCTCCATCAATTTCCATTGATTTTCTCCTCTGCCACTATTTGGAAGAGCCTTTTCCTTGAGTAAACGTGATCATGGGGGCTCCCCCCTTGAGTAGGAGGTGGGAGGGGGACTGCAGGCAGCTCCCCCTTCTCCTCCTTTGACAACTGCCTCCAGCTTAAACACACTCTGCCCCAGGCAGCTGAGCCCCGTTAAAAGCTACCTGAGGTTTCCCTTTGTAGCTCGATTTTCTTTTATTTCAGGGGAACAAAGGCACTGTCACGGCGTTCTCAGAGAATGCTGTCACCCACGCAGGGAGGGGTGCAGACCAGCACCATGGCAGAGAAAGAGGTGGGGCAGACGGGTGCTGGCCCTGGGGAGGCTGTGGTAGGGGAGAACTTCCAGCCCCCACTTCACCCCTGCACCCCTCCACCCTGTCAGGGAGAGAGGCCAGGGGCTAAATATATCATGACCACCCTGCAGGCAGCCTGCTGGCTCCCCTTCCTCCTCTGGGTGCACTGAAACACTCTTGTTCATGGGGTCCCTGAAGGAGAGCCCAGAGGTCCTGGGCAGCATGGATGAGACTCAAAAATGCACAGTTTGAGGGAGTCCCATATTTGTGTCCTTGCCCAAGCCTGTCCCTCCACCCCTGTGCTTCCAGATTTCCATGTCATCTATATATGCTTTTGGGGTCCTAACAGGGCCCATGCCTGGAACTCAGCAGGGTAGGGGATGGGAGAGATTTGGGATTCAGCTAGCTTAGGGTGAGAGGCAGATGCATGGAAGTCAGGAGGACCTGGATGCCGACTGGGCTCTGGCACTGACTTAGTAGCTTTTGACCTGGTGCAGGTTATATAACTTCCCTCATCCTCCACTTCCACATCTGTAAAATGGGAGAGAGCAATTTCTGTGCCCTTGATTGCTGGCAAGATGAAATGAGTTAGTGTACAGTTAGCCGTGCCCTGCAGTAAGTGGTTAATAAATTCGCGCTGTTCTAGTAATGACTTGGGATGTCTGTATTGCACAGAGGATGTGTCTGGGCCTCAGTTTCTGTACCTAGAAAATAGGGTTGTTCTTTCTTGCCCAGCCAGTATCCCAAGGGAGGGGTGTTAGGAGCTCGTGAGTCTCACTGTGTCTGGGCCCAGATTCCAGCTTGCGGGGTGGAGAAGGCCAGCCCAGCCTGGGTGCTAGTCTGGGAAGAGCCTCCATTAGCAGATTGTTGTAACCGAACACACCAGATGGCCCTGCTGTCCTCCCTCATCTCTGCCTTTCCTCACCCCAGCCAGGGACTGACATTGACTCACACCTCCTGGAAGCGTGTGTGTGTGTGTGTGTGTGTGTGTGTGTGTGTGTGAGAGAGAGAGAGAGAGAGAGAGAGATGTAGGGGAGATGGTTTGGAAGGGGGTGCCTGCTTCTGATATGTCTTCCCAGCCAGACCAATCCCAGCCCCACTGAGCAGCTCATGAGCTCCAGGGAAGGGAAATGTGGTGGCCTTCTCATCTCCAGAAATTATCTTCACAGTGAAGTAAACGGGGATAAGATGCAGGAAAACCCAGTGACAGTGGCCTTTTCTCGACCTTACACCCATTGAAAGTGGATGTGCCCCCAACTCCTGAACACCCTCCACCCATCCCCAACTCCATCCACCCTCATGGATGCTGACACACACAAGGACACATATGCATGCACACATATGTGAGTATACACAGACCTCCAGCATCCTTAACATGCAGAGACCCCCCCACCCCGCCCCCTGCCCCCATCCAATGATAGATTCATACGGAGACACCAGTGGGCCTGCCTGGGAAGCGCACATCCTCCCACACACAGACTCACACCTCCCTGGATCTCCTGCATCTCCCTGGTTCCATCTCTGTACGACACCCCCAAGTGCAGCACCAGATGAGAAAGGGACTTGGGGACATGGCATATGTGATATATGAGGTGAGATTAAAACCCTGTGTGAAACCCGTCTTTAATATACCTCTAACAGTGGATTAGGGTGGGGAGCAGCAGGGCAGGAAGGCTGACAGTACCCAGTGAGGTCCCCCTGGCCCTGGTGAGGGGTGTGGCTGTCAGGCCAGCCCAGTCACCCCCAGCCTGGGTCCTGGGCTGGTTCTGCAGAGTCCTGGGGTCAGGAGCAGCTGAGGCCAGCAGATACCAGCTCCCTTCCCAGGGTAGATGGAGAATGCGTGTGGGATGTCCTTCCTCCATCTGGACCTGACAGCCTACCCTGGGCTCCAAAGGCCCAACCTCCCTCAGCCTGAGCTGATGATCATTCATTCATTCATTCATTCATTCATTCATTCACTTTCCCAAGCAGTCAACTGGGTTGCTGTATGTCTAGCCCTCAGGGAGCTGCCAGGCTGGGCAGGGAGAGGAAACAGGAGGAGTTGAGGAACCATCACTTTCCAAGCCGATTGTGGAGGAAGTGGTGGGCATGAGCTGGGTGGTCGTCAAGGACTCAGTCTGTTGGAGGAAGACAGTTCTGCTGGCAGTCAGAAGACTTTGTTTAGAACCTCATTTCCCAGTTGCATATGAGCAGTCATGACTTGGAGCAAGTCCCTAACCTCCCTGGGCCTCAAATTCCTCATATGTATGATGGACCTACTAACAAGGAAGTTATGAGGCTCAAGTGAGGAAGAGGTTGGGAAATTGCGTGGTGCTATCAACCCACCCCACAAATGTCAGGGAGACAGTTGAACCCTGCCTCCATGGTGGGGTGGGATTCCATCAGAGAGTGGGGAGAATGGTTTTCAGGGGTGAGCCGGACATAGCGGCTCACGCCTGTAATCCCAGCACTTTGGGAGGCCGAGGTCGGTGGATCACGAGGTCAGGAGTTCAAGACCAGCCTGACCAACATGGTGAAACCCCATCTCTACTAAAACATATAAAAAATAGCCGAGCGTGGTGGCATGCACCTGTAGTCCCAGCTACTCAGGAAGCTGAGGCAGGAGAATCACTTGAACCCAGGAGGCAGAGGTTTCAGTGAGCCAAGATTGTGCCACTGCACTCCAGCCTGGGTGATAGAGCGAGACTCCATCTCAGAAAAAAAAAAAGGTGGAGGACAGTGTAAGCAAAGGCGTGGAAGTATTCGAGGGACAAGCAAGTAGGGGGAAAACAAGAGGTGGAGAGAGCTGGTTCGTAGGATGGGGGTGGTGGGGAGTTGCAGGAGATGCCAAGGGAATGCACAGGAGGTGCCATATCTGAGTACTTCAAGCTCTCTGCTATCCCCTCTGTACCATAGGCTGCTCTGGGCCAGGCTGGCAAAGGTGGAACTTATATCACACTTGGCAGCCTGCAGAGCCCATTGGAGCATCATACTGGTCTTGGGAGGAGAGCAGGGTAACCTTGATAGAGCCCATTTTCTGGAGCAAGAAACTGAGCCCCTAGAGGAGATGAACAGCTTGCCCAAGGCAGACAGTAGCAAGGTCAAGCTGGAATCCAGATCTCCACCATATATTTTGGTCTTTCTGAGCCAGTAGTCAGCACACAGGTGGGAATGACTAACAGCATCCTTTCCTAGGGAGACTCACACTTTGCAAGCTGTTCCTTAGCCCATTTGCAAGCTGTTCCTTAGCCCATGCAGCACTAATGCTGGGCTTTCTGGGCACGTGACAGGATCACGGGGAAGCAGTTTGAGGGAGGATATTTCTTCCTGGTGGCCCCAAATCACACTGAGTCCTGCCAAGACAGGTTACTTGGTATTACGCTGGCCCCAACAATGAGTGCTCGTTTATTGCACTGAATGGTTTGGGAGCAAGGCTGGGGATGGAGTTAGGGCTGTCAATGGCTCAGAGTCCCAGAGCAAACTCCCTGAACAACTGCTGTTGGCTGATGACACTTAGAAAAAACTGTTGCGTAAGTATCCCTGGCCCATAATTAAGTCCTTCCTACCCTATCTGAGAAGTGACAGGGAGTTACAGTCAAGAAGGTCCAGTAGACAAACTTTGGACTCACGCTTGAGTTCAGGTTCCTGGTCTGCCTTGCAGCAGGTGTTCCTAAGCAAATCATTTTACTTCTCTGACTGTTTTCTCATCTGTAAAAGCAGGGGTAATGATGCCTACTTGGCAATGTGGTTGTGACAATTAAATAATATTCTAGCCTCACTGCAGTCCAAGAGGTCTCGGAGGAGAGGGGGCTCCAAAGATTTCCAGAACACACGCAGCCTGGAAGCCATCCTGATTCACAGCCTTGGAGGCGGGGCGTGGGCCACCCATCTCCACCCCATTACCTCTGCAGAGAGGTGTTACTGATTCCTCCATGCAGGAAGCATTTGTTGAACCCTGATTCTATGCCAGGCCTGGCCCCTCAGAGCTCTTGGAAAGACAGGAGCACCACAGGGAGACCACTGCAGTCACTGGGTATAGAAGGTGAAACAGCTGGACCCACCTTGTGGGGCTGAAGGCACAGTGGAGGGGTGGAAAGTATTTGATCAAGGCAGAAAGGCAGCCAGGAGAGTAGTGATGGGCTCTGGTTTCAATCCTGTTCTGCCCCCTCCAGCTGTGGGACTTCACCTCCCTGCACCTCATTTCCTCATCTGTAAAATGAGGATGATAACAACACTCACCAGCAGGACTGTTGAATTCAATGTGTAGTAAATTTAAAGACTATAGCCAATGCTCACAAAATGCTGGCCATTCTCGTGACATCAGATGAATGGCAGCTTGCCAGGTAGGCAAGGGTTGGACGGAAAAGCTTGGATAAAGACCCAGGGGCTGGAGAGACTGTGGCTTCTTTGGGGAACTTGGAAGCTTTCTGGGGAGTCAGTGATTGTGGGGGCAGGTGAGGGGCTGGGCCATGGGGCCCCCACTCCTTACCCCAGCCGGAAGCCTGGTCTTGAGTCACTATTGGGCCAGTGGAGCTCACGGATGGGCATGGGAGCGGGGAGGATGTAGACATTATTTTAATCTTCCTTTTAAAGCATAATTGCTTTTTGTCGGCGGGTGTTCCTGGAGACGCCTCCCCGTGGGATTGCTTTCCAGGCTCCTCTCTTCCAGGAGACAGGCAGGGGCCGGGCCAGCTCCACGCTGCATTAATACGCTGCAAATGCGATTTCATGGCCTCAAATGAGATTAGGGCCAGAGGCTCTGCTCTCTGGTAGAGATGGCGGGCTGTGTGAGCGAGGGTGGCGGGTGCTGAGCAGGGAGGGAGCCCGGGCTGACTTGGCCTGAGTGAGCAGTTTCCTGTAATTGGAGCCCCTCGGACTTGCTGGCGGCGCATCCCTGCTGCAGAACCAACCCTGAGGCCCTGTCCAGTGGGCGAGGTACCCAGGGCTGTCACCCCTACCCCCAGGCTCCCCACAAGCACCTCAATAAGGAGAGTGCTGTGATTAAGGCCACAGTCTCTGCAGCCAGGTGGCCAAGTCTAAAGCTTGCCTCCATTTTCTTGTCTTTAAAATGGGGCAACAGGCCGAGGACAGTGGCTCATATCTGTAATCCCAGCACTTTGGGAGGCCAAGGCAGGCAGATCACTTGAGGTAAGGAGTTCAAGACCAGCCTGGCCAACATGGTGAAACCCAGTCTCTACTAAAAATACAAAAATTAGTCTGGCATAGTGGCAGGCGCCTGTAATCCCAGCTACTTGGGAGACTGAGGCAGGGGAATCACTTGAACTTGGGAAGCAGAGGTTGCAGTGAGCCAAGATCCCACCACTGCACTCCAGCCTAGGTGACAATTGAGACACAGTCTCAAAAAATAGAAATAAAAATAAAATAAAATGGGGACAACAGTAGCACCTACCTCATATGTCATTGTGAGGACTGAGTTAACATCTGTAAAACATACAGAATAGTGCTCACCGTTAGCTATTTTTTTTTGTTTGTTTGTTTGTTTTTTGTTTTTTTTGTTTTTTGTTTTTTTTGAGACGGAGTCTCGCTCTGTCGCCCAGGCTGGAGTGCAGTGGCGCAATCTCGGCTCACTGCAAGCTCCGCCTCCCGGGTTCACGCCATTCTCCTGCCTTAGCCTCCCGTGTAGCTGGGACTACAGGTGCCTGCTACCTCGCCCAGCTAGTTTTTTGTATTTTTTTAGTAGAGACGGGGTTTCACCGTGTTAGCCAGGATGGTCTCGATCTCCTGACCTCGTGATCCGCCCGTCTCGGCCTCCCAAAGTGCTGGGATTACAGGCTTGAGCCACCGTGCCCGGCAACCGTTAGCTATTATTACGAGGTTCCTATACACATCCATGCATGCCCTAGCAAGGGGAGAAGGCACTAGGGGCTTGGACTGTGGAGAGGGAGGGCTTGGGGGAGCAGGCATCACTGTCCCAGGCTGAAGTAGCAGGAAGGAGGAAGACACTTGACACAAATGTCTTCCCTCATTCATATATCAAGCACACACCTGGTGCCAATTCTACGCTGGGCAACATGCTGGGCCCTGGGGACATAGTCCCTGCCCTTCGGGAAGATAGATCCTGTCCCAGAGAAGCCCACAATGGATCATGAGCCAGGGCAGGGGAGGCCCATGGGCTGTGGATCTGATGTCCCTGAGGTGGGGGTGGGGGAAGGTTGCAGTGAATCTTTGTGCAGGTTGTGCACAATTCAACTGTGTCTTGGATTATTCAGGCTGGCTGGGGAAGAGGGATGGCCCAGGCACGTGGAACAGTAAAGGTGAAGGCCTGAAGGCTGGAGAGACCACTGCACCTTCACAGGGACCACAGGCATGTCATGAGGCTGGAGTGTGGGTGTGAGGCTGGGATTGGGTGCAGGGCCTGGGGACAGCAGACCAGGAGGCTGGCAGGGGTCCCCTGCAGTGATGGGGTTCTACTAAGGTGTTTTTTGAAGCAGAGGAGGGCCTTTGTCAGATTTGGAGGTTGGAAGAGTTGGGGTGAGGGGACACAGGTTTGTTGGAAACAGGTTGAGCCTACTGTCCCCACCCCAAGGCCTCTCTGCCCTCTGAGTAGACCCCCCAACCCAACCTTGGCAGGGCACTGCTTCTGCCCCTCCTGATGGAAGGAAATGGCAGGCAGCTTCATTGCTCACGCCTTTATTCAGTCTCTTGTTAAACGAGTTATTGATTTTTCAAAAGAAAAATGCCCAAAAGCCACGTTGCATCTTCAGCAAAGTGATTTATGACATGATGGAGGGAGCTGGGCTGCCCCAAATGAGAGCTTTGGTTGCCAAACGCCAAGAGGAATCCTTCAACGTAGCAATCCATAAACGTGCCTGCTAAGCAAATGGAAGCTGCATTGTCCAACAACGAGAATACCACACTCTACTCATCACCCCCAAGTCTCCTGTTGCCAAAGCTTGGGCCAGAGGTGCTCCATCTTGGCATAAATTGTAAGCGTGAAGGAAAGCCCATTGTGGGGCTGTCTACCATGCGAAGGCATCCATTCTCTTGTCTAATCCTCGCCACCACCCTGCACAGAACCTGCTGGTAGATCTGCTCTGCAGATGGGGAATGGGAGGCTCTGGGGGATCAGGAGGTTTGCCCAAACCTCGCTCCAGTGCCTGGCAGAACCAGGGTTAGAGCCAGGCCTGACAGATTCCGAGTTATCGTGCTTTTTTGTTTGCTGCCAAATCTTTTTGCCTATTTGGTGGTGCCCAGAGCCCAGAAGAACTAGGTGCAGCAAGACAGGGTCAGCACTATCACGAAGTCTGCTCTGAGACAAAACACAGATACACATGGGTTTAGCCCAGCAGCCATTTACTGAGCTGATAAAAGTCACCTCTGCACAGCAAGGAACCAGGGGAAGGTCAGAAGGGCAGGTCCCCACAGCCTCCAGGATCCCACCCTGGCCCACTTGGCAAGCAGACCCTAAAGACAGCAGCCTGCATCTAACAGGCTTAGCTGGAAATGGGAGCGAGCTACATTAGTGATAGTCACAGTCTGGGGTGTCATGACCCCACTAGCCCTTGTAATCAAGCAGCCCTGCAGCCCCTCTGTGCTGGATAGAAGTGATGTCCTCCAGGCCCCCTGGCTCTGCCCTTGCTTATGCGGGCCTGGCCAGCCATGCCCAGCTGAGCCTCTGGGACACACCACCTCACTCTCCTTTGACACCAGTGTCTGTAGGCTGCACTGCGCAGAGACATTGGTCTGGCCTCATTCAAAAGGCCAGGTGTTTTCATCTCTGGTCTTGAATTTTTCATGTTGCCCCAGTTTCAGGAGAGAAGAAAGGAGAGCTGCGGCTCCTTTCCCCAGAATGAAAGGAAAAGGCAGTGTGGTTTGGTGGTTATGATCATGGACTTTGGAGCCAGCAGACCTGGAGTCAAATCCCAACTTTGCTGCCTCAAAGCTATGTGACCTTGGGCAAGTCCATTCCCTCAGAGCATTTGTGTCCTCACCTTAAAAATGGGCTCTGGCCAGGTGCGATGGTTCACACCTGTAATCCCAGCAATTTGGGAGGCCAAGGCGGGTGGATCACTTGAAGTCAGAAGTTCGAGACCAGCCTGGTCAACATGTGAAACCTTGTCTCTACTAAATACAAAATATTAGCTGGGCATGGTGGCATGCCTGTGATCCCAGTTACTGGGGAGGCTGAGGCAGGAGAATCACTTGAACCTGGGAGGCAGAGGTTGCAGTGAACTGAGATCGCGCCATTGCACTCCAGCCTGGGAGACAGAATGAGACCCTGTTTCAAAAAAAAAAAAAGAACTCCCAACAATAACTCCCAGGAGCATAAACGTGAGGATGAAATGAGATGGCGTAGGCCAGCTCTCGGCATGGGACCTGGCACACAGTAAGTGCTCACTAAAAGTTGGGAGTGTGAAGGGGCTGGTGGTGATGATGACAGCAGTGATACCAGGACAGCAGGTGAGAGATTGGGCCATGGAGAGTGGCTCACACAGCAGGTACATCAGCCAGGGTCCTGCTAGGAAAAAAAAGCCATTCAAATTCAGGAGCTTGAGGGAAGTTTTTAATAAAGGGACTATTTCCAATATTGAGGGTGGGGTTTAGGAAAAACAAGAGTGAGACTACAGTGCCCTTCGGGGCTGGAACCTGTGAGAAGCCTTGCCTGACTCCTAGGTTTGAACAGACGAGAGGGAACAATGACCATAACCTGGAAAGGTACCTGTATGGAGAGAGTTGGCTGCCAGGCAGAGTCCAGGGAAGTGTGCGTCTCTCCCAGAGCCCCCACACTTGGCCTTCTCTTTTCCTGACTCTTGCCCCTTCCCCCGTATCTCCCCATCACTCTTTCTCCATTGCTTTTGGGCAGCTGAGTTGGATGAGGTGGGAAATGTAGGCAGTGTGATTTTATAGCAAATGGCAGCTCATAGTTCTGTGATCTTGGGCAAAATGTTAACCCTCTCTGAGCTTTGGTTCCCATCCTTATCCAGTGGGAGAATCAGGACTGCTCTGAGGGCTGAATGAGACCATGAAGGTAAAGCTCTTAACACGGGCAGCGAAGTCCCCCAGACGTGCTTGCTCTTTTCCCTGCTAACCAACCTTGGACTTGGTGAGTTCTCCCTCACTGGAATGGGCCAGAGAAGTGAGAAATGGCCGTGGGTTGAAGTCTACATGTCTCCACCATTGCTTGAGCCTTCACACCCATCCAGACCAGATATCATCCCAGGCCCACTTGCCCTCTTCTCTAACCCTTCTCTGTTCCCGGCTTCCGGGCCCACACCTATGGCTGCACCTTTCTCAGGTAGCCCTTCACCAGAAATGTCCCCTTCTTTCTACCTAAATCCAATGTGTTCTCAGGGTCCTGCTCAAGGCCCTTCATCCCGGAGGCCTTCCTCGACCCATTTATCTCCTGCTCTGAACGTGTACAGTCCTCCTGGTCCACAGCAACACCTCCTGCGTGTGTGCCGCTTCTGGAGCTGCAAGTTCACTCCTGGTATTTAAGAAACATGAGGCAGGGGCGTGGGGCCAGGGCAAGTCCCTGCCCCTCCCTTGGTTTTAATTTTGACTGTTGTCAACTGAAGCATTTCCCTTACAGGGCCTCTATGCTCCCACTGCCACGCACCCTCAGCCCCGGTGGTGTAGACAGCAAGTCCTCACTTGTTGGCTGAAGGATGGAAGACTCTGAGAGGGTCCACCCCTCTCAAAGTCCCTCTGAATCCACCGGCTACTGGCCAGGACCTTTAAGGGCTGCTCTGACCTCATATAAGTTGTGAGGCTCAGCCTCAGGAGTTTCTGCAGAGAGATTTGGGGTCTGGCTTTGCCCTGTGCTTCCACAAGGGCTCTAACTGGGCCCCTTGAGGCCAGTTCACATCCCACCACTTAAGGTGCTGGGCTGGGTTTAAACTGAAGTCACCGCCACCCAGAGCTGCACTAGACAGAACTTGCCAAGCCCAAGGTTGGTTAGCAGGGAAAAGCGAGCATGCCTGGAGCTCATAACTATCCGTGTTAAGAGCTTTACCTGCATGGTCTCATTCAGCCCACAGAGCAACCCTGATTCCCTCACTGAATAAGGATGGGAACCAAAGCTCAGAAAGGGTTAACATTTTGCCCAAGATCACACAGCTTTGAGCTGCCATTTGCTACAAAATCACACTGCCTACGTTTCCCACCTCATCCAACTCAGCTGCCCAAATGTGGGGGTGGGACAGGACTCAGAGGGAAGGAAAGGCCAAGTAAGGGAGGGGTGGTCTCTGGAAGACAGACACATTCTCCTGAGTCTCGTTGCATGGGTAGTTTGTCCTCACAGGCTGCTTCCTCAGACTCCAGGACCCAGACATGGCATGAGAAAGCAGGGCTGACTATGAGCCACATCTGTCTCCCCAGATTCTTCTTGCTGTCCAGCCAACAAGATCCTTCCTTCCCCAAGAGCCAACCCCAGATCCAGCCTCAGGGGCTTGCCCCTCCCAGAACTATGGGCTCCCTAGTGGCCACATGTAACCCCTGGCCCCTCCTAGAGCTCCAAGTGCTTTCTCCTGGGGGTAGGGAGTGGGCACAGTTATCTATTAGCTGTGAGATTAATCATTCCCTGCTCTCCCTCACCCTGGAATCTCCCTGAATCATCACAGCTTGGATCTGGCCCCTGGGCATTTGAGGAGCAAGCCCACTTTTCTGGGCTGGGGAGGTAGAACTCACCTTGCTGGAGAAAGGGGAGAAGGTAGAGCAGCTGGGCTCATGCTGCTGTTAAGGCCTTCTCACAGGCGAGGAGGAAGCAGTTCTTAGAGGAGGTTAAGGCAGGCACAGGAGCTGCTGTCTCAGGGGTCCTTGGTCTGGGGAGGTGAACAACCAGCAAGTCAGGGGGTAGAAGAGCCCTCCTGGTGGCTGCTAAGTGCACAGGGCCCGCTTGCACTCTGGAGCCAGACGGCCTGGAACCAGTGCCCAATCGCATTATCTTCTTCCCAGGCAGGAAGATGGCACGGGTGTGGCTGCAGAGGCAGAAAGCTCAGATGCCAGGGAGGATAGCTGAGTGACAGCCCAGAGCCCAGGGGACTGAGGCAGAGCTGCAGGGCAGGGCAGGGACCACAGTGAGGCAGGCAAGGTGGCCAAGGGTGCAAAATGTGAGGAGGCTCTGTGTCAGGAACGGAGCGCTCCCATAGCCCTGAGAGTGAGTGCTTCCTTAAAGTTTGCTTCCTAGGCACCTGGCTTGCGTCTTCAGTCTTGCTGCTGGAGAAGAAGCAATGGCTCCCCACCCCCTCATCCTGCTGGCCTAGCCTCCTAGACTTAGGAGGCCTGAGAGGCTGGAAGAGAGGTGCTTTAGGGAGACTGGGGGAGCAGCCCCTGAGACCTTTCCACACATACACACTGTGCTGGGACATGTTGGCCCACAAGGGAGATAAAGCACAGTGCTCACAGCCAGGCCATTCCTGGTCAGGCCCCCAGTCCCAGAGCCCCAGCGGTACCACTCTTGGCAGGCCTAGACGGGGAGAAAATTAGGAGTGGGGTTCCCGACTTCCATCCCCCACCAGTGTCTGGGTGGCCTTGGCTGGTCCTTTCAGTTCTAATCAAAGACAAAGCCTCAGTTTTTCTGTCTCCAACCTGGGAGAACCACATCCTCGCTGCTGCTCTTTCTGGAGTGGGGGTAGAGAGGGAGGCTGGGAGGCCTCTGCAAAGCAGGAGTCTTCTGCCTCCTGGCTGCCAGACTGGTCCTGCTCTTCGGCCAGATTAAAAGAATCTCCAACAGGGGCCCAAAATAGGTAGAAATGAGGCAGGCCACAGGGGCCTCCCAAACACCTCTGAACACCGCCCAGCACCCCAGATCCCTCCTCTTCTAGCCCAGGATTTCTCATCATCCTTCAAAGCCCAGTTCAGACCTCACCTCTCTATAGAACAACTCCCCACCCCAGGCCAACGACTAGCCTCTCCTCATTCTGCCGTCTCACCTCACCAAAAGCACTTAGAACCCTGCCTGGTGTGCTGCAAATGCTCCACTAAAAGACATACTTTGTCTTTGTAATAATTTCTTGCAGCACTCAGAACTGAACCATAATCTTTGGTTCATACTCTAGTGCCATCACTGGCCCATCATGGCTTTTTTTAACTGTTTAATTGTAATTTATTTTCAATAATATAATGAACTCCCATTAACTGACCACCCAATCTAAAAACCCAAAGGTTTAGAATGTATGCTCTTACCCTCTTCTCTCCCCCATCTTCCCACCCACCCTCCCAGAAGAAACCATCCTCTTGAAGTTTGTGTTTATTATTATCAAATAAATGGAAGACTATAGGTACCCAAAGAGGCACGATGGCTGGTAGATTCTTCAACAGGAGTAGCTGTTTTACCGATCAAGCTGCAACGCTCTTGAGAGCAGTGTCTGGCTTCCTCTTTTGCTGCAGTGTGAGCGGCATGGGGCTGGCCATGCCACAGGGTCGGTGGAGACTACGTGAGGCACCAAGAACAGGAAGGGTGAGGCCTGAGTGCCAGGCGGCAGGTGGAACACAGCTCCAGGAATAGGGAAAAGAGCTTCGCGTTCTAGCTCACTGCACCTGGACAGGTGCCTGTGTAACTTCGGCCCTGTGCCCTGTGACATCATACAATGTTGCCCAGGTGACCCAGCTAGGTGGAAAAGCTCACTGCTTTTCCAGGCCTGGGCAGAGAGAGGGCTCTCCCATCTCTCCACTGTCCTGGGGGTGCCAAGAGTCAATCGCCTCGTTGCTGACCCTGTCCAACTGGCCATGGCCTGCAACCCCCTAGGCCCCTCCACCCATAGACCATCTCGCTGCTGAGAGATCGAGGACCTGCCCCCACCTGGCCACCCTCCCCCTTCCCCAACATCCAGACCCCAGGGCTGGTGTGTGGCACCCCTGAGACCACATTGACCTCCATACTGTCTACTAACCATAAGGACTCCAAGACGCCCAGGCCAGCTGTCTGGGCAGGACTGATGCCTGATCACCCACTTATACCAGGTACTCGTCCCCAAGATTGTTAAACAAGGCCAGACACTCCTGGCCTCAAGAGGATGGGACTGAAAAACAAAAAGGTAAGGCCAGGGGAATGGGCCACACACCTGCATGAATCCATCCCTCCTTCAAAGTCTCTCCTTCAAAGTTTCATTTGTTCCTTAATCATGACAAAAGCTTCCCTTCTCTGGGTCTCAGTTTTCACAGCTGTGAAATGGGGAGTGAGGCGGTCTCTGTGGCTCTCCCAGGTTAGCTGCCCTATACTCTTGGGCCATGTGGGAACTGGAATGCAGTGTACTTGCGGGTGTTGTCAATGCTGACCACCCTTACCTGCTTGTTTCTGCTCTCTTGTTGCTGGGGTCACACAGTCTGAGAGCCCACTGAGATGGTTCATTACCCCCATCCAAGATCTCCCAGGATATTCGCAGGCTGCTACCTTGGCAGCCCTGATGCCCCCACTGCCCCCATGCTCTCCTAGCCCTGGCCCTGATTTTCTGGGGCCTAGGCCCCTGCCCTGGAACGCAGATGCTTGGGTCTCTGGAGAGAAGGGATTTTTGTGTGTTTTGTTCATCTCTGTATCCCCAGCACTCAGAACAGTGCCTGGCACATAGTGGGTGCTTAATAAAAAGCTGTGGCCTAGCAGCAGGGTTCTGCCAGGAAGGGACTAGAATCTTATTGCAATGAGATATAAACAGTTCAGTGCAAGGGACCCCTTACCTTCCTCTCACTAGCAAGGCAGAGACCCTGCCCTAGATGGTGTTACCCACAGGGATAGCAGAAGGAGCTGAGACCAAAGGCACATCGGTACTTGCAAACGGGGAATACCCTCTTTGTAGTTACACTCAGCTTGAATAAGCCAAATAGCTGGGGGTGCTCAGGCCCTAGTGTGATTTCCACTTTATTACCCTTGATTTTGATGTCTCTGGTTCCTGATGTTCTCTGCCCACAGCTGCCCCCGACCCCCTGCAGACTCCACCCTCCCCATTAAGCCTCTTTCTGTAATGCCACACACTCAGGACCAGGCACCAGTTTGATCTGGCACCCTAAGCTGCCAGGTGGTCCCCACCTGCCCCACGTAGCTGGATTTGGGGATCCAGGGAGTGTGCGTGGGAGTCCTGAGGAGGAGCCAAGGTTGCTTTGATTGGTAGCTTTGAGAAGCACTTTGATAGCTGGGTAGAATTGCCCATAAGGATGCTCATCATGGCCGGCGGGGGTGGCTCACGCCTGTAATCCCAGCACTTTGTGAGGCTGAGGCAAGTTTAAGACCAGCCTGGTCAACATGGTGAAACCCCGTCTCTACTAAAAATACAAAAATTAGCTGGGTTTGGTGGGACCCAGCTGTAATCCCAGTTACTCAGGAGGCTGAGGCAGGAGAATAGCTTGAACCTGGGACGTGAAGGTTGCAGTGAGCCGAGATTATTCCACTGCACTCCAGCCTGGGCAACAGAGTGAGATTCCATCTCAAAAAAAAAAAAAAAACGATGTTGGCCAGGCACAGTGTCTCACTCCTGTAATCCCAGCACTTTGGGAGCCCAAGGCAGGAGTTTGAGACCAGCCTGGCCAACATGTTGAAACCCTGTCTCTACAAAGAGCGAAACTCCGTCTCAAAAGAAAAAAAAAAAAAGGATGCTCATCATGTATATAATATATATATTTGTGTTTCTTCTTTTGTGAATACCCAGTTCATGTTTTTTTAATTGGGTAATGCTAATAGGTTTCAGTGCTCTTTGTATACTACGGATATTAATCCTTTTTTAAATATATAGCAAACATTTTCTCCTTTTTTCCTTTTCTTTGTATTGCAGGGCATTTTGGATCATTACAGAAGTTTGTATAGATTTTTAAAATGTAATCAAACCTATCCTTTTTTAATGATTTCTGACTTTCGTGTCATCTTTGGGAATACTTCTCTGCTCCAAAGAACACAATTCCTCTTGCTGCCACCAATGGATACTCAGGTTATGAGTTCAATGGGGTATCCACTGTGGAGCAGAGAAGGGATCCACATCCAAGGAAGCATGGTTAGAGCACAGCAGAGACAGCAAGAGCGTGGGGTCAGACGGACTCTGCTTCCAGTTCCAGCCCCGGCCCCACTAGCTAAGCCGTGTGCTTTCACGCAAGAGGTTTACTCTCTCTGAGTGTGCTTCCTCACCTGTAAAAGAGCTTTCCCCTAACCACCATAACTCCCAGGCAAGTTTAGATGCCAAAGCTAGAAGGAACATGGGGAACCATTTTTAACTGAAAGTCCTTGTGAAACTGCTGGGAAATAGCCCCACTGCAGTCAAGTAACTCGCCTAAATGACAGATCCAGGCAGTCAGGCACCCTGCCTCGCGGCCCAGCCCCTCTCCAGCTGGTGTGACTTTTCAGATGCAGGGTCCTTCTGGAGGGCAGAACAGGGCTCAGCTCCTCAGGCCTCCCAGACTGCTGGAGGAGAGGGGTGGCAAGGGAGGCGTGGGTGGAAGAGTTTGTTTCCTTCCATCTCTCTCCCCACCAGAACCAAGTTAAGCTCCCCCACCCCACCCACAGGAGCTGAATTCAAGGATCATTAACTTCCTGTTGTTCCTACCTCCTCCTCTCACCCCAGCCCTTCCCCCCAGCACATGGATCCAAAAACCGCCCTGAGTGATGGGCAGTCCTAGTTCCCCTGCAACATCTGCTGGCTAATCCTGGCCTGTTGAGGGCAAGGCTGCCTGTCTGATTGGATAAGGGCGCTTGAGTTAGCAGCTTCCAAGCTTGCCAGGCTCAGTGGAGTAGCTGACAGTGCTGAGCTTTGGAATCAGGCAGGTTTCGGTGCTCACAGCCCAGCCTCCCATCCACTGGCTGTGTGGCCTTGGGCAGGTAAACTGGCCAAACCCCTGCCTGGAAAAGCTGCCTGCTTATCTCTGCACCCTAGTAGTGTTGGGTGGGTTAAGTGAGAGTGAGCCTTAGAAGCTGATGGTGAGCATCCAGCTCTGCTCCCAGCCAAGAAGAGACATGAATTCCCTCCCCAGGGCTCACTACACCCCTACAGATGGGTTTGTGCCACCTGAGACTTACAGGAGGGTACCCCATCACCCCCAGTTCACTACCCCTCTTGTAACCCAGTATGTGCATTTTCTGTTCCCTCATCAATCCTCCAGTGCAGGCCAGGGGTAACAGATGGGTTGAGGACTTTGGTTCTGATGCAGGACATCTCTAAGGGAAGCCTGCAGATTCCCATCCAGACATGGGAATAAAAAGGGGATAGCGGGAGGATAGCAGCCCTGGACCACCAACCCCATCCTGGCCTCACCCTTGGCCCCAGGCCTCCCTGGCCCTGGGCCCAGCCTGCCCAGCGGGCTCATGCCTGCAGGCCTCACCAGGAGGCGCCAGCCTGGCAGTTGGCCTCATGCCCAGAACTGAAGCACGAGCAGTTCTCGCCAAACTTCCTGCAAGCTTTATTCCCAGAAGGGAAGGCGGTCCCCAGGGGAGGCACAGGGGAGGTAGAGGAGGAGCCGGTGTGACTCCTGGCCGGGTCTGCAAATGCCTAGTTGGGCTCTGGGGCTGCCAGGGAGCCAGTAAGGGCCCTTGGACAATGGTCTTGCTCCTGGGCCCTCACTTGTATGGCCCCAGGGAGCTCACGACAGGCCCTGTGCCCTCACAGCACAGGGAATCTGTCTAGGAACATGAATCACCCCTCCCAGCCACACTGCAGGAACTTCAGAGACAGTAACCACCGGAAAGGCTGAATCACAAACCATTCCAGACATTCCCATTGGCCAGGTGGGAAAACCAAGGCTCAGAGAGGTGGTGCAGAGAGGTAGGGCCAGAGCTGAGCTGAAACCTAGGTCATGGAGTCTCACTCTATCGCCAGGGCTGGAGTGCAATCTTGGCTCACTGCAACCTCCGCCTCCCAGGTTCAAGCAATTCTTCTGCCTCAGCCTCGCAAGTAGCTGGAGTTACAGCCTCGTGCCACCATGCCTGGCTTATTTTTGTATTTTTAGTAAAGATGGGGTTTCACCATGTTGTCTAGGCTGGTCTCGAACTCCCAGCCTCAAGTGATTCGCCTGCCTCGGCCTCCCAAAGTGCTGGGATTACAGGCGTGAGCCACCAGTCCGGCCGAGTTGAAACCTAGGTCTTTTGCCCTGAGGCTGCCAGCCTTGCTCCTACGCCACTAAACCAGGAGAGCAAGGCTGCTGGGGAGTGGGGGGTCATGGTGGCATGCGTGAGGGTGGATATGGGAGGAAGTTGCCTACCCAGGAGGGCAGGGAGCAGCCAGAGTGCCTCCCTCACCTCCAGGCAGGGGCATCTTCCCCTCCCCTCATTCTCCCCTGACGGGAGAATGGGGGAGAGGAGGAGGGGCAATCTTCATCAACACCTCTGCAGATGGTGACAGGCCCTGCTGGGTCCTGGAAGAGGGTGAGGGTGGCCTCCTCAGTCAGAGGATGGAGAGGAGGGTCTCTCTCTGCAGGACTTGCACTTCTGATCGGGGGGGCATGTAGTCTCACCTCCTAATTAGTCATCTTGCTAGGCAAGGACCACAGCCTGCACCAGGCAAGCCAAGGGAAGCGGGGGAGCAAGGCACAGGGACAACAGTTCTGGGGTGACACCCAGGGAGGAACAGTCCAGGCAGAGGAAACAGCTAGGGCAGAGGCGGGGAGGCAGGAGGGAGCTTGGTGGGTGTGAGAAACAGCCAGGAGGCCAGTGTGGCTGGAGCGGAGTGACCTACAGGGCCCGTGGGACAAGATGAGGTCAGTTTTCTGGGCCAGCTCCTGGAGGGCCCCACAGGCCATTGCAAGGCTCTGAGAGAAGCAGTAAGCTACTGCAGGGCTCTGAGCAGAGGAGAGAGGGATCTGGGTCCAATCTGTAAAGGCTCACTCTGGCCGCTGTGTGGGATTGGATGGGGTGGAGGCAGAGCCGGAGAGGAAACAGAACTCCATCAGAGGCGAGTCAGGACATGCAGGTGTCTGGGACCTGAGTGCTGACCTGAGGATGCTGAGAAGGGGTCAGAGTCCAGATATGGTTTGAAGGGGGAGCTGACAGGCTGTGCTGAGGAACTGGATAAGGGATGTAGAGGGAGAGAGGGACGAATCAGGAAGGACTCCAAGATGTGGGACTTGAACAAGTAGAACAACAGCATCGCCATTAACTCGTTAATGAATTGGGGCAGACAGCAGGAGGAGGGGTTTGAAGAGGAGTCAAGAGCTCGTTAGCTTTGAGAGGCCAGTAGACCCCCAAGGGGAGCAGTTGAGGGGAGGTGTGGCTCCGATTGGTGGGCACCCCATGCTATCGTGAGAAATGGATGAAATAACGTTCCTAAAACTCCTCAGGGCAGAGCAGAGCCTCAGGCGCTGTGCCCTTTTCTGTCCCTCTGCCTGAGGCTTCCAGGAGCCAGCAGGGGTGGTCCTGTGCCGGGGACCCCCAGGCTCAAGTAGGAGCAGAGCAGGCTCCAGATAGGCCGGTCCAAGCCCTCATCTCCCCACGGGTGACTCTCAGAGCACGGCTGGCTTTGGGGCCCAGCATGGTGAGGGGCAGAGCTGATTTAAACCTGGCTCTGCTGACACTCAGGGCTCCTCAGGAACCGGCCGTTCTGAGCCAGGGACCAAGCCTGCTGAGGCTGCCACCAAAACCAGAGCCCATCCAGGGCCCAAGTCCTTGCTTCTGTCTAGGCCTCAATCTCCCCTCTATGTAATAGGACATTGTTCTCAACCCCACCCCACCAGGGCCTGCCCTGGAATGCAGGGTCTGACAGGCTGAGCTTTCCAGAGATGAGGAACAGCCCCCCAGTGGCCCCTCAGGGCCCTGCCTCCACCCTGAGGAGGTCCCTCGCTCCTCTCCCAGGGCCAAGAGTGCCCCTCTATGGCCCCTCATATCAGCTGGAGGGACAAAGGGTAGGCGAGACCTCCCACCATGAGAGGCCTATCAAGGGTTAATCTAGGTCAGATTAACTGGGAGTGGAAAGTCAGCCAGCCGACCAGTGGAGGACCAGGACCAGGGAGGACGAGGACACCCCTGAGCCACAGCAGCCCTATGGCCACACTCCTCCTCACCCCACAGCGCTTATATGCCCAGCTCTGCCATCTTCCCTGAGTCCCCACTGCCTCCCCAGTCAAAATGAGCCACCTCTGGGCCTTGGAAAGCTCTGCCCCTTCCCGCTTGCTGCCTTTGCTCCAGCGTTCTGCTTCTGGCCTGTCCTCCCTGACTCCACTCCTGCACCTTCTTCCAACCCTTTAAGGCCTCCTCCTTCCTGCTGTCTTCCCTGACTGCCTCAGCCACCCAGAGCTCTGTCTTCTCTCGGCAACTCTCATCACAATGGTCCTTTGGGCCATGAATCCACGAATTACTAAACTGCTGAGTCCCTGCTTGAGGCAACTGGCGTAGGAGGCCCCCTGCATGGGCAGGCACCTCTTCCTCCCCAGTCCACAAGGTTCCTGGGTAGAAGACAGGTGGGGCATCTGGGACAGATGCACGAATTCACCTCCGTGTGCACTGAGTGCCCCTGTGGACGTGGAGAAACTTTGTCAGCTGTAAAGTGCTGTGCACAGGAGGGGCCTGAGGTGATGGGTGGGCTGAGCTGAGGTTACAGGATAGACTGAAGAAGGTGGCCCATTGTTAGAACTGCAAAAGCAGGTGGGATTTAGGAATTACACACAAGGGCACCTGCGAAAGCCAAGGCTTAGAAGTGGGACCGGACTTGAAAGTTGAGGTGGCCTGCCTCATCCTGCAGGAAGGGTAGGATCCAGGGCTGGGGGAGAGGCTGAAAGGCACTGCAAGAGATGTGGGATGGGAACAGAAGTAGGGAGAAAATGAGGCCAAGGCGACTGACTTACAGAGTGGGCGGAGGGGTGACAGAGGGAGGCAGGCACTTGACGGGAGCTGTGAGGGGCTAGATGCTAGAGGGTGGCAGTGAAGGGAGGTGCCGCAGCAGAAGAGGCCACTCAGGGCCAGGTGCAGTAACTCATGCCTGTAATCCCAGCACTTTGGGAGGCCGAGGCAGGCGGATCACCTGAGGTCAGGAGTTGGAGACCATGGGGAAACCCCATCTCTACTAAAAATACAAAAGTTAGCTGAACGTGGTGGCATTTGCCTGTAATTCCAGCTACAGGGGAGGCTGAGGCAGGAGAATTGCTTGAACCTGGGAGACGGAGGTTGCAGTGAGCCAAGATGGCACCACTACACTCCAGCCTGGGCAACTGAGCAAGACTCCATTGCAAAAAAAAAAAAAAAAAGGCCACTTAGCCCTGGCTTTCCCCACAGAACACTGAAGACCCAGAGGAGCCCCTGGTCGCCTCCCAGAGTGCGGAACCTAAGATGGGTCACCTGTCTCCCTCTAACAAGGAGACCATCACGGTCACCCTCCATGGAGCCACCAACCTGCCTGCCTGCAAGGATGGTTCGGAGCCATGGCCCTATGTGGTGGTGTAAGTAGCTGTGTGAGAGTGGGGTCAGGGGATGGGTTGGTCTGTGAGCAGAAACCAGGGGACAGCTATTTGGAATATGAGCACCCAAAGGCCCAGGACTGGGTCATACCCAGAGGGGAAGAGCCACTGTGGGCACTGCCTGGCATCTCCACTGCTGCATGGGAAGCTGCTCACCAGGGCTGGGGAAGGCAGGGTGCCAAGGGGTCCAGAGAGTCACCCCTCCCCACCCCACCCCAGCGGGGCAGGGATTGGCCACAGCTCAGCTCCAGTGGGGCAGGGCGCTTGTATGCAGAGGCCTGGGCTGGGCTCATGGGCATGATGGTCAGATTGGGGAAGGGGAATATTTGGGGCCTGCCTCTCCTGACTTCTGGGTGCCCCACCCCACCATACCCAGCCCTGGGGTAGGGTCTTCATAACCACCCTCCCCTCCCCTCCTTCTCCAGTCACTTCTATCATGGGGACTCCCATAGTTCTGGGCCTTTAATGCACCCCACACACCCCCTCCAGCCAGCTGCTGTCAGGGTACACACTTCCCCAGCCTGGCGCCAAGGCCTGCCATGCCACATCTATGCCCACCTCACGGGTCTCACTTCTTCCAGAAAGGCACCAAGTGGCAACACAATCTCCATCCAGCCAACCTTCCCTGGGGACACTAGACATGTGCTCAATCTTTACTATAAAGCACCCTCCAAGGAGCACATCAATCCTATACCCCTTCTATAGACAGACGGTGGGAGCCTTGGTGGCCTCCCACCAACCCACCCTATACTTCCCCTCCCCCAATACTAGCACCATTCAGTTCCTGCCAAGAGTCTGTTGCCCACATTTCCTTTTGGGGAGTGCCTGCCCCAGCCCTCTCACCAATGCCTGCTGAAATCCTGCCTTCAAAGCCTCCTCCTCCAGGCAGCCACCAGAGTTGAGCTCTCCCTCCTCCGGAGCACCACAGCAGTGGTGACCCTGGTCTGAAGTACTTTATATCAATATGGTTTATGCACTCCTCTGGGGCTCCCTGAGGACAGATCTCCTCCTCCATTTCCCCCAACAATGCACCCAACATAGGCCTGAGCCCAGACTTAGGGGCCAGGGAGTGACTGAGGCCAACACCTGGTTACTATGACAAGTCCCTGCCCCCCCAGCACCCCACTGTGAAAGAGGGATAGAAGCTGTGCCGAGACCAACAGGTGAAACACTTGCCTCAAAAGCCCCATTTGTGCCAGCCCAGCTCCTCGGCCCTCCCTCCCCCAACTCCATTTCCGTGGTGAGGGAAGGACAGGTGGCGGGAGCAGGCTTGGCAGGGAGGCTGTTTCTAGCGGGGAGCTCGCCTTCTCCGCTCAGCTATTTCCATAAACCAATTATCGCCGATCATCTCGGGAGATTGAGGCCCTGACTGTCACCAATCCAGCCTGGGCGGCGGGGCGGGGAGCTGGGTGGCCGCGTGGCTCCTAGGCAGGCACCTCGACCCACGCCATCACCCGGTTGCCATGGGAATGCGCGGCAGGAGCCTAGGCGACCCGAGCCTGGGGGGGGGATAAGAGAGCCGGGCACACCCCAGTCCTCCTGCGCCCTCCCTGTGGCTGCCGCACATGGGGCGGGAGAGAGGGTGGGGACAGAGAAAGCGGGGAAGGGGGAGGGGAAAGCACGTCCCTGCACCCCTCTCCAGCTGGGAGCAGCGCCTGGGCCAGGCTGCAACCTGCCTCCCAGGGCTCCAGAAAGGTGGAGCTGCCACCAGCTCGAGGTGGTGCTAATGAGATGCAAATGAAGGGAGAAGGAAGGGCTTTTGAAAATGAGGGCCCAGCTGTCAGGACCTGAAGGGGGCTTTCAGTGCTGGCCCCCAGCCCCAGGCAGGAACCCCAGAGGGAAGATCCAGATCCTCAGAGGCCATAGACCCTGGAAAGAATTTTATATCCCTGCACATCTGATTACAAATACACAAGTAACAAAGCACGCAATAGGCATAAGAAAGTTCACAAAAGTTTTCGTTTTCTTCATGATGAATACTTCAATGCTTTTTTAAAAATATGTATTTATTTGTAAAGACTTAAATGTAAGACCTGCAACTGTAACACCCCTAGAAGAAAACATAGGGGAAAGCCTCCTTCACATTGGTCTTGGCATTTAATCTTTGGATATGACACCGGAAGTACAGGCAACAAAAGCAAAAATAAACAAGTGAGACTGCATCAAACTAAAAAGTTTCTGCACAGCAAAGGGAATAATCTGCAAAACAAAAAGGCTGCCTATGGTATGGGAGAAAATATTTGCAAACCATGTATCTGATAAGGAGTTAATATCCAAAATATATGAGTAACTCATACAACTCAACAGCAAAAAGACAACGCAATTTAAAAAATGAGAAAAAGACCCAAATAGACATTTTTCCAACAAAGAAATACAAATGGCCAACAGGCACATGAAAAGGTGCACATCACTAATCATCAGAGAAATGCAAATCAAAGCCACAAGGAGATATCGCTTCACACCTGGTAGGATGGCTGTTCTCAAAAACACAAGAGATAAGTGTTGGTGAGGGTGTGGAGAAAAGAGAACCCTTGTACACTGTTGGTGGGAATGTACAGTAAAAAGGTGCAGCCATTGTGGAACACAGCATGGAGGTTCCTCAAAAAATTGAATATAAAACTACCATATGATCCAGCAATCTCACTACTGGGTACATATCCAAAGGAAACAAAATCAGTTACTTGAAAAGATATCTGGCCGGGCGAAGTGGCTCACGCCTGTAATCCAGCACTTTGAGGGGCCGAGGTGGGTGGATCACAAGGTCAAGAGTTCAAGACCACCCTGGCCAATATGGTGAAACCCCGTCTCTACTAAAAATACAAAAATTAGCCGGACATGGTGGCAGGCACCTGTAATCCCAGCTGCTAGGGAGGCTGAAGCAGGAGAATTGCTTGAACCTGGGAGGCAGAGGTTGCAGTGAGCCAAGATTGCACCACTGCACTCCAGCCTGGCAACAGAGCGAGACTCCATCTCAAAAAAAATAGGCTGGGCGAGGTGGCTCAAGCCTGTAATCCCAGCACTTTGGGAGGCCGAGGCGGGCGGATTGCGAGGTCAGGAGATCGAGACTATCCTGGCTAACACAGTGAAACCCCGTCTCTACTAAAAATACAAAAAGAAATTAGCCGGGGGTGGTGGCGGGCCCCTGTAGTCCCAGCTACTCCAGAGGCTGAGGCACGAGAATGGCGTGAACCCGGGAAGCCGAGCTTGCAGTGAGCTGAGATCCGGCCACTGCACTCCAGCCTGGGCGACAGAGCGAGACTCCATCTCAAAAAAGAAAAAAAGAGAAAAAAAGAAGAAAGAAAAGAAAAGATATCTGGGCCAGGTGCAGTGGCTCATGCCTGTAATCCCAGAACTTTGGAAGGCAGAGGCAGGTGGATCATCTGAGGTCAAGAGTATCCCTATATTCATTGCGGAATTATTCACAATAGTTAAGATATAGGATCAACCTAAGTATTTGTTGATGAATGTATGGATAAAGAAAATGTCATATATATATATACACACACGTGTTATATACATATATTTGTATATACTTATGTCATATATACACACACAATTATATATTGTATACATATATGTCCACATATATACAACACATACACGATAGAATATTATTCTGCCATAAAAGGGAGGACATCCTGCCATTTGTGACACTGCAGATGAGCTTGGAGGACATTATGCTAAATGAAATAAGCTAGATACAGAAAGACAAATACTGCATAATGTCACTTAACGGAATCTAAGATGAACTCATAGATGCAGAGAGTAGAATGGTGGCTATCAGGAGCTGGGGATGAGGAAAATTAGGAAATGTTGGTTAAAGGATACAAGCTCTCAGTTTTGGGATGAGTAATCCTGGGGATCTAATATGCAGCAGGTGACTCTAGTTAATGATACTGTATTGTGGCTGGGCACAGTCATGTGCCAGACCTCAGGTGATCAAGACAGGCAGATCACCTGAGGTCAGGAGTTTGAGACCAGCCTGGCCAACATGGTGAAACCCCATCTCTACTAAAAATACAAAAATTAGCTTGGCGTGTTGGTGCACACCTGTAATTCCAGCTACTTGGGAGGCTGAGGCAGGAGAATCACTTGAACCTGAGAGGTGGAGGCTGCAGTGAGCTGAGATTGTGCCAGCGCACTCCAGCCTGGGCGACAGAGTAAGACTCCGTCTGAAAAAAAAAGATACTATATTATGTATTTGAAATGTGCTAAGAGTAGATTTTAAGTGTTTTCACCACATACACAAAAAGTAACTGTGAGGTGATAGATATGTTAATTAATTTGATCATGATAATCACTGCAGAAAGTATATGTGTATCAAATCATCACTTTGTACATTTTAAATACATATAAATTTTATTTTTATTTGTCAATTATATCTCAATAAAACTGGGAATATATATATATAATTTTACCTTCTTTCCAAGCATTTTTTCTCATCTTTTTGCTGCCCCTGTTTTCTGGTACCCTGAGCTTAGTCTCCTGGCTCGGTTTCCTGCCCTCTGCCATCCCATCTTCTCTCACCTGAGGTTGGGGATGGGGATCCTGGGAATCCCTGTCTCAGCCTGAGTTCTGTCCTTCTCTCTGGGTTTGTTGCATCCCCAGCAGGCAGGACCACAGTTTCAGGGGTCGGGGCAGGGGGAGTAGTGAAGCACAGACCTGAGAGTGCCCCAGAACTGTTCACTCATTCATCCCCTTAGTGGGGAGCTGAAGAGGATTCAGGCCCAAAGATGGTACTTCTCTTGTTTGGGGCATGGCCACTTCACCCCTTAGGAAGGCACTAGGCTTGAGTCCATCTAGTAATAGGCACATCCTCCAGCCAAAACTATTCCAGACCAGCAGGCACCTGGCTCATCTTGTGGGTCAGCCTCTCTTCATCTAAGCCACTGGTTGGCTTCCAATCTGACCCCACTTCTCCACCAATATAGCTTCTCTGTAGTCACCAGTGACCACCATCCCTGACCCTGCATCCAACGGGCATCTCATCTTTCGTAATCTCTCAGGTGAAGGAAATAATGTATACAGTGGTCCATTTCCAAGACAAAGTGCCTTAAATCAGCTTAGGTCAGCAAACTACAGAAGAAACAGCATATATTAGGCCCCTGCTTGGATAGCCAATGCCTGCTTTTCGGCACCCTCCCCTACCCCCGCTTAGTTGCCCTCACCAGAACAAGAAGTTTAGTCTAAAATGAAAGTTTATTAGTCTGCAAAATAGCTCGTTTTGTCTGTTTTTATCAGCCTGCCCAGCTACTTAGGTCATAAGTCAAATACTTGAGGCCAGGCATGGTGGCTCACGCCTGTAATCCCAGCACTTTGGGAGGCTGAGGCGGGCAGATCACGAGGTCAGGAGATCGAGATCATCCTGGCTAACACAGTGAAATCCCATCTCCACTAAAAAATACCAAAAAAAAAAAAAAAAAAATAGCCGAGTGTGGTGGCGGGCGCCTGTAGTCCCAGCTACACGGGAGGCTGAGAGGCAGGAGAATGGCATGAACGCAGGAGGCGGAGCTTACAGTGAGCCAAGATCGCGCCACTGCACTCCAGCCTGGGTGACAGAGTGAGACTCCATCTCAAAAAAAAAAAAAAAAAAAAAAAAAAAGCTTGAATAGTCCCTGAGCTAACTAGGATTGCAACAAAATGCAGTAAGACAACCCTAAAACAAACAAACAAACTTAAAGCCCCTACTTAACAATCAGTAGGCGACATCTGGGAAAACTGACCCCACAGTACTTAGCCTATGAGGAACAGGGGGAGAGACCCGTGCACTAAGGGATAAATTGCTTATTGAAACTGTGCTGGGTGTGCCTGCCTATCGGACACCCAATCTTGCAAGACTGGCATTAAAAGTCTCACTTTGGCTGCTCTCCAGGTCTCTGAGTCCATTCTTTGGGTTTGGACGGGTGAGTTTGTTTCTCACACAGAGGCAGCAGTCCCTCGTGACCACTCACTCTCTTTGAAGCCCTTTCTCCATTTCCAAGTTACCCCACTCTCCCACCTTCCGCTATGGCCACATCTCTTGATCTCTTCTACCTGGCCTTAAATGTTGGCCTGTCTCAGGTTTCCGCCCTATGTTGCTCTTCTTTCTCTAGCCTGTACTCTCTCTCCATGTGATCCCACCCCATCCTGGTGTCAGGAATCACATTCTCCCCTCATGCAATCCATCACCAAGTCATGTCTGTGCCTCCCCATCTCTCGGACTGAGCTGCTTCTCTCCATCAGCTCCACCACTGACTTAGGCTACCGCACTATTTCTCCACCTGCTCTTGGTTCCTCTACTCTTGCTCCCTGAAGATTCCTTCAAAGGCAGGTTACCATTGGGTACTGTGGTGCCATAGTACCAAAGGAACCCGGTGGCTTCCCATTGTTCCTAAAGTAAAGAGGATTCCAGGCCCAGCACGGTTGGGTCTTTGCCAGCCCCTCCAGCTCCCCAGCAACAGGATCTCCACCTCATTCTCTTTGCTCCAGCCACACTGGACATCTCTCAGTTCTCTGAGCAAACCCTGTTCCCTCCCACCCTAGGCCTCTGCACGCTCCCTGCCCAAAAACATTCTCCCTTCCCCTTTCCCCATCTCAGCTGTCCTCACTGATCTCCCAGATGAGGCCAAATCCTCCCTCATGCGACTCTGTACCAGGATATGTGCTTATGTACTTTATGTACATAAGATGTGGTGCTAGACAGTGTGAGATGCTGCAGGTCTAAAGCTCTACGGGGGGGAAGGGGGAGTCCTGAGCAGGCTCACAGTGGGCACTGAGACCTATCAGAAGAAAGCCACAGGACAGTGGAAAGAAGCCAGGCTGGGTTCAGGAAGACCTAGCATCTGGCCCACTGCCCCTGACTCCTTGTGAACTCAGGCCAGTTCTTGCCTTCTCTGAGCCTCAGTCTTCCCATGGCCAGAATGTAAGCTTTGGCCTGCATGCTGCTGCGGGCCTGGCTGGCTTGTGTTCTGGCCTGGGAAACACTCTCAGTTCTTTCGAGGCAACAAGAACCCCAGCTCTGCCACCCGAGACAAATTCTGTGCCCGGGTCTACCAGGCCAGTCCCCAGGCCCAGGGTGTCCCATGACTGGTTTAGGCATGGCTCAGTGCCCTGGGGCTTGAACAGTGTCCAGCACCTGTCACCCAGCCTGGCACAGGGAGACCTGCCAGTCAGAGCACAGCAGGGACCAGGAAGGCAGTGGCACTGACAGGCAGGGGGTGCCCCAGTGGGCAGGATGAGATGTGGAAATGGGGCCAGCCAGGAGATGATCCGTGGGGTTCTGACTCTTGGCCAAAGGCTGCATGGCAGGGCTGCCAGCGTTGGCAGCTGCTTCTTTGGCTGCCTGCTGCCCAGAGCTAACGAGTGGGGACAGAGTCAGGACTCGAAGGGGAAGGCACTGCTTCCTCTGTGCATGTGGGGCAGGCTTGGGATGGCACAGGGGAGGAGGCACAGATCAGGGCCAGCTAGGGTCATACTCAGAGGATCCTTGATTTTCTTAGATCAGCCTGAGAGCCCTGACCCTGGCCCTAGACTGAGCCTGGTCTTGGTCACAAGATGAGCTCTGATTCTGGTGACTAACTGAAGAAGATGTTGAAAGTAGGACAGTTGTTTGAAATCCTGGCAAGAGGAGGGTAAAAGAAGGTTACAGTTATCAAATACCCACCATACCCCTGAGAAATAAGCTAGGAGTATATTGTGTTTCATACAGTTTAATTGCCACCCAGTCCTATAAATGAGGTATAATATTATCATCATATCTCATTTTACAGATGAGGTTCCTGAGGCTCAGAGCATTTCCATGACTTGCCCAAGGCCACAGAACTAGTTAGTACCCAAGGGAGGATGCAAGATGCAGGATTTCAAAATCCAAAAGCTCCTTCCACCTCATTCTCTGCCTTGATCTTTCATGTGGTGGTTGCCCCTCTTGGAAGGGGGGCTGTTGGGACAGGACGCTAACCCAGACTTCCAGAGAAGATGCAGTGACTAGTGTGGAGACCCCTCCTGGGATCTGGAGTTCTCCTTCCTCCCTGTCTGGCTGGAGGCCTTCGGTCAAGGGCCCCTGAAGGCAGGGATCTGTGCAGAGTGGGTGGAGGCTCAGAATGACTCACAGGTGACCCATGAGCTTGTCTCAGCAGCCAGAGGGTTGGGCTCAGCAAAAATAACAATAACACAGTGACAGTGATCATGGGATAGTCCCAGGAATAAGGCAGCCCCCACTTGCTGATGATGTCCCACTCAAAGCTCACTGCGAGCTCGGCTATTCACGCCCTCTGATTCTAACGATGCCGTTCTGGAAGCAGGCTGCATTATTCTCGTGTTATAGTGAAGGAGGCCAAGGCCCAGGGTAGAACGTGACTGTGTCTGAAGTCACAAGGCTGGCCAGTGGGAGTGCAGCAGATGAAGATGACTATTCCCATCTGACCACTGGCTCCTACAGAGGCCAAGCCTCCTTCTCTTCCAGCAGGATCCCCATCGGAAAAAAAGACAAAGGTGGGGAGCAGGCCCAGATTGAGGCCTGGGAACCAGGGTCTTCATCTTCCCTGCAGGGCCCCCACACCATGGTTTGATTTTCCACCCACACCTGCCTCCCATGACATCAGTTCCCGGAGACTCAGAACCTCGGGATTTTTATTCAGTAAGAACTTCCCTGTGTCCTAGGGTTATAAACACAGCTGGTGTCAGTGGTTGAAGGATGGTTGGCCTGAGACCCACCCCCAGCTAGACGGAAGTCATAAGGATTCTTTCCAGACGTTCTCCCACCTCTGCCACCTGGGGCCCCTAAGGTATTCTCATGCCTGAAACCCTCATTCAGACTCAAGAAGCATGAGTTCTCCCTCACAGGCTTCTTCCGGAATCCTGCAGAACAGCCTCAGAGTGCATTTGTGCGGGAGATTTGGGGCCATGAGGCAGGCCAGAGGGGGCCTTCCTGGTGTCCTCGTTGCATCCTGCACTGGCTGTCTCCTCTGCTTACTCTTGAGCCTGGGCAGAGCGGCTGACAGCCTCCTCCTCCCTCCCTGGCCATGATGAGCAGCCAGGAGGCTTGGTGATCCCTCCAGGCTTTAGGCAGCTTCCCTCTGCCCTAGCCTGACCCCCATGGGTCCCAGGGTCACATGCCACAGGGTCTAGCTTGTAGTGGAGTGAGGGAAGCCATTGAGCAGGGGTTGGGGCTCTGGGCACTGATTAGGCTCCCCCTACCCCTGTGTGCTCCATGATTCTGTCATCCCTCCATGCACACACTAAGTTTCCAGCAGAAGGAGCTGCCCTGGAATCCCATTGATCTCCTCATTCCCCACTCCTCTGAGGCTCCACCTATCTATCCAGAAACCTGTGAGATACAGAACTCCATTGTCAGGGAGGAGCTGAGCTCAGAGATGCTTAAGAGATGTGCCACACGGTCAGCAGCAGTGGAGCAGTGGAGTGGAGCCAGAATTCAAAGTCAATGTCTTCAAGGCCAAGCTACTTATGCAAATCCTGAAGTTCCTGGCATGTGATGCAATAGAGAGCGGAAGCGACTGTGGCAAACCAGAGAGCACCTAGCTCATTCAGAGGAGCAGCCCCTGTCCCTCCCACTGATCTCTACATTGAAGAACGAGGGCATGGGTTGTCAGCCCTCTTCATTTTTATTTATGTTTAATTATTAGCTTTTTTTTAATGTGTAGAGATGGGGGTCTCACTATGTTGCCCAGGCTGGTTCAAACTCCCAGCCTCAAGTGATCCTCCCACCTTGGCCTCACAAAGTGCTGAGATTACAGGTGTGAGCCACCCTGACCAGCCTCTTCCATTTAATTTAATTTTATTTTTTGATTTTTTGAGAAGGAGTCTCACTCTGTCACCCAGGCTGGAGTGCATTGGCACGATCTCAGCTCACTGCAACCTCTGCCTCCCAGGTTCAAGCGACTCTCCTGCCTCAGCCTCCTGAGTAGCTGGGATTATAGGTACACGCCACCACGCCCAGCTAATTTTTGTATTTTTAATAGAGATGGGGTTTCACCATGTTTATCAGGCTGGTCTCCATCTCCTGACCTCGTGATCTGCCCACTTCGGCCTCCCAGAGTGCTGGGATTACAGGCATGAGCCACCATGCCCGGTTGCCTCTCTCAATTTTTAAAGAGAAACCAGAAATCCAAATGTTTGTGTAAATCAGCCAAGTTTTACTTTCAGGCCAAACACCTCTGGTCAGTGAGGATCTCTGGGCCCCTCATTGTTCCTTTCCTGAACCCTCAACCCAACTCAGACGCCACCGGTGCCTCCAGCTTTGCTGTCTGGTCCCCCTCTGCCAGGGGAGTGCTTTCCCAATGGCTGTGCATCCTCCACATATGTATAAATAGGCATTCTCCTTTCTTGAAGCTTCCTCTTTCCTCTCCCCCAGGACAACCCCCTCTCTTGATTTTCTCCTCTGTCTCTGGCCACTCCACTGTGGGATACTTTTTGTCCTAATATCCTGTGAATGTCAATGCTCCTGGCTCAGTCCTTGGCCTCTCCTCTGCATCTCTAACCTCCTTTTTTTTTTTTTTTTTTTTTTGAGACAGAGTTTCACTCTTGTCACCCAGGCTGGAATGCAATGGTGTGATCTCGGCTCACTGCAACCTCCACCTCCGGGGTTCAAGCAATTCTCCTGCCTAAGCCTCCTGAGTAGCTGAGATTACAGACATATGCCAACATGCCTGGCTAATTTGTGTATTTTTAGTAGAGACAGGGTTTTGCCCTGTTGGCCAAGCTGGTCTCGAACTCCTGATCTCAGGTGATCCACCTGCCTCGACCTCCCAAAGTGCTGGAATTACAGGCGTGAGCCACGACACCCGGCCTCCACACCTTTTAAGAGGATCCCTTAAAAAAGGGATCCTTTTAAGATCCCTCTCACCTAGGCATCCCCCTTTCACCCATCCTGAAAGCCCCAGATTCCCTGGATCCAACCTCTCTCTTGAGCTCCAGCCCCATGGACTCACCTGCCAATATACATCTCCACTCAGACTTAGCCTTCTCCATTGATCTCATCCTCTCTCCTTCTCTGTGGCTCCACCGTCCACCCAGAAACCTGTAAGATACTGAGCGCTGTTATCAGGGAGGAGCTGAGCTCAGAGATGCTTAGGGGATGTGCCACACAGTCAGCAGTGGTGAGCCAGGAGCCAGGACTCAAGCCCATGATCCGTGAGCCTCAGCGCAAAGCTGTCTCTCTGGTCTTTGGCAAACCTGGCTTGGGAATGCTCAGGAGGCCCTGGGGTTTTATCCCAGGGAGGGCAGGCTGTGACCTCCCCCTTCCCTGTTCCCATACAAAGATGGGGACAGAGGAGTGGCTGACCCTGTCACTCAGGTGGTGGGCGTGGCCCCCTCCCTCTCCTGTCACTCATTATCCAACTTCCCAACTGTGTGCTGCTGCGGTGTCCTGTGGCTTTGGAGAAGTGGGGCCTAGGGACTAACCGGGGACTGTGGAGGGCACTCTCAGGATGGTCAGTGTGGCCAACGAAACCAGACCTCGATCCCTTCACAGCACCCTGGAATGGGACAGAGAGACCAGGGGCCAGGTTGGACCAAGGTGCTCAGTGCCCCCTGGGCCTGGAGGGAGCCCAGTTCCTGCCCCCACCACAGCTGGGCTCTGCTTCCCCACTTTGGGGGCATGCTCTTGGGACAGGATTTGGAATCTGAACCCTCCTCCCAGCCAAGACCTATTTCCAGGACAGTCCTGAGGAGCTGCCACTGGCTCAGCAGCCTGGGCCAGTGAGTTGGCCTGGCAGAGCTGGAAAGGAGGTGCTGCCACTGTCCCATCTGATTTTCCAATGGTCTGTCCCCTCTTCCTTCTTTCAGCAAACACCTGCTGGGCCCCACTGTGCCCAGGCAGTGGGAATTGAGCTCCAGCAGCGACAAGATAGGTCCCTGTCCTTGAGGGGTGAACAGTCCAGTAGTGGTGGTGAGGGTGGGGAGGGGCCAGGAACCATAATGCTGCCCCCACTCACTCATCCTTTGCCCACAGTCTCCCAGGAAGGTGGACAAGCTCCAGTCCCAGCACTAGGGTATCGGAGCCCCTCAGGAGGCTGGGCTCTGTGTCTGAGCCAGGGAGCAGCCCCAGACCTCAAAACATGGACTGAATAGCACATGAGTTAAGCAGGGAATGAGAATCAGAATGACAGGAATCAGAAGAGTCCGGTGATTTCTGTGAGGTCAGGAAGTTCGACTTTACGTCTGGTCCACGCTCCTCCTGCCCTAAGACTGCATACGTGAGAAAGGGGGTACTCAGAAGAGTGGCTGTTTAGAGTGACTGAACCATTGAGAGGATCCCGTGTCCTGGCAAGTCCTGCTGGGTTGTCTCATCCAGGCCCGCACCTTCCAAGGGGACTGTCATTGCCTACCCATAGGACCATGGTATTGACTGACAGGTCCACCTATCACCCATGGCCTAAGAAGGTGGCTCCCAGGGCCCCTCACCAGCTATGCCACAGGACAGGCCACAGCATGATAGTCCAAAGGCTGACAGATGGTACAGACAGCAGCCCTTCCTGGTCCTGCATCACCTCCAGCCTCAAAAATAGCAAAAATGTATCTCTGGAAAATAAGGAAATCCCCTTCCCAGAAGAGGGTAGAAGGTGCAACAATGCCCAGCACACCAGCACTTGAGCCTGACTTTGGGCCATCACAAAGCTCTGTGGGCTGTGCTTTTCTCCTTGTCCACCATGGGTGGAAAGGAGGGGTGCCCACACTTTGGGATGAAGTGTGAGTAGTGGCGGGGTGGAGGAGCAGCATCCTTGTTTAACAGGAAGATCTTTGCCTTTGCTAGAGTGCTTCTCTCAGAGTTTCTCGGAAGGTGCCCTTTCTTTTTCCCAGAGCAGCCCTCATGCCCTGCAGGTAAGGGCAGGGGGAGAGCCAGGCCCTCATGGACTGGGAACTGCTGGCCTCTAGTTGGCGCCCTCCTTGCTCCAGAGTCAATTATTCTGTAAACTGAGGCCCACCTGCAGTGTTGTAGCACCATCAGCAATTAGTGATGCTTCATTAGAGTGCAATTAATAAATGAAACCCAGGATGAGAGCCCCTTGCGTTGCTGAGAATAACAGCCCTGCTCATGCCTTAAGTGGCAGCCTCCTGGGGCTCAAAACCCACAAGGACCAGCTGCCCTGCCTTCGGCATGGGGCTGGGGGAGGCGGCACCATGGACTGGGGGCCTTGTCAAGGCTGTTGTCTAGTGAAGCGGGGGTGAGGAGAGAAGGGAGCTTCAGCACTGACTCCCTGCCTCAGATCTCAGCTCCTCCTTTGAGGAGTCCCTGGGCACAACACCCTGGCCAGCAATCCCAGGGGAACTTGGCGAAGGCCAGAGGTGTGAGGGCTGGGGCTCTTCCCTCCTGCCTGCCTGGCCTCAGAGGACACTGCTTGTGGCCATGGCAAAAAGGGGCCTTGAGAGGGACTCAGTCAGGGGAGAACCGCAGCCTCCCTCTCCTGACTCCCCCAACCGCTGCTCCCAAGCCGGCACTTGCATCAGTCAGACAGCCCCTCTCAAGCCTCATCTTCTCTTCTCCAAGTGGAAAGATCCTCCATCTATCTGTTTAAGCCCTGCCTCCTCCAGGTTTAGGGTTGGAAACACAGGAACCCAGCCTTTGGCCACCCCATTCAGATGATTGTCTCGGCAGAAGCCAGCTCCCATCTCCTGTTGCATAAGACTGGGCTCCTGGATTGGGAAGAGGTAATTGGGTTTTTCAGAGCCTTCCAGGGATGGAGGCAGGCCTAGCCTACGGCCTGGGAGTCTGGCAGCCTCTTGGACTTCTGGAGGATGGGGGAGGCAGGCCTCCCCGGCTCAGAAGTTGGCATGGAGGAAGCAGGTAGAGGGGAATTGCCCTACCTTCTCAGGAAAGATTGAGGCCTGACCATGATACCTCGACAGCTGGCCTGCAGGACTGCCAGTTCCCTCACCTCCCTCTCAGTTTCCCAGGTGAGCCAGCAATGGGCTGTGATGGACCAGGTCAAAGGGGCCCAATACCCCTATTCCACCATCCATCCACTTAAAGGTCCGCTCTTTATCCATTACTCCCAGTGCCTGCCTGACTTCCCCAGTGCCAGGGGCTTCTGGGAACATCCCTCTATTCTTTCAGGATTTACAAGCCTGCCCAGCCGGGACCCCAGCAGCCACAGCAGATCTGAGTCGGGCCCCTCCCCTTTCCTTTGCTCTCCTGGTGGCTGGCCTGGGATTGGCACTCAAAACAAGCCAGGCTGCCTGTGCCCCAGCTTCTAAAGCTCTGCCCAGGAGGAGGCCAGGCCTTGACTATTGTTCATGCTTTGAGGCTTTGAGGGGAGCCAGAGGCCAAAAAGAAGGCAGGGCAGGTGAGGGAGGTAGGCTCAGGTGTGAATAGAAGACCCTGGAGGCAGTTTGAGGGCTGGGTAACAAGAGTGGGTATAGTATGGTACTCACACCTCTCTGGGCAGCCTTGTGCATGTGCATGTGTGCATGTATGTGTGTGTGCATGCATCTGTGTGTGTGTGTGTGTATGTATGTGTGGATGTGTGTGTGTGTCCCCTGGAGTGAGGGGGAAAGCAGCTCATGAGCACTCTTGCTTTCTGTCCATCAAATCCCATGCTTTTCCGATGCTCACTTCTTCCACTCACAGCTGCATCCCCCAGGAACCAGATGACACATTTTCCCTTCGTCATGACCTTGCAGAAGGAAAGCAAAGTCCTTGTTCCCTCCCACTCACAGCTGCGCTTGGGCCTGGCCCCCTCATCCTCCGCTAGGGTGGGGGCCCCAGGAATGCCTAGCTGGGGACTGGAGTTTGTCAAAGACACACACCCTTCCAGCAGCCTGGAGGGTAGGCCAGGTTGAGGGGGGTTTACATTTTCTTGCAGCTTGGTCTTGGGGCTGCTGCACTCTAAATCTGACTCCAGTCCTATCCTGGCATGGCTGCCCATGCTGTGGCTGGATTAAATCTGACCCTGAGACAGCAGGCACCACCCACTACCTCCTCCTGGCTCTGGATGCCTGGAGCCAGAGGGTCCAAGCTAACAAGGCTGGTCTTTGGGGGGACGGGGAGGGAGGTCTCTCCTTGCAGACAGCCTGTGGAGAGGCCTAGGGAGGCAGGTCTTGGAGAGGTCCCCTGGGCTCGAAGACTGCATTGGGAGCCCTGAGGGAGCCCGGGAACCTGGAACTCAGCCACGTGCCCATCTGCGGGGTGCAGAATGGGGCTGGGAGCAGGGAGTGAGCTCGTCCCCTGCTCCTATTCTGTGAAGAATCAGAGACCCTTATTGCTCTCCAGATTCTAGAATAGCATCAAGGCCCGGAGGAGTCAGCTGTGCCAGGAAAAGCCATTACCCTGACAGCTTCCCTCCACCTGCTAAAAGCCTCCCTCTTCCCCTGGGGCCTTCTCCTCCCACCCAGTTGCTTTATCTGCACTCACCTAGCCCTGATGACCTTCATATTAGATGGGGCAGGGAGGTGGAGAAAATAGTTGCTTAACTCTTTCTATGCTGGAGGAAAGTCAGCACCTGCTCCCTTGCCTTGCCCCATCGCCTTCCCCCGCCTTCTTGCACCTGGGAATTTCTCCTGCCACCCTCCCAGGAGGGTTGGGAGGATATGAGGACTGTAGAAGACAGGCTGGCATGGGGTCCAACCTGAATCCTGAATCCTGTCACTATGCTGCCTGTGACTTCACACATTCAGTTGTGTCTTCTCTGTGCACACAGAGCTATATGAAGATTCCTGGGAATGCCCCAGGAATGTGCCTGTGCAGGTGCAGTTTTGTGTCCAGTTGTGGGGTTGACATTTGGGTGCAGAAGGACTGACTTCTTCCTGACACACCCTCGGCGCTTCTGGCTTTCTGCTGTTTCTGTGCAGGTCCCTGAGGAGGGAGGCTGTGAGGCCTTATTGTGCACTAACTATATATCTGTAAGCAGCAGATCGGGTGGCTGGGTAGCACAGGGAGGCTGCTGAGAGCCTGAGGTCTCTGACTTTGCTGGGGCAGCTGTCAGGAGCGGGAGCCGGGGCACAGAGTGTCATAGGAGGTGCTTAGATTGCACCCCTCGGTCAAGCACGGTCACAGAGCCGGAGGGAAAAAGGGACCTGAGGGTGGAGGGAGCAAGCTAAGTGCCACGTTCCTGCTAGGCTTCTGCCTTCCCTCTCTAGCCTGGCAGCCTCCCGCACACCCCTCTGGGGGTGTGAGGAGTACATTCTGCAGAGCCTGCAGGGGTGATGTGTCTGGATGGACACTCATCTGAGAAGGACTCCAGCTCTCTGGGAGATGCCCCTTCTCACCCCAGCTTGTACTCAGTGCCTACCTCTTTCCCCTTCATGCTGTCCTCAGGCAGGTCCTCTTGAGAAAACACTCAGGCTGTTCTGTATCACAAAGAAGGGAATAACATGAACTGGGGCTTTCTGGGTGCTGGGAACAGAACATGCTTTCTTTCCAGTCCTTATAACCACTCTCTGAGGAGGGTACTACTGAAAAAGGAGGAACTTAGGTGCAGAGGGGAGGTGATCCCACCAGGATAAACACAGGCTCCAAACCCAGCTCTGAATCACTCCCGAGCCTATGCTCTTTCCAGGATTCCACACCTTGGCCAGAGCAGCCAGACATTCCCCAATTGCAGACCCAGAGTTGGGGGCATGATAGGGAAAAATCATGCCAGGGCAAAGGGGCTGGTCACAGGAGGGTCAATGAGGCTAAGCTCTCCAGTGCTATGGGGTAAGAACAGGAATTATATTTATATTTTAATAACTTAAGGTACTAAGAATTATTAACACTTTCTTGGTACCTAGCAATGTGCCAGGCACTACACATATTCATTTGTTTCCTTCTCACAACAGCCCTGCAGGCTGGGCACCATTACCATCTCTGTTTTATAAATGAAGAAAATAAGGCACCACAGGTTCTGCACCTTGCCTAACATCACCCAGCTGGCAAAGGGTAGAGCTGGGATTTGGAACCCAAAATGCCTGGCTGCAGGGTCCTTCTTACAATCACTGTGTCACACTGCCTCTCAGTCAAAGCAGAGCAGGAGTCCTCAGTTGACCTCTGGAGCTTGGAGACGGAACTCCTGCAAGCATGGTTACCCACAGGAGCAGGGCTGTGATGAGTGGGGGCAAGGAGCCAGGTCACAGCGTCACTTAAGTCTAAAGGGCAGAGGGAGCAGTGAGGGCCAGGGGGCTCCAGAGGGCTTCTTGGAGGAGAGGAACAAGCTGGGCTGGGAAGAACCATGTTGGTGCTGCTAATGCACAGAGCAGGTGGAATCTGAGCCAATTGGCCTGCCCCACACTCCCTTTGGGGTCTTGAGGGTGGAACAAGGGCTGGAGGGGAAGACATCGTTGCTCCCATCCTGGGGTACGATTTGTGCACCTTGCCTTCCTCTGCAAGGTGTGTGGTGTGGCTCCCTCTGCTACAGGATCTCTGGGATGATTCCTCAGCCCATGACTGCTGCAGTTAATGGAGCAGCACTGGGGATGGCCCTGGCCTAGTAACCTCTTCTACAGAAATATTCACTCTCTCCCTGAGCCATTTGACTCCTCTGGATCTCCGATATCTGTGGGGTGCATGGGGGTTCAGAGGGCCCAGGCTTACCTCTCACCTTAGCCTGGTCCTGAACAATCAGAGTGCTTGAGGGCTGGAAAGCCCTTTCCACCACCCCCTGCCCCCAGACCTGGACCCAGCTCCAGGTGTCCAGCTCCAGGGGCCCAGCCCAAGACCCTGAACACAGCAGGCATCTCAGAAGGCAGCAGCATGTGTGTGCTTCATTGCAAGCATTTAGAACTGGGATTGCTGGGCGGAGCCTGGAAATCTGGGCCAGAAGTTTAGGGAAATAAGGTGAAGAAGAGATGACAGCCAGGCGGGGCTCCGCACAGCCACCCTGCCCAGAGGCTTCCTCCCACCGAACGGAACCGAGAGAAGAGGGAGGCCACGCACACAGGCTCTTGCTGGAGAGCCCTCCCTGGTGAGGGCTAGGAAGTCAGGCGGGCAAGACATCTACCCTCTACCCTCACCCCCACCCCTGCCCTGAGCCTCTCAAAGTGAGAGGCCTGTGACTAAGTGAAGGCCTCAGTAGTGGTCAGCGAGAGAGTGTGGTCACCCGGGCTGGCAGAGGAGCCCGGGGAGAGGCCTGGGATGACACAAGTGTCTATGCATGAGACAGAGCCCTCCACATGCTGTCCACCTTTCACTCCGATTTATGGACAATGGAGCCTGGGAAGGGGACAAGCAGCAGACAGGACCCCTCCCTCTGACTCACCCTGCCCCTGCTCTCCCCAGGAAAAGCACATCTGAGGAAAAGAACAACCAGAGCTCCAAGGCAGTCACATCTGTGACCTCAGAGCCCACCAGAGCCCCTATCTGGGGGGACACGGTGAACGTGGAGATCCAAGCTGAGGATGCTGGGCAAGAAGGTAAGGTGGGGGCTGGGCCGGCATGTGCAGACAGGGTGTGAACACAGCCAAGGACTTAGGGCGGAAGCAGGCTCCCTCTCACCACAGCTGGTAGCCACCTGAACACCTCCTTGGGCTCAGTTAAAAGCACTCAGAAAAAATCATAATACTGTCACGCCTCATCTCCCCATCCTGCTCGAAAAATGAGTTGTTCCACATAAATGAATTTTCCAGACAATGCAAGCTTATCTTTTTTATGACTGTTGTTATTATTTTCATGGCTGTTATTACCGCCGTCTCTCACTGAAACAGGACATTACAGCTTCCCAGCACGTCCCCACACATCGCTCATTGGAGTCACCACCTCCCGGGAGGTGCAATGCTGCTCCCATTGCTTAAGAGAACATCGAGGTTCAGGGAATTTAACTGGCTTAAGCTCAAGACTGAGGTCCAAGGACTCGGAATTGCATGTTCTTACTGCAGCTGCAGGGTTCTTGCTGCTTCCACTTGATTTTTAAAAAAATCCTTGACATGTCCCTAGAATGGGTCCCTCTTTCTGCCTAGTCCTCCCCAGGTGTCAGCCTGAGCCACCAGGTGCCCACGTACACACATGCATGTGCACCCTTGTATTTACTTTCACACTGTGGGTCTGTTGGATTTCCATTCTCCTGGGGCTGAATGGAAATGGCAGGCAGGACACATGGGAATACTGATTTGCTGATGCCCGAATGGTGGGGTGTCGCATCGGGCACTGCCAGCACACACCGGAGGTGCCTGGCGATGTCTCTAATCTTATCTAGTCAGGACCTCAGACTTGCTTCTTGCAGGTGGTCTCTCCCTGAGAGGACAGGCTTTGCCTCTCTCCCTTGAAACCTTGCCAGAGACCTAGACAGAACTTGTCCTCCTCACACAGAGCAGAAAGCCAGCTGGAGACTATGGGAGGGGAGAAAGGAAACAGGAAGCGGAGCCTTCGTAAAAGGGGAAGGAGCTAGCTCTAGGTCAAACCAGATAATTTTTCTTTTCTGCCTGTAAAGGGATAGGTGGAGCTATTGGGATGCTTTAAGAAGATGCAAAAGAGGAGGAAAAATTGACCTAGGATTTCATGCAGAGGCACATGCGTGCCTGTGTGTGCATGTCTTTGTGAATGCTTGCATGCTGGTTCATGCGCATGTGTGAATGTGGTGTGTGCTGTGTCTGTACTTGTAGACATGCATGTCTGTGTGTCTTATGTGTGTGTGTGCTTGTGTGTGTCTAGCTGCAATGGTGTGGTGTATGTGTGTCTGGATGGATCTGGATGGTGGTGTGTGTCTTGCAGTGCATGAGTATGCGTAGTTTGTGTGTGTGGCTGTGTGTGTATGCATGCATGTATTTATGTGGCTGGTGGGAAGTCAGAGGTTGTGGTGAGTGAACCTGAGCTGGGATCCTGCCCTGGGCTCTACATACTTGGGGTAACAGAGGAAAAAATGTAATGGGGTCAGTGACCCCAGGGCCCATCTGTGCAGCAGAGAGAGGGGCAGGACTAACTGCAGGAGGGACAAGAGAGCGGGGAGGCCTCACAGGCAGGCAGGGAATATTGGCAGGCACCTCATTGCAGACTGAAGTAGCTGGATGCTTGTTGGAACCGGTTGCTGTGGTGATGTCTGCGTTGGGGGTTGGGGAGATGGGGGCCAGGCCAAGAGGAGGGGGAAGGGTGGGAGATAGCTCAAGGATGTGTTAATGAAAAGCAAAGGGGAGTTTCAGACCCTGTGTCAGGGCCAAAGCAGGCGGGTGGCAGAAATAGCTTGTTGGCCACACAAAGGGAGTGGTGGGAGGCCGGAAGGGCACAATGCCCAGAGAGGAAACTGATGAAGCATGTTTGTAGCATGGAGACAGGAGCAGGGAGGAGTGGCTGTCCATTACCCCCAATTCCAGCTCATCTGCTGGCTGCCCACACACAGCTCCAGGAATAGCGGGTGGAGAAAATGCATGGCACTCACCTCTCCTTCAACCCTGGCAAATCCCAACTGGATTCTGGGTCCATGGCGAGTTGGCATAAGGGGCTTCAGCCTGCACAGCTCCTGGTGGTGCTTTGGCTGGGAGCACTGGAATCCCCCAGCAGAGTTTCCTCAGGTCTGCCTACAGCAGGCTTTGTGTATGGAGAGCTGCAGATGCTTAAAGAGGAGGAAAATAGTGACAGCCACAAGGAGCATTTGCACAGAATGTTACAGCTTGAAAACACACTCTTCTCCCTACAGCAAACCAAGGGGAGAGACAAGGCTTCTTCTTAAAGTGTTAACATTTTAAAAAGCAGAAACATGAAGGTCAGAGAGGTTAAATTACTTGCTAACAGTCACAGAGCAAGTTAGTGTCCTGGTACTAGAACCCAGGTCTGCTGACTTCATATCCCTTGCCTCAATCTCCCTTCTTCAAGCCAACCTCAACACCTTCGGTGCCTTTTCCCCCTTCTTTCCTTTGAGCATGTATCCTATGTGACAAGCTCTTGAGATATCTTGGCAAGTGTTCAGGGTCACTGTGGGGAAGACAGAGAAAGAATACTTAGTAAAGCTCTCAGCTTCCTTTTCCACCACCACATCCAAATGACCCATCCAGCTCCAAATGACCCAGCCGCTGAGTCCACTGAACCTGCTGAGCCCTCAAGGGCCAGCTGCTGTCCCTGGTGCTGAAATTCCTTGTCTCAAGAGACGCAGAGGGCAAGGGGCTCCCCAAGTGTCTCAGGCACACCCCTCTGCCCCATCCTCCCTTTCCTGTTCTTCTCTGTTTTGTATCCTTTGTATCCTTTCTTACCCCATCTCTCTCATTCCTTCTCCATCCCTCCTGTATCCTTCTCCTCCTTTTCTCCCTCCCCATCTCTTCTTCCTCCTCAAATCATAGATTTCCAGAATAGAAAGATGCCTCAAGTGTCACCAAATTCAACCCTTCCCATCATCTACTTTTTAGACGTGTGATGTTGATCTAGTTATATAACACTCTGAGCTCCACTGTTCATATTTTAAGAACAGAGATGATGATACCTACCTCAGGGGTTGTGGTGAGAATTTGTTGGATTCACGGCTGAGACGTGCCCATCCCCATGCCTGGCACATAGTAGATGCTCACTAAATAATCATGACACTCCTGCTCACTAAACAGGACTGTCATGATTATTTATAGGACATTGGTGTTCTTCTTAAAGTTTATACCAGCCAGGAGCGGTGGCTCACGCCTGTAATCCCAACACTTTGGGAGGCTGAGGCAGGTGGATCACTTGAAGTCAGGAGTTCAAGGCCAGCCTGGCCAACATGGCAAAACCTTGTCTCTACTAAAAATACAAAAATTGGCTGGGCATGGTGGTGGGTGCCTGTAATCCCAGGTACTTGGGAGGCTGAGGCAGAAGAATGACTTGAACCTGGAAGGCAGAGGTTGCAGTGAGCTGAGATCATGCCACCACACTGCAGCCTGGGTGACAAAGTGAGACTCTATCTCAAAAAAAAAAAGTTTCTACCAACATTCATGCTATTTTATGAGAAAATATAGTCTATTTGGAGGGTGTTTACTAAGTGGTGCATTATTCTTAGTATTTAGTTTTCCCTTACTTGTAGTAGGCTTTTATTGATAGCTGTATTAAAGGATTTCTTGAGCAAATCACTTTTTCTTACTGAAATTCAGTTTCCCCACCTGCAACATGTGTGAGATAATCTCTCCCCATCCTGCCTCAAAAGCTGGCACAAGTGTTTGTGACCAAGGGAAGGAATCTTATTCCTGGAAATAGGTGCTATGCCTGCTTGCCTGTGTATCTCAGTGTGTGCACACATGTGTCTGTTGCCACAGGGGACTGGACTCAGTTCTGTGTGTGTCTATCTCTGGCCTGGGAGTTTCTAGACCATGGGAGAAAATTGCATGTTGGAGTCCTAACAGCAACGGGCATGGAGCTTTGCCCTGTGCAGAGGCTCAGACTATGCTTATGGGTTTGTGTACACAGGGGTGATCCACACACGTGCATGCATGTTGATTCCTCAGTGTGGCCCCTGCTTCCTAATCTCAGCAATGTCTCGCACCTCTCACTGTCTCTCCTTGCTGAGACAGAAAGGGATCCATTTAAAAGTGAAGCTGTGCTCATTTTTTATCTTTCCAGATGTGATCCTCAAGGTGGTGGACAACAGAAAGAAACAGGAGTTGTTGTCCTACAAAATCCCCATCAAGTACCTACGTGTCCTCCACCCCTACCACTTTGAGCTGGTGAAGGTGAGTCACAGGCCTGGGAAAGTGTGGGGAGAGCAGGTGGGAACCATCTTGAATGTCCCCAGTCATTCCCTCAGAGAAGCTCTGAACATTCCCCACCCACCCACAGCATGACACATCTAGGACCATGTGGGGCTCAGGAAACATAGCTCCTGGTACATACACAGGAATGATGTCTACAAGAATTTGGAATTCTCCAAATTCATCTCTGTAAGAGAGCTGATTATTATAGGACAATTGCCACATTAAATGAATATACCAATTAAAGATAGATTTTGATTACATAAATGTTAAAAGAGTGGATCTAAAAATCAAAGAAACACAATATTTACAGAGTACCTGCTGCTTCGAGGCCCTGTGCTAGACACTTCACACTCCCTCTCTAATCCTCCAGGTAAACTACATTTTGCAGACATGGGACTGGGACCCGGGGAGAAAAATCTCCCCTTCCTGAGTCACAGAGCAAGTGAGCGGCAGAGTTGAGGATGAGCCCAGGTCATGCTGTCTCCCAAGCCAGTTCCTTCTGAGCTGCCTCCACATGCTGCCTTGGTCAGAAGGCCCAGGAGAGTTGGGGGTTACACGGCATAAAGCATTCCCTGGAGTGAGCAACTGGGTCCAAGCCATGAACTGAGGGGCCTGAGGCTCCTCACTCCAAGGTTGGGCCTCCAAGGCCAGACCCCTGCCTGTCCTCCCTCCTAGTGCTAAGGGGTAAGGGGTACAATTCACTCTCATTACTCAAGGACTTATGAAGCACCTACTATATGCCAGGCAGTGAGCCAGAGATGAACAGAAGCATCACATTCCCCTCCCCACTGTGCACTCCAGACCCTGATAGTGGTTGAGAGTAAAGAACAATGTGAAGCCCGATTTGTCGGGGGTCCTAGCCCAGGTTTGCTGCCTCCTAGCTGGATACCCATGGGAATCCACTTAACCCCCAGGCCTTCATCCTCATCAGCAAAGCTGGCACAGTCATTTTGAGGATCCCATGCAATGGTAGGCAAAGTTCCTGGCACACAGTAGGTGCTCAGTTTGGTCAGTTCCCCTCCCCCCATCCCTCCTCTGGGCCAGCACTGAACTTTTTTCTAAGCAATTCTTCAATCATGGCACCAGGGGGCTTTACCTTCCCTTAGGCCCCATGATGAACCCCAATCCCAGGGCTTCAGGATGGGCCAGGTAGGAAAGTAAAAGAGATGCACCACTCACCCTGGGAGACTCAGCACTTGAGCTGTAATTCTGGGGGCATCACCCAGGCCCCCTGGCTGTCTGTTCACTTACAACCCAGGCCTTGTTATCACATCTTTACTGGAGAGCAGACAGGCAGTGGTCCTTGTGAGGGTGATGAAATATTCAAATGGAAAAGGGAAGATTTATTATATTGATCTCCTTGGAAGGGCTCACAGGGACCATGAGCTTTAATTATCAGCTCGGAGCCCCAGCGGAGCAATGCCAAGTGATTGTCTGCAGAGGGCTGGATTTATGGCCAGGATCTGCCCCTTAGACACTCTCCTTCCTCTGTTTCTTCTGTCCCCACCCTGTCTCCAGCCCACCCAGTCTGGGAAAGCTGATGAAGCCACTGCCAAGACCCAGTTGTATGCCACAGTCGTTCGGAAGAGCAGCTTCATCCCCCGCGACATCGGCTGCAACCACACAGCTCTGGAGGTACCAGAGCTGGGGCCCTCTGGGGTGGTGGGTGGAGTGGGAAGGGGCCAAACTTTGAGCAGGCCCCACGCCTTGCCCTTGGCCCCCACTAGCTGGCCTGAGGGTATGGAGCAGAGATATCAAGAATGGAAAAAGTAACCAGGCCTTTCCAAAATAGCAAAAGGAGTTTGTGAAGACAAGCCCTTTGGCAGGGATGACAAGGATGAAGATGCTCAAGCCTCTTCTCCTTCCCTCTCTGCCTTGGAGGTGAGGGGCAGGGGCTCAGCCACACCACTGCTCCTCGTGTACCATCTCTGTGCTGCAGTGGGGACCAGAGCATCCCAGAGCCTTATGTCTCCCCAGATCTTATGCTAGGGGCAGGGGAGAAGCCCTGTGCTCCCCCTTAGCCCATAGCCCAGCTGTTTCCTGTTCTATTCTTCCCCTCCTGGGATAGTGCCTCAGCCCCCCAAGCAAAAGTTTAGGGCCTCCTTGAGCTTTCCTTCAGCACCGTGTCTAAAGAAGTTTGACTGGTCTACTGATTAGGTATTCAGTTCATTCATTCATTTATTCATCCAGTAACTGTTTACAGAGCCTCTTCCATTAGCTAGGACAGGGCTGGGCCCACCTTAGGTCTGGCCACCAACCCTTGACCCATCACCATCCACCCGCTAGGCCAATTAGCAGCTTTGGGAGGAACTCTTGATGCTCAAAGCAGACATGATCCAGGGACCTGGCCCCTCTCCCATTCCCCCAGCTTTCAAACTGCCCATGGGTGACAGATTCAAATTCAGCTATAGCCTGAGTATAATCAGGGTGAGAGCCACAGGACCGAAGCTCTGAGTTTCCACCTACCCAGACTTGGCTGATCTGTTCTTATCCTTCCCACCTCCACTACTTCCCACCCACCAGCACTGTGAGCCTGGCAGGGGAGGAAGCATTCTTTTGCCCTCTTTCACAGCCTGGGACACTGAGACCTAAGGGGAGCATGGTATGGGAGCCAAAACTCCTAACCTACATTTCTACTCCCCCACAGCCACCCCTCCGATGCCAGCATGTCAGACCTACAGGCGCTTTCTGCTCCCTGACACCTTCTATCACACCCTTTCCTGAGGACAGCCAGCAATTCACACACACACAGAACAAGGAAGAGGGGCAACAGCCTGGCCTTGTGGTCCCCAGGCCGCACCCCACAGGGAGGGGGCCACATCCCCAAGACCCAGGCAGAACTTTAGGGCTGCCCCACCCCACCCAGCCCTCTGACTTGCCTGGTAGAGCGGTAGAGTGGGGGCTTTCTCTGGCCCACAGCACCTTGCCCATTCTCCATGCCCTCTCCATCTGTGCGACGGGTATGGCCACAGAGCAGCTGCCTGCCCCTGATGGTGAGCGCATGGCAGGAGCAGGAACTTCTGCTACTTCCCAGGCTGTCATGAGCAGGTGTACTTGGGCAGCTGTCTCATTCACACCTGATCAGAGTCCACACAGAACAGATGCAAATTAGCTGCCACCACCCCCTTTTCAGCCTTACATCTGCTGGGGAGCCTGTGAGCAGTAGGGCCTGCCAGCCTCCATTGAAATCCCTCAGCCCCAGACCCCCGACCCCAGACCCCTCCAAAGTGTGAAATGTACCATCAGAGATTCAATCCTTTGAATGTGGTGAAGGAATTCAGTCTCCAGAGCCCTCAGTGAGAGCTGCAAGGCCCTAAGGACTATTGTACGTGCCCATCAGCTCACACCTGTGTGGGGTTAGAGGTTGAGCAATCAGCTGAGATGGGTATTGAAAGAGGAGCCTGAGAAGAGGGTGTGGAGGAAGAAAAGGGAAGATGATCCAGAACAAGCCCCACTCCTGGGCCCTCTCCTCCCATTGAAGGTCAGAGCTAGAAACTCAGGGGAGATTATGGTTCAATCCTTCCATGCACAAGTGGGGAAACAGGCCCAGAGGCAGGAACTCGCCAATGTGACCCAGTTGGAGCGAATGGCTGAGCTGGAATAGACCAGTGAGGACCTCTTCCCATCTCAAGCTATGCCTGGGGCAGAGTCCGTCAGCTGTGTCCAGAGCCCCTTCCTCTTCCTGCTTCTCTTCCCATCAGCACCACAGAACCAGGATCCAACACATCCCCCAAGACCCTCACCCAGACCACTGCCTGCCTTCTCCCCTTCTTCCCCTTGGGTCTTTCTGTTTCTCTGTCTCTCCTTCTTTCATGCTCATAAACACAGGAAGGGTAAACCTTTTCCTCCATTGTTCCCCTCTTTTCTCCTTCATTCATATGATCCTCACTTTATTTTATTTTATTTTTATTTTTATTTTTTTTGAGATGGAGTCTTGCTCTGTCACCCAGCTAGAGTGCAGTGGCACGACCTCAGCTCACTGCAACCTCCACCTCCTAGGTTCAAGCAATTCTTCTGCCTCAGCCTCCTGAGTAGCTGGGATTACAGGCATGTGCCACCAGGCCCAGCTAATATTTTCATATTTTTAGTAGAGATGGGGTTTCACCATATTGGCTAGGCTGGTCTTGAACTCCTGACCTTGTGATCTACCCACCTCGCCCTCTCAAAGTGCTGAGATTACAGGCGTGAACCATCGTGCCCAGCCCATATGATCCTCATTTATCCACAAGCAGATATTGAGCTCTTTTCTATGCCAGGCACTTTTGTTAAAACCTAGGATGACAACCGTGAATGAGACAGACATGGTCCCTGCTCATGTGGAGCTTGGGATCTAGCCAAATAGACAGAAAAGAAATGAGAATAAACACAGGCTATGATGAGTGCTACGGCAAAGGGAATCCAGCAACTGAGATGGGGAGGACAGGGTGGGCTACTTTATTAAAAATGGTCACAGGAGGTTTCTCAGAGGTGGTGATGTTTAAGCTACAGGATGAGAAGGAGTCAGCCATGATGGGTTGGTGGGAGCTGCGGGGGGTCTGGACAGAGGGATCAGCATGTGCGAAGACCCTGTGGCAGAAATAAGAGGGGCGTGTGGCAGGAGTAAAAGAATGTGGAGCAAGAAGATAGGGACTGGGGGCCTGTCGGGAGACGCGACAGAGGGGCATGCGGGGTGTCGGGCAGGAAAATAACGTGACCCAGTTCATTTCTAACAAAAGCATGTTTGCCATCATGTGTCAAATTGCCTAGGAAAGAGAATGGATTAGGGAAAGGAACAGAAATGGAGAGGCCAGTGAAGTGGCAGAGGAATCGGAGGAGCAGGAGGAATGAGAGCCGAGTGGGAGGTGGGTGAGGGCTGAGGGAGAGTGGGAGCCATTGGTGGATACAGAGTGAGGGTCAAGGTCCAGGAGATCAGGGGCTCTTGGGCTGGCAGCAGAGGCACATGGGGACAGACTCCCTGTCTCCCCTGTCTGCCTTCCAGTGTCCCCAGGCCCAGGCTGAGCAGGAGGTCAGTGAGGGTTGGAGCAAGATGACGCTGTCCACTCCTGCTTTGTAGCCTCCTGCTGCAACCCCGCTCTGCTCTCTGAAAGCTGCGCCAATAGAAGCCCGGAGGAGAGGAGAGGGCAGTCAGAACTGGGAGGCAGGGAAGCCCTTAGCGGGTGACAGAGGACTGAGGAGGGAACAACCGAGGGCAGTCAGGGGAGTGACAACTGGGATCTGATTAAGAAAGAATAGCCCAGAGATGTGGATGCTGTGATCCTGTTCCAAACCAGTACTTCCTGGGGAAACCAGCAAGGCAAGGGAGCAGGCACCAGGGTGATGGGCGCCAGGGAGGCCAGGGGAGCCTGGCTGTGGCCACTGATCTCAGGAAGTTCAGTATGGCTGGAGAAACCAGACCTGGGCTTCTTGTCTTTTGTTTATAAAGTGCTCTCTCACAAACGATCTAATCAGAGACCCCTCTCATCCCTGAGACGAGCCTCATTTGACTGACAGAAACCAAGGAGCTGGAACACCTAACCCTACCCCTAGCCCTACCCCTCCCCAGGAGCCAGTGGAGGGGCCGAGGTTAGAACACAACCTCCCTTCCCAGGCGCCAACTCTCATGGCACCCTTTGTCCCCAAAGGAACTAGTGTAAGAGATCCATTGGTAAATCCCAGGACAGAAAGCGGGGGTAGTTGCCTCAGCTAGGCAGAGAAGGCTTCCTGAGAGAGGGCAGCCTGGTGCAAAGCAAGAACCGAGTAAGGCAGGGAACAGGGAGGAGCAGGTGTCAAGTGTGGAAGCAGCCATGAGCTCACGGATGGGGAAAAAGAGGGTAGGCAGTGTGGCTGGCTATCTCTGGAAGGTTCCAAGGCCACATGGGGTTCACCTGCCTCCTCTCCTCTCCAGATCTTTCTCCGGGGAGTCAACGAGCCCCTGGCCAACAACCCCAACCCCATGGTGGTGATTGCCCGGGTGGTTCCCAACTACAAGGAATTTAAGTGAGTGGGGCCCAGGTGGGCATGGGCGAGGAGGGGAGGGCAGAGGGCAGAGGAGGGGGCGAGGCTGTCATTGCTGCCATGGGACCTCCGGAAACCCCTCCGCCTCTAAGGCCCTTCAAACCTCTCCACTGGGTCTGAGGTCCCAGTAAGCTTCCTGCAGCAGACCATGCCTTTCGTTCCCTAGGGAGAGCTCAGGCCCCTGGAAGGGGGCAGCTCATTCCTCTCCTGAGAGCAGGCTGGAGGGCAGGTGGTGGAGATGAGTGCCGATACCAGGCCTAACAGCTAGAGAGTGGGGGAAGGACAACAAGAGGGGTCCTCATTCCCTGCCCAGGGTTCCTCAGCCCCTCCAACCTGCCTCCCTGCCTCACACCCACCACCTCCACACTCCCCCTCCCACTCTAGCTCAGGGCCACAGGCTCCAGCCAGCGGTTGGCCCCAAAGGCCATCTTGGAACTTCACAGCCTTTAGTCCTGCCGGAGTCCCCTCCCTACTCATCCTGGAGGTCTCCCTGGCCCCAGCCACAACTCGTCCCCTCCTCCTCTAGACCTCCTTTTGAGTCTGTTGGAGTCACAGTCCTCAGGAGGACATTCATACTTTGCCACACAGTGGGAGAGTTCCCCTACGAACATGTGCTCTCTGCCACAGCACCGACTCCTGGGAGTCAGGGTCTGTCTTGGTCACTTCCAACTGGCCCTCATGGCCCAAGATGACTCCCCTGCTTCTCTGTATCTCCTGTTGAGTTTTTTCGACCTATGAAGCCACCTTGCTTGTTGGAGGAAGGAAGATGACTGATGCACGCCCAGCCCAGTGGTCCCCACTTGTTATGAGGTCCAGGCCCAAACTCGGCGGGGTCCCTGCAACTCCCTTCTCTCGCATCAACCAGAATCAAAGCAGGGGCCCTGGGCTGCCAGGCTCAGGTGCAGAATCAAAGCAGGGGCCCTGGGCTGCCAGGCTCAGGTGCAGAGCCCAGAGCATTGACCCTGTCTCCCTGCCTCCCCAGGGTCAGCCAGGCCAACAGGGACCTGGCCTCTGTGGGGCTGCCCATCACCCCACTCTCCTTCCCTATCCCATCTGTGATGAACTTTGACGAGCCTCGCATCAGCCAGAACGGATGCCCTCAGGTATGTCTCCTCCCCAGTGGTTCCGGCTTCCTGTAACTCCCCCACACATTCACTGTTCACTCACTCAGTGAGTCGGTCAGCAGTTCCCTTGACTATTGAGTAAGAGTTGACTGAATTCCGCGGCATACCCAGGGCTGCACTCTCCTGTGCGGCAGAGAAACTGCCCTCCAGGAACTCTTGGTCTGGTGAAGATGGGAGTCACATGGGTAAAAAGGTTGAACATCAACACAAGATAATGTATAATCTAATAACAAACTGGGAGGGCTTGTCAGGGCTATGACATCAGAGGAGAGAAGATACAAAAGGGCAAATGTATGATTCCACTTATATGGGATACCTAGAATAGGAAAATTGAGAGTCAGAATGTAGAACGACGGCTACAGGGGCTGGGGAAGGGGAAGAATGGGGAGTTACAGGTCATGAGCACACAGTTTCTGTTTTGAGTGATGAAAAGTCCTGGAAATAGATAGTAGTGATGGTTACACAACAATGTGAATGCACTTAACATCACTGAACTGTACACTTAAAAATGGCTACAATGGTGAATGTCGTGCTATGTATATTTTACCACAATAAAATAAAAAAATTTTTTGAGGCAGAGCTTTGCTCTCATCTCCCAGACTGGAGTGCAGTGGCACAATCTCGGCTCACTGCAACCTTTGCCTCCTGAGTTGAAGCAATTCTCCTGTCTCAGCCTCTCGAGTAGCTGGGCTTATAGGCATGCGCCACCATACCTGGCTAATTTTTATCTTTTTAGTAGAGACGGGGTTTCACCATGTTGGCCAGGCTGGTCTCGAACTCCTGACCTCAGGTGATTCACCCACTTTGGCCTCCCAAAAGGCTGGGATTACAGGCATGAGCCACTGCACCCAGCAAAAAAAAAAAAAAAAAAAAAATTAATCAGAGGAGAGGGATGTAAAGCCTGGATTAAGGAAGGCAGTCTTGGTTTTTCTTCTCTTTTTTTTCTTTTTCTTTTTCTTTTTTTTCTTTTTTTTTTTTTTTTTTTGAGACAGAGTCTTGCTCTTGCTGCCCAGGCTACAGTGGCGTGATCTTGGCTCACTGCAACCTCCGCCTCCCAGGTTTAAGTGATTCTCCTGCCTCAGCCTCCTGAGTAGCTGGGATTACAGGCACCCGCCACCATGCCCAGCTAATTTTTGTATTTTTAGTAGAGATGAAGGTTCACCATGTTGGCCAGGCTGGTCTCGAACTCCTGACTTTGTGACCCACCCACATCAGCCTCCCAAAGTGCTGGGATTACAGGCATGAGCCACCACACCTGGCCGGCAGTCTTGAATTTTTAACAGAGAAAGGGTTGATACAGGGCAGGGCAATTGGGCACAGCAATAGCACAAGTGTGAGGTGGGGACACGCAGGCTGTGACTTATGTCAGGGCGGACAGGAGGGCCGTGTGTTTGAGTATGAGACTAGGGGCAGAGGCATGCACAGACCATGACTGAGTTCAGGGGAATAGCCAGATTGGTCTTTTCTCATCATCTGTGCTTCACTGCCAGCTTGCCCTACACGATGATCCCAACATTCCTAGGGGCCTTGGAGGACAGAGGGATTTTTGGAGGTCCCTCCTATTGTCTGCCCACCAATGTTCATGTCTGACATAGCAAAAATAGAACAAGACACCCCTTTGGAGCCCAGGCTTCATTTAAAGGCAAAGACATTAAAAGAAGGCTCAGACATGGGGTAGAGTGATGGTGGTGGGGAGGAGTGGGACAAAGGGGGACCCTGGGGACAGAGGCTTCAAACCCAAACCAATCCTTTGCCTGATTTCCCCAGAGTTACCTCACACATGGCCCTGCATTTGCCCAGAAAATTAAGAACCAATCAGCAGGCTATCCCAAGGGGCCCCAGGAGCTGCCTGCTTTAATGAGTGCACCCCCTCCCACCCCCAGGCTCTCTCTGGCTGCCTTTGCTGCCTAACTAATCTGGGTGGGAGAGGCACCACTCACTACACAGACTTGCTCCCAATGCCTTTTGCATGTGTGGGACCCAGTCCAGCAATGGCAGGACACCTGTTGAACATCACCTAACCCCGTGGCAGCTGGGCCAAGTTGGGAATTTGCTGGCAGCCGGCACAGAGGTGCCCAGGTGCAGCAGTGACAGAACAGGGGCAGGCTGCTGTGGTAAGGAGGGGTGGGGATTGCCTGGGCAGAGTCCTATCTGGAGGGGCACCAGCCAGCAGCCTGCGCTAAGACCTCACACAGACCCCTGCTCTGTCCCCTTTGAGCTTCAGTCGCCTCATCTCTACAGTTGAGGGGGTGGGATTGGACTTGGTAATTTCTAGGGCCTGCCCTCTCTGACATCTTGGGGGGCTATGATTTCTCGCCAATTGTCACCGTGCAAAGCGCTGTTTGACCTGGGTTTGACCCCAACTCTGTGACTTACAGGCTGCATGACCTTTGGTAAGCTGTTCCTTTCTCCAGACTCACTGATTCCAATCTGAAAGGAGAACTCAAAGGATAATCGTTGCAAAGTGTCCAGGTCCGAGTTAAATGGGTTCCACTCTTCACAGAGCTGTACCTCCCCTAGTGCCAGCATCCCCTCTGAGGCCAGCCTCACCACTGCTCTTTTCACATCTGGCTCCAAGTAACAGAAACCCCAACTTAGATCGGCTTAAATACTAAGGATATATATTGTCACACACCACATCAACTCACGACATAGAATGCTGCCAGAATTGGTGGATGCTCAGGCTCGGAAGCGTCCTCGAGGTCTCAGGATCTTTCCAACACCCCAAATTACCATCTTCAGCTGGCTCATGAGGGCACCTCACCCAAATAAAATGAAAGACCAGCAGAAAAGAGGCAGCCTTTTTTTTTTTTTTTTTTGGAGACTAGGTCTCTGTCCCCCAGGCTGGAGTGCAGTGGCGTGATTCTGGCTCACACTGCAACCTTTGCCTCCCGGGTTCGAGCAATTCTCCTGCTTCAGTCTCCTGAGTAGCTGGGATTACAGGCAAGTGCCACCTCGCCCAGCTAATTTTGTATATTTAGTAGAGATTGGGTTTCACCATATTAGAAAGGCTGATCTTGAACTCCCGACCTCTGGTGATCCGCCCCCTCTTGGTCTCCCAAAGTGCTGGGATTACAGGCCTGAGGCATCGCACCCAGCCACAGCCCGTCTTCTTGTAGGTGGTTTTAAGGAGCAACTGGAAACCAACCTCACCCAGCCATCCCTCAGCAGACCTCCTTCCTGTCTCATTGGCCGGGATTGGGTTACATGAACTTCCTTGAGCCAATCACTGAGGAGGGGTGTGGCTCTGCCTTGCTGGTATTAATGTGTAAGGTTATGGAGGCGGGGCCACCCGGACCCAAGGGCCATCTCCTGGCGATGAGGCAGGGAGGGGCATGGTGGTGGGCTAGGTGGCCCTCAGTGGAGCCTGGTGATGGCAAAGCCTGAACTGGTGAGTTAAGGGATAGATGGCAGGTCGGACTTCACCTGGTCTAGCCTGCTGGAACCAACATAGGGTGGGCGGTGTAAGTTACTCCTGCCCCAGCACCTTGGAAGGGGCCCATTGCCCAAAAAGCTGCTCCTGTGGTTCTGGTCTCCTACAGAGCTAGAGTGGAGTTCCGGGAAGCCATGTGTGCCCACCACCAACTCCTCCTCTCTCAGCCCCACAGTTGGCTTGTCTCCTGGGGCCCCTTCCATCCCCATAGACCCTGCCCTAGTGCTGGCCTCCCCTCAGGTCCCTGCCATCCATTCTCTGAGGAGCAGCCAGGGTGTCCCCTGCCTAGCCCCTCCCCTGGGCCCCTCGTCACTATCACGACAAGGTAAAGCCCCACTCTCAGCCAGGTCCACAGGCCCTGTGCCCTTCAGCCTCCTAGCTTATGACTCCAGCTCATACAGACGTTCTGCAGCCCCACTGGACGGCTTGCTGTTCTCCACACCCATGCTGCCCCCTCCCACCTCCAGCCTCCACCTCTATTGCACTCTCAGCCTGGAATGGCCTTCCTCTCTTTACCTACTGCCCTTGTCCTTCACGTCCTCCCTGAGGAATGGGGTCAGAAGTCATGGCTTTCTCCTCGCACACCCCAGCTCCCACAACCACAGCTTGCTTAGGACTCCACATATTTGCGAGTGTCTGTCTGTCTGTCTGCCTGTCTGTCTGTCCCCTATCCTCTTGGAAGACGGTGAGCTACAGGGTCGGGGGCAGAGTCTGGCTCTAGCAGCACCCCACAGGTATCTGGCATGGAGAAGCCCTCCAGAGTCAACATTTGCTGAGTTCAGTGGAGTTGAACTTTCATCTTAATAGCAAAACATCCATTGTCTCCTTTAACCTCACAACAGGCTTTCAAAGTGAGGAGTTTGAGGCATATCCCAATTGGATAAGGGGAAAAGTAGATCCCAAAGAGCAGAAGGGACTTGAAGGTCACATGGCAAGGTTGAGGCAGACCCAGGCCCAGAGCCAAGGGGTCCTATCTCTCTAGATACCCCAGCCCAGCATCTGCTCCCAGCAACTACTCCTCCTGATGGGGCCACTATGCCTGGGCAGAGCAGGCAGAGGTGGGTGTGGGTGGGCCCAGGGGAAATGAGGCGGGGGGTTGGGAGGGCATGGAATGAAGGCTCTGTCCCCAAGGGGAAGCAGGTCTGCCTCCATGGCTGGGGGTTAATGGCTTTTCTGAAGATCACAGCTGAGGGTTAATGACATTCCGTAATTCCACCACCGCTGTGGCCCTTTCCATTAGCATCTGCAGGCAATGCCTGCCTCTCCCAGCCCCCACCCTGCACACTCATCAGCCACAGCACCCTCACCGGGACTCTGGCATCAGACTGCAGGTCTTCTAACTTCGAGTTCCTCTAACTTCGAGTTCCCACCACTCCTGCCTGCACATACACAAGAGAGGCTGACCCTCCCTCCCCAATCCTAAGTCTGAAGGGATCTTTCCTAGGTGACTTGCCCTGGGAAACTACTCAGGGAAAGGGCTGTTCCTTATTGGGCAGGCAACCACTCACCACCTCTGGCTTCATAGGCTCCATACAGACACATGGGTAGGTCCCAGAAAGGGTAGCTAGCATCTACTAAATAACCTTCTTCCAGGGCAGTAGCAAGGTATGGGCAGCAGGGGACTGAGTCACAGGTGCCCCAATGCCTGGCAGACAGTCCCAGCCAGGTGGACCCTCCTGCACCCAGGAGAATGGGGCGGCTCTGGGAGGGACATGGTTTGGGGATCAATCTTGAAAGATCACTCCCAAGCCCCACAGAACTCAGAAGCAACTTCTCTCACCAGACCTGTTGGCCAAGCTCCCGTAAAAAGTGGGATGCTCCCATCACTGCAGTCTCTGTTCAGGTGTCCAGGGCACCCTAGTCCTGAAGTGATTGCAACCCATCTCCCCAGGGCCAGGGGCAGACACAGCTGAGCCTCGGGCTGAGCCTGGACAAACCAGGCCCATTAGTGTGACCGTCATCAGCACCCTGCCACTGTGGGGGAGTGGACCTACGCTGATATTTCATGATCCTGCATCAATAACTCCTGGAGCCGCAGTGCATTTGTGCTGACCTTTTCAAGCAATGACTGATTCCTGCGGGGCAGCAGGAGGTGGGAGCGGCCACTACTGTTGCTGACAGTCCCTGGCTGGGGAACAGAGGCAAGGCAGTCACTCAGTGGGTCTGTGGCAATGATCCATAGCCCCGCGCTGTGCTGGGACCCTGCAGGGCTGCCGGCTGGGAGTTACAGGCTGATGGCCATCTCCCATCTCCCACCTTCTGGCCTTGGCAGATGCCAGGCTTCCCCCTGGAGCCTCTCCTCATTTCAGGCGTCCTCTGCACAAGATGTGCTCAGTGCCACTCCACATGTTTGCTTGTGCTGTTTTCCCATCCTGAAGACCTTTATCCCTCTCTTCACCCAGCCAGACCTTCTTTCAGAGCCTTTCTCTCGTTCTGCTTCCTTCAAGGAGGCTTTTCTGACCACCCACAGGAACATTTCATATAGCTCTCTTATTGGGCAGTGCTACAGTTAATACTGTCTTGTTTCATTGTTTGAATCATACCCATGTGTGTGCCCTAACTGCTGGCCTAGGGTGCCATCAAGTCCCCCGAGTTCCCACTGGCCCACACTGTGGGCACAGGGAGGCTCTGTAGTCTGCAGAGCTGTCTTGGCCTCTGCAAGGGGCCAGGGAAACTGTGTGGGGCAGAGAGGGGCTGGTGACAAAGACAGAGGTCATGTCTAACATCTGTGACACCACCAGCCACGGGTGTGAACACGAGTGCAACACTTTAGGAAAACAGTTTACCAATAATGAATAAGGTGTCCTCAAATGCACACGTCCTATAACCCAGCAATTCCATTTTAGGTACTAAATTGTACTAAGGAAGTAATTTGCGATATGAAGATATGTAGCAGAGAACTTTCAATGCAGTGTTATTAAAGGGAAAAATGGGAAGGGCGACATCAGGGCACTCGGACATGACAGAATATCCTGAAGTTACTAAAGTCATGGGTGACGAGTTTTCTGTGACTTTGGATATGCTTAGGTTTTACTGGCAAATGAAAAAGGCAGGATGCTAGAATGGCGATTATACATAAAGTACACACAGAAAAAATCTAGGAAGAAGCACAGTTTTATGAACTGTGTTTATCGTAGGAACACCGGAGGTGTTTTTCTTCTTCCTATGTTTCTGCACTTTCCTAAATGTATTTATTACGTGTGTGTTGCAGTTATTTATTTATTTATTTATTTAGGGACAGAGTTTCCCTCTGTCACCCAGGCTGGAGTGCGGTGGCACAATCTCAGCTCGCTGCAACCTCCACCCCCCGGGGTTCAAGCAGTTCTCCTGCCTCAGCCTCTTGGGTAGCTGGGATTACAGGAGTCCCCCACCACACCTGGCTAATTTTTGTATTTTTAGCAGAGACGGGTTTTGCCATGTTGGCCAGGCTGGTCTTGAACTCCTGACCTCAAGTGATCCACTTGCCTAGGCCTCCCAAAGTGCTGGGATTACAGGCATGAGCCACCACGCCCAGTCAGCTTGCTTTTATAACTGGGAGAAACTTTGTGACAAATATAGATACACACAACCAAATATCTGAGTATGCCTTGATTTGGGAGAAGCTGTGGCCCCCACCACCTGCTCCTACCTTCTCCCTCCAGCTGTCCAAGCCTGGGGGACCCCCAGAGCAGCCCCTATGGAATCAGTCCTTCCTCTTCCAAGGCCGAGATGGAGCTACCAACTTCTCAGAAGACACAGCCCTGGTGCTGGAGTACTACTCCTCAGCTTCAAGTACGTGACCCCTGGTGCCTCACCAGGGCAGCCATGCCTCAGGAGATTTGTATTATGAAAGGGTGTTCAGACCATCCCACCTCTGCCTCCCACAGGGATGGATGGTTCCCAGGTGCCCAGGCAGCTTCCTAGTGCAGGCAGAGGAGAGCTGGCTGCATTCCTTGTCCACAGGCCAGGACACGTGGGCCTGTCCCATACTAGGTCTTAGCCTCAAGCTTTGTTTTATTGCACCCATCAGTGATGGGGGAGGGCTGGAGCCCTCAGAACTCACAGAGAGGGGAGAGGAAGATGGGCTTCAGAGACCAGCTGATCCACAGTCTTCTGCACGGTGGGATTGAAGCCCCCAAAGGGCAGAGACTAGGTTGATGTATATAAATTCCCAGACACACAGAGTATGTTTAGAGTTAGCTTTGAATTCACAAAGCCCTAAAAATGAGAAGAGGATGTATGTGCAGGGAAAGGCCAGGAGGCAGGAAAGCAGGTGGTGGGAGACAGGAGGACTGGATGTCAGGTATTAAAGCAGAGGCCGAAGTGGGGGCTTTGGCAGGAGCCCCAGTTGATCTCTCCCACACAGTGAAAGGCAGCCAGCCGTGGACCCTCGACCAGCCCTTGGGCATCTCTGTGTTGCCGCTAAAGAGCCATTTGTACCAGAAGATGCTGACAGGGAAAGGCTTGGATGGGCTTCACGTGGAGCGGCTCCCCATCATGGTGAGCCCCCTGCCCTGAACTGGGCCCCTGGCATGCCACCTGGCCCCACCCTGCCTCACCCTGCCCCACCTCACCACACCTCCATAGGAGAATTTGGCTTCTCCAGAAGCTTCTGTCAAGGCACCCACCAGGGAAGCCACCCAGTCTAGGAGTGAGGAGCTCCCTGAAACCCCAGAAGCCAGTCTTGCCTCTGGGACTATGACGAACCAAGCCAGAGAAATTGCCCCTGAGCAACTTGGGAGACAAGTACAGGGAGACCCCATGAGACAGTACAAGTGCTCAGGCTTTCAGACAGCCAGACCCAGGTTCAAATCCTGTCTTGGCCCCATCCTCACTGTGGAAATTCAGGCACAATGGTTAACCACGAGAGTCCTCGTCTCTAAAACAGGAGCAGCATGCCAAGTACACAATTTCTGTGTATAACAAGAGAGTTCAGAACTCAGGCTCTAGAACCAGACTGTCTGGGTTCAAATTCTGGTTCCACCACATACCAGCTAACATGACCATGGGAAAACTACTTAAAGTGTCAATGCCTCAGTTTCCTTGCCTGTAAAATGAGTACACGGCAATAGCACTTTTTTCATAGCGTTGCTGTGAGATTTCATGAGAAAACCCATGGAAAGCACTTAGAATAAGTTCTCAACAAGAATGAATAATATTGTTACCATCGTTCTCTATTTCTATGCCACCATTTCCCCTAAAATACTTCTGGCCATCCTGACATAATAGACCTCAACAAATGAGAATCTCTCTGTCAGATGAGCCTAGTGGTGCCAGGCAGGTCTCTAGAGGGGTTTAGAAGGGATGGTGTGGAGGTGGTTTGCAGAAGCAGGAGGCCAGCTCCCACCTCCCTCCCACCCTCCTAGGTACAGCCCCCAGGTGACACCTTCCAGAGAACTCCAGAACAGTAGGTGGGGCAGAGGCGGAAGCTGCCCTGGCCAGCATGGTCTGAGTGCTCCCTTCTCCTCCCCAGGACACCAGCCTGAAAACTGTCAATGGTGAGGCCCCCACAGTGGATCTCTCCTTCCAGCTGCTTTCCTCCGAGGTAAGGCTGTGGGCCAGGGGAGGGTCAGGGCCAGCAGGCGCATGTTAGTGAGATCCAACTTCCTTCACAATTGCTGGCTTTGTTCAGGGACTTCCGGGGGAATGGGACTACTACTTTGGATGGAAGCATCTAAGGGTGATTTGAGACTCCAGAAAAACAGAGAGAACGCTGAGATTAGGAAGAGGAGAGCTGCGAGCAGAGGGCCACCCAGACCTGGGAGTCAGCCTCTGACCAAGCCCAAGCCAAGTCTGGCTCACTGGGATCAAGGTTCTGCAAGGGTGAGCTAGGATATCAGTTTTCTATTGCTTTATAACCAACTTAGCAGCTTAAAATCATGCCCATTTATTAGCTGACACTTCTATAGGTAGGTCCTGTGGCACAGGGTGGCTGGAATCAAGATGTTGACAGGGTCGCATTCCTTTCTGGGGGTTCTGGGGAGGAATCCGCTTCCAAGTCCATTCAGGTAGCCACCACAATCCAGTTCCCCGCAGTGGCGGACTCACAGCCCGGTCTCCTTGCAGGCTGTCAGCCGGGGCGGCTCTCAGCTCCTGAAGGACGCCCGCATGCCCCCTCACAATGGCCCCGTTCATCTTAAGCCAGCAGGCATGTCCAGTCCCCGTCACACCTCAAAACTCTGACTTCCTCTTCTGTCAGCAGCCACAGAAAACTTTTAGAAGTGCTTTTAGAGGGGCTGGTATGACAAGGTCAGGCCACTCGAATCATCTGCCTGTCTTAAAGTCAACAGTGACGTATAACAAACATCATCCCAGGTTCATCAGTCATCATATTCACGGGTTCCAAGAATGAGGGTGTAAAATCTTGGAGGCCTGTTTTTGGAATTCTGTCTGCCACAGCTGGGTCGGTCCAAATGTGAAGACACCCAGGGCTGAGCCCTGCCTGCTGGATGAGCCTCGATCCCTCTAGCTAGCTACACCTGGTCTCAGCCCAGCTTAGACCCTGACCCTGCTCACTTGGCTGCAGTGCACATGCCAGGCACCTGCTGGACTTTCCCCCTTTCCTCTCAGTGGTGCTGGGATGTGGGTAGTTTAGGACCATGAACCCAGAAAGTGTTTGCAGGGACTAATGTCCGCACCAACCCACTCCTGCCTTCTTCCCACGCAGGAAAAATATCTACCAGCTCTTGGCTCTGTGACCTCACTCATGAAGAACACAGGCAATCCTATGGTGTGGAGTATGAGGAGTATATCTGGGCTGGTACCAGCCTGAAAGTGCTTTTACAAGGCCTCTGGAGAGGGTCTGAGACCCCCACTGGCACTCTCTGCTATAGGTATTCAGGATTGCCCTCTCAAGGGTAGAAGCAACAAACCCCAAGAAAGAGGCAGCAGAATCTTGGAGAGAAAGGTCACAAACTTCCCAGTTTGGAGCCCAAACCTCTGGGGCCTCTTCCCAAGGTATAGAGTCTGCCTGTGGCCACTGGCCACTGCCAGCCCCTCCCCACCTCCCTCTGCCTCCTGCCCCTTCCACTGGGCATATATATCCTAGGACTAAAAGGAGCGTCAGGTGCCCCTTGTCAGGGGACTGACTAGTGGGCCCAGGCAGGCAACAGGCAGGTGGGCAGAACAGTTTCCCAATTGCCCAGGGGCTGGGCACAAAGGTCTCCAGTAATGAATTATTCACCGGAGCTGTGCTAAGTGCAGAATTAATCCCTTTCCTTCCAGCTGGCGGCCTCACTAAATTATCCCTCCAAGTCATGCGGGAAAATGCTGCCGAATTCATTTAGCTGCTGAGTGTTTTGATCTAGGCCTTGTGATTTTAGCGTCTCCCTCCCCCAACCCCCTCCCCCTGGAGGCGGGTAAAAAACCTTTTAGTAATGGATTTCTGAGAAGAAAGGAAAAGAAAGGGGATCAGGATTGGGTGTGTACCAGGAAAATAGTACTAGCAGAAATTCAGATTCTACAGCCAAGAATGCGCGCGCGCACACGCACACACACACACACACGCACACTCTACATATACGCTGTCATTAATCACATGTGAATATCTACACACAGTCACAGACACACAGATGTGTGCGCACATACCTTGGCAAGAAGGACGCACACACTTAATGCATATGTACATGCTCTCACATACATGAAAACTGACACACAGGCGTTTTCACACCTGTAGTGGCAAACACAGAAGCTAAATGTCTTTGTAGTGGAAATATTTCTTGGTAAACTATCCGAGAATTGGCCAATAACTGACTCCCTTTGATTCCAGAATCTTAAAGACCAGGTTAGAAGCCTGAGTATAAAGTGCTAATGTGGTTAAATTAAATTCACTGTGAAGTCCTTGCAGCCACAGCACCCATTCATTCATTCTTTTATTCCATGTATATTTGATGAGGAGTCACTGCATGTCAGGAACTATGCAAGGCAAGAAGTAGAATTTTGGCTGCCATTGTGGATTGAAATGGGGAGAATGAGGGGTTGGCAGCCATGGACCTCATTCTGCTTTGAGCTCACACCTTCATTGGGCTTGGACATGGCTCTCTAGTGTCTGAGCCCTTTTGGCATCCTTCTCCCTAAGGAATGACAGAAAAGTGTTGAGAATTCATGAACAGGTCAGATGGCATTGCAGCTAAGTCTAAAGGGCCCCATCCCCTTCTCCACCCCTCATTACCACCTTCACTGCAATACCATCATTGTTCTCTATGCAACTGCAAACATTTATGAAGCACCCACTATGAGCAATTGCTGTTCTGGATTTTAGGAATATTACATTGAAGAAGAAGAAAAAAACCAATAAGGCCTTGTCTTCGTAAAGCTTGCGTTCTTAGCAGGGAGTATGGAACAGACAATAAACAAATAGTTCATAAGCAGATATCAGCTAATGATAAGGGGTCTGAGGAAATTCAAACAAGGTCACATGATACGGAGTCCTTGAAGGAGCTATTTGGACTCCTCATGGTAGCTGAGTACAGTTATGAGCTAAGCTGCTATAACAGAGATCAGGTTCCTGCCCCCTTATTGTTGCGCCTAAAGTGTTGCCTGCGACTTCATCATGGAAGGTACCTGGTATTCATCTCTGCATCCTAGACTTCGGGAAGGCAGCGGCAGGGCTGGGGCCATCAACTCTTCCACCCTTTAAATCAAATATTGCACAATGGGTCCAGAAGACACCACCTGACACCTGGAGGTCTTAGAGTCCTGTGGACACTCTAGCTGCCGAGGCTTGTGATAGTGGGCCTCTCAGGCCCCTTATTCACATGGTCAACAACTCCATCCTAGGGGCAGCTCTTTGCACGTGGTCAGACGTGATCAGTGCTGCCACAGAGCGGAAATGCTTCAGGAGAAATGAATGTGCATGCCCTATTTGGGCCCAGCCCCAGCCCGAGGACATAGGGCTTCCCCTATGAGCCTCCATGTCCAGGAGTTTCGGGCACAGGCTGTCCTGGATAATTGGACATTTTGGTGAACACAGCTTCCCCACACCCACCACCCCCACATCACCCATTCTCAGGGCTCTCAGAACCAGCATGGCGAAATTTGCAAATAGGCAGAGACAGAAGATGTCTCTCTCAACAGCCCACCCTGGACGGCAATCTCCTTGGCAGCAAGTGGTCATCCCAGCCTCTTCTCCTGCGCTGCCGTGATGGAGAGCTCACTACCTCCAGGAACAGGCCTTCCCATGACTGAGTGGTAGAAATGGCCACCCTACATTGAGCTCAACCTGCCTCCTGGGGCCCTCCCTCTGCCCCAAGCTCCTGGCTTTGCCCCTGAGGCTGCAGGGCAACCCCAGCAAGCCTCCTACATAGATCCCATAGTCAACCAACACTTTTGAGGGCAGACAAGATAACAAAGCCTGCAGTCTCAGTGAATGGCAAGAGGTGTTGGTCTCTGGTTTGGAATATTGCACTTGAAGGTGGCTGGTTCGTGATAGGTTCATTTTTTACCCTCTGGTGGGACTTCTCTAGTCATTTGCTGCTTAAAGTGATCTGCCTTAAGATGGTTTGTGTGTGTAGGTGAGTATATGAACACACACAGATCACACAAAAACTAGAAAAACATGTACACTCATATACAAAAACATACACACAGAAAACTTCCCTTTATTGCACATTCAGTGGGGGCTGGCCTTTGAGATCGATTAGGCTCTAAAAATCCATGAGTTTGGCTGGGTGTGGTGGCTCACGCCTGTAATCCCAACACTTTAGGAGGCTGAGGCGGGTGGATCACGAAGTCAGGAGTTCAAGACCAGCCTGGCCAATGTCGTGAAACCCTGTCTCTACTAAAAATACAAAAATTAGCTGTGGTGGTGGGCACCTGTAATCCCAGCTACTTGGGAGGCTGAAGCAGGATAATAACTTGAACCTGGGAGGTAGAGGTTGCAGTGAGCCAAGATGGCGCCACTGCACTCCAGCCTGGACAACAGAGCAAGACTTTGTCTAAAAAAAAAAAAAAACAAAAAACAAAAAACTCCATGAGCCTATGGCCACTCCACATACACACACACATAAACACATACACACACACTTTGGTCTCCTCCATTCCCCCTCTGATCTCGGCCTCTTCTCTTTGAAGAGTGTGATGTGGTCCCCGGGGAGTCTACACTTCCCCAGGCAAAGCAGCTTGGCTCTCTTAATGAACTGGTTTCGAGATCCCACAGTATCCTGGGTGCCCTCCAGCTTGCAGCTAGCCTCTTTGAAGTGAGGCCCACACTGACCAGGTTTTCTGAGCTGACCATGTGGATTGGAACCTGGGATGCACGCAGTAGGTGCTCATTGCATCGGTTCCTGCCTCTCTGCCTGGAATGCACCTCCCCATGAGGTGGGACAAGTTCATACCGTCATCTTGGTATACAGCAACGTTTCTCTTCTTGGGTTTAAGATTTGGGATCCATCGCCTTGCCCAGATGGGGCACCAGGCAGAAGTAGGGCCTCTCAGATGGGTGGCCACACCCTCCTCAGCCCACAGCCCCCAGACATGCTGGGAGGACTTGAAACCCCCTGGCTTCCTGGGAGTATAGAGAGGGTACATTTGAGGAGAGGTGGTGGTGACACCTGCTGCCACCACTGAGGGCAGGGGCAGCTGCCATGGTCCCATCTGACCTTCCCCCTCCCTCTTCCCCTCACAGGGAGGGAGTGGGGCAAGTCTTTGATGCTACTCTGGTGGCTTCTTTTCAGACTAGTTACAAAGATCTCTCTGGAGACCAGCCCAGAGTGAGGACGAGTGGCCACTTAGCAAATACAGAGGAGAGGGCAGGGGACAGGCAGCATCACGCTGGCTTCTGAAAAATGTTTATAGATTTTTTGTAAGCCACACATGACACTCCTGGGCTAGTCCTTAGAGAAACCACAACACAAACCTCCCTCCATTTCTTCCCCAAGCACAGCGGCCTGAATGGGCCAGTGCCCAGAACAGGACAGCTGTCTCCTCCACTGGTTCTGCCTTCTGAAGGCTGTTCCCACCCACAAGACTCCATCTCTGAAAACACTACCATAAGGATGGATCCAGAGAAAGAGACCCTTTCCCTGCCACCATCTCACACCATCCCTCATTGCCCTCCCTCCCACACACAAAGCCTCTGCCCGCCTGTCCTCTCATTGCCTCAGGTCAGTTGGCAGGAGGCAGAGGAGACAGATCCACCCCTTGCCCACAGGTGCCCTTTCCCTCACCTGCTCAGGTTCTAGGTCCAGTGTAGAGCTCTTCCCTTCCCATCCAAAGGAAGCTTAGAGCTGGGTGCAGTGGCTCTGGAGAGATTAAAATCTGTACACCTGTAATCCCAGCACTTTGGGAGGCTGAGGTGGGCAGATCACCTGAGGTCAGGAGTTCGAGACCAGCCTGGCCAACATGGAGAAATCCTGTCTCTACTAAAAATACAAAAATTAGCCGGGTGTAGTGTCAGGAGCCTGTAATCCCAGCTACTAGGAGGCGGAGGTTGCAGTGAGCCAAGATCGTGCCACTGCACTCCAGCCTGGGAAATAGAGCAAGACTCTGTCTCAAAAAACAAAAAACAAACAAATCAAAGGAAGCTTAGAATGGGGCGGGAGAGACATGAGAGTCTGTGCTTTCACAAGGCCAACCTGGCCCCCAGGTCACGGACTCTCAGTGTGGGAGCAGGGCTGGCCATCCCACCTCTCCTCCTACGCTGCCATGAGGGAGGCTCCTACCTGCTTTCCAGAATGCCTGAATCTCCCCATAGTGCTCCCTGCCTTGGGGACAATATTGGCCTCCCTTGGTGATCTTGCAACTCCCATGCTCCCCACTCCAGAGAAGGAGCTGAACGGTCCCTCCAGAACAGACACAGAGAGTTTGACAGACTCTACTTGGTCATTTCCCATGACAGAGAGCTCATTACCACCCAGAAAGGCCTCTCCATCCTCTACTAGCTCCTTTCTAAACTTCCTCTGTCTTCTGTCTCTCTTCAGTTTCCTCCCTCTGGCCCTGCCTTTTCCTCCCAGAGGCCCGCTCTAGAGAAGTCAGGGCCTGTGACCATGTCAGCCCTACTGACATTTGCAAACTATTTATGGCATCTCCAGCCTGAACCCACTCTCCTTCCTCTTCCTCTTTGTAGCACTTGGTTTCTGATTATTGTCCTGCTGGTTGCCTCCTCTTGACAACATTCCTCTTAAAGTATCCCCCAAAACTGTGGGGCCCAATCAGCATTAGAGGTAGAGTAGGACCATCACTCCCTCTCTCTGAATACGTTCTCCCCTTTGGTGCAGCTGAAGCCTAGCTTTGGTTCTATTTTAGCATTTATCAAAGCAGTGAGGGTCCGTTTAGAGCCAGAGTCTCACTCTGGCACATCAGTAGGCAACATGTCTGCATCTTGCCTCCCTGCTGTTCTATATTGAACTTAGACAGGGTTTCTCCCCTGTGGTGTTTCACCTTTTTCATCTCAGCCCATATTCTAAGCTTGAGATCATTCTGGACCCTGATTCTATCATGCAACACACAGTCCGATCTGTACCCCCAACCCCAAGCTTCAGGTCATCCGTGGAGGTGGCCAGGACACTTGAAGTGTTGCAGTGTCCACCTTGTAATCCTGTAGACCTGGGCTTGAATCTGGATCTTCCATTTGATCTTAGCCATCCTGAGTTTCACTGTTCTCATCCATAAAAGGGGATTGTAATCCCTACCAGCCAGGAACATAGTGAAGATTGAATGAGGGAGCGTGTGCAGATGCCTAACACAGTATCCTGCAGATGCTCGGTAAAGGATCTCTTAGTGTCGTTCACCCAGGTTTCTGACAAACGTACTGAACTCATCAGGGATGAGGACAGGGCTCCTGGGGGAGGGGAGATGGTAGAGCCCTGTGAACCCATCACTCGGCACCCGCCCCTCATGACAGCTGCTCCACCAGCTTCACATCCATAAAGACATCAGGAGGCCTTGTCAAGTGCTGAAGATAAACATCGCCAGCACCACATTTGGTCTCGCTGCAATTTTCCGAGAATAAAGAAATGGGAAAAGTGACAGACAATCATCTCTCCAGAAGCCAGATTTGCTAAAGTCCTCAATGTACCCTGCCCTGAGTTGGAGGCTGTGGAGCCTAGGAGCTCGCAGGCCACAGTGGGAAGGGCTGGACCGAGAGGCATACTGCTTCCAATTGCTAGTCATTCAGAAGACCTGCTTTAGCTCATCTCAAATGCCTCATCAGGCTGGGCATAGTGGCTCACACCCATAATCCCAACACTTTGGGAGGCCAAGATGGGCAGATTACTTGAGCTCAGGAGTTTGAGACCAGCCTGGGCAACATGGCAAAACCCCATCTCTACTAAAAACACAAAAATTAACCAGGCATGGTGTTGTGCACCTGTAGCCCTAGCTACTTGGGGGCACTGAGGCAGGAGGATTGCTTGAACGTGGGAGGTTTAGGCTGCAGTGAGCTATGATGGTGCCACTACACTCCAGCCTGGGCAACAGAGTGAGACCCTGTCTCAATTATTTTTTAAAATGCCTCACCAACCACAGGACCCAGTGTTGCCTTGAGAATGTGAGCCTACAACTCCCAGCTGCAGATGGAGTATATTAAGTCAGAATGCAGAGATGATTGAGGAAACTGGACTTTGGACACTCCCTTCCCTTACTCTGCTCTCCCTGTGAGCCCAGTGCATAATTGGTAGATTGAAGAAGGGGGAGGGAAGGAATAGAGAGAGACATGGCAGAAGCTTCTAGACAAAACTTCTCAGAAAATGGGAGTTGGTCTTGGGATTCCCCCCTACTCAAAGCCCAACCACCTTAGCATAGACCTCCCTTCAGTCCCTTCAGCCAAGATGTATCGCTGGCCCAGCCAAGGTCATTCATTCATTAACCATTTATTAGATTTCTTTTTTTTTTTTTTTTTAGACAGAGTCTCGGCCTGTCGCCCAGGCTGGAGCACAATAGCATGATCTTGGCTCATTACAACCTCCGCCTCCTGAGTTCAAACGATTTTCCTGCCTTAGTCTCCCCAGTAGCTGGGATTACAGGTGCCCGCCACCATGCCCAGCTAATTTTTGTATTTTTAGTAGATATGGGGTTTCACCATGTTGGCCAGGCAGGTCTCAAACTCCTGACCTCATAATCTGCCTGCCTTGGCCTCCAAAAGCCATTTATTAGATTTCTAACCTGTGCCGAGCAGTAAAGCACCCCGACAGATCACTACCACCCATCTTACGAAGGGTCCTGGTTGACATTGGTGCATTGAGTATACAGAGGTCAGGGGAAGTGTCACAGAAAGGCATGGTTTGAGCTCTGTTCCAAATAGTGGGTTGGAAATTGGCAAAGCAATGGTGCTTCAGGCAAAGGGACCCCCACATGCAAAGACATGGAGGCATGACAGTGTCTGGAGCACATGACATATGGGAACTGTAATGGGCAGTAAGACTAGAAAGCTAGATGAAGTCTAGATTGTAGAAGACCTGGGTGTTAGGGTGCAGGGTGAGGGCTTTGTCATAAAGTGGCAGGAAACTAAGAAAGGTCTTGGAGCAGCAGTAGGATGTGATCTCAACTATGTTGGAAAAGTCTCTCTGCATAAGAATAGAGGAACCCAAGGGAAAAAATTAAATTCAGAAAGCCAGGTTTCAGGGTAGCAAGAGTGAGCCCACAGTCAAACCACTGAGTCACAGGCAGGACTTCCATACTAAAATCCTCAACAGAATTTTTAAAAATTCTTATCAGTGGCTCAGCTCTCTTGGCCTCACAACTTGCTTTGGGATTAACCCTCTAACAAACACCACTTTCTGGCAAATGAATCATGGTCCCACCAAGGATTAACACTGGGGTCCTTCTTGGCTGGGAGACAAACTCAGAGCTTCAAACCACTGCAGCTACAAGAGCATGCAGGATGCCATAAATGAGGCTCGCTATATGCAGGGGAGGCAGCAAGCGCTCTTGGAGGGGCCTGTTGTCTGAGCTTCGCCTACAGCTGAAGAGATAAGAACCTACAACTGCAGCCACAGGAAATGACAAAGCAGTGACTGATCGGGGAGCTGCTGCACAGGGCTCATTACAGCGCTTGCCAGTGGGCGAGACACCCTTATCAGGGAGAAAATTGCATCAGGCCTCCTGAATTACTAGCGATTGGAAGCAGATTTCTTGGGACTCACTTTGTTAGATACCTAATGAGCGGGATACAGGCGGGCAGAGCCCAAAGCCGGCAGGGCGAGGGACAAATGTCTTTGTTAAACAGAATTTGTCAGTTTCCGCTCCAGGCCCCCTGGGGAGGGTTCAGGGCCAGCTAATTGAATTAAGAGCATGTGCGCTCCAGCGAGAAGGCTCAGGGCGGGGCGAGACGCAAGCAGGCCGGAAGGCGGGCACTTTCAGCACCAAGGACAGCAGCTGCAGCCTGGCTAGTCTGTAATTGCGGGGCAGGCTGAAACTGTTGCATTTTGCATGACTGGGGATCTAGGGGATGGAATGGGTAGGAGGAAGGCAGAGGATGTTGTGGGGAGGAGGGAGACAGTTGACCTAAGAAGCCTCAAGCCTGTGATGCCATTGGCCTGGTCTGTCTCAACAGACCCAACTCTGCTAGCAACAGTGAGTGCTGGGAGGAGTGAGGAAGGCGTGTCTTCTCCCCAACCATGGCACTTATATGTGGTGTGGGCAGATGCAGCAACACAGGGAGCAGTGGGCTGAATGCTGGGTCTGAGCTAGTGCGTGGCCATGCATCTCTTTGAGCTTTCAAAGTCAATCTCCAATTACAGTCTTAATGAACCAGGATGTGCTACAGCCACGAAGCCACAGGGACAGGGGCCACTTGTCAGCCCCAAGCTGCCCCAGCAGGCAAGGCTTGTCAAATACAGAAACAAACACGCAGGCTTGTGGGGTGGGCCAGCAGCTCCCACCCTACCTGGAGGAAAGGAGAGTGAGGCAAGGCTGGGCTTGATTAGGAGGAGTTAGTCTAGGGATGAGTTAGTCTCCAAGGCTCTCCCCATCCTTCACTGACTCACCATCTCCTATGGGTTGGCTCTTTCTATGGTCTCGAGCAGCCTGGCCCTCTCTGTGGTCTCAGGCAAGCTCCCTTCCTTGAGAAGCAAGGGGGTGAGGGCATAATTTCCTCCCCCAAATGTGAGCTGATTGAAGCTGTGGAGTCTGGAGATGTAATGCTGACCCTAAAGAAGGAGAACTATTAGGGAGAATTTAGACATGATGGGTCTCTTGGTGCCCCTCACCTCACATGACAAAAGCAACTCCCTCTGAGGTGCCCTGCAGGATCTGTGCTGTTTAGAGGTCTAAAGATTTCACTATAAAAGTTACCTCTCCACCTTGCCTCCAAATCCCAGGCCAGATGGATCCTGGCAAAGTTGAATGGGACAGGGGAATGGGAAGGTGGGCAGAGACATGCAGGGTGGGGAGGTACAGGCATGGAGCAGCCATGGGAGCAGATCCTGGCCAGGGTCAACCCCAGGGTAGGGCAGGACAGAACCATTGAGTCTGGCAGGCACTACAGGAAGGGTGGCTGAAGCAGGGATGGGCAGGATAGACTTAAAGTCCATAGATACTCTGCCTTGCCTGCCCTCCTTCCCAGAGCCCACCCCCACATCACCCCCTAAGAGACTGATAGGGTAAAGGCACTGGTCTGGACTGAGGGGTTGTTCTCACCTTTATTTTAGCTTTGTGATGAAATTAAATGGATTATACATGGTAAATTTCAGAATCCACATAAAAGTACCTGGTGAGTGCCCAGCTCAGCTCTGACCAGGGGCTCAGTAAACATCAGCTCTGGGTTATTGCATTGACCCATCTGGTGCTGGGGCCACACTGAGTGGATGTCAGGGAGACAGGCTGTGGGGGAGGGAACTCCCTTGCAATTGTCCCTGCTTTCAGTACTGACGGGGGCACCTCTAGAGACCTCTCCCTTGATTTCATTACTTCTACTTCCTCTCCTAACTGGATTAGATGGCAGTCTATGAAATCCAGGGCATGGAGATTGGCTTTCTGCCTGGAAATGAGCAGAAATGTCATTATAGGTCCTGAATCAGCATCTCACCCCAGCCCCAGGGGCCACCTGGTCAATGGGAAGATGGTCTTTGCCCTGTATTTATGCTTTCCTTCATTCTCTCCTGCATTCATCCATCCATTCATCCACCCACCCATTCATCCATCCACACAATACACATTTTGTAGCTCTTCCTCTGCAGTCAATCTGGTGTTCAGCTGTTCTGAGAAGGAGACAGATGTGGTATTTTTTCCTATCTAAAACACATGGCCCAAAAACCCTAAACCATCTGACTCAGATGCTACCCTGGGTGTCTTCACGTCAGTGGGGAACCTCCAAGTGAAACCCGCCCTCCATGAGCCATAGCTACTGAGAGGACCAGGTGGGAGAGACCGCCAGGCCTGATGCCCACAGACAAAACAGGCCCAGGAGTCTTGATCATGAAGTGCAGTAGGTAGCCTGCCAAAATCAGCCTCAGGGTCCCCCAGTGTCCCACTCTTCCCATTCCCACAGTCTTGTTATAGCTGCTTTCTCTTTGGCGTTGTCTAGTTTGCACCCATTTGATGGGGAGTTGGGGGATATAGAGCCCAGACTTAGCCAAATACCTGTGTGTACTTGTGTGACTGTCCCTTACTCTATAGACATCGCCAGAAACGTCTTCGCCTTAATGAATTTCTGCACAGCAAAGTTTATTTGAAAGTGGCATAAAAGAATAATTACTTAAAGAATTTCAGCGGTAAAGTGAAGGGTCCTTGTCCCAATTCATTGAGTTAGTATGCATGGACTTTCCTATAGAAGAACCACTTAAAAAGAGGCCCACCTGCACTCATTCCCTCTCTGGTTGTTCAGGGTCAAACACCAGGGCACCTCCAACTCTGAGCGCATCTGTACGAGTTGGCAGTGTGCCTATTGCTCTATTTATTTCTAGCACAAGACTCCAGACAGTGGAATAATTTGTCTGCTATGCAGCCAAGAGAGGATTCCAACAGCTGGTGCAGGGTGGAACTGGCTCACCTTTGAGGGCCCTGAAAACCCTAGGACTGCATGATTCTTTGAACAATGAGTATGTTTTAGAGATAACCATGAATTTCCAACAGGGCTTTAAAGTAACCCCTCCCCAAAGGGAGCACAGACATGTCCCTAAGCCCAAGGAACTTAAAGTTTTATTTAAAAAACAAAAACAAAAATAGCAGCCAGGCACAATGACTCATGCCTGTAATCCCAGCACTTTGGGAGGCCGAGGCGGGCAGATCACAAGGTCAGGAGTTCGAGACCAGCCTGGCCAATATGGTGAAACCCCATCTCTACTAAAAACACAAAAATTAGCCAAGTGTGGTGGCGGATGCCTGTAGTCCCAGCTACTCAGAAGGCTAAGGCAGGAGAATCGCTTGAACCCAGGAGGTGGAGGCTGCAGTGAGCTGAGATCATGGCACTGCACTCCAGCCTGGGTAAGAGAGCAAAACTCTGTCTCAAAAAAAAAAAAAAAAGAAAGAAAGAAAGCAAAGAAAAGAAAAACAAAAATAGCTTAGAGAGCAACATGAAAGCACAGACAGCCAACTGCTAGATCAGAAGAACCCAGAAAATCTACAAGTCAGTGTGAGCTGAGATGTCCAGGCATCCTTGGGTGGTGGGGAGGCTGGTATTTGAGTGGCATCAGACTTTAGACACATGAGAGTGATAATCCTGCCAAGGGAGAAGGAGAACAGGAAAAGAACATGGAGGGAGATGAAGGCTCATCAGAATATACAGAGAGGAGAGACTCTCTGCTTAATGGGTGGTAAGATTGAAGGATGATAGAGGAGATGAAATGGAAAATAGGTCTACATAGCAAAGGGTGTCAAAAGAGTAGAGGATTTTAGAAGCTGTTGTTGCTGCACCAAGTTTGGGTGTCAGAGATGGCATAGTTCATTTATTCTTCCACCAAAAATGTATTGAGTGCCTACAATGAGCCAGACACTAGGGATAGACAAGGTTCCTTGCTGACATGGGACTCATGGGGAGGCAGTTAAGAAGTAAATGCATTTTTAAATTTTCTGGTAGAGTAAGTGCTATGAACACAGTAAAAGGGGATAAATGAATAGAGAGTATATTGAAACTGGGATTACTTTAGATAGAGTGGGCCTCTATCTCAAAGGGCAGGAACCCTCTGAGCAGGTCACATTTGGGCTGAGACTTGAATGATAAGAAGGAGACAGCCATGTAAAGATCCCTGAGGACCTCCAGGAAGAGAATAGTAAATGCCAAGGCCCTGAGGCAGGAGAGAGCTTGGCTTGTTGGAGGAACAGCAAGGGCCATGTAGTTGGGGCCCAGTGAGCAAGGGGTAGATGGTAGGAGGTGTGCACGGGCCAGCCATGCAGGGCCTCCTGAGCCATGAGGAGGAGAGGCTTGGGGTGTAGAAGGTGTGCTTATGGTAGATGGGCAGAGAGAAGGAGCCTGTTCCAAAGTTTCTCTGCACCTTCTCTTCTCAGAGACCAGAAAACTTCTTGACACCAAACAACAGCAAGGCTCTTCCTACCTTGGACCCCAAGATCCTAGATGAGAAGCTGGGAACCATCCAAGAGTCCTGGTCCAAGGACACAGTGAGCTCCACAATGGACTTGAGCACGTCCATGCCACGGGAAGTAGAGGAGGAGCCTCTGGTGCCTGAGACATCCCGCGACACAGTGAGTGTCTCTCCCCAGGTGGGAAGGGCCGGGGCAGTGATGAGGCCATGGGAAGGGGACTTAACTGCCATCTGCAGGACTGGTTCATGCCTCAGGTGGCCAGCAGACCTCCCCTTAGGCACACTCTGCATGTGAGTTACCCCGAAGTCAAACTGCTGGGAGCTGTGGCTTCTTCATTTGCAGGGTCTCTTCACCTTTTGAGTGGAACTCCCGTGTAATTTCTTTCAAAACAAACATGCAACACTTGGAAGCCAGGGTTCCATTTAGGTGTGTAGGCATCAACCCAGAACTTCCTGAGGTGCACGGCCACTGGGTAGTGGGAAGCACCTTTAAGAGATTCATTTTCACTTATAACGGGAGAAACTGGGAATCAAAAAAAGAGGACACTAGCTGGTCATGGTGGCTCACACCTGTAATCTCAATACTTTGGGAGGCCAAGGCGGGCGGATCACCTGAGGTCGGGAGTTTGAGACCAGCCTGACCAACATGGAGAAACCCTGTCTCTACTAAAAAAATACAAAATTAGCTGGGCATGGTGGTGCATGGCTATAATTCCAGCTACTCAGGAGGCGGAAGCAGGAGAATCACTTGAACCCGGGAGGTGGAGGTTGCGGTGAGCCAAGATTGCGCCATTGCACTCCAGCCTGGGCAACAACAGTGAAAATCCATCTCAAATAATAATAATAATAATAATAGAGGACACCAATTTTGGTGACAGAGTCTGTGCTCAGACTCAGAAAGGGCTGGTGGAGGTGGCCAAAGTGACATCCTAATTTGCTGAGTCAGTGCTGGGTCTTAGCCCTTGATGCAGAGCGCTAAAGAATGGGCTACCAAAGAGACAGTCCAGGGAGGTGCTACCCAGTAACCATGGCTGAATTCTTGGGTGGCTTCCTCCCTTCTTCCACAGCGGGTCCCATGGGGAACGCTGCTCTGGAAGATCCTGAGAAAAGGCCCCAGACAAGGCCACCAGTCCATAGGGAAGTCCAAGCCATCCCCCTCCCAGGACCTGACCTCCTCCACCAACAGCCTCCTCATCTTCCCCTGGCACCTCTGCACCTTTCTGGAACGTGTCCCATCAAACGAATAGGAAGGCTGGCTGTCTGCTGGGCATGCCCAGGGTTCTTCCACATGAGCACCCCTGCCCACCTGGGAGCAGGGCCGTCCTGCTCATGCACCACAGCACTCATAGGCCATCTTTATGATTTCTTCCTGTCACCTCTGGCTCTTGAGGAAACAGCCCTTGGGATCAACATCCAGCTCAGCCATAAACTGCATTGAAAATTTAAAAACCCTATCTTTGGAGATTTGGGGCAGCATGAATAAGCCACTTCCTCCTGCCCTCTCCACATCCTGGCCCCGTGGTTCCCCCTTCTTGTGCCTCTAAGCAGAGGTAGTAAAGGAAGAGAGGCCAGGTGCATGGCCCACATCTGTAATCTCACCACTTGGGCCGGCTGAGGTGGGAGGATCACTTGAGCTCAGAAGTTTGAGATCAGCCCTGGCAACATAGTGAGATCCTGTCTCTACAAAAAATTCAAAAAATTAGCCGAATATGTTGTTGCATGTCTGTAGTCTCAGCTACTCAGGAACCTGACGCAGGAGGATCACTTGAGCCTGGGAGGTCGAGGTTGCAGTGAGCTATGATCGTGCCACTGTACTCCGTCTTGGGTGACAGAGCAAGGCCCCGTCTCAAGAGAAAAAACAAAAGAAAAGAAAAAACAGGCCAGGAAAGAAAGAAAAAGGAAGGTGTCATCACAGGGAAAGGCACATGGGAAGGGAGGAGAAAGAAGGCATTCCTCCTCAGCCTCAGCCCTGCGGAGGGCTCAGAGCAACCTCTCCTGCTCAGCTGCCCAGGAGGGGCCAACCAGCCAAGCCTCAGCCCTCCCCAAGCTAAGCCTCCACCTTCCCCCAGGGATGCAGACCTCAGCCCCTGGCTCACACTACCTCTGGGAGCAGGAGCCTCAAGCACCTCCTGGCTGGACAAGCCTCTCACATCAGTCACTTGGGCACTGACACAGCACAACCAAGGAGGAGGAAGTACCCAGCCCTGCTCCTGGTACTGGGCATGGCAGGGAGTCCTTCGTTTGCAGTCTGCTGGTAAAGCATCCAAGGTCTGAACGGAGGTCAGTAGGTCTGAGAGTCTGGATTATTTGAGAGAAACCAGATACAGATGTCTTAAGACCATGGATTTGTTTGTGGGAAGTGAGACACAAATTGTGGGGTGGGTTGGGTTGGAGTGTGCACTGTGCTTATAAAATTTGATGATGATGATGATGATGATGATGATGGTGATGATGATGGTGATGATGATGGTGGAGGAGGAGCAGAGAGGAAAAAATAGAGTGGAGGAAGAAATGGCCTTTAAATATAGAATGGATCTGAGAGGTGGGCAATATAAACAGTGTTTTCAACATCTGAAAGAATATTAGAATAACATAGGTAGCAGGCAAGTCTTGATTTTCTCTTAAGAATTAAACCAAAAGAGATGGGACCAGGCTGCAGCTTGAGAAGTCAAGGTTAGCCATTAGGAGGAAGTGTGTTTTGGGTTTTTGTTTGTTTGTTCATTTGTTTGTTTTTGAGATGGAGTTTCGCTCTTGTTGTCCAGGCTGGAGTGCAATGGTGCGATCTCAGCTCACCACAACCTCTGCCTTCTGGGTTCAAGAGATTTTCCTGCCTCAGTCTCTTGAGTAGCTGGGATTACAGGCATGCGACACCATGCATGGCTAATTTTGCTTTTTTTTTTTTTTTTTGAGACTGAGTCTCACTCTGTCACCAAGCTGGAGTTCAGTGGTGCAATTACAGCTCATTGCAACCTCCGCCTCCCGGGTTCAAGCAATGCTCCTGCCTCAGCCTCTCGAGTAGCTGGGATTACAGGCACGTGCCACCATGCCTGGCTAATTTTTGTATTTTTAGTAGAGACGGGGTTTCACCACGTTGGCCAGGCTGGTCTCGAACTCCCAACCTCAGGTGATCCACCTGCCTCGGCCTCCCAAAGTGCTGAGATTACAGGTGTGAGCTACCACGCCCAGCCAGGAGGAAGTATTTTTAAGCAACAGTAACCATTGTCAGTGACAGAGGAGTGAGGAGAGAAGGAAGTGGCCTGAGCGTGCTAGGCCGGAGTTCTGGGAGGCTCTGAGTGATACCTAATACCCACAAACTGCAGAGGTGTTGTGAGCTGGGTCTGATGGAGAACTCACTCAAGCATGCCCACCCTGGGCATCACCTCCAGCATGCCCATCAGTGGCTCATTCACCCAGAGAGAGTGTTCCTGGTCCCTCTACCCTCCCTCTTGCTGGACACCAGGTAAGGCCTTAAGGACCGGCTGCTAGCCCCGGTTTGCTATCGGGTTAGGGCCACTCAGCCACCACCATCCAGCCCTTGAACTAAAGAGCTTATTTTACTGACTTACTCGCCTCTAGGCTCCAGAGCCCTGCCCAGGGCTGGCCCAAGACAGATGTTGGTAAATCCTAGTTGGGAAATGGAATAGAACCCTGGCTGGACAGCAAGAGAATCAGAAAGAACCTTAGAAAGTATCTAGACTGATTCTCTCATTTTACAAAGGGTGGCAATGAGGTGGCCCAGGGATGGGCAGGAATGGGCCTGCCCAAGGCTTCCTGACATGGCAATCTCATGCTGCCTTGCATCCAGCCAAGGAAATACTGGATGCTACAGAGGCCTGCATGCTCAGTCGACCTGGCACCATGGGGTCCCCCAGAGACTCACAGAGTATCCAGGGCAGTGGGTATGTCCCTCTCCCTTACCCATCCCACTCTGTTCCAGGCACCCCGCCCCTCTTTGTTCCTGACTCTTGACTACGTCCTTGTTTATCCTCTTACCCCTGGTTCGGTTCCCCAACTCATTTCTCTCTCTCACTCCCTCTCTCACTCGCCTTCTCGTTCTCACTCTCTCACTCTCCTCAGATTTACCAGGCTGGCTATTTCTACCTCTGACACTTTGCCCTAGAGGGGGCCTAGAAACCCAGCCCCCAGCCCCAGCTCCTACCCACTGGCCAGAGCCCAGAAGGATCATAGCAGGACCCAGACACACATGTTCACGTGGCCGGTAGATCCCAGTTACAGGCAATAGAACGTGGGTGGGTAGCAACAGTGTACGGCTCCATGACAAGCACAGGTAGCCTAGCTGTGTAGCAATGGGTCACTGTTCCATAGCAACCAAACAAAATTACATAGCAATGGATGAACTCAAGCGACCATGAGGCACAGTGACAAGCAGTCGAACATGGCCATGGAGCAGTGGAGTGTCGTTGCATAACAATAGACCCAAGCTGTAGAATCATGTCACACAGCCCTGCACTGCAGGAGGGTGCAATCATAGGAATGAGTACGGAGCACAGTGTGGAAGCTGTGGGCAGACGTACAGAGTAGTAGCACTGGGACACAACTGAGTAACAATGGCACGGTCACAGTGTGTGCGGTTCCTGGACACGCGGCCAGGGAGCGGTGGCCGGCAGCAGGTCCCAGGGCAAGCAGCAGGCACCAGTGACATGGCAGTGGTTGCATAGTAGCCGAATGAAGAACTGTCTCCCTCATGCTGGGCCGTTGTCTCCGGCTGAGCCTCTTGGCCTCCCCTGATTTCCGGAGTGTGTTTGTCTATATCCAGTCTCATCATGCATTCCCCAGAGCCCGAAAAACAATTTTATCTCTGATTCCCTTCAGATCCTACTTCAGCTTAATAAGAAATTGAACAATTTTGTGGAGAGAAAGGCACCTTGGGAGTGGATGAGAGTGGAGAAGAGGAGGTCTATGCCTCTCTGTGCAATGCTGCCTGCTGCCCCTGGTCCTGCCTGTCCCACCCCCATGGTTCACTAAACCCACTGCGTCTCCCTGCCCCTGGATGTGCCCTTGATCTACCTCATTTCCAGGCTGCAACCCAACCATTTCTTCTCACCTTGGAACACTTAGTTTTGATGCAGGCTTTCAAGTTCCGTGTGGTTAACATGGTTCAACACTCTGGTCCTGGGTGGACCCACCGAGGTCAAGTCCCATGGGTATGGTCTTGGGTCGAGCAGGCAGAGGTAGAGGAAGCCTTATCTCCCTTCTGAGCAGCTCAGAAAGCCATTGGGAAGAGGTGAGCCTGTAAGTGAGTGTGAAGAGTGAGGTGCTAAGGTTCATCCTGAACACAGCAACTCTCCAAATAGTCAACAACCTGCGAGCATCTGCCCTCCACTCTCTGGGCACCCTGAGCCCACCTCACATGGAGCCAGGCCATGTCTCCCGATGCCAGGAGGGGAGCAGGTAAGGCAAGGGGGCTCCATGCCACCTCTAGATGGACCAACTTCCACCACAAAGGGCTTCTGAAACACCCGCCATGTGCCTGGACTCCCCATTCCTCCAGTCCATCAGAAAATCAGAACTCTCCACCCTGCCATGTGCCCAGCCCTGTGTCCAGCTGGGGCAGGGACATGGGGACAAAGAGATCAAGGACCTCAGTTCTGAGAACTCCCCAGTGGACAGGAGCAAGCCATACCCAGAGAGACGATTAGTGGCATAGAGTAGGCACACAGTAAATATTTGGTGGTGGATGAACAGGCAAAGGAGGGGCATGGTAGGGACAATGTAGATTTTTAACTGCCACACTTACCCAGCACTCCTGGACACACCTAGTGAGCCCTCCGTGAATGAGAGAGAGTTGGGGAGGTGGTGGATAGGGGGAGAGGCAAGCAAGGAAGTCTTCCTGGAGGAGGCAGGCTATGCTTTGGATAAAGAAAGGCAGATGTGCTCATTTACTATGAAAGAAGTGTGTATTCAGTGTTGTTTCCAGCACAGAAATTCAAGGACAGGGTCACTTCCCTCCTCTTCCTGTCTCTCTCCCTGTCTCTCCTGCTCTCGCTCTCTCTCTCTCTCTCTCTCTCTCTCGCCCTCCCCCGCTCTCTCTCTCCACCTCTCTCTCCTCTCTCTCTCTCTCTCTCTCTCTGACTCCTCTGTTTCCCTCCCTCCTTCTGCCTTGCTCAGAGGAGATTTGTGGCAGACCAGAGGGCCCTCATACCAGGAGATGAATAATTGACAAGGGTTGTTAAAAGATTCAGTGGAGTTTTTCCAACCTCCTCACGCTGGAATAACTCATTTCTTTCATTCTGTCTTTGAAAGCCTTTCCCCCCTCCCTCCACCTGTCTCCTCCACATCCCCGCCCCCTCTGAGCATACCGCTTTTGTTTCTCTTCCTTTCTTGAGTCTGCTAGACCCTAGAACGATTCAGCCTTAATCCCTCAGTTTCTCTAAATCCCCTTCCCCAGCTGCCCCCACCCCACTTACCCTGCTCTGGAGGTGTAGGTTGACCAGCAGAGACAGCCCCAGATAATGAGCACAGAGAGGAAGGAGGACCAGGGAAGCTGTGGCCTCTGTCAAGTCCCACTGTGCCAGAGGTGGGCTCGGTCCTCAGGAAGGCAAGCCTCCCAGCACAGGGACCCCTTTCCTCGCAGGCAGGCAGAGAGGTGCTCTGGGGACTCTGGGTGACCATGTGCCTTGGTTTCTCCATCTTAGCATGGAAGAGGTGCTTGCCCTACCCTACCTGCCCCTCAGGATCAGATGGGAGAGGTGAGGCCCCCCAGAAACGGCGGCTGGCTGTGTACCAGAGATACCCTGAGCCTAGTCCTTTCTGTCCGGCTGGCATGGCCCTGGGGTGACCACCTATCCCTGCCTGTCCAAGACTGAGGGGTTTCCAGACTATGAGGTGTTCAGTGCTTAAACCAAGACAGTCCCAGGCAAACCTGGATGGTGGCCACCCTACATGGCACAGAAACCTCCCCTGCCCCAGGTCTGCCCCACTGGAGGTTGCCACACCCTCTACCCTGTCAACCTCCCTCATCCACAGGGCACACCCCCCTGCCTAGCCCGGCCCAGCTCCATGCTGTCCCTGCACTCACAGTGCTCCCACTGCTCCTGGAAGTGACCTTGAACTTCCTTCCCCTCTCTGGGCCCCAGTTCCTGCCTCTGACAGCACAGGAGGTTGGAGCAGATGTTCCTGAGTGCCCTGGGGCTCCTGCACTGTGGCTGGAGCCTTGGTCCTGCCCCCAGGCCCACACCCAGGATGGGGTCAGCAGCCTGGTGAGGACGTCAGCAGTCTGACCCGGCCTCCACTCCTCAGCACCACCTGGTGGAAGGTGATGAACTCTGAGCAGGAGTCTTTTGAGGCTGCCAGCAGCAGTCACTAGGGAAGGGACTCGGAGCACCCCTGCACACTGCCCACATTGGTGGCAACAAGCAGCAGGAACATCCGCCTAAGGTGGTGACATTGCAAAGCCTCGGGAGCCTGGGATTGGCACTCAGGAACAGGAATACGCAGGCCCCCCAGGGCCACTGGTTCAGGCACCAAGCCCAGCCTGGGAGCAGGGTCACCCAGGGCCTGGGAGTACAAGAGGACCCAGGCACCAGATCCTTTGGAATCAAGAGAGACTGAGGAACTACGAGAGAAACAGGGAGTGAGACAGAGACAAAGAGAGCAGAACCAAGCAGGGTCCACCCAATGGCCTCCAAACAGATGCCTCTGACTCAGTGTCCCCTTCAGGCCATCCCACACCAGCCACAAGACATGTTCCCAAAACACTGGCCACCCCAGCCTTCCTGCTGCCCTTCCTCAGTCTCCATAGCCCCTGACTCTACTGCCCAGCGTGACTACCCCATTTGCTGGGTTTGTCCTCTCTCCCAGTCACCTCTCCAAGCATCCCTGTTCTGTGCAGCACACACTCACGAGCTCCTACCCAGGCCCAGCTCCCTACAGGCAGGAAGTCTTCTCAGGGCCCCAACCCTCCTCAGCTCCTCCCCTGCACTCTTGCAGGCCCTCAGCTGGGAGCACTGCATGCTGACAGGGGCTGGAGGGGGTCCTACAAATAAATACTTAAGACGGGGCAACAGACCTGAGCCATGGCTGAGAACACTCACCAGCTCTTCTCCCCTTCCTGTCCCTCCCCCAACTCTGACCTTTTCCTCTCCAATTCCTAAACACAATCACATACAGTGCTTACCAAGCATTTTAGCAAGGAAGGGAGGGAGGGGAGAAGAGTAGAAAGGAAGAAATAAGGATCACATCCCACATGTGTCTGTTACCTCCCTCTGCAGACCCCTTCTCTCATCTGCGTAGCTCTTGCAGGTTTATGTTCCAACTCCACCACTCTGGAGCTGTGTGACCTTGGATAAATCACTCCACCTCTCTGATCCTGTCTCCTCATTGTTAAGTGGAGGGAATATTGTCACCCTGTCCACCTCTTGAGACGATGGGGAGGATTAACAAGAGAATGAGGGGCAGTGTGTTGGAAACTGTAAAGGGCTGTCCACTTTACAGGAGTCTTAATAGTCACTGTGTTCGTGGGGCCCTGTGATCAAGGCTGAGTATAAAAAGGAAGCAAAAATCCCCCAGGCCTCTCCCTCTGACCCTTTCTCTGGCAGGACTGTTCCCAGACCCCTGACCCACTTCTCCTCCCTCCTTCCCCCATCCCTCGGAGTCTCAGCGGGCCATTCTCCTTCTCCATCCATCACCTGAGACTAAAGAGATTAATAAACGAGACTCATAACTCAGCTACTGGGATGCAGCAGATATTTACGGCTCCATTTCAATTTGCAGAGAGATTAAGTGTTTGTCGATTTATTGTCTCTTGGTGTGTGCAAGCGGCTGAGCAAGGCCCCCTGCAGGCCAGTCCCCTCCCCCACTCCACATGCGCTGCACATGTGTGTGGGCTCCTCGACTCCCACCCCCAGCCCCCGGCCCTGGAGCTGGTGGGGAGCCTGGTGCTGCTCTGCCAGGCAAAGCTATGGGCCACTCCGGTGGGCCTGTCTTCCTGACCGACTTGGCCAGGTACCTAGGCTGATTTAGAGGGCCGACTCACACTCCTCCAGCCTTGTCCCTCCCCACCTGGCCAGGTAAATGTGCCCCAGATCCCAAGCTCCACACTTCTAGAACACTCTGTCAGTACCCAAGACCCCCAAATGGGCCTGAACCTGCTTCTTCTTCCTCCTCCTCTTCCTCCTCCTCTTCCTCCTCCCCTTCCTCTTCCTCTTCCTCCTCCTCCTCCTCCTCCTCTTCTTCTTTTCTCTCCTCCTCCTCCTTCTTCTTCTTCTTCTTCTTGTTTTTTGAAATAGCGTCTTGCTCTGTTACCCAGGCTGGAGTGCAATGGTGCGATCTCGACTCACCGCAACCTCCACCTCCCAGGTTCAAGTGATTCTTCTGCTTCAGCCTCCCAAGTAGCTGGGATTACAGGCACCCACCACCAGGCCCAGCTAATTTTTGTATTTTTAGTAGAGACAAGGTTTCACCATGTTGTCGAGGCAGGTCTCACACTCCTGACCTCAAGTGATCCACCTGCCTCGCCCCCTCAAAGTGCTGGGATTACATGTGTGAGCCACCGCGCCTGGCCTGAACCTGCTTCTGAGGACTACGCAAGCTTAAGTCTACACTTCTAAGGGTTGAATACTTTTGCAGGGGTGCACCCTGAGGCCCAAGAAGCAATGGCTATTTGCAGAGGGCACATGCTGGGAGCCTCCATTTCTGTTCTTGTACTGGGCACTACAGACATTAGGGATGGGCCTGGAGAGGTGAGGCGTCCATAGAGAAAGCCCCCCAGCCCAACTGAGGAGAAGTCTGCAAAGGCCAAGGGAAGTGAGACAGCATGAAAAGGAGCATCACCCCAGGGGATAAGGGGGAAGTACTGAAACGCCAAGGATGAGCAGTGCTTTAGGAGCCAGGAAGGGGCCACATGAGCACAGGTGGCAAAAGTGTCTAGTGCCCCCAACCTCCGCAGACCCCCAGCTGTCTCTCCCTTCCCTCTTGACTTTGTATTCTGGCACATGCACCTACTCATTCATTCATGCATTCATTCATTTGTTCAACCAGGGTTTTGAGCATCTACTCTGTGCCAAGTCTGGTTATCTTGCCTCACAGATTCCTCCACTCATTTGTGCAGCCCCAGCAGGCATGAGTCCCATTTCCACCACCCAAGAGCTGTGTGGCCTTGAATAAATCACTCGACCTCTCTGATCCTGTCTCTTCAATGTTAAGTAGAGGAAATACTCTCCCCACCTCTTGAGGCTTTTGAGAGGACTAACAGGAGAGTGGATGGCAATGCATTGGAAACTGTAAAGGGCTGTCCACTTCTGCACTTTGCAGGAGGCTTGTTAATAGTCATTGTGTTGGTGGGATCCCTTGAGATCGAGCGGAACGAGGGGAGGCAGCACAACTCACCCAGGCGTTTCCCTCTGACCCTCTTTCCAGAAGTTCACTCCCAAGATATGTGACAGTCACATAAAGATAAGGGTCCGTACAAAGGTCCTTGTCCTCAAGAAGTCCCAATTCAGCAGGGAGACTCATCAAGAATGGCTGGAGGAGGGAGTGGTCAGGACTGGGGCCCAGGGTCCTCAGGGGATTGTGGGAGCTCAGAGGGGGTCTACCTAATCGTAACCCCCATCCACTCCCACCCCAGGCAGGGCACACTTTCTACAGAATGCCAGGGTAGTCTGCAGATGTCACTGTGATAAGCAAGAGAGAAAAGTCAACCAAGCGGCAGTGGTGGTTAGTAGGAAACCATAACAGATCTTTGATTCGTTGGTGGAAGGGAAACGAAATTCCTCTTGTTCCCTGTTGAGTGGGAATTACTAGTTAGTGTGTGTGTGCCTGTCTCTCTCCAGGCTTGGCCTGGGGTCTCACCAAAAGGCACTGTGGGGCCCCAGGGCTAGTCCCTTCCCTGTCTGGACCTCAGTTTCTTTATCCGTATTAATGGAGTGAATGCCTCCCTCCAGTGAAGGTTGAGAAAGTCTTAGCGGTGTGGGGGAAAGAACGGATGGGATGGGTGGAGTAGTGAGTGGACTGGCCAAATCAGGGCCTGCCCTAAGTACCCAGAAGATCAGGCTCAGAGGAGATGAGAACGAGGTCACTCCGGGCAGAGGCCACCCAGGGAGAGAGAAAATTACTGCAGAGAGAGTGCTGGGCAGGAGGAGCATCAGGAGACATTGAGTCAGTTCTGACTTGAGGAGTCAGCCTGACTGACCCCTCCGCTCCTGGGCCTCCGTCTCCCCTCCTGTGGAGTGAGGAGCCTGGTCTTGACAATTTCCTCTTTCATCCCAGCAAACAAGGCAGGCAGAGGCGGGACAGCCTCCTAGTGCTGCTCCTTAGTGAAATGGCTGGTGCTGCCAAGTCTTGCTGTCCATCTTTAATTAAATGGTGGGTGGGCGAGGCAGGAGTGGAGTGCTCTCGGTAACTAAAGCCAAGATGATGAGGCCATAAATTGCTGAGGGCTTGAATCATCGATTGGTGAGAGTGAGGTGGACTATAGAACCAGAAGCGACTGGGAGAAAGAGTTGCTAACCTGGGAAATGGGGCTGGTCCCTTCTGTACTCTGCAAGCCCAGCCCAACCTTAGCACTCATTTTAATAACACTAAGTGTTCTCATCAAGATTCACTGAGCTCTTACTCTGCACCCAGAACTTTGGTCATAATCTCATGTAATCCTCGCTCCAGCCTGAAAAGGAACATACAATTATCATCCCCACTTCATAGGAGAGGAACCTGCTGGTAGCACAATAACCCTCCCAGGGCCACCAGACAAGACTGAGGGGGAGTCTTGGTCCAACACATGTCTGGGGTCTCCAGTCCAGTGCCTGAGCCTTGGCCGAGCCTGGTCACTCGGAGGTCAGGAGCCTGGTGAGCTTGACTCACCATCTTCCCAGCCTATCAGGGAGGAAGAGCTGCCTCAGTTTCCTAGTAAACACCAAGACAGGCTCTGTGGCTGCAGCCCCTACTCCCGGCCGAGGCCCACCTGGAACATTTGAGAGTACAAGCAAGGCCTACATACCATATGTCCAAACCCCAGGTAATTAAAATATAAATCAAGCAGAAGCTAGCAAACTCCTAAATATGTTCCATTCCTCTACCTCAATAAATACACCTTATGAACAACCTCAAAGAATTCTCAGCTTCCACACTGGCCCCTGGCAGTGTGGGGAGAGCCACTCCCAGGCCCCCACCCCTCAACCCCACCCGTCCCCTTTTCTTCTCAGCTCAATTTCAGTCCCACACCTATGAGACTTTGCGAGCTCTTTCGAGTGCATAAGGGTATACTGCCACCTGCAGGAGGACAGGCCCTGGAAGCAGGGGAGTGCCAGGATCCCAGTTACCCAGGGTGAGGTCTTAAGCGGGCACAGGCTCCAGGTGGGCACGTCCGCCTTGGGACCACCAACTCCTCACCCCATGGGGTTGTGCCCCAAGGAGGGCCAGAGCAGGACCTTCCAACCCACAGGGCCCAGGGCTGGAGTCCCTCTTGTCCAGGGCTAAAGGCAGAACTGTCCCTCCCCCAACCCTCACCCCTAGCTTGGTGACTCTATCAGGGTGCACTCCTGAGTTCAGATTAAATGTTTTTCAGTACAGTCCAATTTCCTCCTGACACACAGACTAGAATAGCCCAGTCCATGTGTGCAGACACACACACACACACACACACACACACATATTTGGTGCTAAATATCCAATCAAGTCCACAGATAATGGAGACCAGCCAGTTCACTCCCAGTTTAATCAGATAAAATGCTCATTCATCGGCTCCTGCCAGCGGCTGCCGTCCCCTCCTCAGGGCAGAGTCAAGGGGGCAGGGAGGGCCTGTGGGGGAAGGGGCTGAGACCCAAGTAGCTTGAGCATGTGGGCTGTGCCTTTAAATCTTCAAGGAGGGGGGACTGCGTTGCCCACGGGGGACTAATTATCCTTCAGCCTTTAGCCAGCTCTTACTCAAACAGACAAAAGGGGGCTCAGCAGCTCTGGTGGTACTGAGCCTCTGCAGCAGAATTTTTTTCACTCTCAGATATGCAAATCCACCTCCACAGGGTGGACCCTGGGGTTGGGCTGCAGAGGGGCTCAGGGATTTGGAAGGACCAGGAAGGGCAATGACAGCTGGACCCTCTCAGAGGACTAGTTTGGGACTGGAAGCATCTCGCTCTTCCTCCTCAGGCTGGGTAGGGAGCCATTCAGTAGGGAGCTGCCAGGCTGGTAGGGAGGGTCCTGTAGTGGCCAAGATGAAGACCCCACCCTCCTGCCTTCTCCTGTATGTGGGTGGAGGGTTTCTGTGGAGGGCCAGTGGGCTCACTCAGAGAGCTGGCTCAGGATCTGGGAGCTGACCGTCCAGATGGGGCCCTCCTGCCCACCTCAGCCTCCCTCCTGCTAGGACACAGCCACCAGGTGACCTGTCCCAAGCCCAAATCTAGACATGCTACCCCCTGCCCTGAACCCATGCATGGTTCCCTTGCCTGCAGCAGGAGCCCCTCAGCCTGATGGGCCCTGGGGCCTCTGAATCCCCTTCCTCAAGCCTTTACCTGAACCCAGAATATTCTACCCATGCTCAATGGCAGTAGTGCCTCCTCCCAGCTCCAGACCCGTGCTCCCAGCTCACTCCACCTTGTACCCCTCCCCCACCTCCACCCCCGGTGCCTGGCACGCAGTGGGTGCTCAGTAAGTGTGTGCCCACTGAATGCATAGAATGCCCCTTCCTGAGCAGCTTGGTGGACCAGAGGTGGTCTGGATCACAGAGGTGTTTGCCTGCTACTCAGCTCCCAGCCAGCACCTACAGGAACCTCAGTCTCTTTAGCTGGGAAAGGGGGACAGTGCTAGCCCTTACCCCCAGGCTGGCTGTGAAAACCTCACAGTGCCTGGAGCAGCTCTGTGAGCTATAAGAGCTTCTGGCGCCTTTTTTTCCACAGCAGGGAGTGAAGAGGACAGTGTAGGAGAGTGCAGAGGGTCTGGGAACCAGATTCCATCCCTCTCGGTCCCTCCAAGACCCTCATTACACCACTATAGGCCATTCACGCAGGGAATCTATTTATCCACTACAAATGGATCTGTGCCCCACCCATTCCAGACCCCCCAAGTCCTCCACCAGCCATCTCAACAGAACAACCTGGACCTTAAGAATGAGGGAAACAAAAACTCTGGGAGAAGCCGGCGCAGTGGCTCACGCCTGTAATCCCAGCACTTTGGGAGGCCGAGGCAGGAGGATCACTTGAGACCAGGAGCTTGAGACCAGCCTGGGTAACATAGTGAGACGCCGTCTCCGCAAAAATTTTTAAAACATTAACCAAGCGTGGTGACACATGCCTGTAATCCTAGCTACTTGGGAGACTGAGGTGAGGGAATTGCTTGAGTCTAAGAGGTCGAGGCTGCAGTGAGCCATGTTCCCGCCACTGCACTCCAGCCTGGAGGACAGTGAGACCCTGACTCAAACAAAATAAAAACAAAAACAACTCTGGGAAGATGGTCAGGAGGCAGGACTGGAGATGTGCTTGGTGCAGAAGGTCTGGCTAATCAGAATTTGAATTCTGAGGCTGGGTGCGGTGGCTCACGCCTGTAATCCCAGCACTTTGGAAGGCCGAGGCGGGCAGATCACGAGGTCAAGAGATTGAGACCGTCCTGGCCAACATGGTGAAACCCGGTCTCTACTAAAAATACAAAAATTAGCTGAGCATGGTGGTGCATGCCTGTAGTCCCAGCTACTCGGGAGGCTGAAGCAGGAAAATAGCTTGAACCCAGGAGACAGAGGTTGCAGTGAGCCAAGATCGAGCCACTGCACTCTAGCCTGGGCAACAAAAAAAAAAGAATCTGAATTTTGAGACTGACTCTGAGAGGCCTGAGGTGGTCAGGGGGCATCCTGAGAGACCCAGCGGGAAGGGTACCCACAGGCAGCGGGAGTGCTCCCCCCAGGAAGCCCCCTCCCTTCATTGCCACCTGCATCTGTGAAGTCTGGGCCCTGGATTTCCATTACCTGGGCAGTGGGCAAGGCTGAGTAGGCTGCAGAGAAGGTTCCCACGGGGGACTCTCAGGGATGGGGAGAGGGAAGTGTGAGAGGAACCATGGCCAAAAAAGGCCAGGTGACAGGCAGGGGAGGCGGGGGCTCTGAAAGGACCAACTGCCTTGAGGCTCAAGCCTCAAGAGGCAAAGCTGAACACAGGGATTACCAGGGTTCTGATGGCTGAAACACTTTGTGAAGCTCTGGGGTGGCCTGGAGTCTGGCAGCAGAGAGGTGGTTTCCGCAGCACAGGGCTGGGGAGGAGGCTTGTGGCCTAGGCCGGGGGCAGGACTGTGATTTGCCTGGACAGAGCACACGGGGCCTGTAGCGTAGGCCCGGAGGCAGGGTGGGTAGTCTCACCCCACCTCCTGCTCCCCTGTGACACTGAGCTTCCATCACCCTAGTCCCTTCCCCGACCCACGGTCCCTCCCAAGTCTCAAGATGGTCTAGGTCTCCTTGGATCCCCCAAGAGCCCCAAATGTCCAGACAGGGCTCCTTCTCCCAGGCAGAGACATGGCAGGTGCCCCCAGTATCTCTCCCCTCCACACCTCCACCCCAGTGTGTTCTCTCCTGGCCTGGATGAGGACAACAAATGGGATACAGTGGGCACACACAGAAATAATGAGAAGGAGGAATGTGAAAATGAGAGCCTAGAATTCAGGCCTGGAGAGCACAGTCATCTAAGGAGACGAGGCTCTAATAGCAGGATCTCAACCCCTCCAGTTGAAGATGACCAGGAACTGCATGTTTGTTAAACATGCAGTTTAACAAAGTTGGAGTTATTGTGGATCGTTGTACTAAGGAGGATGCAACCATGGGGAGTTGCGGGGCATCCCAGAAAGAGTGTGTGGGGAAGGACTTCACAGATTCAAGCTGGTGTTAGAGTATTTGGGGAAGGGTTTGAGGAAACAGGCTTTGCTCTGGGTTAGATGGTATCGGGAGGCTGGCTTAGAATCAGCATTCTAAGAGTGGGTAGGTGTCATAGGAGTTCTCATCTAGAAGGCAGGAATGATGGTACTAATAAAGAAGCAGCAGTCACTCATATTAACCAGGAAAGGGAGTTGGGTCATTTTTGGGGTTTGCACAGTGACTATGTTTTATCTGTGTTCACACACGTTACAGAGTGGTCAGAGCGTGGCCTGGTATGATGTTGCGAATGACATTCAGCAGCAGGACACCAGGGTCCAGCTGAGGCCGCCAGCTCCCGGTCACCAGGGGCCGCTTTTCTTTCTTGGTAGCTTCAGACAGCAACCGAGAAGAGATGGAAGGGACAGATGTTGCTCACACAGCACATGCCAGGCACTGTGCTCAACGTTAGATGGACATTGCTCACGTAATCTTCACCAAAGCCCTCTCCTCATTGTACAGATGAGGAAACTGAGGCTCAGAGAGGCAAGATGCTCATCAGAGTCCAGAATGACTGGCAAAACTAGAATGCAAACCCAGTTTATGTTCCCCTTGGTTCCAAAGTCCCTTTCACCCTCTTGCCCTTGCCTGAGGCTGAGCCTCTGCTCGCTCATCGGAGCTACGTGGTCCTGAATTGTGTCCCTCAGACACCCCTGCTAGGCACATCTCCCTGCAGGGTTTCAGCCCATCCATGGCAGGCCAGCCGCAGTGTCAGCAGTCACCCCAGCCCAGGAGGGTCCCCGTGCCTAGAGGTGTGAAGGGTAATGAGGCCCCGTAATTAAGGTTTCTGAAGACATGGCTGGTAGATTTATAGACAGGCTTTGTCAATAATTGTGCTACCGGCTGCAGATCCAGCGAGACATCGATAAGTGCTCGTTACAGCTTCTCCCTGCTCCCTGCTCCCTGCCCTGCCCCCGCACCACGCCTCCTGAGCCATCAGCCTGCTTGTTCACAGCGCCTATGTACACAGGCTTCGCTCAATTAATTTGCACTTGTTGGCGCCATCTGTTCTTTTCATGTGTCCTTATCAGGAGTGTGTGCGCCCTGCCTCCTGCTCAGATATGACAGTGCAACCCTCCTCATACATACAGGGGCTTCCTGGGCAGGCTCACATCTGCCCTCTCAGACTGGGCTCCTCAGGGTGGGACACTGTCTCCCCCCTCAGTCTAGGGCCCCTGAAGGCAAGGCCAAGTCTTCATCTTCCTTCATCTCCCCCTCAACACCCACAGCCTCTCTCTCTCTCTCTGCTGAGCCAAGCTTGGCCTGAGACCCTTGCAAACCCCTCTGAGTCTGACCCCACCTGGCAGGGCCTCAGCCCTCCAGAGGAAGCCCCCAGACCCCAAACCAAACCATGCCCTGGAAGGCTGGCTACCTCTGGGTGCTGGGAGGCAGGGCGTTGGATCTGGTCCCTGCTCTGGCTCCCATAGCCTGAGCTTTGGCAGGTTCCTGCTACGAGAACAGTGACACATTTGAGTCACAGGGGTGGGAAGGGGCTGAGAGGCTGAGAAGACACTTGGAAGTCTCTGTTTCTCTTGAGCAGCATTGATCAAGGGTGGTATAGGAGCCAAGGCTTGTACAGCTCCTAGAGTGGGGTGTGTCATGGCCTGGTGGCTCCAGGATGCCAGGGCAGGTGGCCCACTCAGATAACAGAAAAGGCAGCATCTCAAGGATGCCTTCCCTTGGCTCTCTCCCCATCCCAAGGTTTTGGGTCATTCTGTCTTCCAAAACGCATCTCAGTCCCTTCCAGTCCCAGCACAGATTTCTTTCTTTTCTTTTGTTTCTTTTTTTTTTTAAAGCTCAGGCTAGAGATGGAGTGTCACTCTGTTGTCCGGGCTAGGGTATGGTGGTGTGATCTCGGCTCACTGCAACCCCTGCCTCCCCAGATTCAAGCAATTCTCCTGCCTCAGCCTCCTGAGTAACTGGGATTACAGGTGCCCGCCACCATGCCCAGCTAATTTTTATATTTTTAGTAGAGACGGGGTTTCGCCATATTGGCCAGGATGGTCTCAAACTCCTGTTTGAGTTTGAGATCAGGTGATTTGCCCAGCACAGATTTCTAACCCTGGAGGGCTATGAATGCTGAGCTGGCCCTGCCACAGAAGTGCTAGGCAACTTCTTACCCTCTCTGGGCTCTGGGTGCTGCATAGCCATTGAATTTGTTTAAAGGCAACCAGACCTTATTCTGGGAGGGTCTTTGGGAATTCACAAGCATGCTTGGTGCCAGCATTCAGGCCCAGCCCAGTCCACTTTGCCTGCCTATAACAGGCTCGACAGCTGGGCCTTAGACTTGCATCCAAGGTCCCATGACTGAACCCTGCAGCCGCTCCAGTCTCATCTCCTACCAGCCCCTCCTCGCCACATGTCCTGTCTGCACTCCCGCAACGTACCAGGCTGCTGCTCACCTCCACACCTGTGCCCCTGCTGTTCCCTGTGCTAAGACTGTGTCCCCTCCTTATGCCTGTATCACCTAACAAACTCCTACTCATTCTTCAAAACCCATCTCCCACTCTGACATGCCCTCCAATACACCCCTGCCTGCACCCCAGGGTGAGGAGGGGGCTGGCTGAGGGGCTCCCCAGCTACTGCATTTGCCATACTGATATATTATGCCACACTGCCTGCTGTCACATCAACTAGAATACAAGCTCCTTGGGACAGAGACCCCAAGCTTTGGTCACATCTGTGTCTCCAGTGCCCACCACAGGGCCTGGCCAAGTGGGCCTGCCAAAGAGTGTATCCTGAACTGGGAGGACCTCAGTCCTTGGCCTGGGTGGGGGAAAGGCAGTGCTCACTTCTCCCCTGGAGATGAAAGGAGACACTCTCTTGCCACTCTGGCTGCCCACTTATAGGGTCATGACGACCTCAAGGCAGACAATGGATTCAGTTAGGGCAAAATGCAAACATACACTTTGGGGGTGGGGGGTACAGAGGAGGGAGCTTTAACCAAGCTCCCTGCCCACCCGTCCCCTGCCAGCCCCCTAGTCTGGACCCATCCCAGGGTCCCTCTGTGAACGTCACTGACATCATGACGAACCCTTTACTACAGATAGCTCCAAGCTTTGGTGGAGCACCTGGGGTGGGGATTTGGGGGTTGGGGAGGGGCACAGTTCCATGTGTATTTCAGGCCCAGCAGCATTCCTGCCAGGAGAGAGTTTTAGAAATGGAAATGGAGGGCTGTGTTCCCTCAGCACATGTCCCGCCTCCTGGAGCTGGCATCTCTGCCCTCACACGGCCCTTGTGCAGGGGCACAGAACCCCAGCTGCCCACAAGCCCCCTCCGAGGCTGCAGCAGAGGCCCACATCCAGGCAAGGTCCAGAGAAGTCTGACAACCTGTCAAAAGCAACAGCAAAAGCCATCTCAGCCCCAGGAGCCTCTCCTCCCCCACCCCCGTGTGTCTGATGCGGTGGTTTTATTGCAGGAAGTGAGGGCATTCAAGACAGCCTCAGAATGTATGAACCAGACCTGGAGCCGGCAGGGGTGGGGGACGCAGAGCAGCCGTGGGACTCCAGGAGACGGGTGTGGGCTCAGTGGAGACTGTTGCAGGGGACCAGGGAGGCATCTGGACCTTCTGGCTAGGCCAGCTTCAAACTCGAGTTGAGGGGAGGCCTCTCCCGCCAGCGGCTAAGCATGGCTGTCAACATCCTGCATGCCCCGCCCTGAGTTCAGCTGAGCCTCTGGCCCTGCAATAGGGAGATCCCAGCCCCGGCGAGTGATGAAGCATGAGCCCCGCCCTTGCGGACTCCAAGGCCAAGGCCAGTTGAGGACAGGAGAGCCAGCCCCAGGGTCCGGAGTGGAGGTGAAGACTCTGGAACCAGCTTACCCACTCCAACAACTTCCCTAGCCTCCTTGTGCCTCACTCTCCTCCTCTGTGGAATGGGCATGAAGGTGGCTACTTCATCAGGTGACTGGTGGTGAAGTTAGACCGATCTATTTAAGGTAGTTAGAACAGTGCCCAGCCTGTGGTGAGCTCCTGTCACCTGCCTGGTGCAGGCTCTAGAAATTGAGAAAGGAAGCCAAGAAGAGTGGGAAAGCCTTTTGTTAGGAGGTGGGCTTTGCAGAACAGATCTGCAGCAATGGGGGAAGGTGACCCCATCCTGTAGGTGGGAGAACTGCGTGAGCAAAGGCACAGAGGCCGGATGACCTGAACCTGTTTGTTCCCCCAGAGGTTCTGAGGCCGCGGGAAGTGGCTGGTGCGGGAGTGGCTGGTCCGAGGGGAGCTGCGCTATTAAGTGTGGAGGGGGAGGGGGTCAGGAGCAAGACCACAGGGACCTTGACCGCCAAGCTGGGTGAAGGAAGTGTGAATAAAGCCCCAGTGCCACCAGGCATCTCTGTGCTGCCCTCCTCTCCCTCCCCAGCCCAGCCTGGCTCCTGCCCTGTTTCCGGGGACCCCCTGAAGGAGGACATCCCTTAGCCCCACAAAGAGCCCTGCCCTAGTCTCCACATAGTAATTGTCTTGTGTGTCTCACCCAGTGATAAGGGGTGAGTAAGGGACAGGGAGTGTGGGCTCTTTAGCACCCGTTTTATAGATGAAATGCCTGAGACCAGGCGGGAGCCCTTGGGGCCTCCCTGGCTTCAGGGGGCAGGCTCAAGCCCCTCAAGGGTGCGGCTCCCCTCCCTCTCAGCAGCCCACACTTGGTCTATGTCCGGTGATGGGTCCCTGAGGGTCTGCTCGGGCGCCCCTCCGGTCTCCCGCCAGAGCAGAGCTGGAAGACAGCCATGTCTGGGGCCCGGCTGAGCTCAGTGCATGCCTCTGCGTAGTGCATTATTGATGGTGCTTCTAATTGTGCGTTTCCCAAAGTCTACAGGCCTTTGATGAAAAATTCATGGCACGCCCGAGGATGGGAGCAGACTCAATCGATTGGCGCACAGCAGGCGGGGAAAGATGGGGCCCCTCGCAGGGAGGGGTGGTGAAGCCTGGTCTGGAAGGCTTCTTACCCCAGGATCTTGGGGACAGCAGGGGACACACACCCATTTCCCTGGTGGGGAGCCTGAGGGGCAGGAGCAGGAAGACCTAAGGCCCACATCTCAGTGCCACCTGGTGACTGGTACCATCAAGGGAGGATGGCCAACTCTACCATGGGCCTCCCCTTCATTTCCCTGGAGGGGTGCTAGACCCTCCAGAGTCCCTCATGAGAGTCACACAGAGGAGGGAGTAATATTTCTGGAGCCACTCTTATATGCCAGGCACTGCTCAGAGCTGTACACTCACAGCCTCATTTAATCCCCAACAGCGTTATGAGATGGGCACAGTGATGCACTCCATTTTACAGAGGAGAAAACAGGCTCAGAGAGGTTAAGTGACCTGTCCAGAGTCACACAGCTGCTTAGTAACACAGCCCACTATCTTTCCACTTCACCAGGCCCACTCAAACAACAACTAATGGGAGTATGGGGATTGTCTGGTGCCACTCCCCTGCCTGTCCCTATTGTTCAGAGGAAATGTCCCCATTAAGAAAAAGTGGAGTGGGCCAGGCGCAATGGCTCACGCCTGTAATCCCAACACTTTGGGAGGCCAAGGCAGGTGGATTACGAGGTCAAGAGATCGAGGGCATCCTGACTAACACAGTGAAACCTCGTCTCTACTAAAAAAAATACAAAAAGAAAAATTTAGCCAGGTGTGGTGGCGGGCACCTGTAGTCCCAGCTTCTCAGGAGGCTAAGGCAGGAGAATGGCATCAACCCAGGAGGCGGAGCTTGCAGTAAGCCGAGATCATGCCACTGCACTCCAACCTGGGAGACAGAGCGAGAGACAAAGCGAGACTCTGTATCAAAAAGAAAAAAAAAAGAAAACGTGGAGTAAGTGAAACCTGAGGCCTGCAAATGAGAAGAGGAAAGGCACCCCTGCAACACTGAGAGAGGCCAGAGACCCCCAACCCTGTGCAGAGTGCTGAGCTGGGCACCCAGCAGCAGGGGCGGAGATTTTGAAACGGGTGGAGGTGACTGTCCTGGCTTGTCCAGTCAGGGATCATTATTGTGCCACCATTGAGGCAACAAAGAACACTGTCAGTCATCCATTCATTCATTAAACAAGTAAACAAATATTTATGAAGTCCCAGTGCTCATCAACATCTTGCTAGGTCCAGATGGAGGGCCCTATCATGAAAGGCTTTGCGACCAAGATTGTCTGGGACAGACAGGCTGAACCCAGTTCAGCTGGGGAAAGGCAGGCAGGCCCCTCCGTACCCCAGGAGGGGGTCTCAGCAACTCAGGCTGAAGCTGTTTATATCAGACGTTCTGCCTTCGTGACCAACGCTGTTTCTAGGTGGCGGGCTGGCTTGTTTGGGTTTGTTTTTTCTTTGCTTCCCAGTGAGTTTCTTTCAAAAACATCCACCCATGTCTCAGCTGAACTAAAGAGAAAGGAATTTGTCCAGAGCATCAGGAAAGCAGACAGGGGAAAGCCCCAGGAGCCAGGCGTGGGGCCCTAAGCCACACTGCAGCTGCAGGGAGGAGAGTGAGCCCAGCTTGTGCTGCTGTGGGGTGGGGAGGACTCCTGAGGGGACAAAGGGGAAGCGGGGAGCAGAGAGACTAAGGGGAAGCGGGAGGAGGAGACTCAGGGACAGAGGGTGAAGCTCAGTGGGAGAGAAAGGGGAGACGGGATATGGGGGTAACCAGGAGGCAGAGAAAGTGGAGAAGAGAGTGGGGAGTTGAGGGGGAGGCAGGGACCAAGGTGTAGCCAAAGGCAGGTGAAGGAGGAGGGATACTGACCCTGGGCCAGGGGAGTCAGAAGGCCTGAGCCCTGAAGGGCCCCACAGCCCTCCTCGGCCCTGCTGTCTCTGTACTATTCTATGGCCAAGGAGTGAGTCTTGCATTGTTTCAGCCACCCCACCCAGACACCCCCCACCCTGGAACAAAGGGGAAGTGGCCCCATGGCCTGCCTGCTTCCGCTCAGGGCTGGGTTTGGTCACCAGGCAGGCACTTGTTGTAGCAACGGTCCCTGGGGACCTATCCTGGGGAACAGGACTGCTAGCAGTAAAGATGGGGGAGCCAGGGCCCCCATCCCCTCCAGCCCCCAAGGCTGCCCCAGACCTCATTGACAACCTCTCTGTAAGTCGCCCCCTCACCCACTGGTTCTGGGAGGATGGGTTGTGGCTTGCCTAGCAGCAGGTGCGTTGGGGTGTGTTGCCCAGCAACCAGTAGAGGTGTTCCCAGAGCCTCTACAAGTGGGAGGCAGGGTGGAGAGGACCAGGGCTTTGACTGTTAGATGCCCATGGTCACAGGAATCTTTTGCAGGGCCCCCAGCTCCAGCCTGGGCCATCTGAGCCCACACAGTAAACCAGAGAGGGAGTACAGAAGGGCTTCTGGGAAAATCCCTTAAAGTGACCGTTGCCTCCTGCTAGTCTGGGCCCTACCTCTGGCGTCTTGGAGGTCCAGCCTCGGATCCTAGAAAGGGACTGAGCCTGGGCTAGCCTGGGAAAGCTTGCTGGTAGTGCATGTGTGATGCCGAGCTGTGAGGAGGAGTGGGTGTGGCAGATGGGGCATCCAGTGGAAGCAGTAGCCTAGGCCGGGGGCTGGGGCCTCCCGGGGAAGTGCTAACCTTTCTGGTTTGGGCCCCAGTTGCCAAAGCATTTCTTCTTCCCCTTTGGCAAGAATCCCAGAGGACAACCCCAACAAGGATCATTCCCCACAGGGTGCAGATGAGTAGGCACGAAGTGGGCAAGGGCCTCGCTTCAGGTCGTTCAACAGCTGTGGGCAGAGGCTGGATCAGAACCCAAGGTTCTGGGTTCCAACCAGGGCTCTTCCCCCACCCTCCGTGGGGCATTCCTGAGGCAGCAAAGCTCTAACCAGGGAGGATTCTGGCAGGAGGTGACCAGTGGGGAAGGGTTCTTTGTGGAAGAGTGAACCGGGCCTGTAAAACCAGGACTGGGGCCTGCCCCTCACCACCCGCTGAATGCCCAGCCCTGTACTTCCCTGACTGAGAGCAAAGGCTGGCCCCAATCCGCTGTCAGCAGAGGCTGGACTCTGGCCCAATACCCAAGGAGTAGTGACTGATGGCCTGTCTTGGGATAGCCCGAGGGTCTTCCTGGAAGAGGAGGGCCCAGAATGGAGCCTTGAGGGTCGGGCAGGGTTCAGAAAAGCCTGAGAGGGGAAGTAGGAATGGGAAGCCAGCATCCTCCAGGAAGCCCTGCCCCCACCCCAGCCCAGCCGGTCTCCATTGTCCTGGCCGGGCCCAATTAGCACCTGGCTCCTGCAGGGGCCAATTAGACAGGGGCTGAGGTCAGCGGCCGGCCAAGGCCCTGCCACCCCTCCAAGCTTCACCCAGCCAAGCACAAAAGCTTTCTAGGCACCATCTCTGCTGCAGCAGGAAGGGAAAGAAAGAACAGAAGAAAGGGAAAATGCACTCCTTTTGTTTCTTTGCCATAACCTTGGGCTGAACAAAGAAGCGACTGCCCCCCCTCCCTGGGAGGGCAGCTTCTGTGGAGCAGGAAGTCTGTTGTAAACAGCAGTTCGCACAGACTGTTGTGATTGGGAGGCCCAGATGACATTCGAGGGGAACCAGGAGCAGAGACCTGGGGTGAGCAGGGCCCTGGTTCTAGAAACTCCTGTGACTCCCCACTGCCCTCTGTTCAGAAGCAGAGCTCCCGGGCCTGGCTGGGGCAGACAGGTGGGCCTGCTCCAGCTCTCTAGCCACAGACCTGTGTACTTTGCTGCCTCCAAAGAGCCCAGCCCACATGGGCCTCCACACCTTCCCTCGGTGTTCCCCACCTCTCAAGTCCCACCCAATCCAGTCAAATCTCACCTGCACCTCAAAGGCCCAGCTCCACCCCTCCTCTGTAGGATCCTGTCCCCAACCCCACCCCTGGCCTTGACTTGCACTCCTAAGGTGTGAGCCATGTCCCATGCAAAGCCTTCCTCCCACTGGGAACTTCTGAGGGCAGGGGTCTCCCCACCCCCACAGAACTGAGCTTAGGGGTGCAAACAGCAGCTGCAAGGCCCTGCTGGGGAGCAGGTGGAAGGGAGATATATGCCAAACAGAGCCCAGAATGGGCTTGGGAAGTTGGGGCCACCCTGGAGGGGTAGCAGGTGAAGGGGACCCACCAGTGCCATTGTCTCCTGCAGGCTCCCACCCCCATCGCACAGACCACCTTGCCCTCACCTCCCTAACCCTGCCCTCTGTGTCTCAGGAGCGAAACCTCTCCCGCTGGGCAATGCTCTTCCCACTTTGATATCCCACCCAGCCAGTGAGGCTCTCAGTCCTTCCTCGCCTGCCCTCTGGTGGTGATGAGGTTCCAAAGTGAATGGAGGGAAAGAAAGAAGCTTGTTCTCATGGCCAGTGGGTTCTATTGTCCTTCAGTGGGTGGGAAGGGAGCTTGGCTGGATGGGCAGTGGCAAAGAACTGAGAGGCCAGGGACCCAGTAGCATTGGCCCGTGTGCTTCTGGGAGTAAGAGGAGTTCTTAGCCATGGTGAGCCCCGACCCCTGGGAAAACACTAGTCCCTTTCAGCAAATTTTCAGGCACAACTTTCATCCTCCTCGACTTGTCCCTGAGATGGCCCCTCAGAACTGGGCTTTTGCTCCCTGGTCTCTGGAACTGGAGGAGGCCAGCACCAATTTGCAAGCTGAATTTTCCATTGTATTTTAAAGAAATGTGGTTAATTCGCTTTATTTTATTTTATCTTATCTTATCTTATTTATTTATTTTTGAGATGGAGTATTGCTCTGTTGCCCAGGCTGGAGTTCAGTGGTGCCATCTCAGCTCACTGCAACCTCCACCCCACCCCCACCCGCCCCCTGGTTCAAGCGATTCTCCCACCTCATCCTCCCAAGTAGCTGGGATTACAGGCACCCACCACTACGCCCAGCTAATTTTTGTATTTTTAGTAGAGATGGGATTTCACCATGTTGGCCAGGCTGGTCTCAAACTTCTGACCTCAGGCGATCTGCCTGCCTTGGCCTCCCAAAGTGCTGGGATTACAGGCATGAGCCACTGTGCCCTGCCTAATTTTTGTATTTTTAGTAGAGAGAGGGTTTCACTATATTGGCCAGGCTGGTCTTGGACTCCTGACCTCAAGTGATCCGCCCGCCTTGGCTCCCAAAGTGCCGGGATTATAGACGTGAACCACCGCACCCGGCCAAGAAATGTGGTTATTCCGTTTAAAAGTATTGGGAAATTTAGATTAGCCAAGAGAAGCCTCTCTGATATTCAAAGGACACCTGCAGGAGTTCTGTCTGGCAAATTTGGCAGGAGCAGGGTCTGGGTCAAAGGATTTGCCAGAGTAAGGCAGGGAGGCAGGGAGCCCCTTCCCTGCCATCAAGGTCTTCAGGAGCTAGAGGGGGAGCACGTGGGTGGCCCTTGGCAGATGGGGATTGCCAGGCTGGTGTGGACGAAGAACGGCTTCTGGACAGAGGTAGGGAAGGCTTTGAAGATAGGGGCCCAGAAGGCTGGGCCCATGGGTGGAGTGGCCAGGGCTGAATTCTGAAAGGAGGTCTAGCTGTGCAGGGAGAGGTAGAAATTCCAAGTTGGAAATTTACCATGAGGCCCAGTGGGAGCCGTTGGAGGGGTCTGGAGGCCAGAGAGGATGTTCCAGTTACCTATTGCAATAGCAAACTACCCCAAAATGTTATCAGTTAAAACGAGAATTTTTTTCTTTTATTATTACATCTCATAGCTTTGTGGGTCAGGAACTCAGCCACGGCACAGCAGGTCTGAGTCCTCAGCTGGGACAACATACGGGGAGGGGAGGGAGCAGCCAGGGCTGGGTGGGCCTCGCCCTCTCCTATACACTTAGTTTGGGCTTCCTCACAGTCTCAGGGCAGCAAGAAATTAGCAGCTAGCAAGGAAGAATTAGGGTTACTGCAAGATGGGTCTCATCCCAAGCCTCTGTCATCACTCAGCTCCAACATCTTCCCTGGAGCTAACCCAGGACAGAGGCCCCAGCCCAGGTTCAAGATTCACTGAGTGACTTCAGGCAAATCTCTGCACCTCTCTGGTCCCAATATCAGAACTTCTGAGATGGGAATTCCAGGCTAGAGGTCTTGGAAGGCTGGCTGGACCGCCTGGAGGAAGGACATGTGCTCCTGGAACTGGGGAGAGAGACAGCCCCGCACACACCTTCCCCACAGTATGAGCTGTGGGCCACACAGGCTGAAGCTGGGTGTCTGTGGGAGGCGGCTGCCCTCTGCCGGCTGCAAGGCAAACCACATGCAGATGGCCTGGGCCTGCCAGCGATGGATCCTGGGGGTGTGGGGAACCCTGAGATTGGGTGGCTGCCCAGGGAAGGGGACAAAGGAGAGGGTGTGTGCCTGGTCCAGCAAACCCATCTGCTGCACCCACTCCACCACTAGCCAGACTGCCACCCACACTGCCTCAGACCCAGCAACCTGTCTCAGGGCTCCTTCCCTGGGAGAGTGAAGCCCCTCCCCACTCCTACTCCTGCTCCAGCCCATATCTCCCCTATGCATCCCTCCCTCTTACCTTCTAATTCTCCAGGAAATCCTCTCTCTCCACCACTATGCCTCTCCTTGAGCCTATGTTCCTAGCTACCTTTGACCCTTCTCAACCTCACTGTCCCTTCAGACCTTCCCCACAGCACCCAGCATTCAGAGCACTGGCCAAGGTCACCTCCTCCAGGCCACACCCAGAGGCTGCCTCTGCAGTTCTGGAAGCTGTTGAGCCTTCTCTCCTTTTTCCAAAATTCTTTTAAATTGTGAAATGTAACCCATTTCACAATTTAAGAAAAATTGCATTGAACATATAGAACATAATTGTTATAAATTATTATATAGCAAATGTCCATGAAACCACTACCCAGGTCAGGAAACAGCATCACCAGCATCCTCACGCCCCTTGTGCCCCTCCCACCCACACCCCTCATCTCCTGGATGTAATCACTCTACCAGCTTTCTGTCCTTGCTTTGCTTCTTTACTTTTTTATTATTTATTTATTTATTTATTTATTTATTTTTGGGACAGAGTCTCGCTCTGTCACCCAGGCTGGAGCGTAATAGCATAATCTCAGTTCACTGCAACCTCCGCCTCCCGGATTCAAGTGATTCTCAGGCCTCAGCCTGCCAAGTAGCTGGGATTACAGGCACCCACCACAACACCCGGCTAATTTTTGGGTTTTTGTGTAGAAACAGGGTTTCACTATGTTTGTCAGGCTGATCTTAAACTTCTGACGAAGTTTAAGCGACCTGCCCGCTTCAGCCTCCCAAAGTGCTGGGATTAAAAGAGTAAACCAGCCCCGTGGCTCACGCTTGTAATCCCAACACTTTGGGAGGCCGAAGTGGGCAGATCATGAGGTCAGGAGTTCGAGACCAACCTGACAAACATGGTGAAATCCCGTCTCTACTAAAAATACAAAAAACATTAGCCCGGCTTAGTGGCAGGTGCCTGTAATCCCAGCTACTCAGGAGGCTGAGGCAGGAGAATTGCCTGAACCCGGGAGGCGGAGCTTGCAGTGAGCCAAGATCACGCCACTGCACTCCAGCCTGGGCGACAGAGAGAGACTCCATCTCAAAAAAAAAAAAAAAGTGTTAGCCACTGCGCCTGACCTGCTTTGCTTCTTTGTACTGTCGCTACTTGAGCATGCCTCTTGAATCGCTCTGGCCTAATTTTTCTATTTTTACCTTCATGGAGAGGGCACCATGACATATGCATTGCTTTGCACACAGCTTTTTTGCTCGCCTTGATGTATGTGAGGTGCACCCACATCATGGTTTCTTCATGTTCTGAAGTATCCCGCTGTGTGGGTCTCCACCTGCCCCTATCTCTGCCCCATAATTCCTTACTCGCCCGCCAGTTCTTTTATGTTTTTATGAAGGTGAGTTTTGCTTTGTGTCCCATTCAGACCATCTCTAGCGGTGGGTCCATCACCATCACCCAAGCCACAAGACTCAAGCGGAAGGTAGTCGCCTTGCTTTTGAAACCCTCTGCAGCCTTGGCCTTGCCAGCCTGCTCTCGCCACTCTTCCTCCTACCTCTCTGTCAATTGCCCTAGTCCTGAGAGCTCCTCTCCTACCACCCCTTGTCCTTGACCCCCCTCCTCACTCCACACTTCCCAGACACTGAAAATCTGCTCCCTTCCCAAGGCTCCAATGGAACCAGGGCTGTCCTGCCACCTGTCTCCCACCAGGATTCACTCAAGGCTTGATCACCATCAGCCACTGCTGGCCTCCTGCACCTGAGGCCCTGCAGGTACCTCACCCCTAACACGCTCCTCCCCCTAACCCAGCTCCCCCTCCTTCCCACTCCAGACCTGCACCTCCTCCACCCAGAGACCCCAGGCTCATCCTCTCCTCATCCCCCACCGCCTCCTTTTTCCCACTTCCTCCTTCCCACTCCAGGCATGCACCTCCACCAAAAGGCCCCAGACTACTCCCACTCCTCCCACTCCTCCCCCACCACCTCCTCCTCCGCACTGCAGGCACGCACCTCCTCCACCCAAAGACCCTAGCCCCTCCCAACGCCCCACCCCGCCATCCCTAACCCTCCTCTTTGTTGTTCACTTCACTCTGTCATGCTGAGTCCTCCTTCGTCTGCCTCCATCCAGCAAGGGTCCCTGGCTCCCTGCTCTGGGCCTCCATTCATTTCTCTGTCCATCTTGAGTGTCCAGAGGGGTCTTGCCACAACCCCTCTCCAGCTTAGGCCTTCCAGTGGCCTGCAGGATGGAGTCCAAGCTCCTGAGGTTGGCCACACCCCTACTCACTCCCCGACCCGCACTCTGCCCTCCAGGAAGTCGCCGGCTTTGTTCCTGATCATACACTCTCTCTCCCCCTTGCCTTTGCCACAGTCTCTCCTCTGCCTGAGAGGCCTCTCCCCTACCCCGGGTAACACCTGCTCACCTCCTAGAGTCAGCTTAGGTTATCACCCCCTCCAGGAAGGCTTCCTAGACCTGGGGCTAGGAAAAGAGCCTCCCTAGGCCGGGCGCGGTGGCTCAAGCCTGTAATCCCAGCACTTTGGGAGGCCGAGACGGGCGGATCACGAGGTCAGGAGATCGAGACCATCCTGGCTAACACAGTGAAACCCCGTCTCTACTAAAAATACAAAAACTTAGCCGGGCGAGGTGGCAGGCGCCTGTAGTCCCAGCTACTCGGGAGGCTGAGGCAGGAGAATGGCGTGAACCCAGGAAGCGGAGCTTGCAGTGAGCTGAGATCCGGCCACTGCACTCCAGCCTGGGTGACAGAGCGAGACTCCGTCTCAAAAAAAAAAAAAAAAAAAAGAAAAGAGCCTCCCGTAAGCTCTCCTCTGTCACAGATGTCACTGCCATCTCCTCGGTGTAGACGGGAGACCATCGCAGGCAGGGATGGTCTGGGCTGGTCTGGGTTCCATGGCCCCAGTGTGGACATGGCCTTCAGCAATTGCTGGTGACTGCTGCTTCCAATGTAGCCTTTACACTGAGTCTCTATGACCTTGGGAACACTACTTCCAATCTCAACTTCCCCATTTTACAATGAGTTTATAAGGACCCTAAGTAGCCACAGGTGTCATTGGATGCAGTGCCTCAGATTCTGCCAGAAGCACTTCTTATTTTGGTGGGAGGGCGGGGGTGGGTAAGGGTTAAGCATTAACCCTTTAGGCCTCCTGCACTCAAGGCCCTGCAGGTAACTTACCCCCAACACAGCCTCCCTACCAGCTCCTTCTCCCCACTCCCAGCTTAAAAACAAAGACAATCACCACTCCTCCTCCTTCGTGGAAACTGGTTCTCAGTTTCTATGAAATGGAAGTAGTCACATCATCATATCTTCTGTACCTACTGCCCAGGGTTATAATAAGAACCATTAAAAATGTGGGGGCAGGCAGAGTGGCTCATGCCTATAATCCCAGCACTTTGGGAGGCCAAGGTAGGAGGATCACTTGAGGCCAGGAGTTCAAGACCAGCCTGGGCAACATAGCAAGGCCCCATCTTTACAAAAAATTTTAAAATTAGCTAGGCATGATGGCACACACCTGTAGCCCCAGCTACTTTGGAGGCTGAGTCAGGAGGACCACTTGAGCCCGGAAGTTCGAGGTTGCAGTGAGCTATGATCATGCCACTGCACTCCAGCCTGGGTGACAGAGTGAAACTCCATCTTGGAAAACAAGATAGCACTCAGAAGGTGGTGGAGGAAAGGGAGATGCTGTTGCCAGGCACCCTGGGTGCCAGAGCCTGGGCTGGCACTCGTCATGCCCCCTGTCACTCCACAGCAACCCCCCTTGAGGTGGGATGATTTTCCCATTCCACGGATGAGGATACTGAGGCTCAGGGAACAGCTGCCCTTCCACAGCCAAAGCGAAGGTGTCGGTGCAGCAAAGGCCACCAGCTCAGTGGCAGTGGGGCAGTTCAAACCCGAGAGCTGGGTCTTGGTGGGGGAAGGGCAGTGTCAGTGGGTAAGGAGAATGCAGTGGGCACTAGGGTCAGGCACAATGGCTTTGGAGTCAGTCCTTCTAGAGGAAGCTCAGCCCAGAGACAAGACAGGGAAGTGGCTGGTGCCTGACCCTCCCCCACAGACTGGAAAGTGGGGAGGGGGCTGGAGGGGAGGGACTGGAGCAAGGGAGGCAGCAGGACCACAGCAGGAATCTGGGCCATGCTGTCCTTCCTGTTCTCAAGGCTGGGCTGTGACGCAGAGCATGACCCTGGGGGTTGGGGAGGTCCAGCTCCAGGCTGTGGGGAGCGGTCAGGGCCGCTCATCTGTAGGCAGTGTCCTCCCAGCTGCTCAAGGTCCCTGCTGTGTGGGTTGGGGAAGCCCAGGAGGGAAAACAGGTCCTTCAGGTTCCCACAGATGTAGAGGGAAGAGAGGATAGAGACTGAGGGGTAAGGGCCGAGATCCCTCTCCATACCCTGGGGGAGCCCTCTCTCTCAGAGAGCAGCCAGGCTGGATCGGGAAGGGGATAGGCACCTGTGGAGGCCTACAGGACTAGTCTCCGAGGAGTGGAGTCCAGCAGGGACCGTCTGAGACAGGGACGCAGCCTCACCAGAAGCCATGCTCTCCCTCCATCTCCTTCCTGGCTCCGGGCCCCAGCTTTCTTTGTCTGTCAAGGCAAGGTGTTAGTAACAGAGCTCTGGACCAGGTGCGGTGGCTCATGCCTGTAATCCCAGCACTTTGGGAGACTGAGGTGGGCAGATTACCTGAGGTCAGGAGTTCAAGACTAGCCTGGCCAACATAGTGAAACCCCATCTGTACTAAAAAGACAAAAATTAGCTGGGCATGGTGGTGAACGTCTGTAGTACCAGTTACTTGGGACGCTGAGGCCAGAGAATGGCTTGAACTTGGGAGGTGGAGGTTGCAGTGAGCCAAGATTGTGCCACTGCACCGCAGCCTGGGTGATGGAGTAAGACTCCATCACAAAACAAAAATAAAAATAACATAGCTCTGCTCATGCTCCAAAAAAACTGAGTTGGAGAACAGGAGGGTCTTAGAAAAGATCACCCTCTGAATCAGAAGAGGGGGTGATCGGACCCATGGGGTGAGCTGAAGAGCTGGCAGCCCCTTCCCACAAGACTCACCCCATGAGCACGCACACAACCCAGTTATGGACAGGATCATATTCATTTGCCACATGCACTTTCCTTTCACAATAGAGCGTGGCCATCTCTGTGTGTCAGTACAATAAAATCTAGGTCATCTTTTGTGACCACAGCCTGTGATCCAGAGACTGAGCATGCCCTCATATAAGACTACAAGCTGTGCTGCAGTGAGCATCCCTGCACGCATTTTCCTGGGTGTGTGTGCGTGTTTCCCTGGAAGCCAAGAAACCCCATTTGGATACTGCTGTAATTGTCCAGGGCAGACATGCTAAGATCTTGAACCGGGCTGGGCAAAGAAAGAAGGGACCAAATTTCCTTTGCCAAAATATCATGTGCTTCTTTTGGTCAGTCCCCTATCAGTAATGGGCTGCCATAAATTGAAGATTTAGAGCACAGCAAAGGAGGGGGCTGGGATTTAGAGCACAGCAAAGGAGGGGGCTGGGAGCTCTGTGGGCCGCAAGGAGGAAGAGGAAGGGGTCTGACCTGTTGATTAAAGCAGTGATTAGAATAGAATGGGTGTGGAAGAGAGCAGCAGCCTCCAAATTATACCTGCCTCGGCAGGGGCTTGACGCACCAACTCTGAGCCTCACAGCAATACCAGGTATCTCTGCATGAGGACTCTGAGGCTCAGAAAGGTAAAGGGGCCTGGCTGAGCTCACACTGCATGTGAGTGGCCAAGCTGGCCTGCTGATCTGGGCCTGACTGCAAAGCCCTGTGTGTGTGTGGTCTCTAGACAGAGTCTCTGCATTAACAATGCTGTCTGAGGACACCAGATGGGCAGATCTGGAGGAGCCAAGACCCGGAACTCAACAGGGGCAAGTGCTGGGGAGATGGACCTGGCACTGGTGCAATTACAGGGAGCCCAGCCAGAAGGCTAGACAGTGGCAGGTGACAAGTGGTGTCTGGTGGGCCCCTGCTGCCAGGAGAGCCCTGCTCTAAAAGCCATGGCCTGCCATGCAGCAGGTGGGAGGCAGTGGCTGAGAAGGCGGGCCATATCCGCAGTCAGCATGAGGCCCAGGTGGGAGTTGGGGGCCAAGCTCTGCTTCCTGGAGGCGTGAGTCCCCACCCGTATGTACACAGCCTCCCACAGCTTCAGGAAGCCCACAGCCACCAGGGCTCAGCAAACTCAGGAGCAAACTGACTTCCCCACACCCATTTCCTCCCCTGTCCCTGCTCCTACCTGCTGTTCCTCCATCCAGATCTCTCTGGTTTCACATCAAGGTTGCAGTGAGCTATGATGGTGCCACTGCAAGATCCTTTTCTATTTTGAGCTGTTCAGATTTAAGAAACTCCCTTTATGAAACTTTATAAATAACAGTAGGGAATTTCTGCTTATAAAACAAATGTATATAAATATAGCCTATTAATTTTTCTGTATATATATGTACATGGGTAGGCATGAATTTTTCTCTCAATTGGGGATCGCACTGGTAGTTCCTTTTTGTAGCCTGCTTTTATCACTTCTCAGTATACTGTGAAGTGTCCATGTGTGGAGGCCTCATGGCGGGATTGCACCGCTCTTCAGAACACAGGCTCAAGTCCCTGTAGGCCTGGATTTCAGACCCTGGCTCTATCACTCATCAGTTTTGTAACTGAGCAAGTTACTCGCCTCTCTGAGCCTTGGTTTCTGCATTGGTAGAACAGGGATAATAGTACCTATCCACGCAGGTCTGATGAGAGGACTGAGGGAGGGCGCATAAAAAGCTTAGAAGGCAGCCTGGGACACAGTGAATGCTCAATGAGCATCAGACATTAGGATTGCAGTTGTTCCTGACCTCATGGCTGACTCCAGCCCCCTAACCCCCACCTCATACCCCACATCCTATAGCTGGATCCCAGCCTCCACCCTGAGTGCTAACCTGGGTCTCCCAGGGTGACCTGGGGTCATCTGACTACTGAGTGGCATCCAGTGGGATTTCTGAGAGGTTCTTCCCTGCGTTCTCAGTGACGTAAGGAATGAGAGGAATTAGAAGAGGGGGAAGGAGGAGGGAAAAGGTGAAGAAATGGCTATGATTGAGCCAGACCCTGCAAACCTGGCCCTGGATCTTCTCAAGTCTCCATTGCCCATAGGCCTCCTCCCCTGTGTCCGCGCCCGGGATTTCCCCCTGAGTTGGTATCACAGGATGTGATATGGCCCCGGGGAGAGAACATTAGTGTGGCTGCCCTCACATGGCCAGGATGGGTGAGGATCAAGTCATAACCACCCCTCCAGGGAGTTGCTAATACTTAGGGCCATGGCTTGGGGCTCCTGGTGCTCACTGGCCTTGGGGGGGCCCACTGACTTTCAAGTGTGGATGTGGATGTGGGACCAGGGTTGCTATAGGACAGTGGGCTCAGCTCTGGGCTCTGGGATCCACAGGAGATGAACAATTACCGGCGGGCCATGCAGAAGATGGCAGAGGACATCCTGTCTCTGCAGAGACAGGCCAGCATCCTGGAAGGAGAGAACCGCATACTGAGGAGTCGCCTGGCCCAGCAGGAGGAGGAAGAGGAGCAGGGCAAAGCCAGTGAGGCCCAGAACGTGGGTGAGGATGTACAGGCCACCAAAGGCACCCGGGCTTCTGCCTGGGCCCAGGCTCCAGGTTGTGCAACAGGGTGGCGGGGTGCTTTTCCCAGATGTACATGCAGCTGGACTCTGGCAAATAGGAGCCCCTCGCCCACAGACACTCACACAGTCCCTGCCCAGCTGGGTCCCCTCAGGGATGGGAAACAGAGAATCCAGTCCCGTCCCAAGCCCTGGGGCCGAGGGTATCTGCCTTCCTGCTACTGACCATGCTGATTTGAGCTGGGAGAGGCTTCCTCCCTGAGCCGGCTCCCCAACCCACCTAACAGTGTCCATGAAGCAGAAACTGCTGCTGAGTGAGCTGGATATGAAGAAACTGAGGGACAGGGTGCAGCATTTGCAGAATGAGCTGATTCGAGTGAGCTGGGGCTTGTGGGGGCAGAGGGGAGGGAACTATGGTGGGGAGCATCTGGGTGAGAAGAGTCTGGGAGGAGAAGGGAGAACAGGCACAGAGGGAATGGAGGCAAAGAAGAAAGGGGACCAGACCAGTGGAGGACTCAGCAGAGGCGCCGAGGTGGACTGTCAGGGCCAAGGTGGACTCCCAGGCACCCATTCTCTCCCCTTCTCTCCTCCCCCATCTCACAGAAGAATGATCGAGAGAAGGAGCTGCTCCTTCTGTATCAGGCCCAGCAGCCACAGGCTGCTCTGCTGAAGCAGTACCAGAGCAAGCTGCAGAAGATGAAGGGGCTGGAGGAGACCGTGCGGCACCAGGAGAAGGCAGGTGGCAGAGGGGCTGCCCCCGGGGCCCACTGATGATGGCAGAGTAGGGAGCCCCTGGGCCAGCCCAGCCTCTGCTCTGCTCTCCAGGTGATCGAGAAGATGGAGCGGGTGCTGGAGGACAGGCTACAGGACAGGAGCAAGCCCCCTCCTCCGAACAGGCAGCAGGGAAAGCCCTACACGGGTGGGTCCACACTCTGATGTGATCAGCTCCCCAGTTTCTGCCCCACACCTGGAGGCCCTGCCTTCCTGGAGCCTCTCAGCTTCAGGAGAACCTGTGAAGAGGTCCCCTGCACTCAGTTATGTCTGTGGGCCTGGGAGACCCAGGATTGCACTGCTCCCTTCCTCATTCAGGCACCTCATCCAGAGATCCCCTGAGCTCCCTCCTTCCCTGGAGCCCCTCAGAACACAATCGGGGTGCAGTGTGAGCCAGGCTAGAAAGAGGCTGGCCCTCCAGAGGAGAGCCCTGCAGACTAGCACAGCAGAGAGGGCCTTCCCCAGAAGAAGGGGCAACGCTTCCCAGCTCCTAACCCCAGGATCCGTAGAATTCTTTCCCTGTATCTCCAAAGATTCTGCCTCTGCAAAGCAAACAAACAAAAATATTTTGATTAAATCAATGATTTGAGACCAGCCGTGATGGTTCATGCCTATAATCCCAGCACTTTGGGAGGCCAAGGTGGGCAGATCACTTGAGGTCAGGAGTTCGAGACCAGCCTGGCCAACATGGTGAAACCCCACCTCTACTAAAAATACAAAAAGTAGCCGGGCATGGTGATGGGCACCTATAATCCCAGCTACTTGGGAAGCTGAGGCAGGAGAATCACTTGAGCCCGGGAGGCAGAGGTTGCAGCGAGCCAAGATTGTGCCACTGTACTCTAGCCTGGGTGACAGAGGGAGACTCTGTCTCAAAATAAATAAATAAATAAATAAATGATTTGGAGGTTTTCTTCCCCATTGATATTAACAAAAAGCCACCTAAAACTGCCAATCAGCCTCTGATAAGCAGAAAGGACCAGGTAACACCATATCAGGCCAGCCCAAAGCAAGGGATTTCCCTGAGCCTTCCTGTGCAACCTCACCCAGGGCCCCTGTGTGCCAAGCCCTGTGCTTAGTCTTCACTGCTGAGGGTTTCAGGGGCAGGAGGGTGGTTTCTAGGGGCCTTTAGAAAGCAATGAAAGCTGGGCTGGCCTTTCAGGAAGCCTGAGTTTATCCAGGAGTCTGGATGAGACTGAGAAGGCAACCTAGGGAGGGAAAACAGCCAGATCAAAGGCCCAGGGAGTGAGAAGAATTCCAGGAATGGAGAAGGAAGAGAGAGAGGTGAGGAGCTGAAATACACCGAAGACAAATGAGTTAGAGAGAACGTTGGGGTCAGGTTTGAGAGAGCCTAGAAGGACAGCCTGTGTGCACCTGATCCCACTGGCAGTAGGGAACCATTGAAGGGTTGGGAGCAGAGGGGAGGAGTGAAGCAAAAGGCTGGGGCAGATCAGGACAGGGATATGGGAGGCAGGAGAGCCCATCTCACCAACATCTGTGGCCATGTCTCTAGGCTTCCCTGTGTTCTCAGCCTCTGGCCTTCCCTTGGGTTCTACGGGAGAGAACCTGCCAGTTGAACTTTACTCGGTGCTGCTGGCAGAAAACGTGAAGCTGCGGGTGGAGCTGGATAAGAACCGCCACCAACCAGCCCCCATCATTCTGCAGCAACAGGCCCTGCCGGTAAGAGGCCCTTGACCTGGCCCTGCCTGTGCCGGTCACTGGGTGCCTGGAAACCACCCATGGTACAACCCAAGTTGAAGATCAAGACCAAGAGCTAGGCTTCCCAGGGTCTCCAGTCTGCCTGGAGGCTCCTGGAATTAGCTCTCAGGCCTTGGTCTTTTTCTCCTGGGGAATGTGTGTACCCGAACACCTCACCTTTAACCTCATCTAGCATCGCAGGAGAAAGCAAGCCCCTTGTTGACCCTCGGCCCCTGAACCCTGACCCCTCTGTCACCTGGCTGGCCTCCACCTGGACCCTACACAGGCCTCTCAAAACTCCCTTCTGGAGCATTCCCTGGTCTTGGTGCAGCCTTGGAGAGCCCTTTTCCATCCCAGGTGGACCCCGGGGAGTTGGGAGCAGGAGGAGACTTGGCAGAGAGGCTGCGAGAGACGCATGGCCCAGGCCACTCAGAGTGCACAGAGACCCTGCCCGCACAGGTGGGTGGCCCCAGGGCCCAGAAATGCCCAGGCCCTGCTCCACCTCTGAGGCTGCTTCAGGGCACCCTTGCTTTACGTAAACCCCAAAGCAGAACACTTGGAATCACAGAAGATTGGGCAGGGCGGGCGCACAGGAGAGTTTTCTCTCCGTCCCAGGACTCACCGGAGGTGAGTTCTGTTGAAAGCACACCTGACACGTGGACATCCAGGAAAAGTGTGAGTGATGAGGTCAACCCCTTCGCAGCTTCTTCACTTCACTCAAAGACTCCCAGTGCATTAATTATAGTGGGCTCCCTAATGCATTTTACATTAAAAAAAAAAGTTGTGTCAAAACTTCATATTCCCAAAATCTGTGTGGGAAACAGCTGTGAAAAAAGCACATGCCAGACCCTGTTCTGAACTTCCAGAAGAGAGTTCGGCCCAGGTCTGACGCTCTGCCTCGAGAGCTCAGTCTGAGCTCAGGCCTGACTGGTTTCTTCCTCAATACTGTACGGTTTCCCGAGTTCACACTGCCACAGCCCCCAGCGTGGGCCAAATGTGAGTTTGTGCTTTGCCCACAGGATCTCCTCTCTGGTACTTCAGACAAGTTCAACCTCCTGGCCAAGCTGGAACGCGCTCAGAGCCGGATCCTGTCCCTGGAAAGCCAGGTAGGTGAGATGCAGGAGTTGATGAGGCTGGACCGGGCTCACCACACAGCCTGTAACCAGGGCTCAGCGTGTGAGCAGGGTCTAGGCTCAATCTATGACCAGGATCAAGGCTTAGTGTGCAGCTAGGGTCAGGGTTCAGTGTGCAACCAAGGTCAGGGCTCAGTATACAACCACGGTCAGGGCTCAGTGTACAACCAGGGTCAGGGCTCAGTATACAACCAGGGTCAGGGCTCAGTGTACAACCAGGGTCAGGGCTCAGTATACAACCAGGGTCAGGGCTCAGTGTGCAACCAGGGTCAGGGCTCAGTGTACAACCAGGGTCAGGGTTCAGTGTGCAACCAGGGTTAGGGTTCAGTGTACAACCAGGGTTAGGGTTCAGTCTGTGACCAGAGTCAGCGCTCAGTGTGTGACCAAGGTCAGGCTCTGTCTATGACCAGAATCAGGGATCAGTGTGGACTCAGGATCAGGGCTCAGTATATTGTTGAAATGTTCATCTGTGTCTTGGTCAGGCTGCCTGACTGTTTGGCCCCCTCACCCTCACCCTGTCACCCCTGAGGTCTCGGGAAGGTGTCAAGCCCACATGGCCCAGAGCTTTGCTTTCTGCCTGGACAGCAGGCTCAGGCCCTGGTTATCCTGGCCATCAGGGATTAGCCCTGCTGCCTATGGTCCTCCAATTGTCCTCCTCTGTGTTTGCAGTTAGAGGACTCAGCTCGACGCTGGGGACGAGAGAAGCAGGATCTGGCCACGCGGCTGCAGGAGCAAGAAAAAGGTTTCAGGCACCCCTCGAACTCCATCATCGTAGAACAGCCCGTGAGTGACCCCCCTGGAATAGCTTCTGGGGGTTCAGGTGGTGGAGCAGGAAGCCACCTCACCCCCAAAGTCACTGGGCCCTGAGAAGAGCCATCGTGGGGCCAACTCCAAGGCTGGGAGTCAGGAGTCCTAGGCTCCCATTCCTGCTCCATTACCAACCGAAAGCTCGGTCTTAATTCCCCCACCTGTCTGAGGGGAACAGAAAACCCCTGCCAAGACTACTCCTTCCCCCACGGGGTGCTGTGAAACTCAAGGAGATGACGGTGGATGAGGGGCCATGCAGGCATCTCCGGGATGCCCTGACACTGAGTGTGCTTTAGGACTGTCTGCGCTCATGGGCAGCGTAGCTTGTGGCCCCACACCCCTGACTCCATAGAGCGTAAGATTCTCAAATTCACACACCCTTCTTAGACAGCCACAATGTAGGCTCCATTTTGCCAACTTCCCAAGAACAAACGGGCCCGCTCACAACTGCCCCTCAAGTTCAACCCCGGGACCGCCCAGCCCCACAAAGCAAAGACCCTGACTTCTCCTGCTCCTGAGCCAGCTATGCTTTGTCCATGGCCAGAGGCTCAGCAGCGGCTCCTGGGAGAGGCCTGGAAAGGATGAGGGAACAGCCAAGGAACAAAGGCAACCTTTGCACACTCACCTGAGCCCTGGGGACTCCTGGAGAAATTAGGTGTCACCTGCTGTGGCAAAATGAGTTTAGAAATCTTTGAGAGGTCATGGCCCACTGGGTTCTGGATACTCTGAGGCCTGGTTTATCAGGCAATATGCCCTTGAGCAGGTCGCCCCCTGGGAATGGGGGATACTCATGTGTCCCACTTTGCACACCGTAGAGTGCCCTCACCCACTCCACGGACCTCAAGCAGCCCTCAAATCTGGAGCCCCCGCTGCCCAGCTCAGACACTAAGCTCAACAAGCCCTCGAACCCCCAGAAGGAGACCGCTAACTCTCAGCAGACCTGAGCCCCAGCGCAGGCCTCCTTCCCTGTGTGCTGGGAAGGAGTCTCATCCCCGCCACCTGAAAACGACTTTATTAAATGTTGTAGCTCTGTGAGCATTTGCCTCTTTCCTGGAGCAGGGCAGCCTGGGGGCCCTGCTTCCTCCTCCTAGACCCCACTCTGGGCCTGGGCCTGGGCCTTCTGCTGCAGCCTTACAGCCTCTCGCCTGCCCCAGGAGCCAGCATCTTTGGAAAGCCAAGGGCCACAGTGGACCCAGGAGGGTGGAGAGAAGAGGCCTTCCAAAGCAGGGGCCGGGGAGACGGGCCCTTTCCAGACCCCAGGAAGAAGCAAGGCCACCAGAGACCAGTTCTGTTGGGAGATATGAGGGAGGTTTGTCGTTTTCATCTGCCCCAAAACATCTATCGTGTCTGACGTTCCTTCTTTCAAGTTTGGTTTGTCTGTCTCTTGGAAAGGGAAAGACTTGAAGACTTGAAGCCTTCCTGTGGCAGTCATGTATCGTTGTGAAATACTCCATTAAGCCACTAGGCTGAGCTGGCAAGGATGTGTCCAAATGTAGCCAGGGGCAGGAGAGCAGATTAAGCCAGGGGAAGGAGGCACCCACTGGGAGTCAGGAGACCCGGGTTCTGGGGGCAAGCATGCTGTGTGACTTCAAGGGACCCAAGCAACTTCTCTGGGCTTCAGTTTCCCCATCTATTCCATGCACAGCTTGACCTCTTTGGCTGTAAGACTCTTTCCAGCTATAACATTTCTGAGTCAAAGCTGACTCAGGACCAGAGAAGAAAAAGGACACAGAAAAGAGACACAAAGACAACAGGGAAGAGGATTGTGTGGTGGGGAAAGCAGAAGGGCTCCAAGAGTGGATCCAGATCCCGCAGCTTCGGGTAGGAGGGGCCAGGCCAGCTGGACCACTGGCCTCAGCGGGACTAGCTCCCGCACCTGCCTGCAGGACTTAGACGTGGATAGCCAAGGGCCAAGAGGAATCAGGTCAGGAGTTGTGAGACCCCAAGGGATTAGGGGGCGGAAATCAAGACCAGTGTCATTCAGTCCAAATAACAAACCAGCGGCTCTGCTGCAGAATAGTCTCCCCACCTCCCGCCCTTGGACGAGGGGGCACAAGCCCCCAGAGCAAGAACATGAGGCCTGGAGTAAGCCCAGAGGAGGCCCAGGAAGGGTAGAGGAAGCAGGCTGGCCTCTCATCCCCTGTCAGCCACCTCACACCAGCCCTTCAGTAGCATGGGTTCTCACCCACAGGTCTTGACCTTAGCCATGCCCAGGACTCTGGCTGGGCCTTGGCAGGACGTCCTCATGCCCCACAGGGAACTCCCACCCAGGGTTCACCCAAGCAGAGCCCTGTGCAAGCCTTACCCCTGCGGGACAGGTCCACTCAGAAAGGCAGTACTGGCCCACAGTACTTGGGGCCACCCCATTCTCTCCACAGAACTCCCCAGTTCTCCTTTGTCCCTCTGCCTGACGCTTCTGTAGCTCCTGGCACAGTGACGGTTGCCTCCCCTCCTCTGCCCCACTCTGCCTCACCCCTTGCCCCAGGGAGCCTGGAGGTGATTCTGCTGGCTCCTGAGCTGCCATGGGTGAGGGGGTCCCAGCAGAGGTGGCTTCAAGTGTGGCTGCCTGGGGTCTCCCGAGCATGCCCCAGATCCTGCTTTAACCCAGGGAGCATCTCCACGGGAGTGATGAACACCTAATGAGTCTGGTGGAATGCAAGACACCACATGGTTCAGCTGTTTATTGTCTCCATGGAGTGGGTGAAGAGGAGTGGCCCAGCTGAGCTGAGGAAGGTGACCACTGAGAACCCATTCTACCTGCTCAGCAGGCTGGGCAGAAAGGGGCAGGGCTGGGGACAGAGGACTGAAGCTGTAGAGCCCCCATGGACCCCACCCCCTGGGCCTTCCTCCTATGTGGCTGCAGGCCATTGTCTCCGATCACTCCTGGGTTGCTTCCTGGTTAAAGGGCCAGAAGGTGAAGGAGATGGGCTTTTCAGGCATCAGGATGAGGTTGAATGTGGTGCCCACATCGCTGAGATGTTGGATTTCAACTCTGAAGTTCTCCAGCATCTGAGAAAGGCAGATGGTAGGTTTAGGGGAGGGCAGTGGAGGATCTGTCTCCCTAGCGAGGCCCATTCACCCATAGGCAGTGCCTGGGGAGTGTGATTTGAGGAGTTCCAAGGAGTTAACCACCAGCTCCTGGTGTAACCCTGGACAGTGTCTGATAATGTACCCTTAGTGCTGCATTCCCTTGATTAGGCCTAGACCTTAACTCGTCTACAAACCTCTGCCCTATCCCATCCCATCACCACCATGGAGAATGGATGGCCAGGGCATCAGTGGGTGATGAGTGGCTGAACCTGAAAGCGGGGGCAGCAGGGAATTGTGGGAGAGAGCGAAAGCAAGTAACTGGAGGTAGACGTGCCCCAGCCCTGACCTCCTTGAGCTCTGGACAGAGATGGGAGGAGGAAGGTTGGTGCCCTCATTAGGGCCAGGGCCAGCCCAGGGTGCCTAGATGTCCCCAGCTTGACTCACATTGATGAGGAAGATGGTCATCTCTAGCTCGGCAATCCGCCGTCCCAGACACTGCCGCACACCCCAGCCAAAGCCCAAGTTCCGGAAGTAGGTAATGTTCTTGTCTTTGCTCAGCCATCGGGTTGGGTCAAAATTTTCCGGGTCGAAGAAGAAAGTGGGCTCTCGGCCCAGAGCATAGATGGCCACCTGCACCAGTGTCTGGGGCAAGGTGATCAGAGGCCTGAGTAAGCCCCACCTCCCCACAGCCCTGAGCAAAACACCCCCTTCCCCAGTCCCCTGCCCTCTCACCACCACTCCTACTCCCCAGCATAACTGCCTGGCTCTCCAGCGCAGTACATTCTGCCCACTGTGCAGCCTTGAACAAGGCCCCGGCCCTCCGTGATCCTTACCCACGAAATGGGGATGGCTGAAGACACAAGGCTAGGGTGATTGTCCCACCCTTTCCTCAGACCCAGGCAAACCATGAAGTCTCCCTCCTAACCATGGGTTCCAATAACATCCTAGAGGTCACCACCCACCATGCCCACCACCTCTGCCCTTCACTCAGACTTGGACTGCTGCCATCAAGGGCCCCACCAGGGCCCCAGCACCACCCTCTGTCTACAATTCCAGCCTGTCCCAGCCCTCTCTGACTGGCAGAGCCTGCAGCCTGCTGGCTGTACCTACCTTGGCAGGAATCATGTAACCTCGAAGAACCAAGTCATTTACGAGATATCTCTGCAGGGTCACGGAGATGGGGTGAAGTCTGCGGGAGGAGGGCACTCAGAAGCTAATGGACCCAAAGGCTAGACACAGCCCCCAGAGCCCCACACCCTGAGATGTGTGGCATCTCAGCCCCAGCTGCAGCAGCCTGGGAGGATCTGGGGGTGGGGCTCTGGCTCTATTTCTTTCTCCTCCAGACTTTTCACTCCTTGCTTCCAACCTCCTCCACCAGCCCATCCTTGTAACCCTTTCCCCCCGGCCAGGGATTGGAGTTGGGGCGGCATGGGTGGATGTGGGCTTGCCTCAGTGTCTCCTTGATGCTGGCTTTGAGGAGGGGGACCAGCTGCAGCATCGTGGCCATGTCTCCCTGGGCCTGGCGCCGCGCAGCCAAGACCTCTGCCCGCAGCATATCCTGCACCTTCAGGTTGCGTGCCATCTCATACAAGTGCCACTGCAGGGTCATGGACGTCTGGTGGGGAGTAGGGCATACAGAAGACCAGGAGGGCCTGTCACTCCAGGGCCCCTTGAGGTCCTTGACCCCATGCTAAATTTTCATTTCCAAGAACCTCTTTCTCCCCCAACCCCCATCCCTGTCTCCAAGAAAATCCTCTGCAAAAGCAAAACACATTCCATTGTCTAAAAGGCAAATGTCCAAGAAGCCTTTCTTGCTGGCCAGGCGGGAATGTTCAGGGCAGCACTTGTCCCGGCCCTCGCCCCTCATGTCACCATGAGCCCCAGCAAGTAGAGTGTCAACTACACAGCCAATGCCTTCTGCCAAAGAATTCCAGAGGCCCTTAGAGGCCAAATCCTTCTGTAATGATTGCACTACAGACTGACTGCCATTCCTTTTGAAATGCCTTGTTGAACAACCACCCCTCTTTCCAACAGAACTTCCTAAAACCTTAGCATTCACCTATAGCAGCATGGCTTCAAGTAAGTCTCAAAGAGGCTGAAACCGGACCAGCCAGATGTTTCCTATCAGTGTTGCAATTAGTGTGTGCTGTGTGTTGAAATTAATTAGCTAATCTCAACATAAGCCACAGGCTGTGACCACTAGCCCTTCACCAGACATCTGGATGACCCTTGTCAAACCCCACAGTCCCAGATCCTCAGTGATGACAAACCAGGCCCATCTGGGACTCCAGCCTGGAGCAGCCCTCCCTGCTGGGGACTAGGACATGGGTTGCTGACACATTATCTTACCAAGGATCATATTTTTGTCTGACAGACTTAGACACCCTCCCCGCTTCTCCTGGCAGGGGCAACAAGGACAAGCTGTGAGGTAACATTTCTTAAGCACATATTATATGGCAGGCAGGGTCCTAAGCTGTTTACATATGTTACCCCGTTTAATACTCACAACACTCTAAGGTATGTTACCATCATCCCCTTTTTCAGATGAGGAAACTGAAACAATACACAGCTCCTTCTCAGCTTAAAATCCTTGACTGGTTCCCAGTTGAAACGCAGAGGCTCAGGTCTGAGCCACAGGGCCCCTCAACGCCTGCCTGCTGCTCCCCCATCCCCTACTCCCCACCTCTCTCTCCAACATCCACCTAATGCTCCAGCTACATGGAGTGGTACTCAGCCCCTGAAGCCCAGAAGTCTTCCCCATGCTAGATTCTCTTCCTGGAATTCCCTTCCCCACCTAAGAAGCACAGATGTGCTCCCTCTGCAAGACTCTAATCCAATGTGTGTATTCATCTCAGTACTGCCAAGGCCTGCCATAGGGAGGTACTTGGGATTTAATAAGTTAGTTAACTATGTTACTAGCTGTGTGACCTTGACCAAGTTATTTAACCTCTCTGGGCTCCAGTTTCCGCATCTGAAAAAGGGGGATGATGGTAACATACCTTAGAGTGTTGTCTGTGAGTATTAAACGAGGTAACATATGTAAACAGCTTAGGACCCTGCCTGCCATATAGTTTGTGCTTAATAAATGTTACCTCACAGTAATTGTTTCTTTGGTGCCGGTGAGTGATTTTTGAAGATCTCTTCTACATAATAGACAATGAACTATGTTTAAGGTATGCTCAAAGGCCCCGTCTGCAGCCTGTCTCAGGAACTGAAACTCCTTCATCAGAGTGTAACACAGATATAATACCTAGGAACGAAAGTGATTCACCCCAGGGGCTTGACACGTGCCTCTCCCTAGTCCTGAAATGCTATTCCTTCTCTCTCCTCCTGGCAACAGCCTGCAAGACACGCCCGTTGAATTTTAGCTCCTCTGTGGAGCCTTCTCCGTGTCCTTCACGGCCACGTTAGCCAATCCCCGCCTCTCAGCTTTGTCAGTGGCAGGTGCTTGCCTCCGTCACTGCAGTATGCTATTCTTCCATTCACATTGCTGCCTCCTTGTTATAGGCTGAGCTGTATACCCCGTCCCAAAATTCATCTGCTGAAGACCTAACCCTCAGAACTTCAGAATGTGACTATATTTGGAGATAGAACCTTTAAAGATTTTAAAGTAAAATGAAGTCCTTGAGGAGGATCCTAATCCAGTTCTGATTAGTATCCTCATGAGGAGAGACAATTCTGACACAGACACAGAGGGAAGCCCATGCGAGACAGAGGGAGAAGACGGCCATCTACAAGCCAAGGAGAGAGGCCTTAGAATGCACCAAGCCTGCCAACACCTTGACCTTGAACTTCCAGCCTCCAGAACTGTGAGAAAATAAATGGCTGTTGTTTAAATCCCCCAGTCAATGGGATTTTGTTACGGCGACCCTAGCAAACCAGTACACCCCTCCCCTCTGAGCCATGCGAGGACATCTGAGGTCTACCATATTCTTTTTGAGATGGAGTCTCGCACTGTCGCCTGGGCCGGAGTGCAGTGGTGCGATCTCAGCTCACCACAATTTCTGCCTCCTGGGTTCAAGCGATTCTCCTGCCTCAGCCTTCCGAGTAGCTGGGATTACAGGTGCCCACCACCAGGCACAGCTAATTTTTTGTATTTTTAGTAGAGATGGGGTTTCACTATGTTGGCCAGGCTGGTCTCGAACTTCTGACCTCATGATCCGCCCAACTCGGCCTCCCAAAGTGCTGGGATTACAGGCGTGAGCCACTGCACCCGGCCAGGACTGATCATTCTTAATATCCGGAAAAAGAAGTTTCTAGGGTGCCATGCTGCTATGGAAAGAACACAGGGGATGCCTCTGGGCGTTGCGGGTACCGTAGGGTACTGAGGGCTGGGCCGGGAAGGAGGAAGGATGACAAAAAGACCCTGGACAGCAGAGCCCACAGCAAATGCCCCGGCCTCCCAATGTTTCCGGGCTCCTGCCTGCTTCCCCGGATTTGAGCAAGTGTGTTCTCCACCAGGAGCTGGGGACATTGTCCTCCATCAGCAGGGCTCTGACAGAGCTAGCCTTCAGAGGGGACCTCCTCCTATGGAGACTCCATGTGGAGCCTGGACCTCGCCACCATGCCCGGCCACTCCTCTCTCACAGGCAAAGAAAAATGGCTGATCAGTCTCAAATCATACCCAGGGTGACTTGACTGTGACCTCACCACCCTAGGAGATTAGCACTTTGGAAATGGAGGCAAGGAGGAAGACATATCCTACATGAGTAGGAACACCTTGAACAACAGGGTTTCAGACAATGAGGAGCCTGGTGGGGAAGGGGCACGTGGGCACAGAGGGGAACAAGGTCCTGCCCCTACAGCCACCTTACCGTGTCCACCCCTCCTGCCAGCATCTCTGTGACGTTGGCCTTGATGTCCTCGAAGGACATCTTGCTGTCTCCCAGGAGTCTGTAGAGGATGCCACGGTAATCATGGTGAACATTTCCTTTCTGTCTCAATTCCCAGTGGAAGTTCTCGGTGTACATGTCAGCTGTGGGGCAGGAGGAAAGAAAAAAGAGTGAGGTTCCCTGCAGGCGGCCGAGAAGGCGGGCAGTCTGTGGTGAAAGGCGGCACCAAGGGCCTGGCAATTCCAGAGCCCTGTGCTTCTTAGGCTGCCATTTACTGAGCACTTACTCTGTGTACTAAGCCCTTCATATCTGTTTTTTCATCGAATTCTTGGGGTATGTGACATCATTCCCATTTTACAGATAACAGAGGTGCAGAGAGATAGTCACTTGCCCAAGGTCACGTGGGTGTAAGGGGCAGAGGTGGGATTTGACTCTGCCATACCCTGACCAGCCTTCTCCACCCAACCTTCCCCATCACTCCCACCCAAGTCCCTGTCATCTAGCACAGCAGTGGCTCAGACACTAGCCCTTCACCCAAAGGAGCATGAGCTCCTTTGAAGAAGATCACAGACGTCTTTGCTCCTCTTTTTCCAGAAAAAATCTAATAATCCCCAACAGTCAGCCTTCCATCCGCCATTCCCGGGGTCCCAGGGTCTTCCTGACACCCGTGCCTGCCCACCACAGTGTGGGTTTCCTACAGGTCAAGTCAGCGCCCATTGACATAGCTTGGGACCAAGGAGCCGGCTGAGGCCTGGGACTCCAAGGAGGAGAGCACAGCCAGAGGAGCCCTCACCTTTGCTGAAAATCACATCCCATGCGGCCACATGGTCCTTCCAGGTCTTGGTCCTGAACAGACGGAATAGGTCTGGGGGAAGGTTGAGCATGGGGACGCTGGTGTGGAACATCTGGTAGATAGCATCAATGAACCGCTGGGCCTCGGGGTTCACTACTTCCTCCAGCATCCCCTGGCGCTCCCCAAAAATGACGTTAGTGATGGCTGCAGGGAGAGGCAGAGGCTGAGGAGCCATTTCCAACGGGGCCATCTGAGAGCCACAACTCCCAGGGACTCCTCCACCCTCACCTCTCTCAGCACAAAGGATCTCTTGCCCCCACCCTCAGCCTCCTTCAGTAAATAAATTGAGGCCTGAGTCCTAATGGGCTAAGATGCAAAGCTGAGAAAGCTGACCTCTGGCAGCCACACAGGTCCTGCAGAGGGGCATGTGGAGGACCTGAAAGGTGGGAAGCAGGGTCTCCGGCAGAGCTGAGAGAGGGCCCAGCCCAGAGTGCAACTGCTCTGCCCACACTTCCACCAAGAGAGATTCCCCATCTGTAATTGGCTAAATTGGCTAAATACTTCCTGAAACTGAAGGTCATAAATCCCTGGATAATTGACCATCCAGGACCTAGTCTTGCTGGACCTAAGAAGTTACAACAGCCTCAAGTTTTCCCCACCTACCAGGTGAGGAATTTGAATATTGATTTCATACAAAGCTCTGGGTACCCCAAATATTTTGCTATGACCACACGATCTTCATCAAGCCACAGGGTCTTTTTATGTGCGGTTCCCTCTGCCTATACTGCCTGACTTCCTTACCCCATGTAGGTAATTCCTACAGATTCTTCAATGCCTACCTCAGATTAACCACTGAACTCTCCTCTACCCTACCAGACTCCAAAGGTCTACAGCCCAGGTGGTGGAGACTTGCAGAATGAAGGTCCAAGCCAAGCTCTGGCTTTGGAGGATGGTGGCAATAGGCACCTGTATTTTGGGGACCCTGCTCCTACAGCACAAATGCCAGATGAGAGAGAATGCCAGATGAGAGAACCCCAGAGCAAGGGGTCTCACTCTGTTGCCCAGGGTGGTCTTAAATTGCCTCTGAGTAGCAGGCAGTAGAGTATATGATCAGTGGCTCATCCCAGAAGCCTGTCTCGATGCCTCTGCAGGGTCTGTGCTGAACCTCAAGGTAAGAGAGTAAACACTGAGTTCTCCCACCCCCATGCCCAGTGCCAGCCAGGTGCAAGCCCCTTACACTCAAAGGCAAAGCGGAACAGGTCATCACTGATGTCCCCTGAGAAATTTCCGGAGCCTGCTTTCTTGATGCGCCTGTGCAGGACACTGACGAAGTCCCGAGACACTGCATCCAACAGGGGCAAAAAGTTCTTGGTGGTCTCTGGAGCCATCACCTCCTGGTTCAGGGCCACCCGGTCTTTCTTCCAGGCTGCTGACTTCCTGAGAAAACATGGGCCCACAAGCCCTCATGGTCACAGACCCCAGGCCTGGTGAACACAGAGGGGGCTGACTCAGTTTTCCCAGGAAGTTGAGTCACAGCTCACAGCATCCAGCACTCCCACCAGGGCCTCTACCCTCACCTCTCCCAGCACCCTCTGCCTCTCACCTCCTCCCTGCTCTGCCTGGCTGAGAGAAGAGAAAGGAAAACAGAGAGTGGAGGGGAACAAAACTCCAACTCCCCTGCACTCCCTCTGCTGAGAACCAGGAACTGTTATTCTTAGAACCCTTTGCGTAACTTTCAGTCTCTCCAGTCTTTGCCTCAGCTGCAGGCATGCCTTCCATGCCACCCCCACTTCCTCCTGGCCAATGCTCACCTATGACACTCCAGGGCCCCTCTGTATAACATTTTCTGACTCTTGCACAAACAAAAGTGACCAGCCTCTCCTCCTCTGCACCCCCAACACATCCCATTACTCACTTCTGCTGGGGGACTTCAGGTGCCCAGAACTGGGTTGGTCATAATAAACCTTAATTCATGACACACTTTTGAAATTCATCAATCCATGCAAAGTCCTCTTCATGACTTAGGGGTGTTTTGTTGATAAGAATGTTATCATAAACTTACTACCCACTACAGAAGCTAGGAACTTGACAGTAACTTACACTTGTCCTCCTGGTTCTTCCACACCCTTCATTCCCTTCTAAGGAGACCACCCACCAGAATCCCTTGCTGTCGTTTGTGTCTAATTTCATCTGTTCTCCATTTATTCCCAAAAGGTACTATTACAAAATATATACTTGTGTTTAACTTCTTTTAAAACACTGTCGGTCTGGCGCGGTGACTCATGCCTGTAATCCCAGCACTTTGGGAGGCCGAGGCAGGTGGATCACCTGAGGTCAGGAGTTCGAGACCAGCCTGGCAAACATGGTGAAACCCCATCTCTACTGAAAATACAAAAATTAGCTGGGCATGGTGGTGGGTGTCTATGATTCCAGCTACTCAGGAGGCTGAGGCAAGAGAATCACTTGAACCCAGGAGACGGAGGTTGGAGTGAGCCAAGATCGCACCATTGCACTCCAGCCTGGGTGACAGAGCAAGACTCCACATCAAAAAGAAAAGAAAAGAAAAGAAAAGCTGTCATGCTTTGTCAGACTTGCTTTTTTCACTTAGTTGTACTGTTCTAAATACCATCTGTATTGCTGTGGGAGACTGGGTCCCTTCGTTTTGACTGGTGTGTACCACAATTCACTCACTTACAATCCTATTGGGCATTTCAGTAGCTTTCTGGTTTTTAATATCATGAACAGTACTACGGCAAACATTCTACTACACATTCCCCAAAGCAGGGATACTCTTTGGAGTATATCCCTGAAATCAAACTGCTATGTCACAGGTATGCAAATACTCCATTTCAGGAGAAAATGTCCAACTATTTTCCAAAGTAGTGGCTCCAGTCTACACTCCAACCAGCAATAGATGAGAGCCCCAGTTGCTCTGTAGCCTCACTCACACTTGATATGGTTACATTTTACCTTTTCTTTTTTTTTTTTGAGACAGGATCCGGCTCTGTTACCCAGCCTGGAGTGCAGTGGTGCAATCTCTCCTCATAGCAACCTATGCTTCCTGGGCTCAAGTAGTTCTCTGACCTCAGCCTCCCAAGTAGCTGGGAACACAGGCATGTGCCACCACATCGGCTAATTTTTTATTTTTTATTTTTTGTAGAGACGGGGTCTCACTGTGTTGCCTAGGGTGGTCTTGAACTCCTGAGCTCAAGAAATCTGTCCGCTTTGGCCTCCCAAAGTTCTGGGATTACAGGCATGAGCCACTGCGCCCTGCCCTGCATTTTCCATTTTTGATGGTGTGAGTGTGGTGGCTCATGCCTATAATCTTAGCACTTTGGGAGGCTGAAGCAGGAGGATTGCTTGAGCCCACAAGTTCCAGACCAGCCCGGGCAACATGGCAAAATCCCATCTGTACTAAAAATGTAAAAATTGACTGGGTGTGGTCACGCACCTGTAATCCCAGCTACTCGGGAGGCTGAGGTGGGAGGATCACCTGTGCCAGGGAGGCAGAGGCTGCAGTGAGCCATGATCAAACCACTGCACTCCAGCCTGGGTGACACAATGAGACCCCATCTCAAAAAAAAAAAAAAAAATTATGAACAATTTGGTAGAAAACGGTATCCACTACACTTAAATACACCGATCTGTCCCCATGTAGGACAAATGTCTCACTGCCCCTTTAGCCTGTATGGGACTCACGGTGGCAGGTCCCTGCTTTATTTGTCACTGTATCTCCAGTTCCTGGCACAAGTCCTGACTCATCGAGGATGCTCAGTAAGGTGGGACTCAGTGAGCAAACCAATAGTGAGAACTTTGCCACATCTTTAATTATTCATTAGGATCTTCAGCATGACCATTTCCCTGAAGGCTGGCAGAGCAATTCATCATTATCATCATCATCACCATCATTTGTTTTAGGGAGGTAGGAAAATGACAGGAATTCACCTAGAGGCCCTGCTAGGAGGCACAGGGCAAGCCTGGCCTCAGCCTCTCACCCCCAGCCTCTGCCCTCTCCACAGCTTCCCACCACCTCCCTCCAGTCCCCAGGAGATGGCCCAGGACTCACTTCAACAGGACTCCTATGGGTCTCTGGTAATATTGGTGATAGGCGACCCAGGGCGGGATGAGGAATCGTTCTGGGTTGGGGCCCTCGGACTTAAAGAGAAGGGCCACATCTTCAGGGTCGATGACATAAACCGACTCCACGTTGCCGAGCTTCTCCCTGGAGGGGTGGAGGAGAGGTGCTGATGGAAGGATCCAAGGAGAGCTATGGATACAGGCTCAGCACAGCTGCCTCACAGTTCCACAACTTGCTGACTGTGGGACCTGAGTCAAGGCCCTTAACCCCTCTGAGTCTCAGTTTCCTCTTCTGTAAAATGGAGACAAATACAGTACCTGTCTCTGAGCGTTGCTGAAGGACAAGATGATAGAAAGTATATGGATGTGACCTTTGTTAAACATTCTACAAGTGACAGCTTTATGATCACTGTTTCTGCTGTCCCACAGCACATCCCCAGGGCCAGCCCAAAGCCCACTCCAGAGACTTCCGTGGACCAGCAAGTCCTCCGCTCCTCACACATTCTTCCTTTGTCCACACCCACAGCAGCCCCAGCTTCTCACCCATCCACAGAGCTCAGAACTATGGCACACTTTCATGTCACTGCTGGAGTGACTCACTATAGCTTGCAAGGTAGGCCATATTCCAGGCCAAATCCCTGTCAGACTCTACAACTGAAATTCAGGGAATGGCCACCCTGCCCCTAAGAGTCAGCGGTCACCCAACAACATACTTTGTCTCTATTAAAATAAAACTTCAGTAAAACATCAGGCCCCAACATACAGGCAGGGGAGAAGGGCTTGCAAATCGCTTTGCAGACAGTCTGTATTAAATACAACTGGGTTTTTGTTGTTATTGTTGTTTTGAGACAGGGTCTCTGTTAACCAGGCTGGAGTGCAGTGGTGTGATCATGACTCACTGCAGCCCTGACCTCCCAGGCTCAAGCGATCCTCTCACCTCAGCCCAGCCAAGTAACTGGGACTACAGGCACCACCAGGCCTTGCTAATTTTTGTGTTTTCTGTAGAGATGAGGTTTTGTCATGTTGCCCAGGCTGGTCTCAAACTCCTGGGCTCAAGAGATCCTCCCACCTCAGCCTCCCAAAGTGCTGGGATGGCAGGTGTGAGCCACTGTGCCTAGCCAAATGCAACTCTGACATATGACTGGTGTTCTTACATGAAGAGATGAGGACACAGATACACACAGAGGAAAGACCATGTCAACACACGGGGAGAAGATGGCATCTAAGTCCAAGGAGAAAGGCCTCAGAAGAAAGCAAGCAACTCAGCCAAAACCTTGATCTCTGACTTCTAGTTTCCAGAACTGCCAGAAAATTCTGTTGTTTAAGCAAAAAATAAGAAATAAAAATACTACTACTAAAGAACAACAGAAAATTCCACTTCTTGCTTGCCTCTGCCTTTTGTCTAAGAAAATTTAAGATATACTTTTAGGCAAAATATCATAAAAACATACAGATACAAGCCAAGTGTGCTCACATGTGTACGCATTCTCTCTGTCTCTCTCTCTCCCCTCATAGTACTGCTTTAACCACTGAGCCAGAAATCCTGGGCCTACCTTGATGAGTCTCAGGCCTTCACCTGTTCTGTGGCTTCCCAGAAAATCCCCTCAGTGTTTTTCCAGCTACCACATGTCTTTGCACTAACTAGCTCCATACCCCTAACCCAGTTCAGCCAAGCCTTTGAACTACTGTTATCATGATCAATTCCACTTCTGGGAATCTAGCCCAAGGCAATGATCTGATATCAGCAACGATGCTTGATGGATGAGGATGTCCATTGCAGCCTCATGTCTAACAGCAAAAAAGTCAAGAGTAGGTTGTATGTTCACTTTAAGAACCAGCTGAAAAAAAAAAAGTCCATACTGTGGACTACTATGCTGCCTTTTAAAATTATATTAGAGGCCAGGCACAGTGGCTGTCATCACAGGACTCTGGGAGGCCGAGGAGAGAGAGGGAGGATCACTTGAGCCCAGGAATTCAAGACTACAGTGAGCTATGATGGCACCACCGTACTCCACCCTGGGAGACAGAGCAAGACCCTGTTTCAAAAAAAATAAATATTAATACGATAGATCAAGAAAAAGGAAGAAGATACAAATAAACGAAATGGGATCTTTCCCCAGAAAAGTCTGAGGACCACTGAACAGCACTTTCTCTTAAATTAAAAAATAAAATAATTCTATATTACAGAGAGAAAAAAGGAAAGAATTCCTTGATATATTGTTGTGAGACAACACAAGCAGCATATATAGTATATTCACATACTTAATGATACTTAAATGTTAAATCAATTGGAATTTATTGTATCTGACTTCAATTTTTCATTAGTGTTTCTCTGTATTTTCTAAATTGCTCTATATAAAACAAGAACAGCCTTTGTGTTAGGAAAAAAACCCACAAACATTGTATTTAAATTCCTCACATTTATTCAGAAGTTTATTGTTTATTAGCTATAAGTTCAAGTATAATGACACACAGAGCTGGAAGTCAGACAATTCCAGTTCCCGCCATGGCTTTGCTCTCATGAGTTGTGTGACATTGACAAGACCCTTCTTCTCACTGGGCCTCAGTTTCCCCATCTGTAAAATGGGGAAATAACATCAACTACAGACTACAGGGACATGTTGCAAGATTCAGATGGAAGTGACTCAGAAAACACAAAGTGATGCAGGAACATAGGGTCTGGGGGCAGGGACATAAGGCCAATTCACACCTGAGCTGTGACAGGAAATAATAGGGCTATGCTGTTAACCAGGCTGGAGTGCAGTGGTATGATCACAACTTTACTGTAACTTTACTTCATCCTCTCCATTTACATAAGGCATACCGAATTAATCAATGGAATGCTCTAAGTGGTATTTAAACTCCCAAAAATTCTGTAAAGGGGCACTTGAGCTCCTATGCTCAGGCCCCTCCCACACTGTGGAGTGCACTTTCATGTTCAATAAATCCCTTCATCCCTTCCTTGCTTTGTCTGTGCATTTTGTTGAATTCTTTGTTCAAGACACCAAGAACCTGGACACTCTCCACTGGTAACATATATTTTGGCCAGCCAGCCAGGAGGAAGAGGTAAAGTCTGGGATTCGTTTTTCTCCCTTTCCTTTCTGCTCCATACAGGACCTCTCTCCTCTCTTTCTCTTTTCTGTTCCAACTTGGGACCCTGGCTGGGCAGCGCCTAAACAGGGCAGATTTCTGGCCGCGGCCGGTGAAACTAAGGGGTTTCCATGTGGAGAAGCAGCCTGACTGCCACTGCCCGGTTCGCTTAAGGGACCTGGGTCTTTTTGATTTTTTTTTTTTTTCTTTTTTTTCCTCTCTTTCTTTTTCAGTCTTTCAGCGTGTTTCCTAGTAGCTCCTTGGAAATTGAGGCTGGGGTCACTCCCCAGTACTGCCTGAAGGCCTAGGAATGAAAGGGGATAATTGCCCTGTCCCAAAGCAGGAAGGACTTCTTTTTTTTTAAATCTTTTTGCCTGTGGTTCCTGATCCCTACATGAGGTGCTGCTGGGAGCAAACTCGTACACGTTTCTGGAGGCTTAAACCTTCTTTTCTTATGCTAAATTCTTCCCTCATAGTACTCAACTAGCTAAGGACAAAAAAAGCCCACGCGGCATCCAGTTCACATTACAGTTCATGGCTATTCTTATAAAGCTCATAGTATGCTCTGGAGGGGAAAACCTGCGTGTGATGCCCACCTAAAGCCAGAGATATCTGGGACTCTAAGATTGGACCCCAACCACTCCAAAGAGGATGCTGTTGGCAGAGGTTCTGAGGTCTAGCCCTCCTTAGAATTTTCTCTCACAGTTGCAATGCTTTTTGGAATCTGAAGTATACTGCTGAATTGGAAAGTGGAATAGCATTGCATGTATCCAGGCTTTTGTGCTGCAGCTCTAAGCAGGGAGCCTGGTTAACACGTGACACCCTCCTTTGAAGTCTTGGGAGGTTTGGCCTTTAAAAATCAAACTGCCATGCAGACTGCTTTACCCACAATTTCGGTTCACAGCCTTCATTGGATTATCTATTGGGGCAAAACCCGGCAAGCTTGTATTGCTATCTCATGGCTAAGGTTCCAAGCTATTGAATCTTTGTTTATGTGTGTGTATACATGTCTAGATGTGTTTATTTGTATGTACACTTATTGTTATATGTTGTGTCTACCAAATTGCCTTATACGTAAAAGAGCACTCATAAGTTAAGTAAATAAGTCTAACCAATTTTCAAGATCATGTGACTTAAAGTATAACTTTACTAAACAAGCTAGCTTTAAAATTATTGGTAGAATAAAAATAGAAATGCCTTCGGTATTATCAGGATACATTTTGTCCGAATTTTATGTTTGTCTTTGCTGGTTTTTTTGTTTTGTTTTGTTTTGTTTTGTTTTTTGAGACAGTCTCATTCTGTCACCTAGGCTGGAGTGCAGTGATGCAGTCTCGGCTCACTGCAACCTCCACCTCCCAGATTCAAGCAATTCTCCTGCCTCAGCCTCCTGAGTAGCTGGGACTACAGGCACGTGCTACCACGCCCAGCTAATTTTTAAATTTTTTAATAGAGATGAGGGTTCACAATGTTGGCCAGGCTGGTCTCGAACTCCTGACCTTGTGATCTGCCTGCCTCAGCCTTCCAAAGCACTGGGATTACAGGCGTGAGCCACCACTAGTTTTTTTTGTTTTTTTTTTTTTTTTTGAGACAGAATCTCGCTTTGTCACCCAGGCTGGAGTGCAGTGGCATGATCTTGGCTCACTGCAAGCTCTGCCTCCTGGGTTCTCGCCGTTCTCCTGCCTCAGTCTCCCCAGTAGCTGGGACCACAGGCACCCACCACCACACCCAGCTAATTTTTTCTATGTTTTAGTAGAGATGGGGTTTCACCATGTTAACCAGGATGGTCTCGATCTCCTGACCTCGTGATCCGCCCATCTCGGCCTCCCAAAGTGCTGGGACCACCACTAGATATTTTTAAATGTCAGTGCTAATTCGACCTGGGAGCTGCTTGGGGCGAGCCTGTCTCCCATTCCATTCAAAGTCTCATTGAGATAAATGCATATCTGATTGGTTCCTTTGGAAAGGCTAATCAGAAACTCAAAAGAACACAAACGTTTGTCTCCCACCTGTGATCTGAAAGCCCCCAAGCCCACTCCTTGCCTTGAGTTGTCCCACCTTTCAGGACCAAACCGATGTTCCTTTTACATATGTTAATTAGTGTTTCATGTCTCCCTTGTTAAAAGTAAAAATTGAGTACACTGAATGGGATAAATGCTTTAGGTAAACTTTTTGTGTAAATTAAAATCTTAAAGTTATTTTTGGTGCTCATTTAATATCTGGGTCATTTCCAAGTAAGAAAGGGTTGCGATATGGGGAAATATGTTTCTAAAATTGTGGAATCATTCTTATCTATAAATGCCCATATCTGAGAGTTCAGGATTTCTTGTTTTTTAGGGTTTCACTGAAGTTTTACATTACTAAGGATAAGGTTTCCAGTTAATACGTAATTCTGTATACAAAATGTGTACAAAAGGGTTATTAGTAAAAAAAGAAAAGAATAATTTTGTCTAATTCAGAAGTTATCTAAAAGTTAGTTCAAGTTACAGTTTTGAAAAGGTTATTTATGAAACAATGTAGTAAGGTACCATTAAAAAGGGGAGAAAGATGTGGAAAAGTTTAAATAATAAAATATCCTTTAAAACATGATAAAGAATTGGAAACATTTGGCTAACTAACATTTTTATAGTTAAAGCTCTTAGTCTTGATTAAAGCAACTCTTAGTCTTGATTAAAGCAAGAAGTATGGTAAAAATGCATCAGCAGTTTGGCAACTCTTTTTTTAAATATAGTTAAGCATGAAGCTGGATTTAGTGTGGAGCCAAATTCCACATACATGCTTGCATTGCTTCATACTATGTTTACTGTTTTGCGTGGATAGTGCTGTAGTACTTATTGGTCATATGCCTAAAGCGAATTTGGTTTTTTTGGTTTTTTTTGTTTTTTTTTGAGACGGAGTCTCGCTCTGTCACCCAGGCTGGAGTGCAGTGGCCGAATCTCAGCTCACTGCAAGCTCCGCCTCCCAGGTTCACGCCATTCTTCTGCCTCAGCCTCCCGAGTAGCTGGGACTACAGGCGCCTGCTACCTCGCCCGGCTAGTTTTCTGTATTTTTTAGTGGAGACGGGGTTTCACCATGTTAGCCAGGATGGTCTCGATCTCCTGACCTCGTGATCCACCCGTCTCGGCCTCCCAAAGTGCTGGGATTACAGGCTTGAGCCACCACGCCCAGCCAAGTGAATTTGTTAATTGCATATGATGTATGAAAATATTAGTGAACTTAAGGATACTGAATTGTGTATCAGGAATAAAATATTCATTATGTTGGTTTTTGAGGGCCCTAGGTAACACTGCAGCCTCCAGGGTAAATTGAATAGGAAAAGTTAGGGTTGGTTTCCTGCTTATTTGTTTTTGCTTCTAGTTTTCATTTGTTTGCTGTTTATTCTCCTCTGACTTTGCTTGTGTATGCATGTACATAAAACCATGATTTTTCTTAGTTCCTAGTGGAAGGTTTTCATTTAGTTCCGTGGTCCTATGCATTTCTAGCAAGTAATCATTCATTCATTTATCTGGAATTCCTAAGCTACCTTTGTTGGGCCTGCAGGAATTAATGGGGCATACTAGCTTTTTTATCCTTAAACTAACCTTTTGGATTTTAGGCTTCCTGATACTTTAAGTGTGTTGAGTTTACCGTCACAAATAGAATTTTAGTCGTATTTCTCTCTCTCTGCCTAGTTTCTCCAAAATTTGTAAACTATTTATGAATATTCTTAATTCATTGCAATGTGTTTGTTTGCATACCATCAAGCAGGGTCCCTAGGGCCACTCAGGGAGAGTGTCAGGCCTCTGAGCCTAAGCTAAGCCATCATATCCCCTGTGACCTGCACGTATACATCCAGATGGCCTGAAGTAACTGAAGATCACAAAATAAGTGAAAATGGCCTATTCCTGCCTTAACTGATGACTTTACCTTGCGAAATTCCTTCTCCTGGCTCATCCTGGCTCAAATGTTCCCCCACTGAGCACCTTGTGACCCCCCACCCCTGCCAGCCAAAGAGCAACCCCCTTTGACAGTAATTTTCCATTACATACCCAAATCCTATAAAACAGCCCCACCCTTATCTCCCTTTGCTGACTCTCTTTTCAGACTCAGCTCACCTGCACCCAGGTGATTAAAAAACTTTATTGCTCACACAAAGCCTGTCTGGTGGTCTCTTCACATGGATGCATGTGAAATTTGGTGCTGTGACTCGGATGGGGGGACCTCCCTTGGGAGATCAATCCCCTGTCCTCCTGTTCTTTGCTCCATGAGAAAGATCCACCTAAGACCTCAGGTCCTCAGACCAACCAGCCCAGGGAACATCTCACCAATTTTAAATCCAGTAAGTGGCCTCTTTTTACTCTCTTCTCTAGCCTCTCTCACTATCCCTCAACCTCTTTCTCCTTTCAATCTTGGTGCCATCTTTCAATCTCTGCCTTCTCTTAATTTCAGTCTCCTTTCCTTTTCTGGTAGAGACAGAGCAAGACACATCCCTTCTCTCCATGTCTCTACCCTCTCTTTTCTCTCCACTTTCCTGGGGGGCAAGCACCCCCCATCCCTTCTCTCCCTGTCTCTACCCTCTCTTTTCTCTGGGCTTGCCTCCTTCACTATGGGCAACCTTCCACCTTTCATTCCTCCCTTTTCTTGCTTAGCCTGTGTTCTCAAGAACTTAAAACCTCTTCAACTCACACATGACCTAAAACCTAAACACCTTATTTTCTTCTGTAATGCCACTTAATCCCAATACAAACTCGACAATGGTTCCAAATAGCCAGAAAATGGCACTTTTGATTTCTCCATCCTACAAGATCTAGATAATTCTTGTTGTAAAATGGGCAAATGGTCTGAGGTGCCTGATGTCCAGCCATTCTTTTACACATTGGTCCCTCCCTAGTCTCTGTTTCCAATGCATCTCATCCCAAATTTTCCTTCTTTCCCTCCTGCCTGTCCCCTCAGTCCCAACCCCAAGTGTTGCTGAGTCTTTCCGATCTTCCTTTTCTACCAACCCATCTGACCTCTCCCCTTATCGCCAGACTGCTCCTCAGGTCGCTCCCCAGCCAGGCTGAATCAGGCTCCAATTCATCCTCAGCTTCTGCTCCTCCACCCTATAATCCTTCTATCACCTCCTCTCCCCACACCCAGTCCAGCTTACAGTTTCATTCCATGACTGGCCCTCCCCAACCTGCCCAAAAATTTCCTCTTAAAAAGGTGGCTGGAGCTAAAGGCATAGTCAAGGTTAATGCCCTTTTTCTTTATCTGACCTCTCCAAAATCAGTTGGCATTTAGGCTCTTTTTCATCAAATATAAAAACCCACCCCAGTTTATGGCTCATTTGGCAGCAACCCTGAGATGCTTTACAACCCTAGACCCTAAATGATCAGAAGGCCATCTTATTCTCAATATGCATTTTATCACCCAGTCAGCCCCTGACATTAGAAAAAAGCTTCAAAAATTAGAATCTGGCCCTCAAACCTCACAACAGGAATTAATCAACCTTGCCTTCAAAGTGTACAATAATAGAGAGGAGGCAGCCAGAAGGCAGTGCATTTCTGAGTTAAAATTACTTGCCTCTGCTGTGAGATAAAACCCAGCTGCATCTCCAGCACACAAGAACTTCAAAACGCCTGAACCACAGTGGCCAGGTGTTCTTCCAGGACCGCCCACCCCAGGATCTTGCTTCAAGTGCCAGAAATCTGGCCACTGGGCCAAGTATTGCCCGCAGCCTGGGAATCCTCCTAAGCCATGTCCCATCTGTGCAGGACCCCACTGGAAATCAGACTGTCCAACTTGCCCAGCAGCCACTCCCAGAGCCCCTGGAACTCTGGCCCAAGGCTCGCTGACTGACTTCTTCCCAGATCTTCTCGGCTTAGCGGCTGAAGACTGATGTTGCCCCATCACCTCGGAAGCCTCCTGGACAATCACAGATGCTTTAGGTAACTCTTACAGTGGAGGGTAAGTCCATCCCCTTCTTAATCAATATGGAGGCCACCAACTCCACATTACCTTCTTTTCAAGGGCCTGTTTCCTTTGCCTCCATAACTATTGTGGGTATTGATGGCCAGGCTTCCAACTCTGGTGCCAACTTGGACCATATTCTTTTATGCACTCCTTTTTAGTCCTTTTGGGACTCCCCACCTGCCCAGTTGCCTTATTAGGTCTAGGCATTTTAACTAAATTATCTGCATCCCTGATTATTCTTAGGCTACAGCCACACCTTGTTGCCGCCCTTTTCCCCAGTTCAAAGCTTCCTTCACATCCTCCCCTTGTATCTCCCCACCTTAATCCACAGGTATGGGACACCTCTACTCCCTCCTTGGTGACTGATCATGCACCCCTTACCATCCCATTAAAACCTAATCACCCCTACCCGGCTCAACACCAATATCCCATCCCACAGCATGTTTTAGAAGGATTAAAGCCTGTTATCACTTGCCTGTTACAGCATGGCCTTTTAAAGTCTATAAACTCTCCTTACAATTCCCCCATTTTACCTGTCCAAAAACCAGACAAGCCTTATAGGTTAGTTCAGGATCTGCACCTTATCAACCAAATTGTTTTGCCTATTCACCCCATGGTGCCAAACCCATATACTTTCCTGTCCTCAATACCTCCCTCCACAACCCATTATTCTGCTCTGGATCTCAAACATGCTTTCTTTGCTATTCCTTTGCACCCTTCATCCCAGCCTCTCTTTGCTTTCACTTGGACTGACCCTGACACCCATCAGGCTCAGCAAATTACCTGGGCTGTACTGCCACAAGGCTTCACAGACAGCCCCCATTACTTCAGTCAAGCCCAAATTTCTTCCTCATCTGTTACCTATCGTGACATAATTCTTCATAAAAACACACGTGCTCTCCCTGCTGATCATGTCCAGCTAATCTCCCAAACCCCAACCCCTTCTACAAAACAACTCCTTTCCTTCCTAGGCATGGTTAGATACTCTACCTTTGGATACCTAGTTTTACCATCCTGACTAAACCATTATATAAACTCACAAAAGCAACCCTAGCTGACCCCATAGATCCTAAAACTTTTGCCGCTCCTCTTTCTGTTCCTTAAAAACAGCCCTAGAAGCTGCTCCCACACTAGCTCTCCCTAACTCATCCCAACCTTTTATCATTACACACGGCTGAAGTGCAGGGCTGTGTGGGTGGAATTCTTACACAAGAGCCGGGACCACACCCTGTAGCCTTTCTGTCCAAACAACTTGACATTACTGTTTTAGCCTAGCCCTCATGTCTGCGTGCGGTGGCTACCACTGCTTTAATACTTTTAGAGGCCCTCAAAATCACAAAGTATGCTCAACTCACTCTCTACAGTTCTTATAACTTCCAAAATCTATTTTCTTCCTCACACCTGATGCATATACTTTCTGCCCCCCTGCACCACCTCTCAGCAAGCTGAACTCATTGTCTTAACTCCAGCCCTCACTCTTGCAAAGGAATTACATGTCAATATTTATACTGACTCTAAATATGCTTTCCATATCCTGCACCACCATACTTATATGTGCTGAAAGAGGTATCCTCACTACACAAGGGTCCTCCATCATTAATGCCTCTTTAATAAAAATTCTTCTCAAGGTCGCTTTACTTCTGAAGGAAGATGAAGTCATTCGCTGCAAGTGCCATCCAAAGGCATCAGATCACATTGCTCAAGGCAATGCTTATGCTGATAAGGTAGCTAAAGAAGCAGCTAGCTTCCAACTTCTGTCCCTCTAGGCCAGTTTTTCTCCTTCTCATCAGTCCCTCCCACCTACTCCCCCACTGAAACTTCCACCTATCAATCTCTTCCCACACAAGGCAAATGGTTCTTACACCAAGGAAAATATCTCCTTCCAACCTCACAGGCCCATCCTATTCTGTCGTCATTTCATAACCTCTTCCATGTAGGTTACAAGCCACTAGCTTGCCTCTTAGAATCTCTCATTTTCTTTCCATCATGGAAATCTATCCTCAAGGAAATCACTTCTCAGTGTTCCATCTGCTATTCTACTACTCCTCAGGGATTGTTCAGGCCCCCTCCCTTACCTACACATCAAGCTTGGGGATTTGCCCCTGCCCAGGACTGGCAAATTGACTTTACTCACGTGCCCTGAGTCAGGAAACTAAAATACCTCTTGGTCTGGGTAGACACTTTCACTGGATGGGTAGAGGCCTTTCCCACAGGATCTGAAAAGGCCACCATGGTCATTTCTTCCCTTCTGTCAGACATAATTCCTTGGTTTGGCCTTCCTACCTCTATACAGTCTGATAACAGACCAGCCTTTATTAGTCAAATCACCCAAGCAGTTTCTCAGGCTCTTGGTATTCAGTGAAACCTTCATATCCCTTACCATCCTCAATCTTCAGGAAAGGTAAAACGGACTAATGGTCTTTTAAAAACACAGCTCACCAAGCTCAGGCTCCAACTTAAAAAAAAAAAAAAAAAAAGACTTTTGTCAAAAATAGAGCCCAAAAACTCACCAACCAAACAAGTAATTACACTGAACCCCCTTGGGCACTCTCTGATTGGATGTCATGGGTCCTCCCAATTCTTAGTTCTTTAATACCTGTTTTTCTCCTTTTCTTATTCGGACCTTGTGTCTTCTGTGTAGGTTTTCAATTTATACAAAACTGCATCCAGACCATCACCAATCATTCTATATGACAAATGCTCCTTTTAACAACTCCGCAATATCACCCCTTATCACAAAATCTTCCTTCAGATTAATCTCTCCCACTCTAGGTTCCCACGCTGCCCCTAATCCTGCTCAAAGCAGTCATGAGAAACATCGCCCATTATCTCTCCATACCACCCCCAAAATTTTTGCTGCCCCAACACTTCAACACTATTTTATGTTATTTTTCTTATCAATATAAGAAGACAGGAATGTCAGGCCTCTGAGTCCAAGCTAAGCCATCATATCCCCTGTGACCTACATCCAGATGGCCTGAAGTAATTGAATAATCACAAAAGAAGTGAAAATGGCCTATTCCTGCCTTAACTGATGACATTACCTTGTGAAATTCCTTCTCCTGCTCATCCTGGCTCAAAAGCTCCCCCACTGAGCACCTTGTGTCCCCTGCCCCTGCCAGCCAGATAACAACTCCTTTGACTGTAATTTTCCATTACCTACCCAAATCCTATAAAACAGCCCCATCCCCATCTCCCTTCACTGACTCTTTTCCGACTCAGCCCGCCTGCACCCAGGTGATTAAAAAGCTTTGTTGCTCACACAAAGCCTGTTTGGTGGTCTCTTCACACGGATGTGTGTGAAAGAGAAAACCCAGAAATCTGGCATGCCGGCAAAAGGATAAGAATTTCTTATGAGTCAGTCTCTGGGCTCTTTCTCTCTCTCTGCAAACTGGTTAAATATAAAGTAAAAGTCACTGTATATTTCCTCTGTAAAATTTTAAATTAATTGGTTTAATAAGAGCTTAGGTCAAATATTTTGTCAGAAAAATAGAAAGTGTAATGCCTTTTAGTTCCCGTGACTTTAGCAATATTTGTGAAATAAAGACAGTTTTCAAGATTATTGGAAAAATACAATTGTCTTCAAAATGTAAACATGTGGTGTACATTATGTTCAAATACTAGGTTTGCTAAATCCTCTAACGTGATAAACCGCTTCTTTGGCTTTTGAAAATTGTTGAACTTGACTGCTTTCCAGCTAGGTAAGGCCTGGGGACATGTGGAGTTGGCCATGCCCCTAGCTGTGCTGGAAGTGGTCAAACCTTATCAGAACTTAACTTACCAGTATTTTTTTTTTTTAAGACAGAGTCTCGCTCTGTCCCCCAGGCTGGAGTGCAGTGGTGCAATCTCAGCTCACCCACAGTCTCCATCTCCCAGTTTCAAGCAATTCTCTGCCCCAGCCTCCCGAGCAGCTGGAATTACAGACACCTGCCACCACACCTGGCTAACTTTTTTTTTTTTTTTTTTTGTATTTTTAGTAGAGACGGGGTTTCACCATCTTGCCTAGGCTGGTCTTGAACTCCTGACCTCATGATCCACCTGCCTTGGCCTCCCAAAGTGCTGGGATTACAGGCGTGAGCCACCTTACCTGGCCTAACTTACCAGGTTTTATGTTAAAATTCGCCATTATAGGCCAGTCGTGGTGGCTCACACCTGTAATCCCAGCATTTGGGGAGGCTGAGTTGGGTGGATCACCTAAGGTCAGGAGTTCAAGACTAGCCTGACCAACATGGTGAAACCCTATCTCTAGTAAAAATACAAAATTAGTTGGGCATGGTGGCGCATGCCTGTAATCCCAGCTACTGGGGAGGCTGAGGCAGAAGAATCATTTGAACTCAGGAGGCAGAGGTTGCAGTGAGCCGAGATCATGCCATTGCACTCCAACCTGGGCAATCAGAGTGAAACTTTGCCTCAAAAAAAACAAATTCGCCATTATAACATGGAATTAAGACTACTGGAAACAGTTTTACATGCAAGATGTATAAGAACAGTAGAACGTGTTGGGTTGGGTTTTTGTTTTGTTTTGCTTTTTTTGTTTGTTTGTTTGTCTTGTAGAAGGTTATAAGAAGTTTTTGCTTCTTTAAAATTTCCAAGTCATCATTTTGGCAAAATAAATAATTTATGGTAATCTGGAATTCCAAAATCAAACTTCAGTTTCAAGATTGTCTTTCCTAATGCCTGGCTTCCTGGATGAATCAGAGGGCCCCTGAAAACACCCAGAAAAGAGGTAAACAGGATTATTTGACATGTTTAGTCACAGGGAATTGCCAAAATGATGTTTAATCTTCTTTAGATTTTTGTGAATAATACTAATATATATTCCAAAATTATATGGGATTTCTAAAATTCTAATATCTAAGTATATGTTACCAATCACAATTATAGCTATTATGTTAAGTTATTGTAAACACAGAAATGACCAAATTTCCTTGTATAAAGCTACTAACCCACGTAAAACAAACAAACAAAAAAATTAACTACATATCAAGAACAGACTTTCGTGTTAAACCAGATAATACTGAAATTGTTTAAAATAGTTTAGTTTATAACCTGTGGCTTTGCAGACACCGTCACTGCCACCAGGAACCCTGTACTATCAGCCATGGTCAACCCCACCGTGTTCTTCGATATTGCTGTCACGGCGAGCCCTTGGGCCGCGTCTTCTTCCAGCTGTTTGCAGACAAGATTCCCAAAACAGCAGAAAACTTTCGTGCTCTGAGCACTGGAGAGAAAGGATTTGGTTATAATGATTCCTACTTTCACAGAATTATTCCAGGGTTTATGTGTCAGGGTGGTGACTTCACATGCCATAATGGCACTGGTGGCAATGAGGAAAGAGAGAGACCCTCTCATATTGTTTTATATTGTTTTATAGTTAGTGCCTGTTTTAAGAAAAAACAAGGAAGTGAAACCAAAGACAGGCAGCCCAGCACCAGGCCCAAAACCCAGCCTGAGCCTGCCTGGCCTAAACCTAGTAGTTAAAAATCAACTCATAACTTAGAAACCGATGTTATTCATAGATTCCAGACATTGTATAGAAGAACATTGTGAAACTCCCTGCCCTGTTCTGTTTTTCTCTGACTATCAGTGCATGAAACCCCTGTCACATATCCCCTAGATTGCTCAATCACGACCCTTTCATATGAAATCTTTAGTGTTGTGAGCCCTTAAAAGGGACAGAAATTGTGCACTTGGGGAGCTCAGATTTTAAGGCAGTAGCTTGCCGATGCTCCCAGCTGAATAAAGCCCTTCCTTTACAACTCGGTGTCTGAGAGGTGTTGTCTGCGGCTTGTCCTGCTACAGCAAGTCCATCTGGAGGGAGAAATTTGATGATGAGAACTTCATCCTAAAGCGTACAGGTCCTGGCATCTTGTCCACGGCAAGTGCTGGATCCAACACAAATGGTTCCCAGTTTTTCATCTGCACTGCCAAGACTGAGTGGTTGGATGGCAAGCATGTGGTCTTTGGCAAGGTGAAAGAAGTATGAATATTGTGGAGGCCATGGAGCACTTTGGATCCAAGAATGGCAAGACCAGGAAGAAGATCAGCATTGTTGACTGTAGACAACTCTAATAAGTTTGACTTACATTTTGTCTTACCCACCAGACCATTCCTTCTGTAGCTCAGGACAGCACCCTCCACCCCATTTGCTCACAGTATCCTAGTATCTTTGTGCTCTACTGCAGTTCCCTTCCATGCCTAGCTGGACTGCAGAGTTGAGTTAAAGTTTATGACTATGAAATAAAAACTAAATAACCACAACAGAAAATTGTTTATAACCAATGCTTGATCCCATATTCCCGGGAAAACAAAGCTTCAGGTACATTTGGTCATCTGGTCAGCCATTTAAACATTTTATAAAGGGATTTCATTCCATTGTTATTTTCCATGCATGTTTTCTGGTTGTAGAAAAGCTTTCCCATGCAAGAGGGCTGATGTTATAACAGTAGATTATTATGCTACAGTGTATTTTCACCAGATTAAAAAAAGCTTCTTATGGTTTGAATCTTCTGGAAACATCAGAGAAAGACTGTCCTTGCCATCTATACTATAGCAAAACTTCAGGACCTTGAACTTTCGGTTCATAACCTCACAACTGAGAAGGGTTCCTCCATGCTCTTGGAGTTGTGCACCCATTGGGACTCTTAAGGTTAAACTAACCAGGGAAATTTCTCCCAAGAAGAAGATGGCATCATTGATGTGAACAGCTTTTCCCAAATTCACAGATTAAGACTTCTACTGTCATGAAACTCTTATCTTTGAGTATTTTTTCTTGCTTATGCCTTCTACAAACAATAGAAGTGGAAAAGGGGTCTGTTATGTGCACTTATGGGGTACACTTTTATTTGTGAAGGAGTTTGCAGCCAGCCTTATACATGGGTAAAGGATAAAGGCCCAATGTGGGTAAGAAACTTGAATGGTACAAGCATTAGCTCATAATCAGTCAAAAACAAAAAATTGATTCACTCCACATAACCCACATCATGGGTTAAAGAGCACATCGCCAGAAGTCCTTCACTCTTCTAAAAGGGCATCATTTGTTAGGTCCTTTTTCCACGGTTTAAAGTAAAAGAAGCAATGATTAGAAATGCATCCTTCATGATAGGTTCTATAGCAAATTCTACTCTAAAGGCTACAGACCCTAAATTCTCTTGTGAAAGTTATAATAGAACTGGCTAAACAGAGAAGTATCTGTGCAGCTGCTGGCACTTGTGGTCTATAGAGAAATACATCAAATGAAGATTATAGAAATTCAGTGGTAGGAGATTTACCGTGATCCCCAATAGGTAGGGACTATGCCCCAAGCCGGCATGAAGCAGTTACAGAAAAAAGACCATCGGTCCCTCTGCCTCCCATAAAGATTTATGGGGATCACATCTCTTGAAGGGGCAGATGAGGCAGGAAAATAGGGTCGGGAGACAGGGAACCTAAGATCGATTCACACTTCAGCTATAACAGGAAATATCCTCTCCATAGGGCGTGTGACTATGTAACTTGAATACTTCATCCTCTCCATTTACATAAGGTGTATCTGAAGTAGCCAATGGAATCCTCTAGGGGGTAAACACCCCACAATTCTGTAACAGGGCCTTTGAGCCCCTACGCTCCGCCTGCTCCCACACTGTGGCATATAAGTTCATTTTCAGTAAATCCCTTCATTCCTTCCTTACGTTGTGCATTTTGTCAAGACACCAAGAACCTGCACGCCCTCCACCGGTAACAAAAGAGTTTAATAAAATAAGGAGTTGCTACTGAGGGTCTAGGAAGTGGTGAAAAGGGAAGAGAGGAGGAAGCAAGGATAACTAGAGATCTATGTGAAGTGAGCACGGGACAGAAGCACCAATAGGCCTAGGAGAGATGGGGAGGAAGGTGGTTGGGGAGCAACCTCCCAAGCCCAGCACTCAACCTTGAATAGGGTGGGGTGCGGGGTAGAAGGAGCTCTCTGCCACCAACCAGCTATCAAAAGGGGCAGTCTGGACTTCAAAGGAGTTGTGAGAGAGGGAGGGAGGGAGCAGCTGAAGCCCCAACACAAACTAGCCTGCCCTCCCCCCCACCCCCAGCCCAGTCATCAAGCCAGCCAACACATATACGCTTCCCCTTCGTGACTGACCCATTAGAATGCTCTGAGTTGTAAAGGCCTTCCACCTAGAGGAAAACTTACTGTCCCTCCAGTCTCCCCTCCCAGCCCCCAACCACCCCTACGCCACCTCCCTTCCCTCTCAACGGGACTCTTAGCAAAGAACCCAGGTGTGGCTGAAAGGCTGCCCACCGTGGAAACAGCTGTAGCAGTTTTCCCAGGAAAAAGCCACAAGCCTTGGGGGCTCAGAGGCCCAAGGACAAAAAAAGCCCTTTCCTCCTAGCAGGAAGCCCGCCGATTCTTGGGAAAGGGAAGGAACAAACTCAGAGCCTCAGGGCCCAGGGTGAGATCAGCACTCCAGCAGGACAGGAATCTAGCTGGGTGACCTCTCTGAGCCTCAGTCTCCTCCTCTGACCATGGGGACAACAAACTTCGCTTGCAAGCTGTGCCGAAGGTAAGGATGTAGGAAGGCATTTAGTAGGGCTTGTTCTCTAACCACCTCTCTCCGAGAGTTTCAAAGGGAGTGGGATCTGGGGAAGGCTGAGGCCTCAGGCCTGGGAAGTAGGAACACTTTCCCTTATACCCCCCACCATCCCAGGCCTGGAAGAAGTAAGATCAGAAGTTGGACGAGAGGTCCGGCTGCGCGGACGTCACCGTAGCTCGCCACTGTCGGCTCGGGTGGGCTCGGGTGGGCTCGCGTGAACGCAGCCAGCGAGGGCAGAGGCCAGCAGAGGCGGGGAGCAGGCCGAGCGGAGAAACGGAGAAACGTATCCTGGGTCGCTCCCTGCTTCGCCGCCGCCTCCTGGCAGGGCCAGCGGAGCCAGTGTTCCAGCGCCCCCGTAACACCTCAAAGCGCACGGAGTCCGTTTTGGAGACCTTGGCGGCAGGGTGAGGGGGACCTAGGAACCTGCCGTGGGGCCGCCGCGGGGCTGAGCGCCTAGACCTCGCCCTTAGGTAAACGGGGGCGGACCCGGGGGGTGGATGAGCTCGGGCTGCGTCGGGGTGAGGCGGAGGTGAGCGGCCAGCGAAGAGCGCAGGAGCCGGCCCGGGAGGACGCGAGGGCGGACCCAGTTTCGGAATAGCGCGGCCCGGGCGGCGTCGTGCGCTGGGAGGAATGCTGGGGCTGTCGCTAGCACCAAACTTGACCACGCTGAGACCTTTTCATTCTGCTCTGAACTTCAAATTTCCCTCCCCCTTATTTTTATTTATTTATTTATTTATTTATTTTGAGACGGAGTTTCGCTTTTGTTGCCCAGGGCTGGAGTGTAGTGACATGATCTCGGCTCACTGCAACCTCCACCTCCTGGGTTCGAGCAATTGTCCTGCCTCAGCCTCCCCAGTAGCTGGGATTACAGACCCCCGCCACCATGCCCAGCTAAATTTTTTTATTTTTATTATTTATTTATTTATTTATTTATTTATTTTTGTAGTAGAGACAGGGTTTCACCATGTTGGCCAGGCTGCTCTCGAACTCCTGTCCTCAAGTGATCCGCCTGCCTCGGCCTCCCAAAGTGCTGGGATTACAAGCGTGAGCCACCGCACCCGGCTCTCCCCCAATTTTTAAAACTCGCTGGCTGGGCTGACAGCTAGGGCCAGGAGTTCAAAACTCAGCCTCACCAGTCGCCCCTCCTCAGACGGAGGAGGTTGTTTTGTTTTGTTTGAGAAAGAATCTCACTCTGTCGCCCAGGCTGGATTGCAATGGCGGGATCTGGGCTCACTGCAACCTCTGCCTCCTGGGTTCAAGTCATTCTCCTGCTTCAGCCTCCCAAGTAGCTGGGATTACAGGCACCTGCCACACACCCAGCTAATTTTTGTATTTTTAGTAGAGACAGGGTTTCACCATGTTGGCCAGGATGGTCTCAAACTCTTGATCTCAAGTGATCTGCCCACCTTGGCCTCCCAAAGTGCTGGGATTATGGGTGTGAGCCACCATGCCCGGCCAGACCTGGGGTTTAGACCCATTAAAGAGCTTCCTTACAGATGGCTGACAGTCTTGCCACCCATTATTTCAAAAATAGATGCCTGTTTTAGAGTACTTAAGACATTCACAGATTCAAATGTTGAATTTTTAAATATCGCCGGTATATTTCTGTATTGTATTACCAAAAAAAAAGAAAGAAAGAAAGAAAAAGTCCCACAGGAGTTTGGAACCAGAGAACAGCCTGTTTGGGGAGTGGGGAGCACAGCAGGGCTCCTCCTCCCTGTTCCTTCAGCTCCCACCCTCTGCCAGACTTACCTGTAAATCGGGCCATACTTCTGGAAATTCTGGACATGGTGAAGGTGGACTTTGTGTGTGCCTGTCTCCCTCCAGAAATGGTACAGGTTTAGCCAGCCATTGTCACCAGGAGAGGGGATCTCATTGAAGGGGCGAGGACTGCGAGTGGAGATGCCAGCTCTCTCACTGGTGGGCACCCTGAGATGCCCCAGCCTCTCCTTGGGGGCACTCAGAAAGGTCTGGCAGCCTTTGACCAAGACTGAGCGTGGGGGAAGACCCTTGGCCAGCATGCTGTCCCCACAGCTGTGACTGTACCTGCTCCACTCCAGTGGGGACTGCGAGGATGACTGTAGCTCTGGGCCACCAGGGCCAAGATTATAACTACCATCTCAAGGCCATGCCAGAAGCTGATAAAACATTCACGTCCTTCCTCCTCCTGCAGGCTCTAACCCACAGACAGCTCCTCCCCTACTCGATATGAAGGTTCAGTCTGGAATTTCTGCAGCGTGAGATTCTCCAAATGACAGTGTCAGGCCTCTGAGCCCAAGCCAAGCCATCGCATCCCCTGTGACTTGCACGTATACACCCAGATGGCCTGAAGTAACTGAAGAATCACAAAAGAAGTGCAAATGCCCTGCCTCACCTTAACTGATGTCATTCCACCACAAAAGAAGTGAAAATGGCCGGTCCTCGCCTTAAGCAATATTATCTTGTGAAATTCCTTTTCCTGGCTCATCCTGGCTCAAAAATTTCCCCCACTGAGCACCTTGTGACCCCCACTCCTGCCCGCCAGAGAACAACCCCCCTTGACTGTAATTTTCCTTTACCTACCCAAATCCTATAAAATGGCCCCACCCTTATCTCCCTTCACTGACTCTCTTTTCAGACTCAGCCTGCCTGCACCCAGGTGAAATAAACAGCCATGTTGCTCACACAAAGCCTGTTTGGTGGTCTCTTCACATGGACGCACATGACATTTTGGTGCCATGACTCGGATCAGGGGACCTCCCTTGGGAGATCAATCCCCTGTCCTCCTGCTCTTTGCTCTGTGAGAAAGATCCACCTATGACCTCTGGTCCTCAGACCAACCAGCCCAAGGAACATCTTATCAATTTTAAATCGGGTAAGCGGCCTCTTTTTACTCTCTTCTCCAACCTCTCTCACTATCCCTCGGCCTCTTTCTCCTTTCAATCTTGGCGCCACCTTTCAATCTCTCCCTTCTCTTAATTTCAATTCCTTTCATTTTCTGGTAGAGACAAAGGAGACACATTTTATCCGTGGACCCAGAACGCTGGCGCCGGTCACGGACTGGGGAAGGCAGCCTTCCCTTGGTGTTTAATCATTGCAGGGACGCCTCTCTGATTACTCACCCACGTTTCAGTGGTGTCTGACCACGCTGCAGGGTCGCCTGCCTTGGTCCTTCACTCTTAGCGGCAAGTCCTGCTTTTCTGGGGGAGGGGCAAGCACCCCAACCCTACCCTCCTTGTCCCTATCCCTTCTCTGCTTTTCCGAGGGAGGGGCAAGCACCCCGACCCCTTCTCTGTTTCTACCCCTTCTCTGCTTTTCTGGGGGAGGGGCAACTACCCTGACCTCTTATTTTTGCACCCCAATCCCTTAGTTCCACACCCCGACCCCTTTCCCACTTTTCTGGAGGGCAAGAACCCCCGAACTCCTTCTCTCCGTATCTCTACTCTCTCTTTTCTCTGGGCTTGCCTCCCTCACTGTGGGCAACCTGCCACCCTCCATTCCTGCTTCTTCTCCCTTAACCTGTGTTCTCAAGAACTTAACACCTCTTCAACTCACACCTGACCTAAAACCTAAACGCCTTGTCTTCTGCAACACCGCTTGACCCCAATACAAACTTGACAATGGCTCTAAATAGCCAGAAAACGGCACTTTAGATTTTTCCATCCTACAAGACCTAAATAATTGTCGTAAAATGGGCAAATGGTCTGAGGTGCCTGACATCCAGGCATTCTTTTACACATCGGTCCCTCCCTAGTCTCTGTTCCCAATGCAACTCGTCCCAAATCTTCCTTCTTTCCCTTCCGCCTGTCCCCTCAGTCCCAACCCCAAGCATCGTTGAGTCTTTCTAAAAATCATCCTTTTCTACAGACCCATCTGACCTCTCTTCCCTCCTCACCAGGCCAAGCTAGGTCCCAGTTTTCCTCAGCCTCGGCTCCCCTACCCTATAATCCTTTTATCACCTCCCCTCCTCACACCCAGTCAGGCTTACAGTTTCGTTCTGTGAGTAGCCCTCCCCCACCTGTCCAGAAATTTCCCTTAAAAAAGTGGCTAGAGCTAAAGGCATAGTCAAGGTTAACGTTCCTTTTTCTTTATCCGACCTCTCCCAAATCAGTTAGCGTTTAGGCTCTTTTTCACCAAATACGAAAAACTTAGCCCAGTTCATGGCCTGTTTAGCAGCAACCCTGAGATGCTTTTCAGCCCTAGACCCTGAAAGGTCAGAAGACCATCTTATTCTTAATATGCATTTTATTTTATTACCCATTCTGCTCCTGACATTAAATAAAACTCCAAAAATTAAATTCCGGCCCTCAAACCCCACAACAGGACTTAATGAACCTCGCCTTCAAGGTGTACAATAATAGAGTAGAGGCAGCCAAGTAGCAACTTATTTCTGAGTTGCAATTCCTTGCCTCTACTGTGAGACAAAACCCAGCCACATTTCCAGCACGCAACTCCAAATGCCTGAACTGCAGCTGCCAGAGGTTCCCCCAGAACCTCCTCCCCCAGGAGCTTGCTACAAGTGCTGGAAATCTGGCCACTGGGCCAAGGAATGCCCGAAGCCCGGGATGCCTCCTAAGGCGTGTCCCATCTGTGCGGGACCCCACTGGAAATTGGACTGTCCAACTCGCCTGGCAGCCACTCCCAGAGCCCCTGGACCTCTGGCCCAAGGCTCTCTGACTGACTCATTTCCAATCCTTCTTGGATTAGCGGCTGAAGATCAACGCTGCCCCATCGCCTCGGAAGCCTCCTGGACCATCACAGATGCTTTGGGTAACTCTTACAGTGGAGGCTAAGTCTGTCCTCTTCTTAATTAATACGGAGCCTACTCACTCCACATTACCTTCTTTTCAAGAGCCTGTTTCCTTTGCCTCCATAACTGTTGTGGGTATTGATGGCCAGGCTTCCAAACCTCTTAAAACTCCCCAATTCTGGTGCCAATTTGGACAACATTCTTTTATGCATTCGTTTTTAGTTATCCTCACCTGCCCAGTTCCCTTATTAGGCCAAGACTTTTTTTTTTTTTTTTTTTTTTTTTGAGATGGAGTCTCGCTCTGTCACCCAGGCTGGAGTGCAGTGACCAGATCTCAGCTCACCGCAAGCTCCACCTCCCCGTTTTACGCCATTCTCCTGCCTCAGCCTCCCAAGTAGCTGGGACTACAGGTGCCCGCCACCACGCCCGGCTAATTTTTTGTATTTTTTAGTAGAGACGGGGTTTCACCAAGTTAGCCAGGATGGTCTCGATCTCCTGACCTCGTGATCCGCCCGTCTTGGCCTCCCAAAGTGCTGAGATTACAGGCTTGAGCCACCGCGCCCGGCCCTTAGGCCAAGACATTTTAACTAAATTATCTGCTTCCCTGACTATTCCTAGGCTACAGCCACACCTCATTGCTGCCTTTTCCCCCAGTTCAAAGCCTCCTTTGTGTCTTCCCCTCATGTCCCCCCACCTTAACCCACAAGTATAGGATACCTCTCCTTGGCGACTGATCAGTCACCCCTTACCATCTCATTAAACCCAATAACCCTTACCCCACTCAACGCCAATATCCCATCCCGCAACATGCTTTAAAAGGATTAAAGCCTGTTATCACTCACCTGCTACATCACCTTTTAAAGCCTGTAAACTCCCCTTACAATTCCCCCATTTTACTGTCCTAAAACCAGACAAGGCTTACAGGTTAGTTCAAGATCTGTACCTTATCAACCAAATTGTCTTGCGTATCCACCCCGTAGCACCAAACCCATATACTCTCCTATCCTCAATACCTCACTCCACAACCCAGTATTCTGTTCTGGATCTCAGACATACTTTCGTTACTATTCCTTTACTCCCTTCATCCCAGCCTCTCTTCGCTTTCACTTAGACTGACCCTGACACCCATCAGGCTCAGCAAATTACCTAGGCTGTACTGCTGCAAGGCCTCACGGACAGCCCCCATTACTTCAGTCAAGCCCAAATTTCTTCCTCATCTTTACCTATCCCGGCATAATTCTCATAAATACACACTTACTCTCCCTGCTGATGGTGTCCGGCTAATCTCCCAAACCCCAATCCCTTCTACAAAACAACAACTCCTTTCCTTCCTAGGCATGGTTAGTACAGACAGAATTCTTACACAAGAGCCAGGACCGCATCCTGTAGCCTTTCTGTCCAAACAACTTGACCTTACTGTTTTATCCTAGCCCTCATGTCTGTGCACAGCGGCTGCCACTGCTTTAATACTGTTAGAGGCCCTAAAAATCACAAACTATGCTCAACTCTCTACAGTTCTCATAACTTCCAGAATCTATTTTCTTCCCCCAACCATCACTCAGGACAATGCTTATGCTGATAAGTTAGCTAAAAAAGCAGCTAGCATTCCAACTTCTATCCCTCACGGCAGTTTTCCTCCTTCACATAGGCCCCTCCCACCTACTCCCCCACTGAAACTTCCACCTATCAATCTCTTCCCACACAAGGCCAATGGTTCTTACACCAAGGAAAATATCTCCTTCCAGCCTCACAAGCCCATTCTATTCTGGCGTCATTTCATAACCTCTTCCATGTAGGTTACAAGCTGCTAATCCACCTCTTAGAACCTCTCATTTCCTTTCCATCATGGAAATCTATCCTCAAGGAGATCACTTCTCAGTGTTCCATCTGCTATTCTACTACCCCTCAGGGATTGTGCAGGCCCCCTCCCTTTCCTACACATCAAGCTCGAGGATTTGCCCCGCCCAGGACTGGCAAATGACTTTACTCACATGCCCCGAGTCAGAAAACTAAAATATCTCTTAGTCTGGGTAGACACTTTCACTGGATGGGTAGAGGCCTTTCCCATAGGGTCTGAGAAGGCCATCGCGGTCATTTTAGACATAATTCCTCGGTTTGGCCTTCCTAACTCTATACAGTCTGATAACGGACCAGCCTTTACTAGTCAAATCACCCAAGCAGTTTCTCAGGCTCTTGGTATTCAGTGAAACTTTTATATCCTTTACCATCCTCAATCTTCAGGAAAGGTAGAACGGACTAATGGTCTTTTAAAAACACACCAAGCTCAGTCACCAGCTTAAAAAGGACTAGACAATACTTTTAGCACTTTCCCTTCTCAGAATTCAGGCCTGTCCTCGGAATGCTACAGGTTCCAGCCCATTTGAGCTTCTGTGTGGACACTCCTTTTTATTAGGTCCCAGTCTCATTCCAGACACCAGACCAACTTGGACTGCACCCCAAAAAACTTTCATCCCTACGGTCTTCTGTCTAGTCATACTCCTATTCACCATTCTCAACTACCCATAAATGCCCTGCTCGTGTTTACACTGCCGGTTTACGCTGTTTCTCCAAGCCATCACAGCTGATATCTCCTAGTGCTATCCCAAACCGCCACTCTAAATTCCCTCTTAAAGTAAGGAAATAATCTTTGCTGGCAAGGCTATGCTGAGCCTCCTTAAGCACTCTCTAATTAGATGTCCTAGGTCTTCCCAATTCTTAGTCCTTCAGTGCCTGTTTTTCCTCCTTCTCTTACCTTGTGTCTTCCATTTAGTTTTTCAATTCATACAAAACCGCATCCAGGCCATCACCAATCATTCAATACTACAAATGTTTCTTCTAACGACCCCCAGTATCACCCCTTACCACAAAATCTTCCTTCAGCTTAATCTCTCCCACTCTAGGTTCCCAAGCCGCCCCTAATCCCGCTTGAAGCAGCCCTGAGAAACATCGCCCATTCTCTCTCCATATCACCCCCCAAAAAATTTTCACCACCCCAACACTTCACACTATTTTGTTTTATTTTTCTTATTAACATAAGAAGGCAGGAATGTCAGGCCTCTGAGCCCAAGCCAAGCCATCGCATCCCCTGTGACTTGCACGTATACACCCAGATGGCCTGAAGTAACCTAAGAATCACAAAAGAAGTGCAAATGCCCTGCCTCACCTTAACTGATGTCATTCCACCACAAAAGAAGTGAAAATGGCCGGTCCTCGCCTTAAGCAATGATATTATCTTGTGAAATTCCTTTTCCTGGCTCATCCTGGCTCAAAAATTTCGCCCACTGAGCACCTTGTGACCCCCACTCCTGCCCGCCAGAGAACAACCCCACTTTAACTGTAATTTTCCTTTACCTACCCAAATCCTATAAAATGGCCCCACCCTTATCTCCCTTTGCTGACTCTCTTTTCGGACTCAGCCCGCCTGCACCCAGGTGAAATAAACAGCCATGTTGCTCACACAAAGCCTGTTTGGTGGTCTCTTCACACAGACGTGCATGACAGACAGGGAGACCCCTCTGTCTCTGCCCTCAGTGCCAGTCCTAGCAGACTCCTGAAATATCTGCCTGTGCCTTTGCCTGAGCTGGGCCTCCTGCTGGCCCCTGCAGCGGAGTCCATGCCCTGGCAGCCATTGGTCAAGAATGCAGACAACCTATGTTTGGGGGAAATGAGGGGCCTCAGAGCCATCTTGCCAGCTTGGGGCAACATATGTCTTAGTTATGGCCCCACTGTATAGACACACATCATTGAACAACAGGGATACGTTCTGAGAAATGCAACCTTAGGCTCTTTTATTATTATTATTATTATTTTGTTTTTTGAGAGAGAGAGAGTTTCACTCTTGTTGCCCAGGCTGGAGTGCAGTGGCGTGATCTCAGCTCACTGCAACCTCTGCCTCCTGGGTTCAAGTGATTTTCCTGTCTCAGCTTCCCGAGTGGCTAGGATTACAGGCACACACCACTGTAAGGGTAAACTGAGGCTGGAGCCAAACCGGGAACGAAGACACAAGGCAAATGGCAGTGAGAATACCCTTTATTAGGACTCGCGGGTGAGATTCCTCAGTCCAAAGGTGCGGGCTGAGGAAGTCACGCTGGGGGAGGAGGGTAGGGGTTTTTTATTTTTTATTTTATTTTATTTTTTTTTTTTTGAGACGGAGTCTCGCTCTGTCACCCAGGGTGGAGTGCAGTGGCCGGATCTCAGCTCACTGCAAGCTCCTCCTCCCGGGTTCACGCCATTCTCCTGCCTCAGCCTCCCAAGTAGCTGGGACTACAGGCGCCCGCCACCTCGCGGGGATAGTTTTTTTTTTGTATTTTTTTAGGAGAGATGGGGTTTCACCGTGGTAGCCAGGATGGTCTCGATCTCCTGACCTCGTGATCCGCCCATCTCGGCCTCCCAAAGTGCTGGGATTACAGGCTTGAGCCACTGCACCCGGCCGAAGGTAGGGGTTTTTTATAGCCCAAGAGGTAGGGAAGCTGGTTGTGCAAACAGGGCCTGAGGGGTCTTGAAACTACTAAGGCAGGAGTTGAGTAAGGGTCATGAGGAAGGGGTCTTTGGAAACTGTCAACCGAAACTGCTGTTTACGAACTTGTGGAATGCAGGTGAACTGCAGGTCATGGGGGAGTGTGGTTGCCCAGCCAGAACTCTGACGCATGTAAGTCTGCGGGTGTGTACAAGGGTGAAGGGAGTCTAACAAAAGGCCTGCTACACCGGGTAACACCGCCATGTTGGGTCTAGATTCCTGCCTAACAGCCACCATGCCAGCTAATTTTTGTATTTTTCATAGAGATGGGGTTTCATCATATTGGTCAGGCTGGTCTCGAACTCCTGACCTAGGTGATCCACCCGCCTCGGCCTCCCAAAATGCTGGGATTACAGGTGTAAGCCACAACGTCTGGCCTCCTTAGGCTATTTCACTGAGGCGTGAACAACCCAGAGTTCACTGACACAAACCTGGATGGTATAGCTTACTACACACCTAGGCTACGTGGCATAGTACAAACCTGTACAGCATGTACTGTACTGAATACTGTGGGCAATTGTAACACAAACACAAGTAGTTGTTTAAATATAGCTAAACACAGAAATGGTACAGCAAAAATAAAGTAGTATAATCTATGGGACCACATGACCAAAATGTCATTATGCAGCATGTGATTGTATATATATGTGTGATTATAAACTGTTTTGTATAGTTCCCTGATTTTAAAATACTGTATATTTTCTGAAAATATTATGTAAATGGGAAGTGTTGCATTATTATTTTTTAAATTACAGTTGTATTTGTTCATTATAGAATGCTGAGGAAAAAGACAAACCAGAAAATTAAAATCCTGTGAGTTATTAATGTTAGAATGAAAGAAACCAGACACAAAAGAGTACACACTGTTGGATTCCATTTTGATGAAGTTCAAGAATTGACAAAATTAATTTATGGTGTTAGAAGTGTTTCTCTTGTCAGGTAATGACTGGAAGGGGGTACAACAGAACTTTCTGGAGTGCTAGAGATGTTCTTTCTTAAGCTGAGTGTTTGTATATGTAAAAATTCACTGAACTATACATCTGTGATTTGTTTCATTTTATTAAATATGTTACCTCAATAAAAGTGTAAACAAAAGCTCTGCATCTTTGCCTAGGTAATCCTTTCTCCAGTATTAAAAACAATGACCCTTAGAGAAAGGACACAGACTCATTGAGTAGGAAAAAGCCCCAAATAAGCTTTGGTGCAGATTTCCTCCTCCTCAGATTCTGTGGGAAGAAGGAGGTCTCTGACTCCCGAGAGATCAAATTGTCACTGCAGGCAGAGCATGGGCCACCCTGACACAGTGAAGAGAACAAGGAGATGGGTACTAGAAGCCAGCTGCCCTGAGAAGCTCTGCACTTACTGACATCTGGCAAGGAAGGGGCAGCAGTTGATTCAGTGGATCCCAGTAAGGGTGGCAGCATCACCACACCTAACAGTCGTCCTGGTGACCCAGATGATGGCCATTGGACTCTCTCTGTTTATGAGGCCTATGAATGTGGTCCTGGCTTTTATCAAAACAGCTGGGCATCCGGGGGTAGGTTGTCCAGGCACAAATTCCCAGAGTTTTTGGAAATTCTCTGGCTAATGACTCTATGCCTCAACTCAAGGCAAAAAGCCAGAAACTCTCTTTCCCAGCATACCTTGCAACTGGGATGCAGGCAGATGACTTGAGCTCTACCAATCAGATGCACCCTCATGAAATCTTTGTTGAGAAGGTAGCAACATGATGAAACAGGCACCATGTGAAACCCAGTCTGACATATGGGGTGGAAGGGATCTCCACCCTGGGACAGCTGCAGTGCCTGAGCCCTGTGGGGTTCAGTGAGTGGCCTCCAGGACAGCTCTGAGATGTGAGTTCAGTGATATTCCTGAAACCTTGGCATCCAAGCCTGATTATTGACCCTCCTAGAGATTTAGTGAGGGACATGGTCCCCTTAATACATTTTTTTTGTACTACATGTTAGCTAGAGTGAATTCTGCTGTTAACAACTAAGAACTGTGAGTGATACCCTGGCAAACAGCTAACTATATTGCTAAAAGTTTGTCATACTCTTTTCTTACTTTCTTTTGTGTGTGTGTTTGTGTGTGTGTGTATGTGTGTGTGTGATGGAGTTTCACTCTTGTTGCCCAGGCTGGAGTGCAATAGTGCAATCTCGGCTCACCGCAACCTTTGCCTCCTGGGTTCAAGTGATTCTCCTGCCTCAGCCTCCCAAGTAACTGGGATCACAGGTTTATGCCACTACGCCCGGCTAATTTTTTCTATTTTTAGTAGAGACAAGGTTTTTCCATGTTGGTCAGGCTGGTCTTGAGCTCCTGACCTCAGGTGATCTACCCACCTCGACCTCCCAAAGTTCTGGGATTACAGGCATGAGCCACTGCACCCAGCCTGTCATACTCTTATATTTCAAACTTACTCCAAACATTTTGTTCCAGCTCAGATAATCCTACTTTTAATTTATTTACAGGCTTTAACTCCTTAAGGGGACAGTCTGGGAACCAAAGTGAGAAAGTCTCATGGCAAACTGTGACTTGATGGAAAGGAGGGCAAAAGATTTGTTATGGGGACTGTCAGGCCTCTGAGCTCAAGCTAAGCCATCATATCCCCGGTGACCTGCAATATACACATCCAGATGGCCCGAAGCAAGTGAAGAACCACAAAACAAGTGAAAATGGTCAGTTCCTGCCTTAACTGATGACCTTCCACCACAAAAGAAGTAAAAATGGGCAATCCCTGCCTTAACTGATGACATTATCTTATGAAATTCCTTCTCCTGGCTCATCCTAGCTCAAAAGCTTCCCCACTGAGCACCTTGTGACCCCCACCCCTGCCCGCCAGAGAATAACCCCCTTTGACTGTAATTTTCCGTTACCTACCCAAATCCTATAAAACAGCCCCATCCCTATATCCCTTCACTGACTCTCTATTTGGACTCACCCTGCCTGCACCCAGGTGATTAAAAAGCTTTATTGTTCACACAAAACCTGTTTGGTGGTCTCTTCACATGGACGCACGTGAAATTTGTTGTCATGACTCGGAAGGGGAACTCCCTTAGGAGACCAATCCCCTGTCCTGCTGCTCTTTGCTCCATGAGAAAGATCCACCTAAGACCTCAGGTCCTCAGACCAACCAGCCCAAGGAACATCTCACCAATTTTAAGTCTGGTAAGCGGCCTCTTTTTACTCTCTTCTCCAACCTCTCTCACTATCCCTCAACCTCTTTCTCCTTTCAATCTTGGCTCCATCTTTCAATCTCTCCCTTCTCTCAATTTCAGTTCCTTTCCTTTTCTGGTAGATACAGAGGAGACGCGTTTTATTCATGAACCCAAAACTCCAGCACCGGTCATGGACTCGGGAAGACAGTCTTACCTTGGTGTTTAATCACTGCGGGGATGCCTGCCTGATTATTCACCCACGTTTCAGAGGTGTCTGATCACCAGGGGGATGCCTGCCTTGATCCTTCACCCTTAGTGGCCAGTGTCATTATTTTGGGGGGCAAGCACCTCCCACCCCTTCTCTCCATGTCTCTACCCTCTCTTTTCTCTCCATTTTCCTGGGGGGCAAGCGCTGCCCATCCATTCTATACTTTCCTGGGGGACAAGCACCCCCCAACCCCTTCTCTCCGTGTCTCTACCCTCTCTTTTCGCTCCACTTTCCAGGAGGGCAAGGACCCCCCACACCTTGTCTCCATGTCTCTACCCTCTCTTTTATCTGGACTTGCCTCCTTCACTATAGGCAACCTTCCACCTTCCATTCCTCCCTCTTCTCCCTTAGCCTGTGTTCTCAAAATCTTAAAACCTCTTCAACTCACACCTGACCTAAAACCTAAATGCCTGATTTTCTTCTGCAATGCCACTTAACCCCAATACAAACACAACAATGGTTCCAAATAGCCAGAAGATGGCACTTTCGATTTCTCCATCCTACAAGATCTAGATAATTCTTGTCATAAAATGGGCAAATGGTCTGAGGTGACTGATGTCCAGGCATTCTTTTACGCATCGGTCCCTCCCTAGTCTCTGTTCCCAATGCAACTCCTCCCAAATCTTCCTTCTTTCCCTCCCGCCTGTCCCCTCAGTCCCAACCCCAAGTGTTACTGAGTCTTTCCAATCTTCCTTTTTTATGAACCTATCTGACCTATCCTCCTCCCCAGGCTGCTCCTCACCAGGCTGAGCCAGGTCCCAATTCTTCCTCAGGTTCTGCTCCCCCAGCCTATAATCCCTTTGTCACCTCCCCTCCTCACACCTGGTACGGCTTACAGTTTCATTCCGAGACTAGCCCTCCCCCACCTGCCCAACAGTTTCCTCTTAAAGGGGTGGCTAGAGCTAAAGGCACACTCAAGGTTAATGCTCCTTTTTCTTTATCCGACCTCTCCCAAATCAGTTAGCATTTAGGCTCTTTTTCATCAAATATGAAAAACCCAGCCCAGTTCGTAGCCCGTTTGGCCACAACCCTGAGACACTTTACAGCCCTAGACCCAGAAAGACCAGAAGGCTGTCTTATTCTCAATATGCATTTTATCACCCAGTCAGCTCCTGACATAAAAAAAGAAAAGAAAAACTCCAAAAATTAGATTCTGGCCCTCAAACCCCACAACAGGACTTAATTAACCTCACCTTTAAGGTGTACAATAATAGAGAAAAGTTACAATTACTTGCCTCCACTGTGAGACAAAACCCCAGCCGCACCTCCAGCACACAAGAACTTTAAAATGCCTAAGCCGCACATGCCTAAGCTTCAGTGGTCAAGCATTCCTACAGGAACTTCTCCATCAGGAACTTGCTTCAAGTGTCAGAAATCTGGTCACCGGGCCAAGGAATGCCCCGCAGCCTGGGATTCCTCCTAAGCCGTGTCCCATCTGTGCAGGACCCCACTGGAAATCAGACTGTCCAACTCGCCCAGCAGCCACTCCCAGAGCCCCTGGAACTCTGGCCCAAGGCTCTCTGACTGACTTCTTCCCAGATCTTCTCAGCTTAGCGGCTGAAGACTGATGCTGCCCCATCGCCTCAGAAGCCTCCGGGACCATCACAGATGCTTTAGGTAACTTACAGTGGAGGGTAAGTCTGTCCCCTTCTTAATTAATATGGAGGCCACCAACTCCACATTGCCGTCTTTTCAAACGCCTGTTTTCTTTGCCTGCATAACTGTTGAGGGTATTGACAGCCAGGTTTCTAAACCTCTTAAAACTCCCCAACTCTGGGTGCCAACTTGGACAATATTCTTTTATACACTCCTTTTAAGTTATCCCCACTTGCCCAGTTCCCTTATTAGGTCGAGATATTTTAATTAACTTATCTGCTTCCCTGACTATTCCTGGGCTACAGTCACACCTCATTGCCACCCTTTTCCCCAATTCAAAGCTTCCTTCACATCCTTTCCTTGTATATCCCCACCTTAATCCACAGGTATGGAACACCTCTACTTCCCCCTTGGCGACTGATCATGCACCCCTTACCATCCCATTAAAACCTAATTACCCTTACCCGGCTCAATATCCCATCCCACAGCACACTTTAAAAAGATTAAAGCCTGTTATCACTTGCCTGTTACAGCATGGCCTTTTAAAGTCTATAAACTCTCCTTACAAAGCCCCGATTTTACCTGTCCAAAAACCGGACAAGCCTTACAGGTTAGTTCAGGATCTGTGCCTTATCAACCAAATTGTTTTGCCTATCCACCTCATGGTGCCAAACCCGTATACTCTCCTGTCCTCAATACCTCCCTCCACAACCCACTATTCTGTTCTAAATAAACCTAGCTGACCCCACAGATCCTAAATCCCTTCCCCACTCCCCTTCCCATTCCTTAAAAAAGAGCTCCCACACTAGTTCTCCCTAACTCATCACTCCCTTTTCATTACATACAGCCAAAGTGCAGGGCTGTGTGGTTGGAGTTCCTACACAAGAGGCGGGACCGCACCCTGTAGCCTTTCTGTCTAAACAACTTGACCTTACTGTTTTAGCCTAGCCCTTATGTCTGCGTGTGGTGGCTGCCGCTGCTTTAATACTTTTAGAGGTCCTCAAAATCACAAACTGTGCTCAACTCACTCTCTACAGTTCTCATAACTTCCAAAATCTATTTTCTTCCTCACACCTGATGCATATACTTTCTGCCCCCCTCCACTACCTCTCAGCAAGCCGAACTCATTGCCTTAACTCGAGCCCTCACTCTTGCAAAAGGACTATGCATCAATATTTATACTGACTCTAAATATGCCTTCTATATCCTGCACCACCATACTGTTATATGGGCTGAAAGAGGTTTCCTCACTATGCAAGGGTCCTCCATCATTAATGCCTCTTTAATAAAAACTCTTCTCAAGGCCACTTTGCTTCCAAAGGAAGCTGGAGTCATTCACTGCAAGGGCCATCAAAAAGCATCAGATCCCATTGCTCAGGGCAATGCTTATGCTGATAAGGTAACTAAAGAAGCAGCTAGCTTCCAACTTCTGTCCCTCATGGCCAGTTTTTCTCCTTCTCATCAGTCCCTCCCACCTACTCCCCCACTGAAACTCCCACCTATCAATCTCTTCCCACACAAGGCAAATGGTTTTTACACCAAGGAAAATGTCTCCTTCCAACTTCACAGGCCCATCCTATTTTGTTGTCATTTCATAACCTCTTCCATGTAGGTTACAAGCCACTAGCCTGCCTCTTAGAACCTCTCGTTTTCTTTCCATCATGGAAATCTGGCCTCAAGGAAATCACTTCTCAGTGTTCCATCTGCTATTCTACTACTCCTCAGGGATTGTTCAGGCCCCCTCCCTTCCCTACACAGCAAGCTTGGGGATTTGCCCCTGCCCAGGACTGGCAAATTAATTTTATTCACATGCCCCAAGGCAGGAAACTAAAATCCCTCTTGGTCTGGGTAGACACTTTCACTGGCTGGGTAGATGCCTTTCCCACAGGGACTGAGAAGGCCTTCACGGTCATTTCTTCCCTTCTGTCAGACATAATTCCTTGGTTTGGCCTTCCCACCTCTATACAGCCTGATAACAGACCAGCCTTTACTAGTCAAATCACCCAAGCAGTTTCTCAGGCTCTTGGTATTCAGTGAAACCTTCATACCCCTTACCATCCTCAGTCTTCAGAAAAGGTAGAACGGACTAATGGTCTTTTAAAAACACACCTCGCCAAGCTCAGCCACCAACTTAAAAAGGACTGGACAATACTTTTACCACTTGCCCTTCTCAGAATTCGAGCCTGTCCTCAGAATGCTACAAGGTACAGCCCATTTGAGCTCCTGTATGGACGCTCCTTTTTATTAGGCCCCAGTCTCATTCCAGACACCAGCCCAACTTGGACTGTGCCCCAAAAACTTGTCATCCCTACTATCTTCTGTCTAGTCATACTCCTATTTGACATTCTCAAGTACTCATAAATGCCCTGCTCTTGTTTACACTGCCAGTTTACATTGTTTCTCCAAGCCATCACAGCTGATGTCTCCTGGTGCTATCCCCAAACCACCACTCTAAATTCCCTCTTAAAATAAATAAATAATCTTTGCTGGCAGGGCTGTGCTGAACCTCCTTAGGCACTCTGTAATTGGATGTCCTGGGTCCTCCCAATTCTTGGTCCTTTAATATCTGTTTTTCTCCTTCTTTTATTCGGACCTGTGTCTTTGTTTAGTTTTTCAATTCATACAAAACCACATCCAGGCCATCACCAATCATTCTATACAACAAGTGTTTCTTCTAACAACCCCACAATACTACCCGTTACCACAAAACCTTCCTTCAGCTTAATCTCTCCCACTCTAGGTTCCCACACCGCCCCTAATCCTGCTTGAAGCTGCCCTGAGAAACATTGCCTTTTATCTCTCTATACCACCCCCAAAAAATTTTCACTGTCCCAACACTTCAACACTATTTCATTTTATTTTTCTTAGTAATATAAGAAGACAGGAATATCAGGCCTCTGAGCCCAAGCTAAGCCATCTATCCCCTGTGACCTGCACTGTATGTCCAGATGGCCGGAAGCAAGTGAAGAATCACAAAAGAAGTGAAAATGGGCAGTTCCTGCCTTAACTGATGACATTCCACCACAAAAGAAGTGAAAATGGCCAGTCCCTGCCTTAACTGATGACATTACCTTGTGAAATTCCTTCTCCTTGCTCATCCTGGCTCAAAAGCTCCCCCACTGAGCACCTTGTGACCCCCACCCCCGCCAGCCAGAGAACAACCTCCTTTGACTCTAATTTTCCACTAGCTACCCAAATCTTACAAAATGGCCCCACCCATATCTCCCTTTGCTGACTCTCTTTTCGGACTCAGCCCGCCTGCACCCAGGTGATCAAAAAGCTTTATTGTTCACACAAAGCCTGTTTGGTGGTCTCTTCACATGGACATGCCGGATGTGCGTGAAAGGGACTGCTACTGTATTCCCTGTAGTTTTACCACCCTTAGGTAAGTGTTAAAAAACATTTTGATGTGGTTTCTTCTAGTCCTTTTTCTAATCCCTTTTCTAATTAATTCTTATTTATTTATTTTTTTGCTTTGTTTTCTGAGAGGTTGAAATTTTATTTACTCTGGCTGGACACGGCGGCTCATGCCTGTAATCCCAGCACTTTGGAAGGCCTCGGTGGGTGGATCACCTAAGGTCAGGACTTTGAGAACAGCCTGGCCAACATAGTAAAATCCCATCTCTACTAAAAGTACAAAAAAATTAGCCAGGTGTGGTGGCAGGCCCTTGTAATCCCAGCTACTCAGGAGGCTGAGGCAGGAGGTTCAGCTGAACCCAGGAGGCAGAGGTTGCAGTGAGCCAAGATCGCGCCATTGCACTCCAGCCTGGGCAGCAAAAATGAAACCCCATCTCAAAAAAATAAAATAAAATAAAATATTTACTCATTTTTTACTTCATCGTGTAGTTTTATCAAAATAATCTGTGTAGGTGGTTGAAAAATTCAAGTAGTTCTTCTATGAGTCTGTACTCAACCAGAAAAGAAGACAGGCAGGAGATATGTATCAAGACATTGATTGGTTTATAAAATCATGAGACTGGCTAGGCAAGTCCCAAATCTGTAGGGGAGCCCATCAGGAAGAGCAGGCTGGGACTCTCAGGGATGGGATGAAGCCACTTTCCTCAGGCAGAATTTCTTCTCCTTCAGGGAAGCTGCAGCCCTGCTCTGAAGGCCTTTCAACTGATTGAACCAGGTCCACCCAGATCATTTAGGATAATCTCCATTTCTTAAAGTTAACTGATTTGTGGTTTTAATTACATCTTTAAAATACCTTCACAGCAACATCTAGATTCGTGTTTGATTGAATAACTGTGTCTAGTTGGCACATAAAACTATCAGTCAAGGCTACTACTATATGTAAAACTGTACATAAAACTGACGATCAACAGGATTACTAAACTTGTAAGGAAAGAGGGCAACCCCCTGCTCCAACCCCAGCCCTCCCTACTCCTGACACCATTTCCCAGAGGGGAATGGAAATCTCTTCTCCACAATCAACCAATCAGATTTCCATCCATTTGTTTTTTCTTAGAAGCATCTCCCAGCCATTGCTTTCCCTGATCCACGCTGCTTATCTCTAAGCCTGTGCATAGCTTTTATCCTCCCTTCACCATCATCTTGGAGATTTCCTTTTTCTTGCCTCTCTTCCTACCCCATGTCTCTCCTGTTTAGCTTGAATGTACCTCTCAGTACTTGCTTAGAAAGAGTGCATGAAAGGCTTAGTTTTGAGGCCTTTGCTTGTCTGACAATATCTTTATTCTGCCCTCATACTTGGTCAAGAGTTTAGCTGGATATAAAATTTTAAGTTGGTAATAATTTTCAATCTTTTAAAGTAATTTTTGAAAGCATAGCTCCATTGTCTTCCACTTTTTGGAACTGCCATTGGGAAGTCCAAGGCTATTCTGGTTCCTGTATCCTTGCATTTATTCTTTTTATTCCCATCTGCTAGCTCCCAGGACCTTTTGGCTGCCCTGAAATCTCACAGTGCACCTTGCCACATCACATCAGTCCTTGGGCAAGAGACTTGGTGTGTCCTTTCAGTCTGGAAATACAAGTTCTCAAATCCCTATAACTGTTCTCATATAATTTATTTCATAATTTCTTCCCTTACTTTCTCTCTTACCTACTTCAGGAATTCCTATGGTTCATATGTGAACCTCTTGATTTTATCTTTGTTGTTTTATTTTCTCTCCCATGTTCCATTTCTTTGTCCCACCAAATAATTCTCAACTTCAGCTTCCAACCTTTTTTTTTTTTTTTTTTTTTTTTGATGGAGTCTCACTCTGTTGCCCAGGCTGGAGTGCACAATCTCAGCTCACTGAAACCTCCGGCTTCTGGGTTCAAGCAGTTCTCTTGTCTCAGCCTCCCAAGTAGCTGGGATTACAGGTGCACACCACCACGCCTGGCTAGTTTTTGTATTTTTAGTAGAGACAGGGTCTCTCTATGTTGGCCACAGTAGCTGGGATTACAGGCACGCACCACCATGCCCGGCTAGTTTTTGTATTTTTAGTAGAGATGGGGTTTCTCTATGTTGGCCAGGATGGTCTCGAACTCCTGACCTCAGGCAATCTGCAGGCCTCGGCCTCCCAAAGTGCTAGGATTACAGGCATGAGCCACTGCGCCCGGCTGCTTCCAGCCTTTCCACTGCAATTTTTATTTCCACAATCTGTTGTTTAATTTCCTACAGCCCTTTCTTATGTCTGGATGTAGGCACAATATGGATGTAACAGCTTCTCTTAACTCTCTGAAGATATTAAATATCGTTTTTGGTTTGTTCGTTTAGTTTTCTTTCACTTTCTGCATAGTCTTTTTCCTCTGAATTCCTTTTTCTGTTTGTTTTGATCCCTGCCTTTCATATTAGAAGATTCCTGGGCGGGGCTTGGTGGCTCATGCCTGTAAATCCAGCACTTTGGGAGGCCGAGGCAGGCAGATCACCTGAGGGCAGGAGTTCGAGACCAGCCTGACCAAGATGGAGAAACCCCGTCTCTACTAAAAATACAAAATTAGCCGGGCATGGTGGCATGCACCTGTGATTCCAGCTACTCGGGAGGCTGAGGCAGGAGAATCACTTGAACCAAGGAGGCGGAGGTTGCGGTGAGCTGAGATCGCACCACTGCACTCCAGCCTGGGCAACAACAGCGATACTCCATCTCAAAAAAAAAAAAAAAAAAAAAGATTCCTTAAATGTCTAATGATTTTTGGCAGTCAATTCAAAGTCCTCCCTGGATTCCAAATTTAAGAGTCAGGACCCAAGTGACTGGCTGGAGTTTGGAACAAGTGGGCAGGGCTCACCTGGCTGTGGCTTCAGAGCAGGGTGATAGGGAGGACTCAGACACCAATCTCAGTGCCTGTACAACTTATCAGTTGGGCTGATCATTTCCTCTACGGAAGAATCTTCTAGATCTTCACTTGCCTTACTGTGGCTGGAATTCAAACCTGAGTTGTACCTCGCCCAGGCCTGGGCTCTCAGGCCCTGGCCATGCTTCTGAGAAGCAGACCTGGGTACAGGTGCAGGGCAGTGAGCAATGTGACCCAGCACCCTGGGGGATACAGACTTCATCACCTCCTCTTTCTCCTCTGGCCTTGCCCTCCACCATCAGCCAGGAACTTCCTCTGTGGAAGTCTGCAGTGATTTTTGGGTTGGCCTCACACAGGGCAGGCTGTGGGGAAGAGCCACTCTAGTTACTAGAGTGAGGCAAGGGCGGAGGCAGGCCTCAGAGGCAGCCCCAAGGGCCCGAGTCAAGAGTGGCTCTTCCCCAGCCTTGGAAAAACATGAAGAAAGGAATTTCACCTTGGAATCCTAATCCTCGTCATCTCTCCCCAGTTGACCCAGATCTGGGGCTGTAATTCAGTACAGCTGACTCAGAGGGGCTCTGGATCCCTTGAGCTGAGGTCTGCGGTCAGGCTCCACTCTGGACACACTCTAAGACCTTGGCAAATCTGGTTGCCATGGAACTCAGGATGTCAACTCTTCCCTGTCCACATACTTGATCTGTGTTGCCTTCCCCTCAGAGCTGCTTCCATACCCCCTCCCATTATATCATACCCCCAGACCCATTCTCCCAGCCCAGGTAAATCCCCCACACCCACCCCGCATCACCCTGCACCTACCACTTTCCCAAACAACAAGGGTCAGTCACCTATAGAGTTTTCAAGTCATTTCAACAAAATTACTGCCCACTTGGTAAAAATGTGTAGGTCAGAAAACACACATGTGCCATGTAGAGCATTTCATGACAACAATCTGCACTATACCTCATACTTATCATTGGAGAGTACAGCTTCTCTGTTTTTTCCCCCAAAATCTTATTTTCTGGCAAACAAGGCATTTAAAACACACATCTAAGAGACAGAAAATAGATTGGTGATTGCTTAGAGCTGAAGGGATGGAGGGATTAGAGGATGGGACATAAAGGGTGTAGGGATTCTTAGGATGATGAAAATGAAAATATTCTAAAGTATATTGTGGTAATTATCATACAACTCTCTGAATACACTAAAAGCCATTGAATTGCATACTTGAAATGGGTGAATTGTATGGTGTGTGAATTATAACTCAATAGAGCTGTTGCCAAACACACACACACACACACACACGAGTGACACTCTCCTGGCCTCTTCTGTTGTATGTGTCAGCCCATAGATCACCCACCATGGCGAAAGATGTCCTTACACAGCCACTTGACCCCAGACTCCAATACCGTTGAACCACTTTCAACAAATTTAGAGCAACAGTTTTTAGCAGAAAAAAAGAAAAAAAAAAAAAAAAAGCACTTATCAAGAGTGGTTGTTGCTCTCCCTGCTGGAGTGACCGCTACCTCATCAGTCACGAACCTTCTGATAAAGAGAGTTTGGAGAAAGCCTGTTTTGCCTCACTGATGACCTTGAGCCTGGAATGACATCAGCCGGGGAAGATGTCTCACGAGCAGCAGCAGGGTGATGAGCTTCCACAAAGAAAAGCAGTCCTCCAAGGACTGGTTTTTCCTCCAAGGGTCTCAGCACTGAGGTGACATTTATCAATTTCTGACTTAAAGTCAATCCCGCTGTTCTATGCAGCCCCGCATTCCTCCCTCAGAAGGAGCCCTAATTGATGTGGCATGGAAGAACTTGTGGTCCTCTTGGCAGCCACCCCAACTTCTGTTCAGGCCTTTGCACCTCCCCTAGTGTTGTGGGGCACTGACCACCTCCCCAGAAGTGGCCCAAGCTGGGGGTTATTGCCTCATCCTCCCCAATGGTCACAGTCACATCACAGCATAGGCCAGTGATTTGGTTTGGACCAATGAAACACAAGGAAAGTTTTGCTGGCAGCTTCTGGGAGAAAAGTTCCCTCACTTCTCTGAAAGAGCTTCCGGAAACACATCACTCACCCCAGACGAGGCTGAATGTATTAGCTGTTTACTGCTGCTTAACAAATTATCCCAAAACTTAGTGGCTTAAAACAATAAATGTTTATGATCTCACAGCTTCTGAGGGGGCAGCACCAGGAGCAGCTTTGCTGGGTGGTTGGGTGGCTGAGTGGCTCAAGCTCAGGGTTTCTCACAAAGGGGCTGCCGTCTCTGAAGCTTGACCAGGGTGGGGGATCAGCTTCCAAGCTGAGTGGATTAAACTGGCCCTGCTTCAAAACTTTTCAGTGGCTGTTTTGGGACTATTGAGAATATTAATGAATGATGTATACATTTCAAAAGATATATATTATGTGTATATTACATAATTTTTCTCTCCCTCTCTCTGTTCTTGCCAGTACCCAAACTGAAATTTTCACCCTCTCAAAAGTGATGGGAAGTTAGGGTCCAACCCTCACCAACCCCCTCACGATGGGCAAGTGAATCCTCTGCTAGGTGAGGTTAGCCTAGTGCTCGACTATGCCTAAGTCCTTCTTGGCTCTCTCAAGACAGGCGCATACTTATAGTGCTCTCTCCTCCCACTCCTGCCTCCCATGTTCTGTAACTATCCTATCATTCTCAGAGTAGAGGGTGTACACATTTAGATCCATCTAAACGTTGCCTAGGATGGGGAACATGATTTTGTTCATTGCAGGCAGCTTGGATGAATAAAAAGAAATTCCAGATCACAGACTTAAGATACAAGTGTATTCTCTCTCCCATAAAGGATGTCCAAGGCTGGGCAGTCCAGGGTGAGTATGCCGGTCCCAGCAAAACGCCAGGCTCCATCTTCCTGCTTCACCACAAAAACATTTGGTTGGCATCTCTAAGGCCAGCTGATGGTGGAAGCTGCTGCTTGAGTGCTAACCATGTTGCTGGCCAGAAGGCGGAAGAACTCAAGAAGACCAAAAAGGGCCCTTCCTGTAGAGCCAGCTTCATTTAAGCCCCTTCCTCAAAGTCCCACACGAGTCCAACCACATCTCGTTGGTGGGAACTTAACCACACTGAGGCAGGAGAATAGGGAATTAGGGTAACCAACGGTTAAGGCATGAGCAAAAGAAGAACGGGTGCAGCCAGTTCACATAAGCAAAAGGAACAGCAGGTACAATCAATTCTGGGCAGGATTAGGCAACATACAGGCCACATCTTCACTCCTGTGATAACCACAATCCAAGTCTCCACTTCAGCCTCTAATTGGTCATGGGTCAGTCCTTCATAGGATGTGACTGACTGGAGGCCTCTGGAGGGCACCAGGGGTGTTCTTGTTGTTTAGCTTAATAAAATCTCTCATTGAAGGGGCTCCTGAGCCGCTTGCTCAAGCCCACTCTTGCTCTGTGAATTGTACTTTCACATCTTCAATAAATCTGTGCCTTCATTACTCCATTCTTTCATTTCTTTGTCTTTTGTTGCTTTGTTTGTGCGTTTTGTTCAATTCTTTAACACGCCAGGAACTGGGACAACTCAGTCAAGACCTTCCATTCAGTAACCACATGACTATACCTGGGTACAGGGAGGCTGGGCAATGTCGTTTGGCTCTAGATGGCAATACACCTGGTAGCAGAGGTGCTAGCCAGACCATACACATAATAATACAGTTTTGTATCATGAAACAAGCAAGGGTTTTGGAGCCAGATGGACTTGGGTTCAAATCCTAGTTCAACCACCGAGTGGTCGTGTGGCATAGGGCAAGACACTTGAGCTACTTGAGACTTAATTTTTTTCATATTTAAAATGGAGATAATCGGACCTGCCTCTCGGGGTTGTTGCAAGACAAAAAAAGCACTTAAAAGATTCATAGGTTCTCAAAGTAGCCCACCTAATGTCATTGTCTTAAACACCACCCTCTTGCTCAGCTTAGGGTATGGACACCATACATGAAAATTAGGTGATTCTTTCCCTGTTTGTTTTCACATGCACAGCTCAGGGTATTTCACTAAGGGGGAGAAATACCCCGAGGTATTTCCCCCCGACTCCACCCTATTCCTTCCTCTGAGGGTGTTTCATCTGTTTCTGTGCCACCCTACTCTAACAGTTTAAAGGTAAGAGAGAGGGGCAAGGACCTAAGAGGTTTGGAGAGAAACCAGCCCTAGAGATGGCATTCAAGGTTATGGCATTTCTCATCTGAAGTATCAGATGTGGCTGTTAAAACTATTTTATTATTGAATAGATTCCTTTTGCTGTTTGGGGATTTTCTTGTTTGTTGTTTGGCCTTGGGAGGGGTCACGTGGCCATATGGTAAAGAGACATTCCCGAGGAAGGAATGAAACACATTGTTCCTGCTCAGGCCAGGACTTATGTAGTCAGGGATTATGAAGACTGAATGTTCTGTGTCCTGGAGGAAAGGAGACCCTGCTTTGGGGACTGTTTCTTTTTATGGATCCTGGGCTATTCCTTCTGCCCAATGAGAGTGAAATGAAGGGAAATATGGGACAGAGTTGACATAGCTTTGGGGGCAAGAGTAATTGGGGTGAAGGAGGGAGAAGACTGGACCCAGAAGTCAAAGGCCCAGAGTCCCCAGCAGAGGAGTGCTGCCAGATTGGGGGCCCTGCAAAGGACATCTCTGAGGGCTGGTTCTGGGGGCCCACCAATTGCAGTCCTCCTATGAGAACTTACTCCACATGGTGATCTGGAACCTGAGCCCTAATCTTAGCTCCGCAGTGCAGCCTCTCGCTACTCCCCTAAGTCCTCATTACTCCTGTAAGTCCAGAGGAGCCCCCACGCCCCAACTTGAAGGGTGCATTTGAACCCCCAGAGCACTCCCTGCCTGGGTGCACACTGTGGCTCCCTGTTCCCCACTATACACTGCCCAGGCTGGCTTTGAACTCCTGGGCTCAAGCAGTTCTCCTAGCTCAGCCTCCTGAGTAGCTGGGAATACAGGCGTGTGCCACTGCGTCCAGTTTCATTTTTATTTTCACAGCTTCACTTTACTTCCCCAGTGCAAACATGCTAAAATATTAAAAATTTGCTGTAAAGTTTTTGAAAGGATATTTATAATTTTGCTCTTGAAACCATTTGACTAGGAGTAACTGATTTAAATTACAATTGGGAATTCTTGTGAAATGAGAAAAACCTAGCCCACACATTCTTTCAAATGTAATGAAATTTTTATAAATACTAAATTTAACAATTAATGAGGTTGATATAATGTTACAGTTGGACACTTGATTAAGAATTTATTGATTTCAATTTTACAGTATTCTTATTTCAGAGCCAATCATTTTTTCTTCAGCTGTCAGATATTCACATGGGCCCCTGGGAGGTCCCTGCTGCGGGCTTCTCTAGCGGGCAGTACATAAGTAACCAGGCCAACATCTCTTCCCTGTCCTCCCCCTGACACACCTCGCACCCCTTTACACAGGCACATAAGGAAAAACATCCATCTTGGCTGGACCATGGAGACAGAGTCCAGTTCCAGAGGAGGAAGAGGATGGGGCCAGTCAGATCACAGATCGCAGAAGCCATGCCATGCCATGTCATGTAAGCAAGAAGCTTCTTACTGCAACCAGTGGCTGCGGCTGCAAACGGCACTAAGACTCAAGACCAGTGAGCCACGGAGGTTGGCATGGGCACCTCTTCCCTCCTGGGGACGGTAGGTAGTGGGGGCAGGAGGGGAAGGGCCACCTGCCTGGTTTACACAGTCGGCCACAGAGCAGTGGCCCACACTTATTCGAAGACTATAGCCTCGGTGTTCCAGGCAGGTGGGCATGGGGCCAACAGGCTAGGAGAGGCTTCCACCTGGCACAAGAACAGCACCCTACAAGGAGAACATGAAAAAGCTAACACGGTGACACAGGCAAGTGCACAGTACCCCAGGCTCCCCTCGGAACCAGAGGGCGGAGAGGACTGAGACCACCCTCAGCCAGGTCTGCGGCAGAAGCTGAGGCAGAGAAATGCCACTTTGTCCTTGTTCCAGTCTCTCTCTCAGGCATTCAGATACAGCTTCCTTCACTCCAGAGCCTCAGCTGGCGCCTCTCAGATCAAACCTCGCGCCACTAGGTGGAGCCAAAGCCCATGGCAACAGCGCTGGGCTCGGACACCCAGCCGCCCGCGTGCAGGAGGGAGGTGGGTTCGTGAGGCAAGGGACTGGGGGCCCCGGGCTGAGTCTGGGCCCTACCGGGAAGCCCGGAAAGGAGTGGGAAAGCCAGCCACAGCCCACAGTGGACTTATTTGGTTTACATGGTCTATTCCGTCCGAACTCGTACTAAAGGCTAAATGGTCCCAGAGCCAACCCCGGCAGCCGCAAATCCCCGTTTGTCAGATGAGGAGGCTGAGAGCCTGAGGGGAGGATCCAGGAGAGCCAGAACAGGGCTGAAGCCAGAGTCCGCGCCCCTGTCCACAGCTCCTTCCCCTGCACTGTTTCCGGGATGTATCTCCTGCCCGTGGGGAGGGCGCACGAGAGGAAGGTACGGCTTCCAGAAGGGAGATCCTGGGAGCTAGGCCCGGGGACATGCTTGGCTCCGGAGCCTACGACTGGCTCCGGGGCCCAGGCCGCAGTTCCCTCCAGCACCTCCTGGGGCGGGCCGCAGCTAAGACGCGGGCTTCGGGGAACAAACGCCGGCGACCAGAGCAGCAGAAAGCATCCACCTGCGGAGGCTGTGGTGGAGGGGGCGGGGCGGGCGCGGACCCGGAGGCGCCGCATTGGACGAGGGGGTTGCTGGGGTTCTCGGATTGGCTGGCCATGAGGGGGCGGGACCAAGGGCGGGGCTGAGTGCGGTGAGGACCTCGAACGTGAACGCGTGGGGAAGGCGCAGAGACCCGGCGCAGGTGTTGCGGAGCCTTCTGAGACAGGGTCTGAGCTGCAGAATTGATCGAGCATCTGGAGTGGCCGTCGGCCGCGTTGCCCGCAGCCACAGGCGTGCTGCGAGAGATCAAGCTCCAGGGTCCCTCAGGTAGCCAGGTGTGCATCCTTCGGCACAGCTTTGTCCCTCCCAGAACTCAGTTTCCCCAGCCGGGGCCCGGGGACTATCCCAATCCAGTACTCTGACCTGCCCCTCCCCTCGCTCTCACTGACCTCCCAGCAGCCAAACCAGGTAGGTATCCAGACCTCTTCCTATCCTGCCCCCTGCCCCGCTCCATCCTCATCTTTCCCTTAAAGAAACCTCTCTCCAGGGTCCACGGTTACATCACGTACAGCTTTGCACACCCAGTGCCCAGCAGAGAGCCCTCACCCTCTGTGGTTGTCCTTTAGCCTCTCGCAAGGTCCGTGGGAGCAGGGGACCAGGCTGGGACAACATGTGGCCCCACCTGGTTGCTATAAGAGCTCAGGTAAGGAAGTTTACAGAAATATGTTGGGGTTAAAGGTCACTGCACCTGTAAAAAGTGAAAATGGCCAATTATCGTCAATGTCAAGAAGAAAAATTGCCGTTGTTGCCCTTTCACTATTGTAGAGTGCTGCGTCAAACAAACCAGTACACAAATGCCAACGACAGGTGCATTCCGCTTTGGAGGATGGGGGAGAAACTAGTTGTTTGACTCTGTACAAGAACCAATCACAAGGTTTCCTTAAATGGCACACTTTCTTTGAAATCTGAAGCAAGAAATTACCTCTCCGGACACACAAAGTTCATCTCCTGTCCTCTCAGGACATACAGCCGGGCTCCACTAGAGGGCAGCAGAAAGATGGAGATGCTCGAGAGAAAAGGAGCCTTAAGTTAGTTCTCACCATCCCTGGAGGGTGTGAGGAACCCAATAAAAACCGTACTGGTATTAGTTCACATTCGTTGACTGGTTACTGTAAGCCAGCCATCCCTCTGACTGATCTGTTAAAAAAAAAAATTAAGTAATTTGGGCCAGACGTGGTGGCTCATGCCTGTAATCCCAGCACTTTGGGAGGCCCAAGTGGGTGGATCACCTGAGGTCAGCAGTTCTAGACTAGCCTGGCCAACGTGGTGAAACCCTGAGTCTATTAAAAATACAAAATTAGCCGGCCATAGTGGTGCATGCGTATAACTCCAGCTACTTGGGAGGCTGAGGCAGGAGAATCGCTTGAACCCGGGAGGTAGAGGTGGCAGTGAGCTGAGATCACACCACTACACTCTAGCTTGGGCAACAAGAGCAAAACTCAGTCCCAAAAAAATAAAAAAAAAAAACTAATTTGATCCTCCCATTAACCCTATCAAGGTGGATACAATTGTGTTAACCCCATTCTACAGCTGAGAACAAAAACAGGTTGAATAACTCGCCTAAGGTCACACAGCCAATAAGAAGCAAATTTGGGATATGAACCCTGAGGTAGAGCTATAAATCTGACATTCATAAACCTATGCAATTTTGCTTCCATTGAAGAGGGAGGGAAGGATGGAGAGCAAAGGTGGCAGCTGAGGCCCCCACAGATATTACCCTTCTGGACTCTTTAAGGCCAGTTCCAGAAGCAGGCACCAGACAGGACCCTAATTAAGGACCTTGGGTCATCAGGCAGGTAGGGTCAGAAAATCTAGGCTCAACCTGCACATACACCCCACATACCTTGCAGGAACCTGTGCTAGCCCACCCATCACCATGGGTGGTGGCCCAGTTCTCCAACACCCTGGGTGCCTGCCACCATGGTGAACCCTTGTAACCACTGTGTCCTCTCTGGCTTAGATGTGTGAAATTGACCTTGACCCACTCTCTTCCTTATCTTATAGGCAGCCTCGCCTGCCTGCACCATCAGCCAGGATCGGGCCTCCTCATGTCAGTCAAGAAGATGCCAATCAGCAGTAGCGACTGCTGCCAAGAAGCTGGAGTCCAACAAGGATCAAGGGGATGCTGGTGGGATCCTTTCCAGGGCAACCTTGAGAAGAGTTTCAGGTCAGAGCCTAATCCTGTCCTGATTTTCTTCCCAATTTAACATTTACTGAGCCACTACTGTGGGCAGGCACCATGCTGAGTGCACAAGGGGGACTTGTTGGGTGATCGTGAGCATGCTCTTTACCACCCCCACCTCAGCCCTTGGTTAATTTCTCTTCTGTAAACTAAGGTTGCAGAGACCAGGGGTTCCTTCCTCTGGACCGAAGGCTCCCCTGAAATTGGGTGTGTGTGAGAACATCTTTTCAGGGCAGGGTTTCTCAGCCTCAGCACTGTTGATACTTAGGGCCAGATCATTCTTAGATCCCTCTCAGAACACACCCGTGGGCTGGTATTTGCGTACTGGTTTGTTTGAAGTAGCACTCTGCTATAGCGAAAGGGCAACAAAGGGGCAATTTTTCTTCTTGACATTGGCAATAATTGACCGTTTCCAGTTTTTATAGGTGTGGTATGACCTTTAACCCCAACACATTTCTGCAAACATCCTTAGCCCAAAACCTGACCTGTGTGTGGTGGAATGCCGAAACCCACTAAATGCCTCTCTGAAACCTCCCACTCCCACGGCCTTTCCACCCACCCCACCTGCTGTGGCCAGGCTGATGGGGTGCAGGAAGGTGGCACACTGCCATGTACAGTTTGGAAGAGGAAGAGCCAGGAACCCCTCCAGGCCCAGCTCTCTGTGAGCCCTGCCAAGGCCACCTACACCTGCCTGACTCTCTGGGGCCCCTCAGCCCTGGCCTGGGAAAGTGGCTTCACCCAAATCCAAGATGCAGGCCCCTGCCACAGGGCTTACCTACACCCCTGTGAGAGCCCTGGGTGGGGGTTGGAAAATGGGGCAGAGGCCAGAGCCAGCACTGGGAGCAGAAGCAGGCAGTCCCTCCTCCCACGGCCAAGCCTGCATCCTCTCTCCTCCTGCGCAGTGGCCCTTCCCTCACTGAGCACCTGCCGGATCTGCCAGGTGCCAAGCCTGCTGTCAAGGCCAGAAAGTCAGAGGCAAATTCAGGGGCGAGCTGAACAGTGTTTAACAACCAGCTCTCTGGACGGGTGAGGGGCCCTGATTTGTAGTCTTTGCCCATTTCTGTGGTGCAAATATTCCTACCCTGGCAGATATAAAGCCACCAGTATTTCATCACTGAGCGCTGAGCGTGGGGCTGGTTCACACCATCACAAAGCGTGCACACCACCAGGTGCAAGAGACATAAAATACCTTACGAGCATGAATAATGGTAACATATAGTAAAATAATTAGGAAATGGTGAGTTTCTAGTGGGTATTTCCTATAATTTAATTACTAACAATGACTGGGCTTAACAACTCGTTCGCAAAATTCTGAAAATGTGGCCACCAGCACCCATGAGCTGGTACCAGCTGGCTGCAGCCCATCACTGGGAATTGAGTGTGGTCCCTGCTGTCTGAGGGAGACAGGTCTACCCAGGGTGGGGCAGTCTGTGGGGGGACAGAGGGATGCATGGGGGCCATGGAGAACCAGAGGAGACATTCTGTGCAGGGGTTCAGGGAAGGCTTCCTGGAGGAGGCAGCATTATAGAGAACAGAGGGGAGGGTAAATGTATCCCAGAAAGGGGTAAGGGGAGAGTGCCAGGCTAGAGAGGGAACTGGGAAAAGACCAGGAGAAAACAAAGTGTTTGGCATGGTCCAAAAACTAAAAATGTATGGCTCAGTCTGGCTGAGGGGATGGCTGGGTTCCAGCCCAGGTTCTGCTGTTGACGCCTCTGTCACTTGGACCAAGTCCACTCCCTTCTCTAGGCTTCTCGCCTCTGTCAAATTGGGGCCCTGAACCAGATGGGTTCCAGGCCCGCTGTTGGTCTAGACCCCCAAGAAGTCCATGGAGGGGCCTTGTGAACATGTATATAGCTCATGGAGGAGGTCTGGCCTCCTCCATGACAACTGACACTTCACAACCATATCTTCCCCTCCCTCTTCCTTTCCCCTTCACCCGGTTCCCCCAGGTGATCCCGGAAACTCCTGGTTTGGCTGCAGAAAGTAACTATAATTACAGGCTTTTTTTTTTTTTTTTTGAGACAGAGTTTCGCTCTTATCGCCCAGGCTGGAGTGCAGTGACTTGATCTTGGCTCACTGCAACCTCCGTCTCCTGGGTTCAAGCGATTCTCCTGCCTCAGCCTCCTGAGTAGCTGGGATTACAGGGGGTCTGCTGCCATGCCTGGGTAATTTTTTTGTATTTTTTAGTAGAGATGGGTTTCGCCATGTTGGCCATAATTACAGTCATTTATAGAACACTTTGCTGCCTCTCCTAATTACCAAGCTGTGCAATTCCAATTACGCGTCTAAGGAAACATCTCAGGAACCCCTCCCTGGGACCAGCCTGTCAACCGCAGCCCCCAGGCTGGCCGGAATGGAGTGGGAGTGCCTGTGGCCACTGCTGACGTCTCCCTCCTGGCTTCCTTTCATGCCAGACCAGGAAGAAAACCTTGGTTCAAAGGCCTGCTCTGGGGTGGGTATGGGATGAAGAGAGGCGGGGAAAACCCCTCAAGATGATGAGCTTGACACAAGGGGAGGGGGAGAGGGACTCCTTCTGGTCATGCAGAAGGCCTCCATCTACACAGCAGGTGAGTCTTAGAATGCCAGGGTGGATCGTGGTTTCACAGCATGAGTTAGAGCTCGTTCCCCAGGAAAGGGGCTGTTTAAGTTTAGAAAGCAATGGTCCTTCCACTAGATAACAGGTTCCCTGGCCTCCTGTCCATCACCACCACTGAAGATCCCTTAGCAACAGCCTCCACCCTGCACAGCAGCCATCCAGCCCTGCCTCTGATAACTCCTGTGGCTGGGAGTTAGTACCCCAAGCCTCTGTGACCTTTGGATACTCCATTAATGAGAAAGCTCTTCTTCCATCAAGATAAGTTTCCCTCTGTGCAATTTCTTTTTTGTTGTTTTTTGGGGATTTTGTTGTTGTTGTTGTTTTGTTTTGTTTTGTTTTTTTGAAATGGAGTCTTACTCCGTTGCCTAGGCTGGAGTGCAGTGGCACAATCTTGGCTCACTGCAGCTTCTGGCTCCTGGGTTCAAGAGATTCTCCCACCTCAGCCTCCTGAGTAGCTGGGACTACAGGTGTGCCCCACCACTCATGGCTAATTTTTGTGTTTTTGGTAGAGACAGGGTTTCGCCATGTTGGCCAGGCTGGTCTCGAACTCATGACCTCAGGTGATCTGTCCGCCTCGGCTTCCCAAAGTGCTGGGATTACAGGCATGAGCTACCACATCCAGCCTCCTCTGAAATTTCTTTTTCGTTTTCTTTTCTTTTTTTTTTTTTTTTTTCTGAGACGGAGTCTCGCTTCTTTGCCCAGGCTAGAGTGCAATGGCACGATCTTGGCTCACTGCAACAACCTCCAGCTCCCAGGTTCAAGCAATTCTCCTGCCTCGCCTCTCCAGTAGCTGAGATTACAGGTGCCTGCTGCCACGACCAGCTACTTTTTGTATTTTTTAGTAGAGATGGAGTTTCACCCTGTTGTCCAGGCTGGTGTTGAGCTCCTGACTTCAAGTGATCCACCCACCTCAGCCTCCCACAGTGCTAGGATTACAGGCGTGAGCCACCGCACCCAACCTGTATTTTTAGTAGAGACAGAGTTTCACCACATTAGCCAGGCTGGTCTTGAACTCCTGACCTAGTGATCCACCCACCTTGGCCTCCCAAGGTGCTGAGATTACAGGCGTGAGTCACCACGCCCCGCCTCCTCTGTGCAATTTCTTCCCACAAGTCCCATCTCCAGTCTCTGGGGCTACTGCTCCCTCTGCCCTGGATGTACCAATGGATACTGCCCCCTCTACTGGTCCTCTCCTGGGCAGGTGTCCGGCTCCCCTAAACCTCACCTGGTTCCTTAGCCCCACCAGTTTCTGAGATAGCCCTGATGTGGAGGCTCCCTGGGACTTCTCACTGTACATACCCGCCCCCCAGGTGCCCACACTCAGTCCTAGGCACAGAGCTGGCACTCCCAAGTGGCTCCACTCCTGAGCCCCAGCCTCCCACCTCCCACAACTCCCAGGCCCACACCTATGCCACACCCAAATCCAACTCTACCAGCTTCCTCTGCCCCTGCTCCTCACCACAAGCCCCTTTCATCCAGTCTTCAAAGCGTCAAACTGCTGCTCCCCCTGTTCCTTCTTCCAAGTGTCTCCAAACCCCACCCTTCTGTTCCCAGACCCCAGGACTTGCCCCACATCAGGCCACCATCCTCTGTCCCCTAGAATTCTGAAAAGGCCCCTCCCTGCTCTCCCCACCTGAACCTGCCCCCTCCTGTGTGTCCTGAGAGCAGCATAGCATAGAGGTTAGAGGCAGGGCTCCAGTGCATTCCATCCCCTGCTCCTCCACTCACTGACTGTGTGGCCTTAAGCAATCTGCTCAACCTCTCTGTGCATCGTTGTCTTAATAGTACCTCTCTCCTAGAGTTGCCTGTGAATAGTCTGGTTACCAAGGAATTCAGAGTGGCCAATAGGGGATGGGAGGGAAGGGATAAAAGAAAGCAGAAAAAGGGGCACAGGAGCCAGGTCCTTAAGTCCTTAAGACCTTTGATGCTCAACTAAGGCCTGAGAACTTTCTCCTGAGATGAGTGGAGAGCCTTCAGGATAAAGTCTTTTTTTTTTTTTTTTTTTTTTGAGACAGAGTCTCGCTCTGTCGCCCAGGCTGGAGTGCAGTGGCCAGCTCTCGGCTCACTGCAAGCTCCGCCTCCCGGATTCACGCCATTCTCCTGCCTCAGCCTCCCGAGTAGCTGGGACTACAGGCGCCCGCCAACTGGCCCAGCTAGTTTTTTGTATTTTTTAGTAGAGACGGGGTTTCACCGTGTTAGCCAGGATGGTCTCGATCTCCTGACCTCGTGATCCACCCGTCTCGGCCTCCCAAAGTGCTGGGATTACAGGCTTGAGCCACCGCGCCCGGCCTAGGATAAAGTCTTAAGTCTCTGATCAATGTTGTGCCTATGGAATGTTTTGGTGCCTGTGGTGCCTGTGGAATGTCGTGCTTCCTTTCCTGCAGGGACTGAGAGCGCCTACTGCCCTGGGGGTGCTGAGAGGTCTGTCTCTGGCTCCCCCACTGCCCCCGTGTCTCTGCTGGGACCAGTAAGTATTGGAGCTATGCCTGGCAGAGTTCTTTTGCCAGACTCCAGGCCTCTCTCACCACAGGAGATCAGGACTGGACTCCCAGGGGTCTGACCTGACTTCCAACCCCAGGAGGGTGGGTTGGGGCCAGCGAGGGCTTGTCTAGGTCGTCCAGCCTTCCACTGTTGGCCTCAGGGACCATCCAGGCAACCTGCCCAAGTAACTCTTGGCCCCTCCTCTGACACAGACACCACCTACAAAGCTCTTTCGCAAATATATCATTATTTTGTTTAATCCTCATAACAACTCTGAGAGTTGGGTGTTATTATCCCATTTTACAGTTGACAGACTGGATAAGTATGATCTCTTACCTACTCGTCAGGAGTCCACTCATAGTAGTTCATGCCTGAGTGGGAGGAGGATTGGGGGTGCTCATCAGCCCATCTCAGCTAGCCAGGCCCGTCACTGAGTGAGGGGCCAAGTGGGAGGGGAGGCGGACTGTGGTGGTGGGAGGGGGGCCCACGGAAGTGGAGGGCAAGTGGGGGCTGCCAACACTGGGACATGCCAAGTAGAGAGAGGCCAGGTGGGGCTGGGAGGCCTTGAGGGCAGGGAGAGCAGGAACGGGAATGAAGAGGCAGGCTAGGAGCAGGTTCCGAATCTGAGACATTGGAGGAACCTCCTTGAGTCACCCTACTCTTTGTACAGATCAGGAAATTGAGGCCCACCCAGGCAGGAACAGAAATTCATCTAAGGCCACTTAGCCTGCCAGAGACCAAGCCAGGATCTGTGCCAGAGCACACCCAGGCTGTTCCTGGAGAACCCAGGAACCAGCCCCATGGGGCCAATCAGCTGGCACTGGGCTGACCAGCAGGCACCAGATGAAACTTCTAGCCTCTGGGCCTCTCTGGGTGGCCAGCAGGGGGCGGTACTGCCCCAGGAGTGACAGCTCCCAGGCTCCCAGCCACCGCCCTCAGGCCCATCTCAAGGTCCCAGGGCAGAACCAGGGCTGGGGACACAGAAGGCATAGGTAGGGGGCAGGGTTTCTGGGGTGGGAGGAGCAGCACGCAGAGCTGAGCATGGGACTCCTGGGCACATTCTGATGCCAGGTCCTTCTAACCTGAGCGAGGGAGGAAATAAGCCCTTCCTTTCTCCTTGCATCTCCACCAGTTGAGAGAACATTGTAGAAACGCACCCAGCTCCATCCAAAGTCTGCTCTCTCAAGAGGGGAAGGGGCTGGAGAAGAGACTGTGTCCCAGGCCACAGGCTTCCACAGAAAGTTGTCCTGCAAAGGAGGCTAGACCTAAGGAGGAACTTCTAGAGGCCTCCGCACTGAGTATCCACCCTGGATTCTGGGATTGTCCCTTTCCCAAAATAATGCTCTAGAATAAGGATGGCCAACTGCAGTGCTGTGGGGAGACAGGGGCTAGATGTCCTTATTGCTATTTCAGGCCCCCCTTAGGTGGGACAAGGGAGAATTTTCCCCAGGACAGCTAAAGAGCAGGGGCATGGGGGAGTGAGGAGGGCTGCAGGGGTCAAGAAGATGAGCCACTCTGGCCCCCAGGAGAGATGGCCAGGGTGCAGGGGGCTCCACGTCACCCCCATCAGCCCTGGGTCCTTTCCCAAGGGCGAGGGCTTGTATTCCTAACCAAACTTCTGGATCTGGTCCCAGCAGGAGCCCCTGCTATAATGAGTGACCCCAAGGCCTCCCTTCAAAATCCCAGGAGTCCAGTTTCTCGGAGCAAAAGTCCCACAGCAGCTGGCAATACAAGATCTAGGAGGCAGGGGACCTTGAAGCTCTGGGTCAGAAATGCTCCACATACCTGCCTCTCCCAAGATTTAAAATGCCAGGGGGCTAGGGGTTCCCATCCCACGCTACTAGACTTCATGGTGGTCCTCAGCCCCAAGCCCACTGTGCCCTGTGCAGCATGGACAAATGACCTCCAAGGGGCTCCTTTCAACGCCACTCCCCTTGGTTTCCCATCAATGCCACCATACACTGAAGTTCAGGCACGGTCTACTGGAAAGCCCCTGTCAGGGCCAGTTGTCCTACAATTAACTCTTCAGTCCTCCCAAGCCTACCGTTCCACCGCACAGAGAGCAGACAGGGTGGGCAGGGGTTTGGGGAGTCACAGCAGGCACCCAGGGACAGAGGGGCAAGGAAAATGGATATGGGGGCACATGCAGGGAGTGGGGGCAGCATCCTGGCAGGTCCCAGGCCTGCGCCGCCTAGAGGAGCCGGTGACTCATGGGGCTGACCGAAGAGCTGAAACCAGACAGGAGAGTTCAGGAAGGAGGAAGGAACACCCACCAGGTAACTTGTATCCTCTGACATGTGCACTTCCTGACCAGCGTTTCTATGAATCAGCGTCTCTAGACACAACCACCTTGATCCCTTCAGCTGCCTCATGCTGACGTCTGAGTCTGGCCCATGCCTATCTAAACCCCCGCACTCTGGTTCAACCACCATCAGGCCCACATAGCAGCTGCCTCAGATCAAAAGTCTCCTCTTCAGGGCTTTTCACCAAGCTGATGGTAAAGGCAGGACTCCTGGGTCCTGGTGTCCACTGCAGCCACTCTGGCTTCCCCTTAGCCCCTCTGCATCCCCTGCTCACCACCTGGCCAGCGCTCCTGCTCGCTCTTCCCCCTAGCATTCCCCTACCACCCCTGCTTTGCCTAGCAAGTACCTACTCATCCTTCAGGTTTCAACCCATGTCACCTCCAGTGAGCCTTCTCTGACCTCTCAGCTAAGTCAAATCCCCCATTACATGTGTTTGTGGCACCATGCACCCCTCTCTGAGCTCTTTGCAGAGTTTAGTTGTGTGGTTAGTGATGAGAGCCTGCTTCCTGTACTAGAGCTGAAGCTGCAGGTGGGCAAGGACCGGGGCCTGGTCTAGTTCGCCCTCCATTGTCTCTGCAGCATGTGGCACATAGTAGTCAGTGCTAGGCACATAGTAGGCCCTCAGTAAACGTGCTGTGAATGAGTGGGTTCCCCAGCCAGCTGGATGTCCCACGGTTTCCCTCCACCCCACCCCATCTGGCTCTAGCTTCTCTCTATGACCCTTTTCATCTGTAGTCCTTGGAGCCTCCTAATGGTTGGGCTCTGTGGTGGGGACCAGGCAACCTGCCCCTGGGGCCTCAAGATCAAGGCAAGACTCAAGACTCAATACCCGTCCAACAAGTTACAGGGGTAGCCTCAGTGACATCAATTGCCCTGACCCAGTGACTCAGAGGAAGCCAGTCCTCCAGAGCCCACATCCAGTCCACATCGTCCTTGATGATTTTGCATCCAGCTGCTGTTCCAATCTCAGGGCCTATGGCCCTCAGGGACTACACAGCCTCTACCTAGAAATTAGATGCCCAGAGATGGTTAGGGCCCAGCCCAAGGTCACACAGCATAGTTGTCACAGAGCTGCACCAAGAATCCAGGGTGCCAACTGTAGCATAGGGTTCTCCCCGTGCTATAATAAACGTGGCTATTTTTAGGAAGTGAATTAGCAAGTCAAATATGACTTCTGCTAATAATACTACCTTTCTGCTTTTCAGAGTCTTCATCACCTTATTTGCTCCTGCAACATTAGGTGGGCTGGGCACTGAAGTAAGTGGTGAGCTCATCTGAAAGGTGTGGTCCAGAGAGAGGAAGTGACTGGTCCTGAAACACAAACAGCCCAGCCTTCCTGCCCGCCCTGCTCAGTGGTACTCCCAGAGAGGGTGCAGTGCCTCAGAGGTCCCCTCCTCAGGGCCTGGCTGGCAGCCTCCCACCTGGGCAGGCTCCTCGGGGCACTCGGACCAGCCTCCCTTGCCTGTTGTCCTCTTGGCCCTCCGACTCCATCCCCCAAGCTGTGGTCAGCCTCCTGCCTTCCCCGGCCCCTGGCAGACCCTGCTCCTGTGCCAGCTCCAGCCCAAACCTGCCTTCTCACAGCCTGTGGGACTCAGGTGGCCTCAAGGCCTGGCATCCAGTTGTAATTTTTCCCCTGCAAATTCCTTAGCACATGCCAGGGGTAGCTCTGAGCAGGAAGGCATGGGCGGCCAGCTCTACAGCCTGAGCTCCCCTCAACTTGGGACCTCAGTTCCCCATCAAAAGGGACAACAGCCTCATGCCAAGAGGGGCTTGGGTTAGATCCAGCCCCTAGTCCTGCAGCCCCATCTCCTACCCCTTCCCCCTCCCCCACAGAAGCTCCTCAGACATCTGGCGGCACCAGACAGGGTTGGATGGACGCAAACATGAGGTCAGATCCTCAATTGCTTCCTGAGCCCTTCCCAGAGGAGCAGGGCGCTTCCCAACTGGGAAGCAGCTGAGCTGCTCCATAAAGGAAACCAGAGAGGCGGGGAGGAATGGAGACCATTGCTGGGAGAGGATGTGACAGCGCCCCCATTTCTCAGATGGGCAACTGAGCCACAAGCAATAGGCCAGCATGCTGTGGCCGCCATGAGCCCCCACCTCTTGTGAAAGGCTCTACTGAGCCCAGGGGCCTAGCATGAGCCAAGGAGGGGGTCAGGCTAAGGCTAAAAGGACGCCCTGGGCTGGCTCCTAGGAGCCTTGACTCCCAGGACAGTGACCCGTAGAGACGGGTCCTTCACTCAGACTCACGCTGGGGAGTTCTGCAGTCAGGAGGGCTTCTCAGAGAGGGGTGCTGTGGGGAGCTCAAGTGCAACAAGGAGGGAGGAAGGCATTGAGATGGGCTCAGCAGGTGCAAAGGGCGGAGCAGAGGAGGCACTCAGGGATCCCCCTCAGGTGACCGCCCTGGCCTGTCTCCCTTCCCAACGGCGGCTGGCTTGCAGGGGAAGATCTGGGCTCATTGTCCGTTGTAAGCTGGTTATGTCCCAGTAGCTCAGGCTCCTGGACCCTGGTGGGCCAGCAGGGAGGGGCTTCGTAGCAGGCGGGAGACAGGCCAGGCCATCCTGATGAGGAGAGAGGAGGAGGGGCCTCCCCAGGGTGGCAGGCACAAGCCTGTCCAGGGGAACTCACAGCTGTACAGGAGGCAGTGGGTGCCCCTCCCTCCATCCGTTATCTGGCAGGATGAGATGGGCACTCTCCTTGCCCAGGCCCCAACCTGGTCCCCACAACCGGGAGCCTCCCACCCGACACTGTCCTCCCTGGGGAGCCATGCTGGTTGTGGGACTGCGGCCATGCCTGGCAGGGGACAGTGCCGATGCTGACACAGCAAGAACCAGGCCAGTCGTGAACAAAGAAACATGGGAAGGGGCCACGTCTGCAGGAGTCATTCCTGAGGCGGCAGCCAGCACCGTGGACTGTAGGCTGAGGAGGCACAGGACGGCCTCTCCCCGAGTGTTCCAGCCAGCACGTTCCTGATCAAGTACTCGGTGGGGCAAAGCTGGTCAAGGCCCTCGGGGCATAGCTCAGTCCAAAATTCCCCATCACCTCTCCCCAGGGCCCAACCCCCTTCTCTCTGGACAGAAAAGTGCTCTGAATCACCTTTCAACCCCGACAGCAGGGTCCACTCACCACCCCCACTTTTTCTGCCATGATCCCCCTCAGGGTGGGAGGGGAGACTGGACAGGAACAGGGGAGCCCAGAAGCGCCCATGCTGGGCCCAAAGGCAGACAGCACCCATACAGCCGGGGCTGCAGTGCCCTGAATGGCTTGTGGCAGGTGTTGTGGGGGAGGCACCCAGTATCAGGGCAGCTGGCCAGGTGCGGGAGCCCTGACATTGGGCCTGTCACACAGCATCAGGGAAGGAGCTGCCAGCACCGGTGGGGTGAGGGCTGGGAGCCTCAGGGAAACGGTGGCTTTTCAGCTGAGTGAGCGAGAAACAACGTGGAGTTGGTGCCCCACTTTCCAGACACAAGCAAGGGAGGGCTGCCCACTGCCCGCAGAGCCCCCGACCAGGGCGGGAGGCACCGAGAGATCCACCGAGCCAGACCAGACAGGGTCAGCACATGGACCGGCGGAGACCAAGGTCCCAGAGAGGTGGGGGACAGGAGGCGCTCCCGCCCCTGCCACATGAGGAAAGTGGGCATGCTGGGCAGAAAGGGAGGGGCTGGTGCCAGAGAGGAGTGCCAGTGTCCAGGGCGAGGAAAGACCAGCACCATAGACTGTGGGTGGGGCAAGGTAGGCAAGTCCAGTGTGGCTCCAGGGTACCTCAGATGCTGAGATGTAAGCAGGGTAGGGACATTTGCTGCATAGCCAGGTTCTGGGAGTACCCAGGGACAGCATCACCCTTAGATGCAAGCAAAAAGGAGCCCTGCCCTGGCCCCTGCATTCTAGAGGATCCCACTCCAGCCTTCCACTGGCCTTGCCACTCCAACAGGGAAAAAAGGTCCATGAGCCAAGGAAATGTGTCCACCCAAGCCCCACGTCCCCCCCAAACACAGAACCCCAGAATTCCCTGCCCACAGGGCCCCAAATCCAACTCCATAGCCTGCATGGGCCTTTCTGTTGGGCCTACCTTCCTGAGAACTGACCTGCAGCGGGTGTGCACACCCCAAGGCCTCGGGGGTGGCTAAGGGGCAGCCGCTGCTATGTATGTAGATGGGCCTGGGAAGGTCACACACTGCCTGAGGGGGAGCCCAGGATGGGAGCTGAGGTTGGCTCAGCCTCTGCCTGCCACATTCCAGTCCTGGATTCTAAGAGCCCAAGAATTCTAAGTGCAAACCTGGCCCTCAGGGTGTTACGAAGGTGTATTTGTCAATGTAGGAGGATACAGCATATCCTATTTAGAGGTTGTTGGCTTGATTTATAACTTTGAAATATCCAGACATATGGTGTGTGTGGACCTCCATTTTTGCTCCTGCCCTGGGCCCAGGCAATGTCAGGGGTGGGATCAGAGGGCAAGCCCTGGCCCCTGCCCCATCCCTCAGGAGACCCCTGCTCTCCAGCCAGTGAGTGCTGCCAAAGCAGGGCTGGGCAGGTGGCCAGCAGCCCATGGAGCCCAGACGCAACTGTGGACCTAGCCCCAGGGCTGGTGGGACCCAGTAGGCTGGGTCCTTGAGGCTAGAAGCAGGGGAACCCCAAAGAGAAGCTTCTCCCGGGGTTGAGCTTCTGATTGAAGCTGGGAAAGCCACAGAGAGGCTGAGCGTGTGGCCCAGGGACACACAGCCTGGATGGGGCTGCTATGCCCTCCCCTGCAGGTCCCTCCTGCCTCCGAGGCTTACCGGCCTCTGCATCCAGCTCGGGGTGCTTTGATCCCTTTTTTGAGTTCATTCCTGTGGCCAAGCCCTTCCCCCACGGTTTCCCATGCTGGCACTTCAGGAGGATCCTGCCCCTCGTTCTCTACCCAGCCTCAGCCCCTTCCTCGAGGCTCCAAGCCCCCTCGCCCCGCTCACTGCAAATCACCTTTCTTCCGTTGGAGCCAGGATCTTAGCTCAGGGAGTGACCCCAGCCCCTGGTCTGCAAAGAGAAGTCTGAGGCCCACAGTCCCAGAGCGAGGCTGCGAGGCTGAGCCCACACTAGGACAGGTCTCCTGCCCCACCCCTTCAGCTCAGGGGGCATCATCCATCTCTCTAGAGCCTCACAGACCCCCCTGGTTCAAATCCCCACTGCCACTGACTCTCTGTGATCTCCCACAAGCTGCTCTACATTCCGAGCTTCTTCGTTTATGGAATGAAGATAATAAATTTTGCCTTGTAAAGTCGTTAGAGGGATTAGATGAAATACACGCATAGGCCAAGCCCCATGCCAAGAACACCTTAGGGCTGAGACCTCCTTTCTGCCTCACTCTGACAATGGATATTACTGAGCAGCACCAGGAATTCGAGGCCCAGACAGATGTGTCTCTTGCCCTCCGGGAGCTTCCCTCATGCTGGGAAAACAGACGTCAGCCAGGAATCCGCAGAAGGCTCCCAGAGAAGAGTGTCCAGGAGGGAGACGAGGGCAGGGTGAAGGGTTGAGAAGGTTGGGCAGGGAGGGCCTGAGAATATGCCCTGAGGACCTAAGGGAGCCAGTTGTGCAGCGTGTGGGAGAAGAATGTTCTAGAGAGGGGGAAGTCAGGACGGTGTCTTGCAGGTTCTCAGAAATGCCTGGCACTTATCTGAGCACACACTCCCTGACCCTGTTACCACACCACAGTGGGGCCTCTGTGTGGGGCTGATAAGGCCAGAAAATATCTCAAGACTCAAGATATTTTCTTTCCTTTTCTGTGAATGGCCTGAGATAGACTGTGCACGGACACTTGGTTCATGGCCTGCCTCACAGGCCCAGGTCGGCCCCCTCCTCCCCCGCCAACCCCGCCCCGTCACCAGCGCACCACGGAGCACTCACTGCTGGCCGTCCTACTGGGGACTCGGGATTGTCCCCTGAGGGGGGCTGCTGGTCAGTGCAGGGGGCCCATGCGTGACAGGGCTGACCTGGCTCCTCTGTCGTGACACAAAGAGGCCTGCTCTCTGCTCCTCCCAGCCCCCTGCAAATGCCTACATGTCTCTGTGCAGAGACAGGAATGCCCTACATGTCTCTGCCTGCTCGAGTGCACAGCGTACAGGCTCTGGGCTCAGAGATGAGGACTGGAAGCCAGCTATGTCACCTTTGTTCCCTCACCTATAAAATGGGGGCACTGACAGTAACATCGTCCTCAGAGGGTTCCTGTAAAGGAGTGGGGGAGATGGTGCTAGAGCCTGGCTCAGCCAAAGTGCTCAGTAAAGGCCGGGCAAGGTGGCTCACGCCTGTAATCCCAGCATTTTAGGAGGCCAAGGCAGGCAGATTGCTTGAGGTCAGGAGTTCAAGACCAGCTTGGCCAACATGGTGAAACCCCCATCTCTACTAAAAATATAAAAAATTAGCTGGATGTGGTAGTGGGTGCCTGTAATCCCAGCTACTCGGGAGGCTGAGGCAGGAGAACCGCTTGAACCCAGGAGGTGGAGTTTGCAGTGAGCTGAGATCGTGCCATTGCACTCCAGCCTGGGCGACAGAGTGAGACTCCACCTCAAAAAAATATAATAAGAAAAACTGCTCAGTAAGTGCTACTTCCTTTCTTACAGGACCTGTGCCTCCTGGGATGACCCCCACCATCCACCCCTAGGCACCAGGACTGAGTCAGTTCTGCAAAGAAATGGGGAATGAAGCTTTGGGACTTGGTTCCTGCCTTCAGGGAGTCGATGGTCCAGCCGGTGGGATTAGGGTTCATGTCCCTTCCTGGGCCTCCAGGAGGCCATGACCTTTGAAGCAAGAATGAGGAAGCCAACGGTGGTAGCGTGCGGCCCTGCATGAAGTGCCTGTGACGGGAGATGGAAGAACTCTGTGGTATGTCCGTGAGAGTGACAGGAACGTCAAGCATTCAAGAAACCAAACTGGCACCCAAGATAGATGGAGAGATCAGAAACTGACCAGGTCACGAGGCTTCTTGGCAGCCACATGCAGGAGACCCATAACACCATGGCCAGGCCCCCCACGCTCCATACCGTGTCTGTGACCTCCACAGACTCACTCCACAATGTGACTTTGGGTAGGTCACAGTACCTGCATGGCCTCAGCTTCCCCACCTGTCAAATGGGGAGAATAACAGTGCCCTCCCCGTGAAGCCATCATGAGTATCACACCAGGTAAATCATGGCCTGCTCTTGTGTGTGCAGGGACGTCAACAAAGACGAGTTCCTTTTCCCTAAAGTGATGAAAGGGACTTTTAGAAAAGAGGAAGTGGGTGGATTCTTAGGAAACCTTAGTTCCACCCCCAGGCAAGTGGCTCTGATGATTCAGTAGGTGACTTCCAGGTGTGCCCAGGAGGTGCAAGCTACCAAAGTCAGGTCCTCTCACCTGAATTTTCATCCAGCCCAACCCTGCCTCTGGACCCCTGTCCCCTCTTGGGACCTCGAGGCCAGGCCTGGAGAGGATGTGAACAGCTGGAGGCCCTCCCAAACCCAAGCACGAGGTAGACACAGGGACAGTGGGCATCTTCCATCAGGTGGAGCTCAGCCAAGATTCCAGCAGCACCCAAGGGCTGCTGAGCGACTCGCAGATGCCCATGCCTGGCAGCCTGGTCTCCATGGTCAGACCCCAGCCTCTCTCCCCTGAGCCCCTTTCGTCCTGCTCCCCAAAGCCCCACAGGTTTCCCTGCCTCCATGGCTTTGCCAAGGCCACCCACCTGCCCCCATACACTCCTGCTTCCACCTCCATGCCTGCAGGCCTGCCCTGCCTGGAGGCCTTCCCCTGTGTTCTACGGTTTCGCACCACATGGTCGCATCAGTTATCTGTCAAAGCAGCTGACACTCCCTCCACTCCTGCCTCTGCCCCTTCCTGGCTCTGTCTGTGTCCCCCTCCCATCACCACCTTAGCCTATCTCCCCTCCTTCCTCAGTACTCAGGAGCCAGCAAGGCTGTGGGGCACCTGCTGACATTCTGCCTTGTCTCCCTGGCTTCTCAGCCTCCCCCCACTGCCTACTGCTGCCTCTGGGCATCAAACCAACAGGACCCCTCTCTCAATAGCCCTGCACCCCACACCTCCAGCCTCTGCCCTCAGCTCTGGAAAGCACAGTCTCCACCCACTGCCTCCATGAACCCCCTCCTCCCCATCCCCTTAACTCCTGGGATCTAACCCCTGCCCCAACACCCCACCGAGGCCACTGACCACCTCTCTGCTGTTATGTCTGGGGCACTTCGCTGCCTCCACTCCTCAACGCCATTCCAAAGCACAGATCCTTCTTTCTCTTCTTAAAACATGTGCCCACTCTCCTGGGTCCTGAGACGCCCACCCAGATGTCCTCCCACCTCTCTGCCCACTCCATCACTGGCCCCTTCAAGGTTCCACTTCCTTCTCCGGGGCCACCCTCAAAGAAGCCCCACCCAGGAGTCTGTCCTTGGCCTTTCTCCCCTCCATCGCCTCCGCCCGGGGAGACGGACCTCTCCCACCCCTAGCCTTTCCTTCCTCCTACATCCTTAAGCCCCCCACCCTCTGGCTCCTCTCTTGAGGTCCAGACCAGATAATCTACATAACTGCTGGACACCACCTCCAGGATGTCCCTGGAGATGCCCTCCCTTCTCTCTCCCTTGTCCTCCGCCCAGATGCTGAAAGGGGCACCAGCTTTCACCCCTCCTGATTTCATCCAGTCTCAAGGCGTTAGATGCTGTCTATACTGTCCACACCCAAACAGACGCCTGGCTGTCCTCCCTCCCCCGTCCAGGCCTCTCCTCAGCCGCCCACACGACACTCCACTTGGATGTCTAACAAGCATCTCAGCCGTTCCAGCTCCCGCTCCCCACAGCACCCCAACCCACTTCCCCCACCACCACACTCTCCCCACCCCCGGCTGGCAGCTTTCTCCTTCCTGATGCTCAGACCAAAAGCCTTGGAGGCATCCCAGATCCCTCTGCCTCTCCTGTCCACTGGCAAACTCTGCTGCTCTAATCTCAAAGGAGACCCAGAGTCTGACCGCCACCCCCACCCTGGGCCAGGCCCCCATCATTTCTCATCTGGATCATTGCAGAAGCCTCCTAATTGGTCTCCCTGCTCCCACCTTTTCACTCTTGCCCCCAGGTGTTCCCAGCACAGTCGCCAGAGCCTTCCTGTTCAGATATGTCACTGGATCGCACCTCTTTGGTTGACGCTTCCCGATGGCTCCTGTGTCACTCTCAGGAAAAGCCAGGGAATGATTGGGCACCCTGGCCTCTTTGCCCGCATCCCCTGCTCTCCTCCCTGCACCCTCCTCTCTCTGACTGCACTGCAGAGGCCTCCCCTGGGGTATCAGTTGAGGCAGGCTGGGGTGTGCCACGGTGACCACCCGCAGTCACCAGGCCTTAAAACAGAGAGGGGCGTTTCTCATTCCAGCTTCATGTGCATGAGGGTCAGCAGGGATGGCTACGCTGCATTGTCCTCTCTCGTGACCATGTCGGGGACATCTGGAGCATCACGTGCTTCCAGGCAGGGTGAAGGGAACATGGAGTCACTCGCTGGCTCCTCCATACTTCGGAAGTGGCACGCATCTCTTCACTCGTATCTCACTGGCCAGAGCAGATTACACAGCTGGGCCTAACCCCAAATGGAAGAAGTGTAGCCCTTCCCTCTGCCAAGAAGAAGAAACAGGCACTGATGGACAGGGGTGACCCTCCCCACTGCTGTTCCTCGAATGCGCCAGACATGCCCTCGCCCCGGGCCTTTGCCCTGGCTGTTCCCTCTGCCTGGAGTGCCCTTCCCCAAACACCTTCACAGCTCGCCCCTCACCTTCTTTCCGTCTTTGTTCAAATGTCCTTCTTGATGACGCTTCCCCTGACCACCTCACTTAAAACTTCAGATGTCTCCTGGACACGGGCTGCCAATCCCCCTTACCTTTACTTTAGCTTTCCATGGTTCTAACAGATTACCTAATTACATATTTTTTATGTCTATTACTATTGTCTGTCTCCATCAGCTAGAAGGAAAGCCCCTTGAGAGCAGGGCATGTGTTGGTTTTGGTGACTGATGTAAGCCCAGCTCCCAGGACAGTACCTGGCACCCAGCAGGCACTCCATACTTTTGCTACATGAATGAATGAATGGATTAGGGGCCCCACTCACCACCAGGTCTTGTTCCCACATCCTTCAAAGCTTTTCAATCTACACTTGAGACCCCATCCCAAACTCGCTGCCTTCCCTGGGCCTCACTGTTTCTCATCTGGGTCCCCATCTCATAAAGCCCCTGACTGTCCCTGGCCTCCAGCCATCCCCTTCCAGTCCAACACCGCTGTGAAAGGCAGGATAGCAAGGTGATTCCAGCGTGGGCTCAGGGTCTTTTCTCTGGCTCTGCTGTTTACCAGCGGTATGACTTAGCCTTCCTTAGCCTTCCCGTGCTCCAGTTCCACATGTTGTGATAGCACTTCTCTCATAGAGGTTGGAGTGCTGAGAGGTTTAAATGAGACGGTGCATGCAAAGCACATTGTAAATGTGGATTATTGCTTTACAATTGCCAGATCTTGTTACCAGACAAAGTAGATCCGAATCTGCTGAAAACTGTCCCTTGGCTCCCGGTGGTTTTCAGTTTCTTCTCTGCACCCAGGGGCCCTCCCAAGCTGGTCTGCTTCTCACTTGCCTGGTCTGTCCCTTCTTGCTCCCAGTCCCACCAAACTCCCCAGGGCCTCCCAAGCCCATCATGCTGCCTCCTGCCCCGGCCTGGGCATTGGGCATTTTCTCTACTCTTCACTGACTTATACTTGCTTTCTTACTTAACAGAAATCCCAGAGCTTTTTTGCACATTCATACACAGAAAACTTTCAGATTCTTTTTTCGAGACAGGGTCTCCCTCTGTTGCCCAGGCTGGAGTGCAGTGGTGTAATCTCAGCTCACCGCAACCTCCGCCTCCCGGGTTCAAGCAATTCTCGTGCCTCAGCCTCCCGAGTAGCTGGTGCACACCACACCTGGGTAATTTTTGCATTTTTAGAAGAGACAGGGTTTCGCCATGTTGGCCGGGCTGGTCTTCAACTCCTGACCTCAAGTGATCTGCCCATCTCAGCCTCCCAAAGTGCTGGGATTACAGGCATGAGCCACCACACCCAGTCTCACATTCTTTTTTAGAGCTGTCTTGAATTCTATCATGGGGACATACCATTGGGATATATCAGTCCCAAGTAGATGGCTATTAAGAATGTTTTTGATCTTCTGCCATCACAGGTATGCAGTTAGTGTTTGTGCATCTGTCATATTCATGCAGGTGTCTCTGTAAGACAGGCTCCCAGGAGTGGGATTGCTGGGTCAAAGGTAGCTAGTAAGGCATGACGTGCTGCTTCCCACGGCCTCACCAGCCCAGTGTGCTCCCCACCAGACCCAGGATCTAGCCCCAAGGCTGAGTGATGCAGAATTCACGCTCTCACCTCTGTGCCATCCTGCCTCCTTCAGCAGTAGGGCTGGAGCCCATGGTGAGGGGCCAACTCGACTTTCTGCCTCAGTCAGGGTCGGTCCACTTGATCGTGATACGTGGGGGCCGAGCTGGGAGGCGTTGGAGTTAGCGGAGGAGGTGAGGCCAGCTCCCAAACACTTCCAGAACACTCTGAGCCTTCATGAAGGCTGCGGGAGAGAGCATGGCCTCTTGCCCACATTCCCCCCACCTGGGCTCTTTTCTCTGGCGGCTGCCTCCGCCTCCCCACCAGAGCCAGAGTGGGACTGGCGGTGGCATCCCAGACACCAGTGAGCAGGCTACAGGGCCCGTCCTCAGCTAGGGCTGGGTAGTCAGACCCCTTGAAGACTTTGGGTGGAGGGCAGCCCAGGAGAGCCAGCCCCAGGCTGTGTCATGGCTCCATGGCTCATGTGGGCAGCCTCCCGCTGGCCCACACAGAGGCAGAGCTGAGTCAGCATCCAGGGTTGGGTGCCTCTGAGACCCAGGCCTGCTTCACTGGGAGGCGTCCCTGCACAGAAGTGAGAGGGCTCAGGAGGGGCCCGACTCTCTGCCTCTCTGCTGCTTCAGGAAAAGTCCTGCTCCCACTTTTCCGCAAAGACAATTCAAGAGTCCCTTGGAGCAGCCTGCTTGCACCTATGCACTCACATAGCACCTCGCTGGTTTTAGACCTGCCCGGTCCCGCACAGCACCCCCATCTGGGTTCACTGTCAGAGCTCTGAGCCCACTGGGCTACTCATCCCAAAGACATGTAGTACATCCCAATGTCTGTCTTTGCAACTGGGACAGGCCTGGCTGGGGGAGGGAGAGAGGCTTCTACCTGGGGTAGCTGAGCTGTCCAGGAAAGTGTCAGCCACGTCGAGCCCCTGGCGTTGCCGAAATCCCCCACCCCATGGTGCCACAGCACCAGGGCAGACCCTAGGAAAAGCCAGGCCCTCAGAGGCCCTGTGCTAAAGACCCCGAAACTGCCCCTGGGTCCCCGCAGGAGCTCTGCAATGGGGAAGTGAGCCCTCCTGAGGCCTGGCTGGCAGGAGGCTCTTCAAGGTCATGTGGACTTCCCCCAACCACTCGCGTTTCTGCACAGCAGCCACGGAGACGGGCCTGGGGGCTGGTGGGAAATGAGATCAGAAGGCAATGTCAGCCTGAGTGGGCTGAAACCTGAGATGAGGAAATGAGAAGACGTCAGGCGGCTGGAGGACATGGGCTTTAGGACAGCCAGCACCCAGCCCTGCAGCTGAGGCCTCCGGAGGGAGCCAGAGGGAAAGGGAGTCCCCTCCCCACGGCCTGAGTCTCTGCCAGTGCCCAGCACTCCCAAAGGATCCACCCCAACCTGAGAGACCCTAAAGACATTGGAGCAGCCCCAGACACCTCCTCCCAGGGCCACAAAGGCCCCTGACATGCCCATGGCAGTCCAAGGCCTCCAATTGGAGCCATCTTTGGTAAGTCTGGGTCCCATCAGCCCCCACTGCCCTTCCTGGTACCCTGAGCATGCTGGCAAGGGGACTGGAAACTGCATCCCATCTTGTCTCACATACCCACAGTACCTGATGTGGACATGACTCACCCTGGGGTCCTGTGAGTCAATAAGGGTGTATGAGTAAGGGGCAGAGCATTTCAACTTAGTCCCATAACACATGAGCTCATTAAGCAAATATTACCCATGCCTAGATTTGGGGCCAGTCACTACCCACTGGAGGCTGTGGGCTCCAAGGTATGGCAGCAGGGGAGGTCAGCCAGGCTCTGCCCAGCTCACCCTTCCCTGTGAGGATGAACCCAGCCAGGCCTCCCACCTCCACCCCTAGACTGGGGGACCCGGGGTAGGGGCAGGAAAGGGGACTGAAAGTGGTGTCTGGAGTTAAGCCCATCTCCTCATCCCCCGCCATAGGGATCAAGATAGGGGTTAAGAGTCACCCCACAACCACCCCAACCCACTCTGAACGCTGGGGTCTCAGGGGACAAGCGAAACAGAACTGAAACTGGGCAGAGAAGAAACAGGTCCGGGCCTGCCCCAGAGACCTCTGTCTCTCACCCCTTACCCATACACATCCTGACCAGGGCCTCTCCCCAAGCCTGGGAAAACCTTTCAAGCTTGGCCCTCTCTCACCTGGGCTGTCTCAGCCTCCTGCGCCCTCCCCCCACCCGCCCTGCCACCGTTCCCCACTCCCAGTCTCATGCTGCCCCAGGCCTCACCCCACCAGAGCTAAAAGGACCCCAGGCTGGGCATCTGGAGATCAGGGATCTGGTCTCCCTCTGCCCGTATCTTTTGGGATGACCTTTGGGAAGTCATTCCCTCCTCTGAGCCACAGTTTCCTCATCTGGCTTGGGTTGTGGGCATAGAGTCTGCAGGTGAGGGCTCTGATGGTTGAGTTTCAGGCCAGTCTGAGACTTTGCACATTGTAACACTGAGGCACCCAGCACCTTGACCACCACTCATCCTGGGGACTTGGGAAGGGGCAGAGGCTGGGATTGGGCAGTAACAGCCAAGACCTCCCCAGGGCACAAACACTGCCTCCCTGAAGCCTGCCCTGCCTGTCCACGCAGGTCACTCCCATCACTTCACCTCCTCCTTCCCTCCGCTCGGCACCAGCCACCACTAGGTCACATTTATGTCCCTTTGGCTCTGCAAGAGCAGCCCGGGCCCCTGCATCCCCTACCTCAGCACAGGTCTGACACCAAGCAGGGACTCAACAAAATATGTGTTGAAGGCCAGGCACAGTGGCTCATGTCTGAAATCCCAGCACTTTGGGAGGCCAAGGCCAACAGATCTCTTGAGTTCAGGAGTTTGAGACCAGCCTGGGTAATGTGGTGAAACCCCATCTCTACAAAAGATACACAAAATTATCTGGGTGTGGTGGCATGCACCTGTGGTGCTCCTGAGTCAGGAGGCTGATGTGGGAGGATTGCTTGAGACCAGGAGATAGAGATTGCAGTGACCCAAAATTGTGCCACCATATTCCAGCCTGGGTGACAGAGCAAGACCTTCTCTCAATCTCTGTCTCTCTGTCTCTCTGTCTCTCTCTCTCTCTCTCTCTCTCTCTCTCTCTCTGTGTGTGTATGTGTGTGTGTGTGTGTTGAAAGAATAAAAGCAGAGCGAATAACAAGTGCTGGTGAGACTGTGGTGAGATTAGAGCCCTCACACTCTGATGGCGGGGATGTAAAATGGTATCACCTCTGTGGAAAGCAGTTTGGCAGTTGCCCAAAACGTTAAACACAGAGTTACCGTGGGATTCTGCAGTCCCACTCCCAGGTAAATAGATGTTCCAAAGAGTTGAAAACATCTGATCACACAAAAACTTGTACACAAATATTTATACAGCATTATTCTAGATATTATAATAGCCAAAAAGTGGGAACACGTCCATGTCCATCAACTGAGGCACAGATAAACAGCATATGGCCTAGCCACACAATGAGGTATCATTCAGCAGTGAGAAGATGGGGCGTCCTGGTTCATGCTACCACATAATAAACCCTGAAAACAGTATGCTAAGTGAAAAAAGTCAGACACAAAAGGTAACATGTTGTACAATTCCATTTATATGAAATGCCTAGAAGCCAGATGCAGTGGTTCACGCCTGTAGTCCCAACTATTTGGGAGGCCCAGGTGAGAAGATTACTTGAGCCCAGGAGTTTGAATCCAGCCTGAAAAACATAGCGAGACCTCATCTCTAAATAAATTATTTCATTGTTTTTTAAAAAATGTCCAGAAAAGACAAATCCATAGACAGAAAGTACATTAGCTGGGGAACAAGGAAAGGAGAAGTGGCTGCTAACAGGCACAAGGTTTCTTGGGGGTGATGGAATGTTCCAGAGTTAGATAGTGGTAGGTGTCATACAGAATTATGAATATACTCCAAACCACTGCACTGTGCATTTTGAAAAGGCAAAATTTGTGTTATATGAATATTTTCTGACTAAATAAACAAATAGGCAACAACAGCCACCCCAGGGACATGGTTGGAAGGCCAAACTTGTCTGACTGGCTGGGTGGCTTGTCTATTTGTGTGTTTCTTAAAACAGCATTCTGCAGGACAATCATTCTTTGCTTGGAAAACCCCCACCCCCTCACTCCACTCCTACCTCGAGACAAGGCCTCTGAGGAGCCGGAGGGAGGAGAGGGGCTCTGGGGAAACCTAGGGGACATTGCAGTGGGGTGGTGCCCTCTCCTTGGGCAGGTGCCCCCATGATGAGCAGACTCAAGGTCCAGCTACAGTCCCAGCTCTGGTACAGGTCCTGTCTCTTTCCTCAGTTTCCCCATCTGCAGTCTGCCTCCGAGGGTCTTTCTGAGGTCAGGATGTAGCATGACAGAGCCTGAGAACTGCCGAACTGCTGTGCCCTCTCAGAGACCCCTTTTTGGCATGCATTCCAGATGTGGGACCAGAGGTTGGGCAGTTCTTCCTTTGGTCTGACCACAGTATTCCACTTGGAGACAGCAGTGGGCAGAGCTTCCACTGAGTCACACTGACTCAACTTTCATCAGCTTCAGGCCCCCGTAGGGGTCCTTCCCCCACCGGATGCTCACTTTGCTGTAATGGGGCAGGATGTGGGTTCCCTGCTGTGGGAGAGCAGCCCCCACAGCAGCTGCTCCCTAAGATGGTTCTGGCAGGAACCAATGAGAGGAGAAGGCTGATCTCCAACCCTGCCAGGGCCCCTGCGGCCCAAACAGAGGGCCTCTCAGCCCCCCTCGGTCCCAAGTAGGACAGATTGACAGGTCACCTCCCAGTCTCAGAGCCTCAGGGTGTCTTGGAACAGGTGATCCCATCATCTTCCTCTGAGGTCCAAGCCTCAGGTGCTAGTGGACTCTGTGTAGGGAACCCTGGTCACTGGGGCAGATTCTGTCCCAGACCTGATCTTTGCCATTTTGTCAGAGTGGCCCACCTGACTGCTTCCCTCTGCTGTGTGTATCACTTGTATTAACCTCAAGCCCAGCAAAGAGAGCAGGAGCTTGGGCCAGACGCAGTGGCTCACGCCTGTAATCCCAACATTCTGGGAGGCGGAGGCAGGTGGATGACTTCAGGTCAGGAGTTTGAGACAAGCCTAGTCAACATGGTGAAACCCCGTTTCTACTTAAAAAAAAAAAAAAATTAGCCAGGCGTGGTGTAATCCCAGCTACTCAAGAGGCTGAGGCAGGAGAATCACTCGAACTCAGGAGGCAGAGATTGCAGTGAACCAAGATTGTGCCACTGCACTCCAGCCTGGGAAACAGAACGAGACCTTGTCTCAAAAAAAAAAAAAAAAGGAAAAAGTAAAACTCCTGTTTCTTGAGGACAAAGATTAGATGCATCTTTTTGCTGTGAAATTTTGGTAAACTACTTACCCTTTCTCAGCCTCAGTTCTTTGAACTATGAAATGGAGACAATAATAATAGTATCGACCTCAAACAGCTGGTGAGAAAACTAACCAAGATAATTCATATAAGGTTTCAGAACAGTCCCGGGCAGGTGCGTGACATATGCATTTGGCTTTTGTTCGCCGCTATTACTACTTGCTTACTGAAGCCGAGCCAAGTGACTGGGCAATGTCCCTTTCTGGCAAGGAGGGTAGAGGCAAGTGTCACATTTCAGAAAGATTCCCGGGCTCCTGTTGAGTCTGTCCCCATGCCAGAACCTGCCCATGGGGGCTCTAGCTCCTGCCCTAGCAGCGAGAGGGGTGCCTCCTTCTCTGGTGCCCAGCCCTAGCTCACCTGCCCTTCACAAGCCTCCTTCCAGCACAGCCTGCACCACACAGGAGCTCAGTAAGGGGGTTGCTCTGAACAGGGAGCAGGCCCACATGCTGAGAGTGGTGGAGGGGTGCATGTTCTGATGACCAACTGAACCCAGACTCCAGGGCAGGACAGGTCCTTACTGACCATAAGGGCTTCCTGCCTGCCCTCTTCCCATGCAATTGCCTCAACCCTGGGACACCAGGAAAGTTGAGCATTCAAGGAAAGCCCCAATCTGCCCAGGAAACCCAAGTACCTGGTGGGGCCTCATCCGGCCCATTGTCCTGAAAGGACAGGAACAAAGGCTCTCTCATCATGGCCACCCCCCTAGGGACGTCCAGCCTCCAGCTTTCTGTGGGTGGGGCAAATGATTGACCAGGCTTCCCTCCCTGCAGGCGCCTCCCTCTGGGGCCTCCCGTGGTCCAGTCATCCCTGGTCCCCAGCTCTCAGGTGGGTCACAGGGCATCTCAGCAGGACCACCAGGAAGAGCATCAGGAGGGGAAGGAGCCAGAGAGCCCTCCAGGCCAGCGCACTGCTAACTCCACATCTCATGTTCCTGTCTCATCCCCTCTGCTCACCTCCAGAGACTCCCCTTCCCCTCTCACGCTCTTCGCTGGCAGGTTATGATGGCCCAGAGATCCCCACCAGAGTCCCAGATATCAGTGGGGATACCAGCCTATTCCTCCAAGCTCCCAGTTGCCAGTGACAGGGAGGCAGGAACAGCCTGGAAATTAGCTGTGGGTTCTCCCTGAGCCTGTGGGCACATGGAAAGAGAACTTCACCACCGCCGCCTTCTCTGAATACACATATAGGATCTGAAGAGGGAAGATTCTGTGTGGATGCCTGTGTGCACAGATGTGCATGTCTGTACATGTGTATGGGTGAGCAGGTCATACGTGTGGTCCCATATGCCCGCATGTTGTATATATGCATGCCTGTTTTGTGTAAGTGAGCATAAGAAGTCAAGCCAGAGAGAGAAACAGGAGGAACAAGAAGAGACAGAGAGAGAGAGAATAGAAACAGAGACCAGCCGGGAAACAGAATGAGACTGAGACAGAGAACAACAGAAGACCAGAGAGGTAGACGAGCCACAATTCCATCTTCCCTGGTGCTGGTTGCCAAGGCAGACAACTCCCCTCTCACTTCATTGATGTTCTGCCTGTGTTTATACCCATGATTGGGGTGGGGTTCAGGAAAGGATGTATCAGGGCTAGGATGGCCCCACCTCCATACTCACAGGGCCAGTCAGGGCCCTCTGCAGGGGCTGCCGTTTCCTCCAACTGAGGAATGGGCTTGGATCCCTTGGATGCCTTCCAGGGTTCGGGAATGCTCCCATTGACTCTGGGCTCTTCAGGTGGCTGGGGAAGGGGAGCACCTCTGACAGGCCCCATGCCGGGGGAAACGTCCTGAGACTGACCTGTCACAGGCTGACATGCACACCAAAGAGGTCTCAGGTCTGCTGGGAAATGAGGGGCTGGTGGAGGTGAGAAAACCTCAAGTTCTAATGCCTTCCCAACACCTTTGCCTCGCCTGAGAAGCTTCTAGATTCCACCCACCCCTGTTTCCTTGGGGGAGGGTGTTGTGTGGAGGTGGGAAGAGGCAGGAGTCCAGGTTCTAGGCCAGGCTCTGAGGGGCCAGGTAGCTCAGAGCAAGAGGCTGGCCTTGCACCTGCTCTGCCTAATGGGACAGTAATGCCCACGCTGGCACTCCGCCTCTGAGGCCTGTGGTGAGGCCGTGGAGAGATGTCAGGGACAAGAAGAGACCTTGGGAACCAGCTGTGGGAAGAACAGCCCATGAGCTCAGCATTTCCCCTGGCTTCCCGGAAAGCCAGCCCCCAGGAGAGGAAGGTGACTGTGACTTCCGCTGCCACCACTTCCTGCAGCTGGGACCCTGCTCACTCAGAGTGTGGAACCGTCATGGGCCAGCAGTGTCACCTGCACACTCCCTCCTGCCACCAGGAAACCCTTCTGCAGGGCAGGTCCCCAAGCCCCATATCTCAGGCTCCGACCAGGATGTGTCCTCAGCAGTGGCTGCCCGACGTGGAGGGAAGGGGCGGGTCCCAGCTGGGCATCAGGATATGGAGGGTTTGGTTCCAGCTCTGCTACCGAGGTACTGGTCGCCTCGAGGACTTTCCCTTGCTGGACCTCATTGAGGAGCCTTCCTGCATTGCTGAGCAGGCAGGAACCGCAGAAGCTCAGAGCCGGAAGGCACCAGGGCTTCCCACAAATGAAAGATGTGGAAGACCCAAAACAGGGAGACAGGCCCTGGCACCTGAGCATTCCTTCTGGGCTCTACACAAGGTGTGGGTGGCACCGGAGCTACTGCAGGCTGCCAGATCCGAGGGGTAGCCCTGCTCCACCGTGGGCAGGACGAAGACATCATCTACTCCAGGGTGTCCCTGTGTGGGGTGGGAGCCAACAGACCTGAGGTGCTGCCTTCCAACTTGGGTCTGGTCCCCTCACTCCGTCCTGTGCACCCAGCCCTTCGGCTCACCCTTTCCATGGCATGCTGCACTCTCTCGCACCCCATGCTTTGCACGTGCTGGTTCCACTACCTGGAACACCTTCACCCCACTTGTGTCTGGCTAGCGTCCCCTCCAGAATCGAGAGTGGACAAAGCATGGGGTCTGGAAATCCAGGGGTCAGGGTCCAGGCTGTTAGGAAAGGCAGAGTGGGAGGCAGACCCTCAGCAAGCCTGACAGCAGGGAGTGCTGAGCTCAGGGTTCTCAGGGGCCAGGATGGGACAGCAGCCGAGGAGATGGGGGTCGGTGGCTGGGGCAGATTGTGCAGACAGTCTGGATTGTGGAGGAGCTGCCGGGCGCAGGGCCCCGCTTGGCGCGGGCGGCTGTGGGGGAGGCTGAAACTGCAGACTATTTTTAGGCTCCTGCTGAATTGAGAGATGAGGATGCTCCGGGCTACAAGCCCTCATTCGCTGGGGAAAGACTAAGGGGGCCCCAGTTCCCCCAATCTGCCCCCAGAGCTCAAAGTCTCCAGAGCTTCCTCTTTTGTCTCTAGAGACCGAGGGCTGGGGTCAGAAGGCAGACTGGAAGTATCCCCAGCACCCTAGATAGGCAAACACCCACAAGAGGTGATTTCCATACCATTTGCACACTGCCCTGCTTCCTGATCAGAAGGAACAGAAAAGTTCCCTTTTAGAAGACCCTCAGCAGGGCAGTGCATTCACCCGAGTTCACTTTCACCTGCCCCACTGGGCATCAGGAGTGTCCAGGAGGGTGACACGAACTCTAAAGTCAGAAGCACAAACGGGGGTTGTTAGCACTGTGGTGGGGCGTCCGCTAGGCTCGGGGCAGCAAATACATTCCATCTGATCAATTGCTGGTGGCTCCTAAAGAGAAATGCTGGTGAGGATCCATTCATGCATTCCACAAATAATTTATTGACCACCTACTGTGTGCTAGGTGCTACTCTAAGTGCTGTGAAATTTAGCTGTGAACAAAAAAAGACAAAATTCCCTGCCCCCACAGAGCAGACATTCCATAGCAGTGTTGTCCAACAGAAATACAATATGAGCCACACATATAATTTAAAATGTTCCAGTAGCCACACTAGATAAAAGTTAAAGGAGGCCAGGAGCGGTGGCTCACGCCTGTAATCCCAGCACTTTGGGAGCCCAAGGCGGGCAGATCATTTGAGGTCAGGAGTTCAAGACCAGCTTGGCCAACATGGTGAAACCTCATCTCTACTGAAAATACAAAAATTAGCCGGGTGTGGTGGTGGGCGCCTATAATCCCAGCTACTCAGGAGGCTGAGGCAGGAGACTCGCTTAACCTGGGAGGCGGAGGTTGTGGTGAGCCAAGGTCCTGCCACTGCACTTCATTCTGTGCTGCAAAGCAAGACTCCATCTAAAAAAAAAAAAAAAAAAGTTAAAGAAATAGGTGGAATTTTTACATTTTATCTAGCCAAATATATCTTATATCTGAAATATTATCATTTCCTTTTTTTTTTTTTTTTTTTTGAGACATTCTTGTTCCCCAGGCTGGAGTACAATAATGCAATCTCAGCTCACTGCAACCTCCACCTCCCGGGTTCAAGCGATTCTCCTGCCTCAGTCTCCAGAATAACTGGGATTACAGGTACATGCCACCATGCCTGGCTAATTTTTGTATTTTTAATAGAGACAAGGTTTCACCATGTTGGCCAGGCTGCTCTCAAACTCCTGACCTCAGGTGATCCACCCGCCTTGGCCTCCCAAAGTGCTGGGATTACAGGTGTGAGCCACCGCACCCGACCTCTAACGTTATCATTTCAAAGTGTAATTGATGTAAAAATTTAAGGTCATCTTTTTCATATTATGTTTTCAAAATCCAGTGTGTCTTTTATACTTACAGCACATCTCAATTCAGATGAGCCCTATTTCAAGTGCCCAGTAGCCCCCAGAGAATGCAAGTTCTAGAGAAAATTGCTCATCTGAGCTCAGGAAAGGAATGCCACGACTGATTAGCAATGTCCGCTCCAGGCATAGGCTAGAGCCGAATCAAGCTGCAAGCCATGTGTGTGCCCACCATGATGTAGGCTCAGCCCCAAGGACGTGTTCACCTCTACCTAAGCCCTTCTGAGCTCATTTATTTTGCCCAACTTGAAGGAAGTGCCAGAGTTCTGGGCCCTTGACTTGGTTTGAGCGCAGCGGTTCTGGTGTGAACACCACTCTACAGAAAGGCCCCGGCATACTAAGAGGGCCAGGGCCTCCCGAGGTTGGTTCTGTGCTCCTTCCCTTGGTGGGAGCTGACTCATGGCCATTGGTGACCCTGAGAATGTGGATTTTGTTTTTGTTTTTCTCCCAAGGTCCCTTCCTCCCAGAGCTAACCAATGCTGACATAAACGTGTTTCCTGAGCCCCAGATTTAGCCATTTCAGCCCCATTCCACTGGCCCATGCCTACAGACCTCCTGTCTGGCACTCTAGCCAGGATGGCTGCACTTCCTTTTCCAGTTAGCAAGAGGCTAAAATTGGACCATGTAAGGAGCTACAAATACCTGGAAATGGTGAGGAGTGGGTCTTTGGTGTAAGAAATGGGGTGTAAGAAAACATGGATCTCAGGCTCCCATTATCCTCACCATTATTATTATTACCATTACCACCTACCCCATCCCTGCTCAAAATCCTTCAATGGCTCCCTAGTGTCTGCAGGATAAAGATCTTGCTTTAGTTCTCAGGATCGGGAACTGATGGAGTCATCCAGTCTCCCTCTAGATACTCTCCCTTCTCTCATCTTATTCATTCATTCAATAAGAATGGCTTGAGCACCTACTATGTGCCAGGCACTGTTCTAGGTACTAGAGATACAGCTGTGAACAAAACTGATGAGGATTTCTGGCTTCATGGAGCTCATTTTACTCCAGCCAGCCCTCTCACACTCCCAGGCCTTTGTAAATGCTATTCCTTTTCTATTCAGTCACTCTCCTCCTGGGGAACTTCTACACATCCTCTAAGGCGCTACTCAAAGCCTTCCCTAAGCACTCTGCCCAATGGGTTAGGTGCCCCCTCTGAGCTCCCACCTCCCACCTAGGACCGTCACACCTGTGGTCACTGTCCAGCCCACTGCCCTTCCCTACCAGGCTTTGAGTGTCTCCAGGTCAGGGGCTGTGCCTTCTCTCCCAGGGACCCCGGACCCCAGAGTTTGCTTCCAGGTGCACCCTCCCAAAGATCAGGAGTAAACAGGTTGAGGCATTAGTATGGGGGGGGATCCAGGATTCCTCTGGAGAATTCCAGGTCATTCTGAAATCTTTGCCAGGGAGCATCCTCCTCCTGGCATTCCAGGGGAGGGAATCACAGGAGCAAATGCATAGAGTGGTTCCAGCAAAGGAAGGTAGAAGGCTGAGGAGAGATGGGAAGGGATAGCGGGGCCGTGAATGCTGGATCCAGACTGATCAGTCTGCAGGTGCAGGGAGCTGTTAAATGATTTGATGTAGCAGAGAGACAAGAGGACACAGCAGCCTTCCCTCAGGGAGAGAGGATGACAGGACATGTGGACGGGGGATAAACTGTAGTGACTCTACATTCCTAAAGTGGGAGGGAGGCAGAACAAAATCTCCAGTTCCCAGCTGCTTTCCCCAGAAGAGTTGAGTTTTCAGTCTCATCCCTCTTCCTCCTTCCCAACGAGAATGCACAAGAGAGCCCAGAAGGATGGGCCTGGCTCCTGCCCGTGGCCTGGCTCCTGTCCCTGTCCTGGCCCTCAAGAAGCCAGTGCTGGCGCCGTGGATATCGTGTGGTTATGGCTAGAGCAGATCCTCCCACCACCTGGGCCCAGCCTAACCGTCCTGCCCACACACCGCCAGCCAGAGGCCTGCTGTGCTGCTTGTCCAGTGGGGAAAACAGGGCAGGAGGCTTGTGCCTAGCTGGCCTCCTCCCTGCTGGCTCATTTACACGGAATTTACATGGGCTCATTTCATGCCTTAATGCACACGGCTTCCCTCCCAGCCCAGCCTCTCCTGGTGCCTCCACAGAGACAAAAGAGTGGGTTCCGTCACTCAAATCCCCTGCCATGGACCCATGAGAGTACCAAGAGCATCTCTGGAAAGAGGCAGGCTGCCGAGGCCCAGAGAGGACAGGGAACTCACTGGAGACCACCAGCACTCCAGGAGGGACCAAGGCTTAAGTCCACACTTTCTCCATTTGCCACTCAGCCCATTTGGGGCTGGAATTCACTCCCATCCTTTGCTTTGCCACCAGCCTCCAGCTTGCTGAGCGGGAGCCTGTGAAGCCCCCGTCCTGCTGCTGATGCTTGGCTGTACACTGGAATACGGACAGACTGGGACAGACAAGATGTACAGGAAAGGGGTCCACAGAAGCCCAGGTCCAGCCCTGCCTTTTACCCAGGAGAGAAATGAGGCTCGGGAAAGGCGAGGGTCTGCCCAGGACCACAAATTGTGGCAGCAGCCCCAGGTCTCTGCCCCAGTCACCCAGGGCTCTTCTGGGTTCCCTAAACTCCCAGAGACCCCTGTTCCTGTGTACCTGCTGAGACCTTGGTTCCCCGGGGCATGCTGAGCGTTGAGGGAGAAAAGGATGGGGAGAATCCTCAGGAATGGGCTGGCTATGAAAGTGCAGAGCAAACTGAAGTGGGAGGGAGCGCTGTGGGCGGGGGCGATTCCAATCCTGTGGGGTCTGCCAGAGCCAACCAGAAGCTGGGCTCAGACAGAGAAGTCAACTGCCCCAAGTCTGCCACGGACCCCTCCAGCAGTCACTGCTCAGGAAAAACACCTAGCAGACCCCAAAGGCCTAGGTCCTTGCCTCCAGGGACCGGGGACAGAGAGAAGGGAACAAGGGGGAGGTGAGGCCTCTGGGGGGACATCTGGACTTCTATCTGCAGTTCCCCCTACTGTCCCTGCCCTTCATCCCAGAGCCACTGCCCTCATCCTGACCTCCACCTGCCACTGGACAGCCTCCTAATTCCCCTGCATCCTTCCACCCCAGCCTCAGAGGCTCCTTCCTGCACAAACGTATGTGTTCTAAAACCTATTTACTTGATCTTGGAGGGAGGCCTGAGTTTCTACAGCTCAAATCCCACCTCATCACTCCTAAACCCTCCCCACAGCTCCCTCCCTACTCTCCAACCCTCACCCAGACCCCTACCCTGCCTGGAGCAAATCCCATTCCCTCATCCCCTCAGGCAGCACCAGCCTCCTGCACACACACTCAAGCCTACAGCATCCCACAGGGCCGCATTTGATCAGCTTGCCCTCCAGAACTGCCCCTTGAAGGCAGGGAATCCTGAGGCTGTTTCTAGCATGGCCCAGGCCAGGCCTCCCAGGGAAAGTGGTGGGAGGTGGAGGCTGGGAATGGGGAAAAGGGGTGCAGGTGCTACTGGGGCTCTGGGGTCAAGGCTTGGGCAAGCAGCACGCTGCTGAGGAGTCGTGGGTTCAGGTCCCCATTCCTGCCTCTCACTAGCTACAGCCCTGCTAAGCTGGCTCCTGGGCCCTAACCAGGACATGCAAGAATGCGTGTGATGCTCACGTAGCCAGGGGGTGGCGAATAATAAACAGGAGCCCCCACCCTCACCCCCTGACCAGGACAGCTTTGCAGGCAAGGAACAGGCGCAGGTAAATAAATAGCTCGTTTATTAGTAATATGTTACATTATTAAAGTGCATTGAGAAGAGGTGCAGGGGCCAAAGCTGGAAGGCCGCTGGCCCCAGCCCTTGCCCTGGGCGGCCAGACACAGCTGGAGAAGGGCCCAGCTCCCCACTGAAATGGATGGACAGGGCTGGGGGCAGGGCCGCCTGCCTGGAGAGCTCGGTCCAGGCCATCCCCACCGGAATTTTCACAGTTTAGCCTAAGTTATAACATGTCCTGAGCGAAGGTGGGAGGCTAGGAGCATGGAAGCACAGCCCCTGGGGAAGGGGGCTGAGGGGAAGGGAGGAGGCCCCCCGCCCCCCAACCCTCAACGCCAAGGGCAGAGTCCTGGAACCTCCCCCTGAGGACCCGGCTCGTCCTTCTAAATGAACACGGTGAACCTACGGCTCAGTTTTCTCCTTCATTCTCCCTTGTCTCTCTCACCCCACCCCCTCCCATAACCACCCCCAACACTGGGGGCTAAAACAACATCCCCCTCAGACCGGGCTCCCAGGGCAGAGCCAGCTCATGCCACTCTCCAAGAACCCATGCCCGTCTCCAGACTCTTATCTCATCCCCGGGAGCCTCAGACTGGGATCACCCCCCTCCCCAACCCATCCCTTCCCAGCCCCTCCCTTTCCCACCCCCCCAGCATGTAGTTTTGGTATTTTCATACAGATGCAGTCGGAAGTAGCTATACATGAAATAAGCCTAACATAAAAATAGAGCTTTTTCCGTCCTTCCGTCCGGAAAGCAAACATCCTTCAATAAACATGCAAGGCGGCTGTCCTGTAGGACCCAGGACCAGAGAGGGAGCTGCAGAGGACAGGGCTGGACAGAGGGTAGCCCTGGGTCTTCAGCAACACCAGTCATCCATCCATGAGAGAGGGAAGGGAAGGAGGCAATGTGGGTACCAAGAGTCCATAAGGACTCAGGCCTCAGCCCCAGGGTCCAGAGATGGGGTCCCAGCTCTCCCATGGGCTCTTGGGCTGGGAGCATCGCTACATTTAGTCAAGTTTGAGGGATCTGAAAAATATTTTCCAGAAGATAAAATCTTGGGTCATCGATGCCCCAGCTTCACAGTCGGTGCCCTCATTCTCAGCCCCTCACCATCCGTGCGCCACCTGGGGCCCAGCAGCCGCCTGCGGCTGGACGTCTCCAGGCCTGGCATCCTCCACTGGGTTATTCTGTCCCCTGGAAGAAGCGGCAGGCAAGGAGCTCCCGGGCCAGCCGGCTCTGAGTGTGAGACGTTCTAGTGCCCTGGGCTGCAGAAGCCTGAGGCATGCCCAGCCTTGGGAGGCCCTAGTGGACCAGCAAGCCAAGAGTGAGTGTGGGCAGGACCCCCAGCCAGAGGGAGGTGGCCAGGGCACAGGCATGGCCCAGCAGGTGCTCAGCCATGATGCCATCCTCGGGCAGCAGCTGCCAGTGCTGAGCCTCGCGGAAGTAGGAGCCCTCCTGGGCCTCACAGAAGTAGTGGCCGTACTGCTGCGCCGTGAGGTTCTCGATGAACAGGATGCAGTTGGGGCTCTGGTGACCAGGTTCGCAGCTCTGCTCCACATTCTCCTTGTGGCGCCATGAGTAGGTGGCGTGGCGGGATTCCATAGGGCAGCTCAGGTAGTAGCGAGAGTTCGGGGCCAGGGAAACCTTCTGCAGTGGGGCCTTGTCTGGGGAGGCAGGGGAAAGCAGCCATGAGGAGGGACCGAGAGCTTCCAGGGAAGGATGTGTCCTCCCCATGGACTGGGATCCCAGGACAAGGCTTCTGAATGAACCTGGGGAACCCAGCCCTCAGCTTCCTCCTTTGTTCTTCCGTCTCGCTCATCCCACCAAGAGGGCTCCCTTGGCAGGACTGTATCCTGCCCCATGTGCCTGGGGCCCACAGGACAAGGCCATGTCTCCCTCAGACCAGGACAATCAGGGCAGGGCCATACTCCACTCATTGGGCCACAGCCGCCAGCAGGGCCAGATCACGTACCTGGTTTGGGGTTGGGACACTCCTTGTGTGGCTCAACTGGATTAATGGATTGCAGCACTGACCTGGAGTGGGAAGGACAAAAGAGGCTCAGCAGATACAAGGCTGCAGACCTGGCCCTCCTGTCCTCACCCCAGTGCAGTTCCAGCAGAGAGGAGGTTCCCACCAGAAAGGCCCAGTACTGCCACCTCCTCCAGCCCAACAACACCTCCCCCTCTCCCACGCCCACCTTCTCCCAGGGATGAGGGATCCTGGCCAACGTACCGTTGGGAACTGTAGATGGAGACGCAGCGGCCCTGGTCCCAGCCGCAGTAGGGGTCCCTGGACATGAGGCAACCGTGGCAGCCCCCGCCATAGACTTCACACAGGTCCAGGGGCACCTGGCTCACCTCCCACTGGGAGCTCACATACAGCTTCCTCTGGAAGGACAGCAGGACTGCGTCAGGCCTGGGCCCCACCCCACACTCAGTCCTAAGCGTCCAGGCCCTAAGGCCTAGAAGCTCTTAAAAGAGCACACAAATCACATGCAAAGGAGCCCTGTCCTCAGCTGCGGTCACTGCATAGACCACGGGATACAGTGGGGGGAGGCTCACCCGCTCAGCATCCAGCGACATGGTCTGGATGGCAGCTGCGCGGCGGAAGGGCTGGATCTCCATGATGTTGAAGATGAAGCTGTGCTCCTGCTCCCCCGGCTCCACCACCTTGTGGATGGTGCCCCTGTCTGTGTGTGGTGGGCAGAGGATCAGTGGGCGGGAGCCCCACTGTGGGGCCGGGCAGCCTCCTTCTAGCCGGGGAGGGGTGGGAAGTCACAGCTCAGGCGAGGGTCACGGGACTGGGGTGGGCAGGATGAGGAGAGCGTGACTGGGGAGGAATGTGGGAGCCTAAGGGCAGCCCAGAACCTTCCAAGGCTGGTCCAGAGAGGCCATCCTGGGAGGTCCAGGGGTCCCTGGATACGGCCTCCAACATTCCCAAGGCTGCACAGGAAGAACAGAAGCAGGAGCCCCGCACCAGCAAGGACAATGTGGCTACTGTCCATGCATCACCTCATTTAACCCTCCACAGCCCTGCGAGGTAGCTGTCATCTTCCTCACTCCACAGATAAGGAAATCAGGCTCAGAAAGGCTAAGCCACTTGCTTAAGGTCACAGAGCTGATGAGCAGCAGAGACCAAGTTGGAACCCAAATCTGTCAGCACCCAACCACTCAGCTGCTTCTACAACTCCCCTGTCTCCTGGACTCTTAGGGAATATATTTACTTTAAATACATTTTTTTATTTTGGAGTAATTTTAGATTTCCCAAAAAAGTTGCAAAGATAGTACAGAGAGCTCCAATCTACCCTTCTCCAGTTCCCCCAATGTTACCATCTTACATAACCACGGTATATTTGTCACAACTAGGCAACTGACATTGGTGCATTACTATTAACAAAACTACAGACTTTATTTGGATTTCACTAGTTTTTCCACAAATGTCCTTCTTCTGTTCTAGGATGCAATTCAGGACTCCGCATTGCATTTGGTCTTAGGGGATATCTTAATTTTATAAAATCTTAGATCTAAAAAGGATCTTGGATTCTAAATCAAGAGTTCCCAAGGTCTTAGAACCGAGCTGCCTGCCTCCTAGACCAATGCTCTCTCTGTTCACAATTAGGGACCAATGGGCATCCTGACCCCTGGTCCTCCCAATCCTACCTCAACTGCTGTCCCAGTTTCTAGAATAGCCTACCTCCCTCTCTCCCTCCCTCCCAATTTCCCAGGGCATCGCCTGCCCCAAAAAAGCAGTCAGATGATCGCCTGCCTAGGACATTTCCTCTACACGTCTGTGATCCTCATCTGTGGACTCTGAGATGTGGCCAGATGCTCCTTGGGCCTGATGAGCCCCCACCCCAGCCACTGCCTTCACAGACATACTGCCCTGTACCTCCTTCCAAACCAGCCCCAGTAACAGCATCCCCTTGGCAAAATTCTCAGGAAAAGAGCCAATACGTCTCCCAGTTGTGAGAGCCTCCCATTCTCTGCAGAGGACTCAGAAAGCTCTATTTTTTAATCTATCCCCAATATGAATGCTGCAGGCTGCAAAATGTGGCCTCCTGCACGGCCCTCAGAGAGAACCAAAACACCTTCCCTAATCACTCAAGTGTGCTCACCTCCCAAGTCTGCAGGAAGGGAATCCATGACCCAAGTCCAGCCTTCCTTGTCCTAGCTCCTGCTCCCAGTCCCGCACTGTGTGACCTCTCCTCCCCTGCTCCCTAGTGCCATCCCTGGCTGACCACAACAGCTGTGCCAGCCACTACAGAAGCCAAGCAAGGACAGGGGCCCAAGGGTGCAGCTGGAATGAATGCGGGGTAAAAAGTCAGGGACTCAGGACCCAGGTCCTGCCCTGTGGGAAATTCCTCTCCCCAAGGCTTCCAGGAGCCAAACAATGGCGCTGGGGTTCCAGTTTCCTACAAGGTCACCAAAGCTGAGATAGTTCCAAGGTGAAGCAGCAACAGGAAATCACATGGAGAATGTGAACAACTGAGGATGGGCGCTTGGGCCTGAATCAAATGGCCCCAGAGGTGCTAGAGGGCCTTTCCAGTCTCAAGGAAGGCAGCTGGCATGGGAAACTGCCACAAACCCAACTCAGGATTGGCTCCTCTGTGTCCTGTGGCTTTCCAGAATGCAGAAGCATCTCCCAGGGCATTCCACCCAGCTTCCCCCGGCGGGGCCTACTCCAGGGAAGAGGAGAAGCTGCCCCTGATCTCTGTGAGACGGCGAAGCCTCTGCCCCTGGAACTCCTTCCTCATGCCTAATTTGTGTCCCACCAACTCCTCAAATGTTTCCTCTCACCTGCACAATCCCAAAGACAGGCGCAGGGCCTGAATCCCTCATTCTGCCTGGCAGAGACCAGGGTCCCTGTGGTTCAGGCCCCTCCTCCTCATTTGCCACATGTCTTCCTACCATCTTCTTCCCTGAGTCAGACATCTGGACCAAAGGTGCACGTGGCTTTGCTCAGACTCTCCAGATTTCCGCCTCCAAATCCCAATGCTTTCTTTTCTCCCATCCCCTTCTCCTCTTGCCCCTACCTCCTCCAGGAAGCTCTCCCTGCCTCACTCTTCCACACCCACACACGTTAACCCCCCACAATTCTAGTCACTCAATTATTCCTTCCACACGTAAAGGTCCAACTAGATGTTAACTACATTATTCCTTATACCTTTCATGCCCATTTTTACAAAGCAAACTGAGGGTCCCGGGGTAGCCTCTCACCTGTAGTTAGGTAAAGCACATGATAGGTCTCCCCGTGGCTGGCTTGCATGCGGTGGACGACCACTTTCTGGTAGTGGTATTTAGAGTGGAACAATGGCGTCTTCAGGGGCCCCATAGGCTCCACCCTCTGCGCCACCTCTGGGTGACGGTCAGCCACCTGGAAGGTCTCTGTGGGTATCGGCTGCTGGTCTGGGAGGCACTGGGCAAGGAGAGCAGGCCCAGGTCAGTGGGGTGGTGGGAGGTGAGACAGAAGGAGGGCTGGGGCCTGGGCCACAGCTGGTGTCACGCTCACCTTGCCAGGCCGAGGGTTGGGAAGGCTTGACTGGTAGCCCTTGAGTGAGGAGGTGCGGAAGACCTTGTCAATGTCACCGAGGGAATACACGCAGACCGCTGAGTAGTTCCTGCAGTGACATGGAGACCAGCTCAATGGGGGGCCCAGAACCCACCCATCTACCTCTACTCCCCCAGGCCAGCTCTGTGCCTGGCACTGAGTTACCAAACACCCCTGAAAATGGGGAGGGATGGCGGGGAGGAAGGAGAGAAGGAGTTCAGCCTAATTTCTTTGTGCTGCGATCTAAAACCACAACCTTGTATCCTGTTACAGAATCACTGAGTCTAGAGGCCATCTGCTCTACCCAACCCCAAGGCAGGAGGAACCCCAACATGGGCTGAGCAGTTCTCTAACCCTCCCTGGGCACAGGCTGTGGGATGCTGATGCCCCAGGAGGCCAGACCTCCAACCTCTTCCCAGCCGGGGCAGCCCCACCCACCCAGGAGCCACAGAGCAGGGTCTTGGCTTCCTCTACTCTGTCCCTAACTCTCCCCACACACACCCAACACTTTTGCCTGCTGTGTTTTCAATCAATGAGAATGATTAAGAAGTGTGAATTACCAGGCTCAGGCAGTGCCTGAGCGGGTGTAATAGCACCCAGCTCCCCGAGAGATGCTTCAGCAGCTTCCTCCCAGGCCCAGTGTCCACTCTGGGCACACACAGGTGGCGGGACACACAGGCACAAGTGCAGTCAGGAGTGTACATATAGGGCATGCACACACACCCATGAGTGCAGACTCACTCACGACGGTACACACATTGCACTGGCTGTCCCCCTACCCCACACGCAGCAACAGCCTCGCTTCTTGAGCCTGCAGCCCCTGCTCATGCCACACCAGGCAGGCCCTCAGCAGGGCCCAAGGCCTCCTGTCCCTACTGGACACTGAACCAATGCCAGCCCCGGCCCTAGGACAAGGGCCACTCACCATGGGTTGGAGAAAACACCATAGACCCTGGTGTCTCTCCACTGGCCGCTGGGGTCAGGGAGCAGGAAGACGTCTTGTAGCCTGTTGAAGTTCTTGTTGGTGGCAGCGTCACTGCATACCAGCATGGCTTTCAGAAAAGTGTTCCACTTGGACACTGACAGTGAGCTTTCCCCACCCTGGTCCCCCTGGAAAGGTAGAGGTGAGAAGAGGCCCCTCAGCACCTGCCCGGGCTTCCCCACACCCTCCAGGAAACCACTGCCAGCAATATCAGCACCTGGGCCCAGAGGAGAAGGCAGGCTGTGAGGGGCCGGGACCTGCCGGGGGTGCCCCAGGACTCAGGGCAGGTCTCCAGATGAGACTCCAGTCAGCAGGCCTGGCTGAGCCAGAGCCCAGGACCAACGGTGCTCGGGGTCAGGGCAGGTGAGAGTGCCAGGTCCCCACAGAGCAGATGGACTCAGACACACATTTACTGACTCACACACCCACACACATGGCACAGCACACTCACACAGGCAAAACACACACACACCCACACCATCATACTCTCACATGCTCACATGCCATCATATGTGCACAGGAGCTCAGCCACCTTTACCCACACACAGACACGTGACGCTCCATGTACACACAGCTACTCCCACAGTCCCAGACAGACCCACTCCTACATCCGCACAACTTCTACATGCACACAGACACACAGAACTTACCCTCACTCAGACCTATTCACACACAGATATGCAGCCAGCAGCCCTCATGCCCCTGCTCACCCTGCACAGCTGGGCCACACGGGACACATTGAGAGGAGCCTCAGGATTCTTGTCAGGATTGTCCTCTCGGAAGAAGTAGTAGATCTTGTCATCGTAAGCCTGGTCTTGGTGCACGATGGTGGCTTTGATGAACTGTGGGTCTGCCAGGGACAGAGGTGAGTGGGCGTAAAGCTGGGAAGCTTGCCTGGGAGACCACCCCAACCCTGCACACTCTCCTCTCTCCTTCGGGTCTGCACAAACCATGGCAAATCAGATCTGGAAGAGGACTCAGAACATCAGGTCCAACACCCCCAGGGGCCCTAGGCTCTGCACCTCCACCCCACACCTGTTTTGCCCTCCTCCTACAAAGATGTCATCAGCCCAGGAGCAATGACTTCATGCCTGGGGATTGAGGGAAGGTCCCTGGGGGCCCCTATGTCACTTCTGCCCAACTGGCAGAGCCCTAATGAGGAGGGAGTTGGGGGCTGCCTCCACATGAACTCAGCAGAGGATAAACTTTGGTTCCTGGGGACCCTGCGCTGGGTCTGGGGCTCCCTCTGTTTGTGTTCCCAAAGAGGGCTGGGAACTCTGCCCCCAGCCAACCCTAACTCCTCAGGCCTGTACCAAGGTCCTGCTTTCCTGCATGGCCCCAGCGGCCCTCAGGGAGCCCTCCCAGAAACATCAGGCTCCCATCTGCCACCTTAGGTGCTCACACCCCCTGGTCCACCCTCAGCCCAGTCAGAGCCTGACTCACTCTGCATGACAGTATCACTGGTGTACAGCTCACTCTCGCCCCGGATGCGGCGGAACCGAGGGATCTTCCCATTGTATTCCTGCTTCCGGATGGTGGAATACACCTCGTCCCCTGGGGATGGTGGGAGGGGGGCATGAGTAAGGGCAGGCAGCTCCTGGAAGTCCCTCCTCCAGACACTGGACAAGGAGCTGACCACCCCTCTCCCAGCCCAGTTCAGAAGCTTCCCCCTGGGGCGCCTGCTCCAGCACTGCCCTACCTTCAAACAGAACCAGGGAGTTCTCATCCGGGCTGAAGGGGGCATAGCCTCTCATCTCGCCAAGTGGCACCACAGTGTCATTCACCTGTGGGAGATCCAGAGGGTTGGATGGTCACGTAATCCCACAGCCACTGCCTCCCATGATGGCCAGTTTCTCGGCCAGGGGCCAATCCTCCCAGGGCAAGGGCAGCATTGGAGTCTCGCCATCTCCTTCCCACTATGAGGGGCAGAAGCCCACCCAGTAGAAGGCGAGCTAATCAGGCACATGGGGAGCAGCCTTCTCACCAGGTTCCAGCAGCTGGGGTGCCGGGCATTGGTGCCACAGGCCAGCAGCCCCTCACTCCGCCTCTCCAGGAGAGTGATGTAGTTCTCGCAGTCCTGCCCGGGTAAGAGAGAAGGGAGGAGAGAAATTGGTTGCTGGAAGGCCCTGGCAGGTCTAGCACTAGGACCGCCAGGATCAGGGAAGAAGGTGTCGGAAGGGTTGAGCATAGGTGACAGCCTCCCAGGACAGCCCAGAGTGGGTGCAGCTGATGCCATCCCCTAAGCACAGAGGACCACGTCTCCCCATCAGTCTGGTTCTCACAGGGCAGGGCCATGCTTCCTTCCTCAGACCCTCAGGGTCTCCTCTCCCTTTACCAAGTGGCTCAGATCCCTCCATACTCCTTCCCCGACTCACCCGCTTATCCAGGCAGGACCCCTTTGTGGAGCCAATGTTCACCTGGGGGAAGGGGAGAAGCATTAGTTCACTCTGCCAGGAGTGAGATGCCCCTGAAATGCTTTCCACACAGCCTCAGGATAAGCCCCAAAGGAAGCAACCATTATTCTCATCTGACAGATGAGCAACTGGGGCTCTGAGAGGGTAAGTGATCTACCTGAGGTCAAACAGGGTCTCATATCCAGAGCTGAGGCCCAGAGGGTTCAGAAGACCAGCCATGGGCTCTGGGGCCCAGCTTCCAGCCTGGGCTTTCTGCAGCAGCGCTGCCCAGCTGGCCAGGCCCATTAGCTCCTGTTTTTCTCCACACCGCCCCAGCTCCCCACTCCAATCTGGACTACCTTTAGGGAGCCTCCCCCAGGAGCCATTTATAGGATACGGAGGTGGGGGCAGTTTAGGAAGAGATGCCAGCTCCCACGGATTCCCTGAGGCCCCTCGGCAGGGCTAGAGGGGAGATAAGAGGGTGGTGGGGCATTGGGGGAGAGAGGCTCACCGTGCGCACAGATGCGTTCTTGCCCTCGGGGAAATCAAAGAGGTAGACCTTGCCGCGTCCTCCCACCCACACGGAGGAGCTGCCTGGCTCATGGAAAAGCACCGTGTGCGGCTCAGTCTGGCCAAAGTCCACCCGGTCCTGCCCTACATGGCCTGAGGAGGAGACAATTAGTAGAAACATTGAAGCCAGGTCCCAAGAGAGAAGACTCTGGGTCCCCTCCACATGACACACCGGAACCTGCTTGACAACCAGTGCTTTGTGCTCAGCGTCCTGGCAGGGCCTCAGACAAGCTCTGGGCTGGGTGGCACCCAGAAGCAGAGAGCCAAGGACAGGAGAAGTAAGAGATCCTCTGGTGGGCTCCAGCAACCAGCTGTCCTTACCTACAGCACAGCCCCTCCCCTAGTGTGGCAGCCTCTCCTTCCTTCACAGTGTGTGTGACTTCAGAATGGGGCAGGATTTAGGGACCTCTTGGGGGAACAGACCCCCTCCTCTGGCACACACTCTTGAGGGGCTGGGCTCCGGCAGGAGGACCAGGGCTCCTTGGCTATGCTCTGGGAGGCTTTCTGTTGCCCTAAGCCAAAGCAAGTGGTGCCCCCCGACCCCAGGCCTTTCAGCAGGCAGCAGGGCCTCCAAGCACCCTCCTTGGAGTCTAGGTTCCGAGGAATCACAATGCTCAGAATCCCTTCTCCTCCTTCAGGAATCCCTCTCCAACCCCTCCTGGTCCCTCCCCAGCCCCTTAGTGAGCACTAGACTAAAGGAGGAAAGGAACCTCAACATCTACTCCCTCCCATTTCACAGATGGGAAAACAGAGGCCAAGGGAGGGGCAGCCCAAGGGCACATGGAAGCAGGTCAGTAGCAGATTCTGAATCAGAGCCTATACTCCTGCCTACCAAGCTGGACTCTGCACCATGGCCCACTCTGGCCTGGTTTCACCCACGGAGATGTTAGCTCTCCTGGGGGTAAAGATCAGCTCTTCCTCCCCAGCAACTCTGGGACAGGGGGACCTTCACAGAGCACAGCCTGGGCCTTTCAGCAGAAGGGCTGACTGGAAAAATTTTCCCCAAAAAAGAAACTGACTGCAGCCACTGTCTCTGGGGAGATGTCTCATCTCCAGTGACACTACTGAGGTTGTCCTGGTTGTAGGAGTAAATTATAGGGATGGGATGGCCTGTGGCTGTGCCCCCAGCAATCAGCCACAGCCAGCATCTTCCCCTCTGACTAGCCGGGGCCTCACCCAGGAACTGGGTCTGACCACTGTTTTTCCAGTTGCAGGAAACTCTGGGGCAGCCAGCTTGGCAGTGACACCCAAGCTCCAGTTCTGACCAAAAAAAACTACCATTTCCTCAACTCTGCCCCCGATCCCTCTTACTCCCATTGGAGCCATATTGATTCTGCATTAACGGGGGTATGGAGCAGCTGGACCGCACACTGTGCAACCACACCTTCATTCTTTAAGAAACATCCCTTCACGGTCAGGTCACCCCTGGAAGTGAGCATTCTTCACCTCTTCTGTGGCCTGGTGCACTGTGCAGAGGAGAATGCTGAGGTACCCTGGGAGACATGCCAAGGTCACATCAGCAGGCAGGACAGATCAGCTTGTCCAAAGGTGGAGTATCAGCTCTCAGGAGCAAGGCAGGCCACAGAAATGCTGAGCTCACTGTCCTTGGGTGGTGTAGTTCTCCTGGTGCACATCATCAACAGCCCAACTGAACAGCTCCGGGGATATCAGCCCTCCCTGGCCCCCAAGCCTCCCTCTCTGTAGGCCCCAGATGTGCAGAGGAAGGGCTGAAAGGTACTGGCACTTCAGTGGGAGGGAGGGAGGGAGGGAGAGAGGGAAAACTGGCAGGTCTTGGGTGCTGCCCTGCTCCCCCTCCCTTCCTGGGATAGAATTAGAGTGCTGGGGTCACAGACACAGTATTTCCGACTCAGCTCCCATGACTCCCCTTCCACCCGCAGCCCAAGCCGCAGCCACCATCCCCTATGGCCCAGCCTGGAATCCAGACAGTCTGCAGCCCCAACTCCCCTCCCACCCCCCTCCCATCCCCCAATAGCCAGCCTGGCAGCCACGAAAAGGTGCATGTCTGCATCTGGAGATGCTGGGCTAGATGTCTGCATCTGGAGATGCTGGGCTAGGACCCGAGAACCATAGCCCCTGGGAGTCAAAGCAGAAAAGTCCCAGCCGTCAGACTGTGCTAGCCACCTCCATCAGTCACCTTAGCCCCACACCTGCACCAAGGCCACAGGCCCAGGTCTCCAAGGGAGCCAGCAAGGCCAATTTGGTACAACTACTCAAGGGGAAAGAGGCACCAGATACGACCCTGGGCTAGGGGGTGGGGTCTCGTCTAGTAGTTGCAGGGCTGTTGAAGAGAAGAGGAAAGCAGCCCTGCCCTAGGGAGTCGAGCCTGACGGCCCCTGATGGCCGAGGCATGACTGGGTCCCGGAGAGTAAGGTCTGAGGGGGAGGCCTAGCCCTACTCTGGGAACACATCTGAGGGGTCAGACAGCCGCACCACAGAAAGCTTCCACAGCTCCCCAGCAAAATTGTCTTAGCATGGACCACAGGGCTGCCCACAAAGTATCTGCTGAAGACATGAAGGGAGGGTGAGGGCTGCTGGCCCCTGGGTAGGAGCTGCGGCACTAGGGCCAGGACAATCCCATGCGGATCTGCAAGCCTGAGCCCAGTTCCCTTCAAACCCTAGCCACAATGGCTAGGGCGGAGGAAGGCAGGGACTGTTCGTCCCATTTTGCAGGAAAACGAACAGGAGCCCAGGAGCACGGCCTCCCGTGACCCCCAGGTTCCTGCCCCTCCCAGCTCACTTCTTGGTGATGCATATGGGCTAGAGGGAATGACACCAGCTCAGCCCCAGGACAAGGCCTTGGCCCATTCTCCACCCCAGCCCCGGCCTGGGCTCCCGCACCGCCTGAGGCCCTCAAAAGGCCTGATTGTGCCCGGGAAGTGTCGAGCAGCAGCAGCTCGATGAATACATGAAAGGAAGCTTTGTTTAGGTTGGCAGGAGCGGGGGCTGGGGGCTCAGGGGCAGGAGGGCTGCCTGGAAGTGAAGGCAGCACCAAGCCATCAGGGCCAGGCCTCGAGTCTCTGCGCAGGCAGGGGCTGAGCAAGGCCAGGGGCTGCCCCTAAAAGGCCAGGCCAAGGGAGTACGTGTCACATCCCTGAACATTTTCTTTTTGCTGCTTTATGAACTCAAAGAGAGAGGAGAGGTAGATAAAAGCTGGATGGGCCCAGAACAGGCAGGGAGGGAATGCCAGGCAGGGGACACAGCCTGAGCAAAGGTAGGGAAGGTGGCTGTACAGAGGGCAGAGGCCATGCGCTGCAGCCTGGCACAGTCCTAATGAGAGAAGAATCGGGAAGGTGAGCTGAGGCCCACGTGTGATGGGGGAGGGAAGATGCAGCCTGTCCAAGGACACACTGACCCACTGCCCATCACTCTCCCCTGCTGCCTGAACTCTACGAGCAGGGCCAGGAGTGGAAAATGCCTCCCCATCCTCTGGCGTCCCCCACCTCCTGGCTCCCCCTGCTTCCCATCCTGCCTGTCTAAAAGGAGCACCGTCTGGCACCGTGTCTCCCCCCTCACTACCCAGCCTGACGCATTAGTGGCTGACTAAGTGGTAGCTAAAAGCTCCCAGAATAACCAGGGGTTCAGGCAGGGGAGGGGGCTAGGGATACATGGGGAGGGCATAGCCCAGAGGCAAGCCAGGCACAAGACAACCCACCCCCCACCCCATGTGATTCCGAGCCAATCCTCGCTCCTGCTGGACCAAGAAAGCACATTCAGGCTGCCCCGTACCCAGTCGGACTCCATAGTTCCCCTGAGTCCCATTTCTCATGGTGGCAGGGCCAGCAAGGCCCAGCTCCAGTCAGATAGGCGGGCTGCAAGGAAGGCTGGGTTATAGGAGATAACCTCCACCAGACACAGCCCTGGGGCCAGGTGCTCACGGGGCTCTGATCCCATTGGAAAGAATGGGGCCTGACTCCTTGGGGCCCCTCCCCTGGATCACCACCCCAGCAGCTGACCGACTGTGGCAAGTCTGGGCCTCTGGGGTGCGTTTCCTAAAGCAGGCCTGCCTGGTGGCGCATGCTTCCTCTTCTCATTCACTCTGGTGCTGTCACCGTCTGGCCCGCTGTCCCCATACTCTTGTTGTTTGTGAAAGAGGAGTGCAGCTCCAAGGGAGGGCAGAGTGGGAGGTGGTGTTGCCCATGAAGGGGCTGGGTCCCATGCTCTGGTCTGGCAAAGCCAGCCTTGCAACCTGACCCACTGACCCAGTGGGCCTTGAATGCTAACCTCAAGGAGCCCTTTGAAAGTGGGCAGAGAGTCAGGCTCTGAAAATGGCAGGAATGTGGGCACCCCCCCGGAGAATGCCTAAGTCAGGCAGTCAGAGAGGCCCCGGGCCAAGGAGCAGAAAGCAGGCCGACCTCAGGTCGGAGAGCCAGCACATCTGGCAGGAGCCTCCTCCCACAGTTGTGCCCCCACCCCTGCACTGCCAGGCCTACCTCACACCCTTGCCCAACCACATGCCTGGCAAACAGAGTAGAGGGAAGGCCCACATGATGCCCAGGAATTAGCCTGCAGCCTCTCCACCTTTTGGAATCCCACATCCACATGTCAAGGTGGAAGGGAGAGGATCTGAACAGTCATTGAACTGAAGGACGTGGAGGCCAGAGAGGCTGTACCACTGGCCCAAGGACACAGAGCGAGGGAAGCTCCAAGTTTCCAGTACCCATTACCCAGCTGCTTCTCTCCAGGATCACATCCTGGGCTTCCTGGAGAGCCTCTGATTTGCAAAAAGCTGTATATTCAGCCTCTCCCTACTTCCCTGAATCATCCCTACTCTACCCTTCCCTCTCTTGCTCACTAGGTGCCGAGTCACTAACCTGATAACTAAAGGGAATCACCCGCCCACCCACCTTCCAGGTGAGGCCCTGATCTCCCAGGGGCCTTTAGTGATCAAAGCCTTAAATCCAAAGGAGTGACTAATGGTGGAAGTGTAGGTGCTGTGCATGTCAGAGTGGTAGAGGAAACCCTTCCACTAGGGGTGGGAGTACAGGAACAAATGTTTCTGTCTCTCCTGATATGGCCAGGAAGAGGGTGTGAGAAGCCTGGTTTCCAGGGTGGCACTGGCTTGGTGCTAAGGACAGGTCATGGCTGCAGGTGGGTCCTGGCAAAATTCAGGCAGGGTTAGGTTCTAGATTAGCTAGCTGCCTGGCAGGAGCAGAGCCTGTGTGCTGGGGCAGGTGGTGGGGCCTCGAGATAGCACTCAGCTCATGGAGGAGTGAGTAGTCTACCTTCTTTATGAGCCATGAGAAGAGCACGCTGTGTGCTGGGCCAAAGGGGAGTATCCTCCCACCCACCAAGGTCAGCTGTGGGTGGGAGGGGAGTATATCTCATGTGTGGCTCAGCCCTGACTCCAAGAAGTCTCATTATCTCTTTGGTGGCCGGACAGCTGGCTGGCTGTGACGGTGACTGAGGCTGGGCCTTCCTGGGTTCACTTTCCTCCTCTGTGGTTTAGCTGAGTGTGAGTTGGGGTGGGTGCTGGTACTTGTTTGGGCCTGGGTTTTACGACCCACCAGGATTCTTGAAACAAATCACAAAACAATCAGGGTTAAGTCCATGGGTCTTTCTGGGAAAGTGTGACTCTCTGAGTGCCACAGAAGTCAGACAGTTTTCTGGAAGTGGAGGCGGCAGAAAAAACTGACACTCTCATCTGCTTCCACTGACCAGCCCACCAAACCCCCAGCCACCCGTAAAGAAGGCAAGACAACCTGTATTGCCGTTTTACAAACAGGAAAACTAACGCCCTTCCAAGCCACCAAGGTCTGGATGCTCTCCCCACAGCACCACTGTGCTCAAAGGACCAGAAGAAGGTTTGGCTATTGGGGAGACTGTCCGGGGCAAAGTCCTGGGGAGAAGGGTCAGTGTGGAAAGCAGTGTGATGAGCGGCTGTGCTGGGCAGGATTCAAGGACTCAGGGAAGGAAGGCCGGTAAGGAGGCCCTGAGCCCAAGCCCAGGGAAGGCCGGAAGCCCAGGACAAACACCATGTCCTGTCCACCTTCCGGCTGTTCTCCAGCCCATCAGGTTCCAAAAGCCCCAGAGTGGGGCCGAAGTCAGCTGGTGGCTCCTTCAAAGCAGACAATGGGTAGCGGTGCAGGGCCTGCCCCTGGGCCCAGAGCCAAGGCAGGGGTGGGGGAGAGGGCAGAGGATGGCTACACCACCCCAAGTGGAGGGAGGGAGGCAGGTGGAAGACTGTTGAGAAACAGAAGGTTACCCAGTCTTAGCCTTAGCCTGAACCAGCAGGGGAGACCGAGCAAGGGCAGCCAGCCAGCAAAGCCCATTAGGGAGAACTGGCAGGGGCTGGGCTGCCAGGGCTGCATTCCATCAGAAACCAGAGATACCAGAGGAGGAGGAGGAAGATGATGACGACGATGATGATGCCCCTACCACCCAACCCTTCCATCGCATTTACTACGTGCCAAGCACTATTCCAAATGAGTTTTAACTCAATCATCACTGAACTCTCATGAAATAGGTTCTTTTATTATCCCCATTTTGCAGATGAGGACCGTGAGACACAAAGAAGCTGAGTAACTTACCTAGCATTACACAGCTAGTAAGAGGTGGAGCAGAGGTTCAGGCAAGCTGACTCCAGAATCTGTGTTTATAACATTGTATTCCAGAGACGGGCCTGTGGAGGCTTCCAGGCCAGCCATTCCCAGACAGATGAGGAGACCAAGGCCCACAGAGGATGAAGCCCAGTTAGAGGCTACCTGGCCAATGAAGGCCTGACCTCTGCCCATAACACCCTGAAGACAGTGTGTAAGTGAGCACGGGTGTGCAGGCCCAGGTGAGTGTAGTGAATTCCTATGCTTTGATGTTGTCCTGGCATCCGTTTTGAATATAATCTAGGCTTTCTTACACCAGAAGCAGGGCTGTCACCTTTGACACCGTTTCCAGCTCCCTGCCCCCTCCCGGTTCCTCAATGTGCTCAATCCAGATATCTACCATAGACAGTCATCTCCTGGTGACTGCCTCCCTGTGGGACAGCTACAAACAGCCCATTTAACTGGTCCCACTGACCCCACAGCCCGCATGGACTGTGCAGACAGGCCAGTGACCTTGTCTCAGTCACAACATGACCTCCTGGAACTCATGACTACTTGCTGTAAACCCACCAATTAAAACTCCCTGTGGAGGCCAGGCACGGTGGCTCACGTCTGTAATCCCAGCGTTTTGGGAGGCTGAGGCGGGCAGATCATTTGAGGTCAGGAGTTCTAGACCAGCCTGGCCAACATGGTGAAACCCCGTCTCTACCAAAAATACAAAAAAATTAGCCAGACGTGGTGGTGTGCACCTGTAGTCCCAGCTACTTGGGAGGCTGAGGCAGGAGACTCGCTCGAACCTAGGAGGCAGAGGTTGTAGTGAGCTGAGATGGCGCCACTGCACTCCAGCCTGGGTGACAGAGCGAGACTCCATCTCCAAAAAACAACAACAACAACAAAACAAACTCCCTGTGAAAAACTTGTTTGAATAACACCTTGGACCCCATAAAGATGCTGGCCCATGGATCCCTCCACCCTGCATGTGCTCCCTGACCTCCACGTGTGTGGCCTCAGGTATGCCAGGTATCCCTCAAGACCTGTTAGTAACAAAATCTTTATTTCCATCTGTCTCTCTCTTAATCATGGAAGGAGTGCTCTCCATCTTAAAGATCCTAAGTTACAACAGTGGGGCAGGAATCTTCTCATGGTGCAGCGTGGGGCCCTGGTCCTGAGTGACTGAGTAGGAAGACAAGTCTCTCAAGATCTCTGCTCGGAACATAAAGTACTCTGTGGGGCCGGGCGCCATGGCTCATGCCTGTTATCCCAGCACTTTAGGAGGCCAAGGCAGAAGGATCACGTGTGTCCAGGAGTTCGAGGCTGCAGAGAGCTATGATTGCACCACTGCTCTCCACCTGGGAGACAGTGAGATCCTGTCTCTAAAAAAAAAAAAAAAAAAAAGTACTGCATGCTCTGAAGCTGACCACAGTGAAGAGCAGAGTGTGCTCACCAGCCAGGTCCCCACCCAGCCAGCCCTGGCCAAAACACTCACCTCCGCTCCTCAGCTCAAGGACCCACCATGGCTCCTATCTGCCCATCCAAGCAGGGCCCAAAACCTCAGGGCAGGGCAGTCAAGGCCCACCTCATTTCTGCACAGCTCTGCCATGGCTCATTCCCATCTCTGCACTTTGCTCCTGTTCTCCATTCCCTGGATTGACCTTTCCCCTTTTCTCTGTGCACATGGATCTTACCTGTCCTTGAAAATCTAGCTAAATCCCTTGGATCCAGGAAGTATTCCAGATTCACTGCCCGTACCTTCAACCCTGTACCACAAACCATCTGGCACTACCATCTTCACTCAGATCATGCTGTCTAATGGGATTTCATCTGGCCTGTGGGGTCCTGAAGGTGAGGACAAGGCTTCCTCTTGCTCTATGTCTTCCATTGCCAGGGAGCAGCTCAGACAATGAAGAAAGGCAAGACTGGGGCAGGCCAAACTCCCATGCGAGAGGGACAGGTATCCTAGAACAGACGCCTGGGTCACCAATGGGTTGCAGAAGTCATCACAGTGACCTTCCTTCCTCGACAGGCTGGGCCAGAGCTCCTGCCTCAGCCTCCCAAGTAGCTGGGATTACAGACGTGTGCCACCACACCCAGCTAATTTTTTTGTATTTTTAGTAGAGATGGGGTTTCACCATGTTGGCCAGGCTGGTCTCGAACTCCTGACCTCAAATGATCCGCCTGCCTCGGCCTCCCAAAAGGCGTGAGACTCTGTACAAACAACAATATGAATAGTTGTCTGTGCTGTACTCTGCCCCCACTCTATGCCCTTGCCCCTAGCTCTAGCCTGGCTCCTCCTCCTCCCCCAGGAAGCCTTCCTTGATTACACCATCCCACACTGACCTTTCCTGCTCTCACCTCCTGTCACAGTCCTAGGCTACATCTGCAGGTCATTCCTGACTTTCCCAGGGGTCCACCCTACTTCACAGGCAGAAGACCCACCTCTCCAGGAATGTGGGGGGCTCCCCAAGGGCAAACCCAGTCTCTTCCTGACTCTCCCCCAGAGGAGCTGAACACAGACCTAGGCCTGCTGCCCTCCATGATGAGAAGTTACCCGGGGGTGCTGGCACAGAGCCCAAGCCTCTGGCTGGAAGCATGGGGTGCAGAAGGCATGGCAGGATCAGCCTAATCCCAGGCTGTCATGACAGTTAAAACCAGATTAGCCCGAGCTGGGACACAGATCAACCTGTCCTTGGCACCCAAGGCCCAGACCACCTGAGGAAAGACCAGAAGGGGTATATGGAGCTGGTCCGAATTCAAGGTCCTGAAGAGAGGGCACTGATGGCTGGTGCGGCTCCTAGAACAGACAGCACTGGGGCAGGAAGAGTCTGGGCCCAGCTGAGCTAGCTGAGGAAAAAAGGCACTCAAGGAGCCCCCAGCCTGGGACAGAGTATGACGGCGGACAGAAAGCTGGAAACAGGCTGAGAGTTGGGGCAGAAACAGGCTCAGAAGACTCAGCCCCGGTCCCAGCTCTGCCTGTCTCATTGGGTGACCTCGGGCCAGTCCCTGTCATCTCTGAGCCTCAGTTTCTCCATCTGTGGAATGTTTGGCTGGCCTAGCTAATCTCTGGCATTTCTTTTCTGACATCCTAAGCTAGCGCTGTAAGGCTGTGTGGGTTGGGGTCATCCAAGAAGGTCCCTCAGAAGAACTGAGAAAGAACCAGCAACCTCCTTTCTGGGCAGAGCAGAAAGGAGGAGGTAAGTGGGGTGCAGAGAGGAATGGGGGAGCCAGGGAGCAGTGAGGGAAGAACCATGGGAGTCCAGGAGGCAGTGGGGCCAGGCCACCATGCAGGGCCTGGGGAAGGTAGCAGCTGTGTGCCGTGTGTTCCAGATGGGATGCAGCATAGGGACAGAGGTCCTCCAGGAGGCTGGGCACAGTTCTGGAGACACAGTAAGGCCAGGGCCAGGGAGAGTAAAGGGCTTGGAGAGCCACCCCATACCATTCGGGGCAGAGAGGGGACGGTCCCTCGAGGCCTGGCTGGCTAGGGAAGGGGGAACTCTGTCCTCTGAGGAGGCAGGGCCCAACAAGACGCTGGGGCTCTCCATTCCCTGGCTTTCTTTCTAGCCTGTCTGGCTCCCTGAGGACAGGACAGCTGGCCATACACCTAGTGGCTGGCCCTTCCTGCAAGGGTACGGAACCCTGGCTCTTCTGAAGGCAGGACAGGTTAAGGGCCCCTTCCTCCCCCAACTATGGACGAAGGAAGGCTCCCGGAGCAGCCATGCTGGGCCAAAAAAGGAAATCAAGAGAAGTGGAAACTTTTCAGTGCAGAGCTGCCGACCAAAGCGGGGGAAGTGCAGTCAGTCTCTTGTGACAGAGCCCTGTGAAGCTGGGGGTGGACAGGCCGTCAGCTAGTGGTCCATGCACTCCCGCTACTGCCCCCTGAGGGCTGCCAGACCTGCCCCCTGGGTTGAATTTCACATCCCACCTTGCCTGGCCCTCCTCAAAACACAGAGCCCAGCTTTCCCTGCTTCCCCCAGGGCCCCACCCTCAGCCCAGATAGTGATCTATCCACGCCGCCCCCACCCTACCACCTCCACGCTCCTTCCATCTCTGCAGAGGAAGAGCAGGAGAAGACAGAGCTGAGGGACAGACCTTCTCACCTGGAGACTGTCCTGTGGTCAGGAGTCAATGCGGAAAGCCATGGTCTCCCTGGACCCAGCCCCAGCCTCCCACCAGGGAGCTGTGACGGGGCTATGGCCTTGTCAGCGCTCGAGAGGCCTTCCCTGCCTGCCACGGCCTTTCTCCAGTGGATGCAGCCTTCCTCCCCACTGCTGGGCCAGCCATAGGATGACAGGTATCCCCTCACCTATGCCCAGCTGGACAAGTTTCAAACTTTTCGGAAGCCCCCAGGCCCAGGCTGACTCAATACCTCCTCATATGGGGGCCCCTCACATGGCTTCTCTCCTCTCTGTGGTCCTTGCTGTAAATTCTTGGATTTAAAATCCTATTAAGTGGGGTGCTTCCTCCTGTTCCTTCCCTCCCCCAGCTGACTCACTCCTCCTGCCATTTCAGCTTGCTACCTCTTCCAGGAAGCCCTCCCTGATTGGGAAAATTGGGTTAGACATCTCCTCAGTGCCCATAGCTGCTCTCTGTTACACATTCTGTTGTACCTGCAGGTTTATCTGCCCATCTCCATCTACACTGAAAAGTCTACAAGGGCATAGAATCATCTTGTTCCATGATCCCCAAGCTCAGCCTCAAGACCAGGACAATGTTGGCCCCAGCAAATGTTTGCTGAGTGAATATGTCCACTCGTGAGGGCACAAGCTAATGAGCTATTTCCTCCAAATGATCCTCAGCCTTTGGCCCATGAGAGAATAAGGAAAGAACATGAAACTTAAGGGTTTCCCCTGACTTCCCAGGTTTCAATTTCTCCTCTAGATTTCTGGAAATCTAAGATTTAAACAGGCCACCGCAGACTCTGTCCAGCCCCTCCCATCCCAGAGAGATAGAAATCCTAAGACATTAAATCTCAGACAAGGATAAGCCCCCTCTCCTACCCTCTTTGGGCACTTGGGGAAACTGAGGTTCAGTAAAAGACAAACACTTGCCCAGAGTCACAGAGCAAATTAGGTCACAGCCTGAACCAGGCTCCCGACCTCCCAACTCTCTCCCCTATACCACGGTCATCCTTGGACCTGTGCCAGCATCCATTCCACCAGACCTGCTCTCAGAATCTTCACTGTCCAGGACAGAGGGGTCGCAGAGCTTGGTAGGAAGCTCCTGATGACCTCACCATGCATTTCTCTTGGCTTAGGAAACTCCCCCTCTCCTCCAGAGAATTGCCCCCCCACCATGAGACTCTGCAGAGGAAGTTCACCTTGAAGGTGATGAACACATCTAAGTCCCCAAGGGGGCAAGGATTTCCACTGGAAATGCTGATGACTGGGGAGTCCCAGATGTGACCTCATCCCCTGGAGGAGGTAACAAACCTCCTGCCCTGGGGAGCAGCCCCAGAATGGCTCCCCAGCAGCCACCAAGTCAACAATAACATCCCATTGTTTAATAGGACAAAAGCGAGGGAGGGCAGAACCAGCTGGGCAGGTTGAGACTGGGGATGTGGGCTCTGTTTCCCCATGGACAGGCTGGTTCACCTCTGACTTTGGGGTTCAGGACCTTCCATGCCTTCTCTACCTCCTCCAACCACTGATAAAATGGAAGAGGGGTGCACAGCTTACATAGGCATGCCAACCTCCTTTTAAGCCCCAGACCTCACCTGCAACCTACTCCCTTCCAGTCGCTGCTTGCAGGAAGATCAGGACCACACATGCACATCCTTGACTTGCCCATGTGTCAGCGACAGCCCTTGGGAGACAACCCCTAGAGCCTTTCTTGCTCTGGCAAGCTCTAAGGGTCAAAGACAAGTGCGGAGCTCAAGGGCACCCAGCAGGTACATGATGGCCCATCTCTCTCCCTGGCCTGCGCTACACTGTGCCAGACTTTCATCAGGCTGCAGAGGCAGCAACCTCCCTGATCAGTGCAGGCTGGGCCCCTCTCAGAGTTCCCTGCTTTAATCTTTCTCTAGAACTTGGGGATCCAAGCAGCAGAAAATAAAGAACTTTCCATACCTATTCCAGTCCCCACAGCTGTCCTGACTCAAAACTAAAATCCCCATCTATGCCTCACAGAGAAACGGCTCCAGAACCACCACCATCCCTGATTTTGTCATTCCTGGATACCACCATACTCGCACCCACCCACTGGTAGACAGAGCTCTAGACTTCCAGCAAGACCCCCTCTTACCCTATTCCTGGGTTTGTCCTACCCAAGCCCATTCCTGTCCGATTACCATGTGTCACCCCACAGGAGACAAGAGGCAGCTGTCAGTCGGGCACACCATCACCAGCTGGTGGCCCTGGGGGTGGGGGGCAGGTGAATGGCAGGGCCTGTCTGGCCAGTGGGGCACCTGGCACTGGTGAAGGAGACCACAGACTGTCCTTGGACAAGACTGGTGAACGGTTGGCAGACCCCAGCCAGTGGGGTTCAACAGTGCATTACTAAGCAGAGGGCACAGCCAGTGTGGCTACAGTAGTGAACTGCGGGTAGGGGAGGTAGCCCATGGAGCTGGGCTGGGAGCTTCGAAAAGTGGGTAAGAGGACTGAAAGCAGCTTTAAATAGCCTCAGGGTGGGAACTAAGTGCCCAGGATGGGATGTATGCATTAAGTGCTAAGAAGCGGGTGTGCATTAAGTGGGGTGGGGGTGGGGGGTCATGGGAAGACTGTGGGACAGGCAAACAGAGCCAAAATGCAAAGGGTTTGATGTAGGGAAAGATTCCAGAACACTCAGACATGCCCATTTGTCCCCTCCAGAGTGCCCACATGCTATGATGTCCAAGACAGCCAAGGGGACTGAGGGAAGGCAAAGCTGCTGGGAGGGCAAACGAAGCTGGGGCTAGAGCTGGGATTGCAGAGTGGTGTGCAGGTCTCCTACATGCACAGGCGGCTAGAGCTCTAGCAGGGCTGCTCGGCTTCCTCCAGGAGCACTTCAGACTGGGTAGCCGAGTTGGTCCCCAGAACACCTCATTCATAGTCCCTGAACCATCTAAATCCTTCTCCCCTCCCTAACGCAGAACCTGGACTGGTCCTGTGCCAGATCAGAGCCCCTGCCTGCACCTAAGCACCCACACTGCTCAGTGACCTTGGGCAAGTCACATTCCCTCAGCTACTGCGGCAGTTCGGGCCACTCGTTTTCTGTATGTTTTTTTTTTCCCCTCTGCTAATAATACCTGCCCCAGATAATGCTCAGACTCCCGCAATCCCTGCAAACTGCCAAAGGCATCAAAAGGCTCCCGGTGGGGCCAGACCCGACCAGTTCCCCCAGTCCCCACTGCGACTCCCCCACCATCACCACAGGGGGGCCGCAGACACGCCAAATTTGGGGACAGAGCCGAGTCGGCCTGGGGGCGGGGAGGCATTTGTGTGCAATGCAGGGGAGGGGAGATCAGTTCCTCACGGCAGAAAGCCTCAAACACCCGCCTAGGCGGCTTTCTGTCCCATAGTACAGGGTCTAAACTGAGGTGCCTTGGGGGTGACTCCGGTCCCCCAGGTTCTTATACCTACCCTGGCCTAAAGGCTGCACCCCCGCCCTAGATCCAGCGCCTGGGGGTCCCAACAGCCGTGCACCACCCAACGGGCACTGCCCCCCAACGCTGGAGCCGATTTCTGGTGACAACTGCCACGTGCGGGCAAGGGGGGAGCGGCCGGTGCCGGCATTGCGGAGGCAGCGCCCTGGTACCCCAAGCCCCCGCACCACACCACGTCCCGCCGCCTCGCCGCAGGGTGCCCACCCCCTTGCCTGGCCCGAGCTCCAGGCCGGGGCGGGGGCGGGGGCAGGCGGCGGGGTCTTTGTTCCCGCTGCCGAAGCGCGGCGGCGGCGGCAAGGGGTCCGCGCCCCCCTCGCCGGCCCAGCCTGCGCCCCGCGCGCCAGCAGAGCCCGCAGCTCAAGAGGAGGGGACCGGGGTTGGTGTCCCGGGCGGGGCAAGGGTCCTGCGCCGAAGCCCCCGAGCCAGAGAACCCAGACTGGCTCGGGGCCGAGAGAGGGGCCCGCCCCCTCCCCTGGCGCCCGGGCGTTGCGGCTCCCGGCTGCCAGAGACTTGGTGCGACTTGGCCGGGGCTCCGGCCCCGCCGCTCGCTCGCCGCAGCGTTACAGCCGGCTCTGGTGTGCCAGCGCACACACTCACACACACTCACCCAAACCCACACGCTCCACGCGAGGACAGCGCGGGGACAGCCCGGGACCCGCAGAGCCAAGCGCACGCACTCCCTCCGGGTGCAGCATACTCCGCACCCGCCCCGCGCAGCGTCTGATCCCGCGCCCGACCAGCCGCGCGGCGCCGCCTACCTTTCCAGACGGCGAAGATGCGGGGTCCGCTCCTTGAGTGGCCTTGGGCGGAGGCGGCGGCCGCCCAGAGCAGCAGCAGCAGCCGCAGCAGGAGCACCGACCGAGCCCGTGGGCCAGGGACGCGGGCGCGCGGTGCGCTGGGGGCGGCACGTCCGGGCGGAGGAGGCGTCATCCCGTGGCCCCGGGAGCGACAGCAGCAATCAGCCGAGACTGAGCCAGCGCCCGGCCGCAGGCAGACCCAAGCGCTAGGAGGCGGAGCCAGCGCTGACCCCACCCCGCCCCTCCCCCCGCCCCTCGCAGCCTTTTCTCGCCTCACTGGCTTTCCTGAGCGAGAGCGGAACCGCTGGGGGAACCTTCGCACCCTCTCCCGGGCAACTCTACGGGGAAAGCCCAGCTGCGGACAAGCCACACTTGTGGTCTTCTGCCAGGGGCGGCAGGCCCTATCCCCTCTCTGGGCCTCAGTTCCACTCCCTGCACCCCATAAAAAGATTGGCCTAGAAGTCGTGGAAGACCTCTGTCCAAAGGCACAGAGGAGTCCAACACCCAACAACCTTGCTATGGCCAGCTAAGTGGTTCGCACCCTGAGGACTATGGTCCTTGGAGGATGAGTTCGCCTAAGTGGACACGGCTCCCTGCTGAGCCTGCCAGCAGGCACAACGATGATATGTGGGGAGCACTCAGGGACCCGCTATTGCTCTGCCTGGGAGAACACTGGAAATTTTTCATCTTGGCCTGGCTCCTTCCCCTCCCTCTCCTTTCTCCTCCCTTCCCCAGCCAGCAGCCTTCTGGGCTGCCTCCCCCCCCAGCCAGCTGGTGTACGCTCAGAAAATCCAAACTCATTTCCATGTGAGTGGAGGGGGATATAATTAGGAAGGCCCCTTCCCCAAGTAGAGAGGGGAGCATCCCCCATGCCCAAGACTCACTGTGGGGGAGGGAGGGTGAGAGCAGCTTAAGGGGATCCTAGGGCTCACCTATCTCAGGCAATCTGACCATTCAGTGGGGACTGCCTTGGGGGTCCAGGCCCAGACCCTCTGCAGTTACCTGAGCAGCTCAGCCAGTTCTGCCATCAGTTCCTCCTCTCAGAACTACGTGCCTGCCCTTTGTAAAAGGGTCTCCTCTCTCTAGACCAGAGAGGGCCCAGATCTACCACCTCCACTTGTGCCCCAGGGAACCATGAATGGAAAATCCACCCAGCTCAGTAAGTACTTATCTAGCATTTACTGAGAAGACAGGATGGGGAAGGAGCAGAGGTGAATACCCAACCTTCAGAACTCACAGACGTAGATATGATTCACGCACTGCAGACATCAGCAAAGGTGGTGGGCTAGCTGCCCTCTGCCCTCTGCCCTCTGCCCTCTGCCCTGCTCCATGGGGCCAGGACCATTTGGTTGTTGTTTTTACCCCCTGGAACCAGGAAAGTTTTGCTACCAAGAAGTTTGACTTTACCATTCTACATTTTGCTTCCAGTTGTCCCCTCCCTCTTCTCTGAGAGCCCTGAGGCACCGCAGCAGGCCAGGAAGGTAAACTCAAGGCACCTCCAGAGACAGTGCAGAGCGAGGCTCCTGGCCCACTGGGTGGAGCCAACAGCCCCATGATACCCAGGGGCACACTGCCCCAGAGAGGGAGGCGTGGACAGTCTAAGAGCTCCTCCCCAGGCCTGCACCTAAGCCTGTGGCCCTGAAGCCAGCAGTGGAGCCTGGCCCAGGCTAGCCTCTAAGATGGATATTCGGTTTCATCTGCTAAATAGGTATTGCCCCTAGTGTCTCTCCTGTCTATGCAAAGCTAGGGCAAACTAAGAAATCACCTGTCTCTGCCTTTTGGAACTAAGAATTCAAATGGATTCAAAATCAATGATAACATTGCCCATGTGCACAACGACTCACAACACATAACCCATGTTCACCTACATCATCTCTGCTGGTCCTCCACTCTCTTCCTCTCACTGAGGGAAGGAGCATAACTCCATTGCAGAGAAGAAAACTGAGGTACAGGGAGGGACAAGGATGGACCTGCCCAAGGTCAACCAATAAATGGTAGAACGAAGATGGGTTTTCTGACTGCAATAACAATTGCTAACACTGTGGTTCCCATGTGCTGTGCCATCTCATAGCCTCATCTGAACTCATTCAATCTTCATACTCCTATGCAGTTGGAGCTGTTAGTCACCTCCCTTTACAAATGAAGAAATCAAGGCACAGACAAGGGATGTGAAGTGCCAGGATCGCACAACTAGAGGCAGGACGGATTGAAACTCAGGTGGTTTCTCAAGGGTCCACACCCTTGAGTTCTCTCTGTGTGATGTACCCTGGCACTGCTGCCTCCTGTCTGTGGCTGAAGTCTGGATCCAAACCATCCCCAGAAGGACCTAGACAGGGCCCAGGTCACCAGGTGCTGGGTAGAAGGGCAGACCAGGGAATGGGCTGAATCTCTCAATCAACAGAGCAGCAGATGGAAACTGGGGTAGATGCCAGGTAATTTTTTTTCCAGACTCGGGGGTAGGGGGGAAGGAAGTAGTACTGAAGACCATCCTCCCCACAAGCCAGCCAACCTGGGGACAAAGGGCCAGGCGAGATGGCAGCCCACTCTCTTGGTTGGCTGCAGGCAGCCAGGGGAGGAGAAAACTAAGCCCATGACTTGAGGCAATAACTTTATAAAGGGAAAGGCAGCTAGACTGTGGGGCAGGCCCTATGACCAGAGTTTAGGCATGGGTTTTCCTGCCTCAGGCAGCACAGGAAAATCAAGCCGGAATGGTATAGGTGGTGTCAGGGCCCTGCCTGCCTCACTGAAAGCCAAGGCTGGCTCTTGAGCCTGGACTGAGAACAAGGGCACAATCCCCACTCACAGCCAGTGATGGGAAGTCGACCAGCAGAGGAAGCAACAGATGTGGATGCTGATATGTCTGATGGGAGGCACATTCTTGTCCCTCCCTTCCCCGTGATTCCACATTCAGGGGAGGGAGGAAGGAGACTGGGAGAAAAATGATGCAGGGCTTCAATCTATACGAAAAATACCTTGAGACCACTTCCTGAGCCCCATGGACAGCTGAGGCACAGCCTAATCCAAGAAGACTCCTTTTGGAATGAAAGAAATGGATACACACAGACCTGAGATTAATGGTCCTGAAGCACTAGCAGAAGCCCCAGGCAATCCCCCCAACATTCCAACTAAAGCCTCTCACTTTTCAGGGTCCAACTTAACTCATCCTTCCATTCTCCAGGGTTATGTGACCTCCTCCTCAGCCCTGATTCCATGGCTACACACGGCCTTCACAGGAGTGACCCACCCCAAACAAGAGGCCTGTGGGAGGTAGAAGGATTCCGTGAGGAGATAACATATGCAGATGTGAGGTCACCCACACACAGTTCACTTCCTTTCATAGATACGATGATCCAAGAATCCCAATTCTTAGGATTAGAAGTAGCTCTCAGAGGGCATTCAACCCCCAACAGCCCCCTCCATGCTAGATCCCACCCCTGCTTTGAGGCTTCAGAGGCCTCCCAGGCCTACTGGCTACTAACAGCAGCAACAATTCCTATTGCCTTACCACCATTACTACCTATTGCAGGGGGCAGAGACTAGGCACTGATGAGAACGAGGGGAGTGGGTGGGCTGGGGTCTGCAGAACCCTGTCCTGTCTATAAGGTAATTTCCACTCAGCTCCAGCCCATGGAACCATGAAGAAGTAAACTCAGTAGTGAAAGGTAGTATGATTTTCAAGGAAAGCTGAAAATGGAGGGCTGGGTGCAGTGACTCACGCCTGTAATCCCAGCACTTTGGGAGGCCGAGGCAGGTGGATCACCTGTGGTCAGGAGTTCAAGACCAGCCTGCACAACATGGTGAAACCCCGTCTCTACTAAAAAATACAAAAATTAGCCAGGCATGGTAGCTAGCGCCTGTAATTCCAGCTACTTGGGAGGCTGAGACAGGAAAATCACTTGAACCCAGGAGGCGGAGGTTGCAGTGAGCCAAGTTCGCACCACTGCACTCCAGCCTGGGCCACAAGAGCGAAACTTGTCTCACAAAAAAAAAAAAAAAAAAGAAAGAAAAGAAAAAGGAGGCTGGGCATGGTGGCTCATGCCTGTAATCCCAGCACTTTGGGAGACCAAGGTGGGTAGATCACAAGGTCAATGATTTCTGTCCTAATCATTCTATGTGCATTTTTATCTGACAAGGTCAGGAGTTCGAGACCAGCCTGGCCAAGATGGTGAAACCCCATCTCTACTAAAAATACAAAAATTAGCCAGGTATGGTGGCACGCGCCTGTAATCCCAGCTACTTGTGAGGCTGAGGCAGGAGAATCTCTTGAACCTGGGAGGTGGAGGTTGCAGTGAGCTGAGATCGTGCCACTGCACTCCAGCCTGGGTGGCAGGGCGAGACTCCATCAAAAAAAAGAAAAGAAAATTGACTCTTTGTTGAAACTCTCACTTTTAAAATATTGGCAAATAATTCAGAAGTTAAGGAGGATGGATACGGGCAAATAAAAACAGGTCTGAGGCCTATATCTGGGACCCCCAACATACCATGTGCCCACTGTGACTATCTCACAGGCACAGACACAACAGTCACTGTACCTGGCCCAACTCGTGGCAGACCATGTCAGGCAAGGAGTGCTGAGAAGACACTTTTCAGGCTGCGTAGGCCATGCCTCACCCTCCCCTCAGTGCTCTGCCTGCCTCCAAACCTCAGCCAGGACATTCCCCTCAAGTGCCTGACTCTTCCTCCTAGACCAGTTCAGAGATCACCACCCTCCATACATCTGTTCAGCCCACTGTGAATGGAGAACTTCTCAGAACTGCCACCACCCTCTTAGCCCTGAGGGTCTCGCTCCCAGCAGCATCCCATGCCTACATCTCTGCTTTCTGTCCTAATCATTCTACGTGCATTTTTATCTGATCAACCCTACCTAAATTACTAAGATCTAAGTAGGGCAGGTCAAGTTAAGACAGACAAAAAAAGTAAAAATCCAAAGAATATTCAGTCAGCAGAGAAGAGACAGACTTTTTTTTCCTTCTACCAGGGCACTCAGCTCACCTGAAAACACTACAGGTCCTGAGCCTTCCACAGACAAATCAGCAGCATCCTTAGACCCAAGCCCCAAACTTGGCCAACTTGGCACTGGGCTCGTGGTGGGAGTGCCACCTGGTGGCCACTCTGGAACACAGCCTAGTCTTAGCAGAGACTAAGTGCATCTTTGCTCTGTCCTAGTCATACATTCTACATGTGCTTTTATGTGATAGACACTCCCCAGACTTTCTAGAGACAAATTTCTCCCTCCCATTCCTATGCCCCTAATCCATCTCTGAGCCTCTATTCCCACTGTCCAAGGCCTAAGGCAGGGCAGAATCTCATGGACGTCATGGAATCCATCTAGACTAACAAAATTTCCTGACTAGACATGGCTGGGAGGCCAAAGATGAAGTCTCAGCCTGGATACTGACTCAAGGAAGGCCCTGACCCAGTCCAGGCCTCTGTTTCTTTGTGTACAAAATGAGAAAGAGGAGCTAAAACTCCGTATCTTCTCCTGGTCTATCTTCTCTCTATATCAGAGAGAGACACAAAGCTTTCTCATTCCATCTTCTGCATTTCCTTCTGTAGGATGAATTAAATATGCTTTTAAAGTGATGTCAGCCAGGCGTGGTGGCTCATGCCTATAATCCCAGCACTTTGGGGGGCCGAGGCGGGTGGATCACCTGAGGTCAGAAATTCAAGACCAGCCTGGCCAACGTGGTGAAACCCCGTCTCTACTAAAAATATAAAAATTAGGTGAGGATGGTGGTACACACCTGTAATCCCAGTTTCTCAGGAGGCTGAGGCAGGAGAATCACCTGAACCCAGGAGGTGGAGGTTACAGTGAGCCGAGAGCATGCTATTGTACTCCAGCCTGGGCAACAAGAGCAAAACTCCATCTCAACTAAAGTAAACTAAACCAAACTAAACTAAACTAAAATAACATAAAAATAAAGTGATGTCTACAGGAGAGATGATGTCCCAGGACCCTCCCATCTCTGATATGATCCTTGGGCCTGCTGAGGCCACTTCAGTGAGGAGATACACATGCAGAAGTGTGGTCACCCACAAACAGTTCACTTTCTTTCATGAATATAATGATCCAAGAATCTCAATTCCTGGAATTAGGAGTAGCTACCTGAGAGCCACTCACAAGAGTCCTTATGGCGGCCATGCAGGTTCTGCTTACATACCTCCAGTGATGATGAGCTCCCTCACAAGCCAGCCTTGCCCATCTTGTTTAGCTCTGACCCAGAGCCTTCTTCTCCAGTGGAAGACTCCCAAACAGTGGTCCTAAATTTGCCATCTGAGGCCACAAGGACATGTCTAATCTCTCTTCCTGGAATAGAGCCCTTCAGGGATTTCACAGAGGTCACATCCTTCTAAATCTGCTCTGTATTCATGGTAAATAACCCCAGTTTCAAATAGATCCCTCATGGGGCTTTCCTTGAGAAGCTCTCTAATCCTGGTTGATTTCTAAGACATGGTCAGTTATTTAACAAACTTTTACCGACCTCTCCTAGATGCTAAACAGTCCAGATTGTCTCTCTCTCTTTCAAAGATCAGGCCTCAGATCAGAACACAACACCTAGTACGGAGGCTGAGCAGTAAAGGGCTGAAAGACTGGCTTCCTTCCTCCTTATTCTAGCACCTCTAAAGGCACTCTTAATGGGTTGAGATACCACGTTGTTAAATCCTCTTGATCTTAGCCCAGGGTTATCCCTGGGCCAATTCTCAACCATCAGTAGTGGCTCTCTGGGATGCACATTTGAGAAAGATTAGTGAATCTGGGCCCAGGAGAAGAAATGAGACTCAATTCTGCATAAGAGCAATTAATTTTGTGGTCCCCACTGCAAGACCTTAGACTTTCTTTGCTTCTGTCCTTGTTAGGGTTACTTCATTGTCTGGGCCCTGATGCCATCTAGAACATTCAACGGCCCAGCTCTGAATGCCTGGCATCTCTGATACACACACTCAATATCCACACTCAATATCCACTTATAGAAATTGAGGGGACATGTCAAACATGGCACAACTGATGCTCCAAGAAGTTAGGTCATATGTGGAAAAGCAATCTAAACCATCAGTCTGACTTAGAAGCCTAAGTCCCCTCCAAGACCTGAGCTGCCACTCCCAAGATAAGTGGTTAGGAGACCCTTCAGTCAGCCAGGCACAAGGCCCCAGGTAGGTGCACTGATGGAATCATGCTGACACAATCCCACCCAACCCCTAGAAAGGCCATTTCCTCAGCCTACAGGAAGCACTCATCTGTACATAGGGCTAATAATATCTATTTTCAGACTCACTATGAGGATTAACTAAGATGGCACATGTGAGTGCCTAGCTCAATGCCTGGCACAGAGAGGATGCTTGATAAATAAGTACTACTGTGCTGTGCAGTGTGCTATTAACATTAGCTAGTTTTGCCAAGATAGAATAGGCCAGTGCCTGGGTTGCCACGAAAGCATTTCAAGCATAGAAGTTGAATTCTATTCCCAACAATCTCAGGGCCTATGAGAGCGAGACAGGCCCAGGCCCAAGGGAACAAGCGGCACAGCTGAACTGACCTGAACTCAGCCCAGGGCCAGAGGGGACTCTACCTGCTGGAGAGGCTGGGTAAGCACAAAGAGGGAGGCCTGAATAAACTCCCCAACATCCTCAACAAACACCCACTGCCAAAGTCTGTGGCAACAGCAACAAGAAGCCACCTCAGGGTAGGGCTCTGAGAGCTTGGTCTGGGGCCCAGGCCAGATGGGGCTGAGGCGAGGAGCAGATCTGGGGCCCATGTGCCCAGCAAGCTGTGCCAGCCCAGCCCATACCAGCCCAGCCAAATTTGAGTTATATCAGGAGAACGGATCTGTTAGAAAACTCACCCATCTCTACATATTTGCATATTCTATTTCGGGGTCTTTTCCTTTTTTTCCGTCAGCTTCCTAGAAAAGTTCTTGTGATCACTTCCAACTTCACCTCTGCTGAACTGCAAAAACTCACACTCAATCCCATCTCTCCTCTAACTACTATTCTCTCCCTCACCAGCAAGGTCCCCTGCCCTCTCTGCATCCACTGCCCCTCACCTGTTCAGTCCTCAATCCCTGCTATCTGGCTCCGGTTCCATTGGAATGTCTCCCCAAGGTCACCATGGCACAAGTCAACAAGTCCAAGGTCAGCCCTTCTGTTGCTAGGTTTGTCTGTGGCATCTGACCCCACTGAGCATGCCCTCTTTGTCCAGTTCCTTCCACTCCCTCGGCTTTGCTGACTCCTGCTCTCATCTTCCCAGAAGCAGCGGATCCTGCCCCCGTTCCATGCCTCACATCTATCAGTCACCATTTCCCATAAAGCTGAACTCCTTAGTGGGTATCCCTTTTCCTCTACCTTTCTCTGAAAAGCTTAATTGCCTTCTCACATGACACAGGCCCAGTGTTCAACTTAGAACTTCCTGATCACTACCTCAGCCCAAAGACATCCAACTGTCTTTAATTATACACATCCCCACCTGGCTGTCCCATGGCACCTCATTCCAAATTGTCACCCCAGTCCCTTATTCTTACTGCTGCACCACCATCCGCCCGCTCACATCCTGCCTCCCTTCCCACTTTCAGCCCCCAGAGCTAGTCTGTCCTTCACACCTAGCAGCTCCCCTCCACCCAGCTCCCCTGCAGCAGTTCCAGTTGAGGCTCCCTCCGTGTCCCATCTGGAGGATCCAGCCAGCCTCCTAGCTGGTTGCCTACCCCCAGTCTCACCTCCCACAAATCCAGCCTCCACACAGCTGTCAGATTATCTCACACACAGATCTGGTCCCCCACGGCCCTGCCTGAAGCTGTCTCAGGGGTGCTCTTTGCCCTTAGGATAAAGCCCTAGCTCCTCAGCTGGATCTAAGCCCTCATGATCTCCCATTCCTCCACACTTAAGAGGCCAAAGGCAGTGGGAAGAAGGGCGCCAGCTCTGGAGTAAGACAGACCTGAGTTTCTGGGACCACTTGTCCACTTCCTGCCCATGAGACTGTGGGCAGATGATTTCAACCCTTGGAACCTTGGTGTCCCCACCTGTTCAGTGGAGACAACAGTATACTTGCCTTTCCCAAAGATCTGATACCAATTCTAACTCCTAAAGCCTCTCTACCTCCTCCTCTCCTTCCCCACTGCCACGCTGCCAGGTCAGCCTACCAGCAGTTCTAAGTGGATCACTGCCAGAGCCTCCTCCCCAGCTTCCTCATGCCTGCCCTCCCTTAGCCTTCTACTCCCAATATATTCACCACACAGCAGCCAGAATGACCTTTCTGAAATACACATTGGACTCTCTCCCCTGATTGCCATTCTGTGACTCCCATTGTCCAGGGTTAAGTCTAAACTCCTTACATGCCTTCAAATGATCTAGCCTCTACCCACCCACTTGCCTTGCAAGCCACCCTGACAGACAGGGCTACAGAAGCCAGCTTTGCTCCCCACTCCCAGCCCCCTCAGTACATACACCTTCCTGCCCAATTCTCCCTTACCCTTCAGGTCTCAGTGTAGTGCCACTTTCTCCATGAAGCTTTCTCTCATCCTCACACTCCCACCCCAGCCCACGTTAGCCCCCCTTCCTGTGAGCGCCACAGCCCCTAGACTTGTCTCACCCAGTTCTCATTAGGCTTTAATGTAATCATCTGTTTGTCCATCTTACCAACAACACAGCATTGTCAGAGCAAAGATACCATCATGTTTATCTGGCACAGAGTGGAGGCTCAGTCAATGGTTTTTGAAAGGATAAAAGGCGGCCAGGTGCGGTGGCTCATGCCTGTAATCTCAACACTTTAGGAGGCCGAGACGGATGGTTCATTTGAAGTTAGGAGTTTGAAACCAGACTGGCCAACATGGCGAAACCTCATCTCTACTAAAAATACATAAATTAGCCGGCTGTGATGGCACGCGCCTATAGTCCCAGCTACTTGGGAAGCTGAGGCAGGAGCCCAGGAGGCAGAGGTTGCAGTGAGCTGAAATCGTGCCACTCAACTCCAGCCTGGGCGACAGAGCGAGACTCTGTCTCAAAAAAAAAAAATTTTTTTTTAAATAATAAAAAGAAAAAGAAACTATGAAAGGGACAATGGTGAGGAAAGAGTCCTTGGCTCATGGAAAGCCCCAGGCTCAGTGGGGGCACTTATCAGACTCAACATAGACTACTCGACACATGGCCACAGGAAGCAAAGCCAACTTGCCAAGCCCCTGGAGGAAAAAGCCAACAAAGAAGGGAAAGGGAAACCATGGGGATGGCTCTGTTCTGGGAACTGGTATTGGGGGTTGGTCCAAGGGATAGGGCAGGGTGACCCAAATGTTCTGCAGCATAATGGGGTGGGGGAGTTAAGGAACCCCAGCATCTTTGAAGGCAGTCCTCAGAGGCAGGGTGAGAGCTGCCACAGAATGGAAACCAGCTCTGGGCAGGCTGTATCATGGGCACAAGAAGGGCTGTGTCAGCCCCATTTGACCAAGACAGACCCATGAGGATGGGACTGGCCTTTGTTTCCACCACAAACAAGCAAGAGACACTGTGTTCAAAGACAGAGCTTCCTGGTCTTTGCTCTCAACCACAAGTAGGCAGCTGGGCTCCAGGAAGACCACTGAGGCACACAGAAGCCTAGCACTGAGAAGGCCAGTTCTGAATCTTTTCTGTCAATGCAAATAGACAGACTTCTCAAATTTTCTGAAAGAGGCAAAGAATAACATGCTGTTCAGGCCATATCTGGACGTTAAGAGTATCACTGATACACTGGAGGTCATCCAGAGAAATGAACAGGATGTGCTGGGAACCAAAACCAGGACAGGTCAAAGGGGCAAGTCAATGACCCACCATGGCATTCTGTAAGTAATTAAAGCCCCGCTAAGGTAGAAGAGAAAGCGGGCTTGTTCCGAGTGGTTCCTTAGGGCAGAGAGGGGACCAAGGGGTAATGCCCTGGCAAATAGTTAAAGGACAGAATAGGCTGTAAATGGTAAATCTTTTGTTCCTGGAGGAGACAAGCAGAAACCAAACCACCATGACTGGGAATGGTGGAGATGAAACGTCTGCCAAGGCAGAGGGCAGGAACAGACCTCTGAGCCCCTTTCCACCCATGTTATTCCCAAATGAATCAAAACACCATCTGAGGGGAAGAAGTTTTTTCCCAACGAAGTATTCAAAGCACTTAAAACCCACTTTCTCAACTTGGACATGTCTGTGATGCCGCAGGGAACGTCACAGGGAACACCATGCCAAGGGGAACGTGAGTGAGCACAGGCAGATGGAGCAGCAGCTTGGGGGTTGGTGCCCTCTCTTCAATATTAAAGCTGAGCCCTATTCATGTTGGTGTTGTTCTTTAGTATTGCTATTTAACTGCTCTTGTATTTATGCCTTCAGGACAAGGAGCGCCCTGCCTCCTGGCAAAGCTCTGAGGCCCGGATTCTGGCATCATTACAGAACAAGCATCAAAAAATGCTTGGTGGCCGGGCGCGGTGGCTCACGCCTGTAATCCCAGCACTTTGGGAGACCGAGGCGGGCAGATCACGAGGTCAGGAGATAGAGACCATCCTGGCTAACATAGTGAAACCCTGTCTCTACTAAAAAATACAAAAAACTAACTGGGCGAGGTGGCGGTGCCTGTAGTCCCAGCTACTTGGGAGGCTGAGGCAGGAGAATGGCGGGAACCCGGGAGGAGGAGCTTGCAGTGAGCCGAGATCACGCCACTGCACTCCAGCCTGGGCGACAGAGCGAGACTCCGTCTCAAAAAAAAAAAAAAAAAAGATGCTTGGTGAGAGTAGGCTGGTGGGGTGGACAAGGAAATCTTTGGAAGCCATTGAGAGAGAGAGAAATGTGGAAGGCAAGCTGCCTCCGTTTGCTTCCCATGAAAGTACACCCAGCCACTCCCTAGACTGGACGTCTCGGAAGCATAAGCCTCTTCTGGGCACAGCTGTAATCCAGCAGCCACCCTGAAGATTGGGTCGCAGCCCTGCCCAGCCTTTGGCACATCCTGAGGCTGCCAAACTCCAAAGCCCCAGAGTCTGGGGGCTACGGCTGGAAACTTCTCCCAGAAATGAACATGGGTATCTCACAGCATCCCATGATGTGGCGTCTAAAATCCTTCATCCAGGGCCCAGAACCAGGGGCCAGCCCTGCTCCGAGGCCACAGCATCAAGACCAGTACACCTTGTTTGCCCCACTGCCTCCACCAACTCAGATCAGCCAGAAGGGTCAAGAACTGGACAAAGCAGAAGAGTTGACCATCAGGTAGGTATATTGGGGGAGGGAGAGCAGCAGCCTCTGCAACTTGCTGGGGGTTGAGGGGAAGCAGGGAGTTCATGGGGCTCCTCCAGCAAAGATGAGCTCCAGGGCTGCTTGGATGTCCCCACTGGTGGCCTGCAGGGCCCGCAGGCTCAGCTCATCGTCCTGGATGCCCATGTCACGTAGCTGCTGTAGCTGGGGCTGCCACTGGCTCTGTGGAAAAATAGGAACGGGCAGAAGCTGTTAGCTGGGACCCAGTGAAGACTCACTTAGGTCTGTGCTTTCCCGGGAAGGAAAGGAAGATGGGGGAGTCCTCAGCAAAGCTGTTGATGCTGAGTTCCACAGAACACGGTACTTCTAGGAAGACTAAAAGATAGGCTTGAGGGTTAAGAGAACAAATCCAAAGTTTTACAATAAAAAGAGGAAATTCTTGGCATAAGGATCAAAAGAGAATGTACAAATTATTCACTGTCTGAATTCCAAGAGGCTAAATTACTTTCTTTCTCTTGCTGTGTGTACACACACATCAGCAAGATTTTGCTCTTTATGTGATGAGTGTTACAGATTTTTTTCCCAGTTTGCTGTTAGCCTTCGGACTTTGCTTCGGTTTTTTGTTTGGTTTGGTTTGCCATGCAGAAATGTTCACCTTTTTTTAAAAGTCTTAAATTTTTGTGGTATATAGTAGGTATATCTATTTGTGGAGTATAAGAGATGTTTTAAATTTTTCGCTTTTACAAACTCAAAATGCAGAACTTTTATTTAATGGCTCCTGGATACTGAGTTTCGGCCAAGAAAGCCCTTTCCTACTATAAGGATTTGAAGAAATTCACCCATATTTTCTTCTAGTACTTTCACAGCTTCATTAATATCTCTATTTCATGACAGCAGGGATGAGCACAATTTAGGGAAAACAATGTGTTCACATGTGGGAAGAAGGCAATGCAAAGGGGAAGAAAAGCAAAGTCAAAGAGGCAGGCAGGAATGAGAACGTGGAGGGCTTAAAAAAAATCCACACAAATCAATTTGAATTCATTTTACAGGCCAGGTGGAACCAGTGAAAGCTTCTGAGCTAGGGAATAAAGTAAATAGGCATCTAGCAACAGGGGAGATGCAAAAATGGAGAAGACAAGTCATTCACACATCCTGCTCCTGTTCCCTTACTGTTCACAAGGACTACATGGAACACTGAAAACCACACAGGCTTGAACGCTATTGTTACAACTTCATGGCCTTTTGACCCCAGACAGGTTCCAGGAATGATGCTCTACCCATTGGCTTACTATATGGAATAGAGAAAAAGAGATGTGAAGCAAACAGCTCATGCATGGAGCTGTGAACTACAATGCTGGCCCCTCAGGTCTGCCCCTTAGCTGCTAGGGTGACCTTTCCCCTCCTTAAAGCCTCCCATGAGCTGGGTGTGGTGGCTCACACCTGTAATCTAGCACTCTGGGAGGCTAAGGTGGGTGAATCACTTGAGCCCAAGAGTTCAAGACGAGGCTGGGCAACATAGGGAGACCCCCATCTCTACAAAAAGTACAAAAAACTAGCCAGGCATGGTGGTGCATACCTGTAGTCCCAGCTACCCAGGAGGCTGAGGTGGGAGGATCACCTGAGCCCAGGAAGTTGAGGCTGCAGTGAGTTGTGATCACACCACTGTACTCCACCCTGGGTGACAGAGTGAGACCCTGTCTCAATCAATCAATCAATCAATCAATCAATCAATGCCTCCCAGGGATCCCTGGTGACTACTACATCAAGTCATCAAGTCTATTCTCCTCAGGTTGGCATTCAAGCCCCTCACATGTAGGTTCCTGCTCTCTTTCTCTGGCCCCATCTGCGGATCTTCTACACTGGACACTGCATCCTAGCCTCGTAGTTTTGAGTACATCACACATACCTCCACACGTGCACAAACAGGTAGCTGTCTTCACCTGGAAATCATCCCCTTCCTACCTCAAACACCCCCTCCCTGGTTAGCTAACTTCTAATTCTTCTGACAATCAGCTTAAATACCCCTCCCTCAGAAAAGTTTTGCCTGATCCTTACTTCAAGGAGCTGGGCTTCTTGCCTTGTTGCTCCCCAGCTCAGTACCTGCCTGGTGCCCCTCCATGGCAGGGATGAGAACCAGCTTGCCTCTAGCCCAGCATCTGGACTCCGGCCTAGTATATATATGCTCAGTCAATGCTCACTGAATGAATGAATGAAATCGCCATGATTATCTAAGCCAGGTGGTCTAGGGAGTCAAGCCATGGTCAGTAGGGGCAGGAGAAGCCATAGTGACCACTGTGTATGGTCTGAGTGTGCCCTTGCTGGGAACACTCTGTACCTGTCCCACTGCCATGCTCCAGCTATTCCCAGAACGAAGCATGCCAGGTGTGAAGGACCCCCAGAGAGCAAAAAAAGGCTGGGCATCCAAAATAACAAGGAAGCCACATGGAAACCAGGAAGTGGGGAAGACTGACCTGAAGGCTGGGCTGCCCAGAGGCCTGAAGGGCATGCTGCAGGGCTTGGCTGAAGAGATCATTGGTGATGGGCGTCCCTGACTGGACACCAGAGGACATTGGTGAGGTCCCTGAGGAATGGCCCTAGAGACAAATCAGTGGTCAGTGCCACCCTCAGAGCGATCTCAATCTTATAGCAGATACTCGCTGTTGTCATATCACCCCATAGTGCTCCTGAGGTACCCAACTTCTGCCTCCCAACAAAGACCTGCCATAAGACAACCAAACAAAGGTACCTAGAAGCTCTCTATGTGGGCAGGAAAGGTTCCATTCTTTTCTGCACTGAGCCCCTTGTCCCAACCTAGGACCCCAGCACTGGGAGAGATGGCCTTGAAAGCTGAAGTGACTTTTCACCCAGAAATGCTTAAGCTGGTGGCGTCTGCTCCCTGTCACGGATGAGGAAGGGCATATTGTGTGAGGGGAGAGTCTTCTGAACTAATAGGAGGGACTACTCAGGACCATATTAAAATCTAGACCTGGCCGGGCGCGGTGGCTCAAGCCTGTAATCCCAGCACTTTGGGAGGCCGAGACGGGCGGATCACGAGGTCAGGAGATCGAGACCATCCTGGCTAACACGGTGAAACTCCGTCTCTACTAAAAATACAAAAAACTAGCCGGGCGAGGTGGCGGGCGCCTGTAGTCCCAGCTACTCCGGAGACTGAGGCAGGAGAATGGCGTGAACCCGGGAGGCGGAGCTTGCAGTGAGCTGAGATCCGGCCACTGCACTCCAGCCTGGGCGACAGAGCGAGACTCCGTCTCAAAAAAAAAAAAAAAAAAATCTAGACCTCTGAGTCCTCAAGGCAAGTGAAGGGGAGGTCACTCAAGCTGCAGTAAGAAATCCCCACCAGGAGTCCAGGGTTCAGCTTAAACTAGATCTAGCACCAGGGTCAGCAAAGGCAAATCTATTCTACTGCTGGGGAGCTTGTTCCTTGGGGACCCAGCCTTGATCTTCCAGGCCCTGTCTTCATACCTGGGTGCCAGGAGTCGGTGTGTGAGAGCTGCTCTCCGGAGTGCTGGCCAGGGCCAGGGCGGTGGCCAGCTCACTCTGGGTGATGGGCCGGGGCCCAGCAGCTCCACTGTACCCCAGGGAGGCTGGGCGGGAGCTGGGGGTACTGCTAGAGGGTGTGGACCTGCTGTTCTAGAGAAAGAAGACACTCAGAATCAGGCAAGCAGTACCACGAAACTCCCAGATGAACTTCACCCACCTCCAGGAATAGTTCTTGGGGAAACTCTTAAGCTCGCAGGTTCAGAAAGGAATCCCAAAGCAGAAATAGTATGACATGGTCTTGGCCCCCCAGTGGCCTGTGTCCACCTCCCAGCCTTGGGAGTGCCAGGTCCCAGGATGCAGCTCATTCCCAGCACCATCTCCCCCAAATGGCAGGCAGGCAGGCAGTCCACTTACCGGGTGAAAGTCGTCCTCATCATCCGAGAGCCCTTCAAACAGGAAGCCACCTGGAGGAGGACGAACAGATTTCAGGAGGAAGAACAGAAAGGCACAGGCGCAGCTCCAGAATCTCAGCTCAAGTTACTCTCCAAATTCATATTTTCATCTCTCCCCTTGGAAAATTACAGGACAGATGCACTTCCTGACTCAAACCGAGAGTTCCCAAGGAACGCCCTCTGCCAACGCTATACATAGCTGCTGAGTAAAGCAAATTCCTGGGCCACTGCCGGCTCCTAAGGGGCCCATATTACGCTATTCAGGGGCTCACCTGGCATATCCCGGTATGAGCTGGAGGGCATGCTCCGGGAAGAGGAGTCAGTCCCTGGCATTGGGGCACTGCCTGCTACCGAGTGCAGAACCAGGACAATGGCATTGACGAGGGCTGGGTGAGCAGGCACCAACCTAGGACAGAAGCAGGAAGAAACCCAAGGGTGACTCCAAAAGAGCACCCTCGACCATGACAAGAGTTCTGGGTGCCCTCTCACAACAATGCAGCCACCTGTGCCTGCCCTCAAATTCCTCGGTCTTCAGCATCTTCCGCCAGGAAGATTTATCCTCCTGCTGATCTGCCCCCAGCAACGGGAGCAAGGCCTTCAATTCCTGGGTCCACTGCAGATTCTTCACCCTCTCCGTAGGCAAGGCATGATGGGAAAGGTGCAGCCTGGGAGGCTCAGGGTTCTGGCCTGAGCACATGAGGAGCCTCTGGTCTAGGCACCACTACTACATCAGGCAACCCTGGACAGGTCCCTTCTCTTCCCAGGGTGGGGCTGTTTTCTTCACTTGCAAAATGAGGACGTGTCCTTTCCAGCTTTGACACTTTATGGATCTGTACACCTGCTTCTCCTTTCACCAGTTTAAAATCCTTGGAAAGCTCCCTAATTTCTACCAAACGAAACCTAAACTGGGCCTGGCAGGCAAGATCCTTTCCCTCAGAATCCTGCTTCCTCCCAACACTCTTGACAAAAGCCCTGCTCTTGGGCTTTGCTCTTTTTCACCTCCTGACATATTTACAGGGTAGACTTGGTGACAGACCATGGATGGGCTCCCAGAGCAGACTGCAGGGTGACAATTAGCACATGAGGAGAGAGAAGGTACCCTCTAATAGGACAGGTACACTTACGTATCAAGCATATTGGGATCAGCGAAGACAGAGAAGAGGTCCTTGTCCTGGAGAACCCCTGAAAAAGAGCAGAGCTCACCTCAGGGAAAGGAAATCAGCCAGATCCACGAGGGAGAAGAGGCTTTGTGTCCCAGAGCAACCAGCTCAACAGGGACACAGGACAACAAGCCAATCTTCATCAGAAGTAGAGGAAACAAAGCACCAAGCAACATAATTCAGGTACTCTCGATCTTGCTCTAGGGAGGATGGTCCCCAGCTCTCCACCTCCCCCTGCACTTCAGTCACATCACAGACTGGCTACGAACACACCTGTCTCTTTCTCCCGTATCTCTGGGCTCTTCCCTTACTCAAGGTGTGCAAGACGCCTTCCCTGATTGCTGTGATGTGGGCTAACTGCTGTCCTCATTTGGCATCCTCATACCCTTAATTACGATGTTAGTTAGGCCATTATCTCTCTGTGGGACTGAGAGCTCTTAAAGCGCTGGGTATATCAGACACACCTTGATTACTCTCCCTCTTCCCACAAGACCAGTCATTCTTCAAAAGATAGTCTAAGTCTCTTTAGAAGAACTGTCTTCTCCTGTTTTCTTCTTTTCCGACAACTCCTATTTCCGCAAATTCAGTCCTGCACTTACCAAGAGCAATGGGGTCACTGCTGAGGCCTGGGGTGGCCACAATGATCTGATCCAGAGATTCCTTATTGCTGAGCATCTTAAAGACCTGCAGGAGAAATGGGGAGGGCTGAGCACTCCAACCAACTCAATGCACTCATCAAATGCCCACATTGTGCTGAGGACTTCCTCCCTTTAAGTGCTTGCATGTACATCACCACAATGGAACAATAGCCCCGGAAACAGATGAACCTCTTTTTGGTCTAAGATCGTAGCTTACTGGAGGGGAAACAAACAATTAAAAAAAAAAAAAGAAAAAAAAAAGGCAAGACCACAGTAAACCTTCAAATCTCTGTGCTCCTTTTCCCCACCTACAGTTTAATGCTTCCAAAATAAAAGCTCTCATTACAAGCCCAGTAACAAAGGTTTCTCTAGGTTCCAAAAGTCCTTTTCAATCTCTGTACAATTACTATTTCATATTTGTATATATTGCTAAGTTCACAGCTGTACTAATTTTGCCTCTCAACTCTCCTACAGAGAGACATCAGCCCACTTCCCCAGTAAGGACAACTAGGTCAAGGGGCAATAAGCAGGCAGTTCAGCCAAAGTCAAAGAACAAGGTCCAGCAGAAACAGTATGTGGATCTTTTGGCTGTCACCATATGGGCAGGTTGTATGGTTATCATTAGAGGGAATCAGCAATGCCTGACTGAGACAGGCTCTTTGGGGAAAGACAGGGCTCCACTGAGGCCCACAGACATGGCAAAAACTCCCCAAGGAACTCTTGGTTGTCATGGAAACGGGCTTCCAGCTCCCACTCCACACCACTCGCCAGCCAGCGTTCACACCCTCTCCTACAGTCCTGGCTGGGGGCCGTGGCACACACTCACCGCTTCCCTGTAAGAGGAGCTGCTGTGCAGAGCAGTGTGCAGCACCCGGAACTCTCTCATGGCAGCCACTTTGTCCACAGGTTCTGGCGGACAAGACACTCAGAGTTACCCTACAGCACAGGCCCTGTCTCTTCCACAGACATGGTAACATCATTTCAATGTGCCAAGGAGCAGCCTGGTCTGTGCATTCCCTTCCCTCATTACCCCTTAAGAATGTGAGTGCCCACTCAGAAAAACCCATTTGTGCCACGGATGTGAAAACTGCTAGTAAGCATCTTTACGTTCTCTTGTAAGCATCTTCCACAGATAAAACAAACAAATTCAAGTTGTGGCAGAGGAGAATCTTACCACATGAAAAACAGTGCTCTGATCAACATCCCACTGCAGGAATTCCAGACTAATAACATTTGGTTGTTGGTGTTTTTGCCTTTGTTTTTCAGACACAGTCTCATCTCTTGCCCAGGCCGGAGTGCAGTGGCGCAGTCTCGGCTCACTGCAACCTCCACCTCCCTGGTTGAAGCGACTCTCGTGCCTCAGCCTCCCGAGTAGCTGGGATTACAGGTGTGCAATTATCCACTCTTGGATAATTTTTGTATTTTTAGTAGACACGGGGTTTCACCATATTGGTCAGACTGGTCTCAAACTCCTGACCTCAAGTGATCCATGTGCCTCGGCCTCCCAAAGTGCTAGGATTACAGGCGTGAGCCACCATGCCCCGCCCTGGGTCACACTTTTTAAAGTATGGTTATCCTCATGAAGGACCACTACTTGTGACTGTACTGACTGTGTACTGCCCTACTCCAGGGGCACCACTCCCAAAGCAAGGTCAATAGCACCCCTGGGGTTCAGTGTGGCAGCCACATCCTTATCGACAGTCCTGATCATGAGGCTATCTTTTGAAAAATAGTCACCGTAAGTAAATTACCTAATTTATTCATTCAACAAACATGTACTAAGCATTTATTCCATGCCTGACTTTGGACAAGGAACTAGAATGTGAAAAATAAGAACCCCTGCCGTCAAGGAACTCTTACGGCAGTAGGAGAAATGAGACTACATCAAACACACAATTACAAAATGCCACGCTGAGGACCTCAACAGAGATGTGGATCCCAGCTAGGGCACCAGAAACACAAAGGCAGACAGCCACCACTGAGAGGGAGGGTAAAGACAGAGAGCTGCCTCCCAGAGGAGACCATTTGAAATGAGTATCAAAGAGAGAGCTGATATTTACTGGGGGGTGAAGGTATTCCAAGCCTAAATGAGAACATGTGCAAAGGCATGGAAGAATAAAAGAATGTGGTGCTTTGAACAAACAGCAAGTCATTCTTTGTGGCTGGAGCTTGGGGTACACATCCCAGCTCAAACAGCAGGCTAATAAGGTGAGGTCCTGAAGGGATTTGTAACCTGCCATGGAGAACCACCAAAGGGATCCAGCTGGGAAGACAGATAACAATGGGTTCTCCTCCTACAGACCCTAATCTGTAGGAGAACACGAAATGTGATTCCTTTGTGAAGAAAAGCACTCAAGGAGAAAATATCTAAAACACTGTCACAAGACAGTTTCTTCACAGATCTAAGAGTTTATTGTAACCTTCCAATAAAAAGGTCATTTGTTTCAAAAATAATCCTCCAGGTAGAAGGTGGGAGGAAAAGGACTCTTAATATCTTAAGCCAGTATTCAGCTAAGAGTCATGGCTGTCACTGTAAGACCTCTGAGCTAAATTCATCCTTTGAAAGTGGAAGGCAGCCAGCCCAGTGGAAATGGTTTTCCTCTTGAGCCAGGAAAACCCCTGGTCCATATCCCAGCTCTTGCATTCACTTTCTAAGTAGCTGACCTTGAATAAATGTCTTTCTAACCCTTTTCTTCCTCCATAAGATGCTAATGCTGTTACCTACCCTGCAGGGCCACTGTAATGATTAAATGAGGTATAAAAGGGAAAAAACCTGGCTCACAGAAGCCACAAATGTTATTTTCCTTCTGTTAATGCCCTCCAGCCAAAGAGCTGAGGGGCATATCTGTATTTAAACTAGTTGGGCGTACTGCTCAGTACAGAGAGAAGAATGAACACCATAGGAAACCATGGGCTGTCTCAGTAAGAGGATATTAGAAAGGACTTCTTGGTTTTTTTTTTTGAGACAGAGTTTCGCTCTTGTTGCCCAGGCTGGAGTACAATGGCATGATCTCGGCTCATGGCAACTTCTGCCTCCCGGGTTCAACCGATTCTCCTGCCTCAGTCTCTCAAGTAGCTGGGATTACAGGAATGCACCACCATGCCCGGCTTTTTATTTTAAGTAGAGACGGGGTTTCTCCATGTTGGTCAGGCTTGTCTCGAACTCCCGACCTCAGGTGATCTGCCCGCCTCGGCCTCCCAAAGTGCTGGATTACAGGCATGAGCCGCTGAGCCCGGCCAGAAAGGACTTCTTACACGATTTTGGCTTTGTCTGAGTGATTTGCGGAAAAATTTAAAGAAGTGAGGTTTTACTCCGGATAGGATGCTTTCGGCAGTGGGAGTGATTTTATAATTGAGTATTTTAATAACTCTTACCTAGAAGGAAGGAAAACTAGAGCAAGGTGGAAGCTGTAATTGGCAAAGAAGCAGCTATTACTCTCATCAGCCGAGATAGAAAGATACTTGGTCACTTTTGTGATTTGGATAATGCTCATGTTTTTGTCTCTGTTCAGCAATGATAGGGATCTTGTTTTTGTCTTAATCCATAGTGGTCTCAGAGTGGCCTTGACTGATATTGGGGATCTGTACAATTGTTCATGTTCCCCAAAAGGACTCCAAGGCCTGGCTGTGAGTGCCAGGCCAACCTCTGGATGTCAGGAACTCCGTTCCTCTTTCTCACTTCCCATCAGAGTATGAAAGACATTTTTGTCTTTTACGGTTAGAACTGAAAGGGGGGTAAATCTCAAACTGATAACTAGTCACAGCAATCATGAACATTATAAAAAGATGTCAACCTGCCAGTTAACAAAGCTAATCTCTTTTACACAGCTTAGCTTTATTCTTGGGGAGGCTTTTAAAATACACATGCAAAATTTAAATCATGAATTCCAAGCACCTTCTATTTATAAACCAAAAAGGCATCCGAGGCTTTGTATATTTTCTCCAAGAGCTATTTAAATACTCTTTGAATATCTTCAGGAAAATAAATTACCAGTATAGCAAGAGCAGTTAGCTGACTGAACAAATCACCACCTGAGGCAGTTTGTAGGAAGATTTGTTAACAAGGGAACAAACTGGGGCATTAGGAAAGTGCCAAAAGTTTCCAGTTTTTTTCTAATGAGAACAACAATAACAAAAGGATACAAAGTTTACTTTGTATCACTGAAAAATAAACTGTTAACTTAAAGGAGTTTAAGTAGACACAAACTCACTATCCCATTAGGAAACAGTGGATGACAAACTTAGAAAGTGGAGAAACAGTCAGGAATGGTGCCTGTACTTTGGGAGGCTGAGGTGGGGCGGATGGCTTGGGTCAGGAGTTCGAGACCAGGCTGACCAACATGGAGACACCCCGTCTCTACTAAAAATAAAAAAATTAGCTGGGCGTAGTGGCACATGTCTATAATTCCAGCTACTCAGGAGGCTGAGGCATGAGAATCACTTGAACCCGGGAGGTGGAGGCTGCAGTGAGCCAAGATCAAGATTGTGCCACTGCACTCCAGCCTGGGCAACAGAGTGAGACTCTGTCTCAAAAAAAAACAAAAAACAAAAAACAAAATGGAGAAACAAATCTCCCATTAGTGATACCAGCAGTAAGAAGGTCAAAATTGGACTCTGTTTATCAGCATGGTCTAATCCGATAAGTAATAAAGATATCATTTATCATCAGCTCAGTAAATCATCCCTTTGTTCCACCCAGGCTTGTGTCTCAAGAACACACAGACCTTTCCCTTGCAGATATTACATAAACTCTGCCTGCTTAAGGGCTGACCCTCACTCACCTGGTTTCTGATCAGGTTCGGGCCAGGACTTCCGCAGAACATGGACGGTGGACCCAGGTTGAATGCCATAGAAGTCAAGTGTCTGGTCATCTTTTAGCTTCCGACCACAGTAGATCAGATCTAAAAAAAGAACTGTCCACTTACATTTTGCTCCTCAAAACAAATTTAGATAGTTTTTGTTCCCTGAGAACCTTATTTTGATTGCATAGATAGCTGGAGAATGATACATGTTTTAAAAGATACTCTTATTTGGCCGGGCGCGGTGGCTCAAGCCTGTAATCCCAGCACTTTGGGAGGCCGAGACGGGCGGATCACGAGGTCAGGAGATCGAGACCATCCTGGCTAACACGGTGAAACCCCGTCTCTACTAAAAATACAAAAAACTAGCCGGGCGAGGTGGCGGGCGCTTGTAGTCCCAGCTACTCGGGAGGCTGAGGCGGGAGAATGGCACAAACCCGGGAGGCGGAGCTTGCAGTGAGCTGAGATCCGGCCACTGCACTCCAGCCCGGGCTACAGAGCAAAGACTCCGTCTCAAAAAAAAAAAAAAAAGATACTCTTATTTAATAACTTAATACTTTTTCTTTTTTTTTTTTTCTGAAACAGGGTCTTACTCTGTTGCCCAGGCTTGAGTGCAATGGCACCATCACGGTTCACTGCAGCTTCAATCTCCTGGGCTCAAGCAATTCTCCCGCCTCAGCCTCCTGAGTAGCTGGGACTATGGGCACATGCCCCCACACCCAGCTAATTTTTGTAGTTTTTTGTAGAGATAGGGTTCTGCCATGTTGCCCAGACTAGTCTCTTAACTCCTGGGCTCAAGGGATCCTCCTGCCTTAGCCTCACAAAGTGCTGGGATGACAGGTGTGAGCCACCACGTCTAGCCAATTAAATACATTTTAACAACTATTTGCAAATATAAACTCATAAAATGGACTTACATAGAATCTGGCCAGATATGGTGGCTCACACCTATAATCCCAGCACTTTTGGTGCCTGGCCAACATGGCGAAACCCTGTCTCTACTAAAAATACAAAAATTAGGGCCGGGCACGGTGGCTCACACCTGTAATCCCAGCACTTTGGGAGGCCGAGGTGGGTGGATCACCTGAGGTCAGGAGTTCAAGGCCAGTCTGGCCAAGATGGTGAAACCTCGTCTCTACCAAAAATACAAAAATTAGCCAGGCATGGTGGAAGACGCCTGTAATCCCAGCTACTCAGGAGGCTGAGGCAGGAAAATTGCCTGAACCTGGGAGAAAGAGGTTACAATGAGCTGAGATCGTGCCACTGCACTCCAGCCTGGGTCACAGAGCGAGACTCCGTCTCAAAAAAAAAAAAGAGGATTCACATAGAATCTATCCATAGAAAAGCTCTAGAGTTTAACATTGTGGAGACTGCCCAATTTAAATCAATGGAAAAACAACAAAATAGGATGAACCCAATCCAGGTATGACTGAAAACATCTTTTTTGCCAGTTGGATCCTTTAGCTATTATAAATTACCTTTCCAGTATAATTTAATTATATTTAAATTCCTCCCTCCTCCACCTGGACTGCTCACGCCATTTTCATTTTCTTTTTTACTGCCTTTCTTTTAACCAATCAACCAAGCAAATCCTCCTAATCATCCCTTAAGACCTACCTCAAATATACTGAGGAGCCTCCCCTGACCAACTTCTCCCTCCCTAACTCACCCCAAACGTCTGTTCTTTCAGAAAAAGAATTCACAATGTTGGCCAGGAGCGGTGGCTCATGCCTGTAATTCCAGCAGTTTGAGAGGCCAAGGCGGGCAGATCACAAGGTCAAGAGTTCAAGACCAGCCTGGCCAACATGGTGAAACCCCACGTCTCTGCTAAAAATATAAAAATTAGCTGGGCATGGTGGCACATGTCTGTAATCCCAACTACTTGGGAGGCTGAGGCAGGAGAATTGCTTGAACTGGGACCCGGGAGACAGAGGTTGCAGTGAGCCACAATCGCAAAACTGCAGTCCAGCCTGGGCTACAGAGCAAGACTCCGTCTAAAAAATAAATAAATAAATAATAATAATAAATAAATAAATAAAATAAGACAATGTCATAAAGAACCTGGTGATAAAGTACTTTAGTATAATACATGGCTGAAAATGGCAACCAGTAGTTTCATGATATGATTTGTGTTTCTATTTACCCAACACTCACTTCCCTGGAGTGTTAACATTATGAGGCAACAAATCCCAAGCCCTTACTTTACTCTTGAAATTTCAGAAGTATCCTCCCCTAAAAGAGATCAGAGCAGCAGCCCAACCCCATTCCAGAGAGACTCACCAATCAGCTCAGGGTCTGGAACAGACTCTTGGAGTTTGCCAGCAATAAGCTGCTTCAGAAATGAAATACTATAGCCCCCAAGCGAGTATTCTCCCAGTTCTGTCTCTGGCAACCGAAGAATAGACTTTGGAGCAAGTGGCTGGTCAGCCAGCTTCACCGCCAAGTGCCAGTCTGAGAGAGACATCCTCTCTCTTTCGCGCTCTCTCTTTCTCCCTGTAAAAGAACAAAGCCTCAGTGGTTAAAAGACGGACCACCACCCTACTCCACCCCCACCCACCAAAGGGTTGAATAAAAGACAATTCAATGTGACACTGTTGAAGAAGCACAGGGTGCACCATCAGGAGGCCAGAACTAGAATCTGGGGTTCTCTCTCTACTCATACTGTGATGGACAGCTCTCTAGGCCTCAGTTTCTTCATCCCTAATGTGGACATAAAAACGCCATCCAACCTAATAGGAATGTTATGAAAGAGATCATCTAACCCTCTCCCTTCTGTATGCTCCTTTTCCCAATTTTCTTCAACTCTTGCTTGAACCAGTAGAACAGCTTTATAACAAGTTCCCTAACTCTTGCCTCTCCCTATCAAATATCTATGCTGCCACCTAACAACCTATCATTCTAAAACAGAGATCTGATCAAGTCACTTCTTTGCTTAGAACTCTTCCAATGTTGGGCTGGGTGCAGTGACTCATGCCTGTAATCCTAGCACTTTGGGAGGTCTAGACAGGCGGATTGCCTGAGCTCAGGCGTTTGAGACCAGCCTGGCCAACATGGTGAAACTCATCTCTACTAAAAATACAAAAATTAGCCGGGCATTAGTAGTGCACACCTGTAGTCCCAGCTACTTGGAAGGCTGAGGTTGCAGTGAGCCAAGATCTCACTTCACTGCACTCCAGCCTGGGTGACATGAGACTCTGTCGCAAAAAATAAATAAATAAAAATTAAAAAAAGCAAACCAGGGGCGGTGGCTCACACGTGTAATCCTAGCACTTTGGGAGGCTGAGGCGGACGGATCACTTAAGATCAGGTGTTCGAAACCAGCCTGGCCAACATGGTTAAACTACGTCTCTACTATAATAGAAAAAAATTAGCCAGGCGTGGTGGCAGGCGCTTGTAATCAATCCCAGCTACTTGGGAGGCTGAGGCAGGCGAACTGCTTGCATCCGGGATGCGGAGGTTGCAGTGAGTCCAGGTTGCAGTAAGTCGAGGTTGCAGTGAATCAAGATAGCGCCACTGCCCTCCAGCTTGGGCGACAGAGACTCCGTCCCCGCCCTCCCTCCCCCACCCCACAAAGACATCTTCCAATGCCTCCAAACCATCTATATAAATTAAGTATAAACTTCATCGCCTGGCTTACAAAACTCCCTACCAGGCTCCTTCCCCAACAGAGCCCTACCCTGCCAGGGGCCTCCACAACATGTAAGTACACACTCATAACAAAGCTCTCCCCTATTTTACACCTCTGCTCATCTAACTCTGCAAGTAATTTCTCTTCCCTTTTTGGCCTCTTAGCAAACTCCCACCGAAACCAACACAGATTCAACACCCTCAGTCCCCTCTCTTTCCTCTGTTGTTCCCACATCCCCTCAGAACAAAAGGGCTACAAATATCTGCCTGCTCCTTCTTCCACCCCAATTCTTGAAGGCCCTTGGAAACAAAAGACTAAAGTTTTCCTCATCCTTGTCCTCATACCTGGCATATATGGACCCCAGAAAATAAATCAGAAACTCTTACGGCGGAAGAATCTTGCAAAGCAAGATAAGTTCTTGTTATAGTCATCATTATTGCTTCCAAAGAGACCTCTGGTAGGGAAGAGGAGAGAAAAGGCTGTGAAGCTGCCTAGCAGACCTTAAAGCATCCTCAAGGTACCTTCCACCTCAAGTTTATGCCAGAAGGAGGTCGTTTTATATACCACGTCTCACTTAATCCTCACAACGGTTCCCTGCGGCAGGCATTAGCCACATTTTAAGGATGAGGGAACCAAGACTCAGTATAAGTCACTGGCCCAAGGTCACAGATCGCTAGTAATGGGGCAGGGGCACTATCCGGTGGCTACCTCACCGCTCCAGTGGGACCAGCTAATTAGCTGACACACATCGAGCCCGCGATGCCCAGGGACCCAGCGCCCTCACCCGTCCCGCGGAAGGAACCCGGCCGCACTGCCGCCGGTGTAAACACTCACTCTGGCCCTCTAGCCGGAAACCGGAAATTCCGCGCTGCATTCTGGGAGTTGTAGTTCCCGCTGTGGAACCCGCCCCCTTATAAACAGCCTAGTTGCAAAGCTTCCGGTTCTAGGGGAGGGCGTGGCTTCCGCGCTCTTTGAAATGTCCGGCGCCGGGGCTACTTGGTGCTTTCGTTGGAGAGGGTCGCATTTCCAGTCATTCTTCAGCCTGGTGATTCCCGCGCTCCCCTGAGGAGCTTATGAAGTACGTCGGTTCTGCCAGGTTGGAACGCGCTGCTGGACACTCGGCCGTAAGGCGGATCCTGAATCCCCTCCCACTCCGACCCTTCCCTCCAGAAGGACCTGTTCCCAAGAGGCCCCTTAAGACACATCCCAGGGGTTTCCCACGGCCCTCACGATGAAAACTGCTGTCCGCTGGTGCTGGCAGCCTCTTCTGTGCTCCTCGCCGCTGACTTCCTGCGGCGGGCCTACCTGGGGAGGCATACCGGGAACCGGACGATGACGCCCTCCAAAAGTTGGGTCCTTGAGGAGAGCTACTAACTTGGGTTCCTGGTACACCCTCTACATGCAGTGGTGAAGCTTATCTAACAGTCATTCATAGAATCAGTTTGGGGAGGGGAATTTTCGCTGAACGCTCATAGAGAAACTGTGTTTTAGGTAACTGAGAAAGTTCTGCACGGTTAAAATTGAACAGAACTTTTTTTGCACAGAAATTAGGATTACCAAAAATACTGAAGAAAGACTACCTCTGATTGGACTCTTCTCAAGGAATTTATAATTCAAGAACTAAAAGAAGGAAGTGATTATATGAAAATACTGAAGTTGATTGTAGCAACTGAAGGCTGATCCTGTGTGGGCAAATGTAAACGCTGAATTCCCACATTCCCATGTACGGCCTGGGATTAGGGCAGCAATTGAGCAGGGTAATGTTACTGAGAGCAAACAGATCGCAGGGTCTGAGAAGGCCTAACATTAAAGGCGGATCACCCCTCTGTTCTCATAAGTTATGTGGGGGGTTTTTGAAATGGCTTTCACTGTCTTCAGGGAGTTTATCTTCATGTATGTTGTGGGCGTATTAGGAACCCAAGGCTGTTCCCAAAGTCTCCCTTTCCCATCCTACCCATTTTTAGATACACCCCCTCTTTCAGTAATCCTTCCTAACCAGATCTACTCCTTCCTTTCCTAAGTTACTTGCACCTGAGCTCCATAATTTATCAAAATTATATATTATGAATACTTTCCTCAGTTTATGATTTTTTTTTTTTACTCTTAATGGTATAATTTAATCTCATTAAAAAAAAATTTTTTTGAGACGGAATCTTACTCTGTCGCCCAGGTTGGGTTGGAGTGCAGTAGTGGCTGATCTCGGCTCACTGCACCCTCTGCCTCCCGGGTTCAAGCGATTCTCGTGCCTCAGCCTCCGGGGGAGCTGGGACTACAGGCACCTGCCACCACGCCCTGCTCATTTTTGTATTTTTAGTAGAGACGGGGTTTCACCACGTTGTCCAGGCTGGTCTCAAACTCCTGACCTCAGGTGATCCACCCGCCTTGGCCTCCCAAAGTGCAGGGATTACAGGCGGGAGCCACCACGCCCAGCCTGATATTTTGTTTTGATGGTTAGTGCCTTTTGTGTCCTATATAAGAAATCTTTGCCTGCCCTCGTTGTGAAGATAGTACCCTAGCTTTTCTTCTGTGTTATTTTATCTTTCACATTTAGGTCTATGATTAATTTCACATTAATCTTTGTATATGATAGGAGTTAGACATCAAGATTCTTCTCTTCCATATGGGTGTACAGTTGATCCAGCACTATTTAAAAATTTTGTTCCCACTGAATTTCAGTGGCAGCTTTGTCATAAATCCGGTGACTATATATGTCTGGGTCAATTTTTTACTCTATTCTGTGCCATGGGTGTATTTTTCTGTCATTGTGCCAATATCACACGTCTTGATTTCTATAACTTTAGAGTAGGTCTTGATATCTGCTAGCCTTTTTCCTTTAAGAGGGGCATGGCTGTTCTATCACCAGTAGATGACAATTGTTAACTTTTGTTTTATGCTTCTAAAAGTATAATTTTACTGAATTTTAAATATATGTATTCAACAAAATTTAGATTACACTGCACATTTGTTTAGTAATCTACATACTTTACTTAGCTTGAATATTTCCCTTGTGCACAAATATTCTTGAGACTTTTTACTTTGAAATAATTTCAAGTTTACAGTACAGTTGCAAAAATATTACAAAATAATGCCCTCATACCCTTAACCCAAAGTCCTCAGTTGTTAATAGTTTATATTTACCTCATTATTCTTTCTCTCTCACTCTCTCACTATGCATATTGTTCTTTTGTTTTTCCACCCGTTTAAGAGCCAATTACAGACATTACCCTAAGTATTTCATTATTTCCTGAAAACAAGGATGTATTCTATGCCATAGCCACAGTATAACCCAGCAAAATCAAGAAATTAATAAATACAATACTACCATGTAACTTACAATCTCATTCACCTTTCATCAACCATTCCAGTTGGGTAGAGGCTGATTATCTCTCTGCCATTTTCATAAGTTATGTCATAGATGTTCACATCTATCATATCAGTCATTTCTCCAAAGAGCCTTAGTTCCTTTTAGTGAAGAATGAATGGTATTTAGAAGCCAAGTCTGGCTGCTAGGTGTGTTTATTGTTACTGAGATGTCATTTTTTTTTTTTTTTTTTTTTTTTTTGAGACGGAGTCTTGCTCTGTGCCCCAGGCTGGAGTGCAGTGGCGCGATCTCGGCTCACTGCAAGCTCCGCCCCGCCGGGTTCACGCCATTCTCCTGCCTCAGCCTCCTGAGTAGCTGGGACTACAGGCGCCCGCCACCTCGCCCGGCTAATTTTCTTGTATTTTTAGTAGAGACAGGGTTTCACCGTGTTAGCCAGGATGGTCTCGATCTCCTGACCTCGTGATCCGCCCGTCTCGGCCTCCCAAAGTGCTGGGATTACAGGCTTGAGCCACCGCGCCCGGCCGAGATGTCATTATTTCCAGTCTATCTCAGTGACTAGACTTAGCAAATAAATGAATATATTTCTATTAAATAAATATGTGTGCATATAGATGTGTCTGTTATATATACATATGTATGATCTATATATATGTGAACATATATATGTACACACATATCGAAATATATGTATATATAAAATGTATATATATAAAGTAAGAGTTCATACCAGTAACTCAAATTCCAGTCCAATACCACATATTTTCCTCTAGTCTTCCTCTTCTCTATAATGTTACCTCCCTTCTGCAACAGTAAGAAACTTGATTCTCATTTTCCATGATATACTTGTGTTTTCTCATGTTGAAATTCATGGTACCTGATATGGTTTGGCTCTGTGTCCCCACCCAAATCTCGTGTTGAATTGTAGTCCTCAGTGTTGGAGGAGGGGCCTGGTGGGAGGTGATTGGATCATGGGGCAGACTTCCCCCTTGCTGTTCTTAGGATAGTGAGTTCTCACGAGATCTGGTTGTTTAAAAGTGTGTAGCACTTCCCCCTTTGCCCTCTCTGTCTTGCTCTGCCATGCTAAGATGTACTTGCTTCCCCTTCACCTTCTGCCACGATTGTATGCTTCCTGGATAGCCTGCAGAACTGTGAGTCAATTAAACCCCTTTTCTTTATAAATTACCTGGTCTCAGGTAATTCTTTATAGCAGTGCAAGAACAGACTAATACAGTACCATAACAATGGAGCCTCCTCTTTAACTTGATTCTTGAGTCTTTTTGACATAACCCTGGAGATTTTTGATAGCTCCCTGCTATCTAGCATGACAAGAGTTCCTGGCTAATCTTGTACTTCCTGCCCTAGGCATAAAAATTAGCCATTTCTTCAAGAAATTCATATTGTTTTCTGTGGGAAACTGTATATTAAGACCACAATCTGGGCACTAGGGATGCTTATTGCTACTGAATTGTTTGTTACTTGTAAGCCACATTAGTGGATGGAGCTAGAGGGAGATCTCTATCCATAGAGATAGACATAGAGAACATTTATACTGCCACTTCAAAGTCAAGACTACAGAGGTTGGGTTTGGTTTTGGTTTTTGGTTTTATGGGTTGTTTTTTGTTTTGTTTTTTGAGAGAGGGTCTCACTCTGTTGCCCAGGCTGGAGTGCAGAGGTGCAATCATGACTCACTGCAGGCTTGAACTCCCCGGCTTAAACGATTCTCCCACCTCGGCCTGCCAAGTAGCTGGGACTATAGTTATGCACCACCAGGACCACCTTATTTGTGTATTTTCTATGGAGGCAGGGTTTCACCATGTGCCCAGGCTGGTCTTGAATTCCTGGACTCAAGCAATCTGCCTGCCTCAACCTCCCAAAGTAAGACTACAGAATTTTAATTTAATCTTTTCTATATTACATCTTTATTTCCTTTCTTCCACACTGAGAATACTAGTTCTCAAGAACATAAGGGACAACAGTATTTAAATATCCCATAACCACTCATTTCCTTTATCCCACATCACATACCCAGCAGTCTCAAAATAACAATACTAATGATACTATCACCACCAAAATAATTACTGAGACATTTAAAAAAATATTTGCATATGCCCTTCTCATTCTATCCCCTCCATTCCTTCTCTCCATTTTAAGAGATGTGCTGTGTATTATCTGAGCCTGTACTCATTACTCTACCTTCCTCTTTTTAACTCTCTTAATACTACAAAGAATTCTATGTTTAGGCTGGGCATAGTGGCTCATGCCTATAATCCCAGGACTTTGGGAGGCCAAGGCGGGCAGATCACGAAGTCAGGAGTTGGAGACCAGCCTGACCAACACGGCGAAACCCCATCTCTACTAAAAATACAAAAATTAGCCAGGTGTGGTGGTGTTCACCTGTAATCCCAGCTACTCAGGAAGCTGAGGCAGGAGAATCGCTTGAACCTGGAAGGCAGAGGTTGCAGTGACCTGAGATCATGCCACTGCACTCCAGCCTGGGTGACAGAGCAAGACTCCACCTCAAAAAAAAAAAAAAAGGACAAAGAAGAAATGACTACCTTTACAGCTGAAGTTTTATTTCACAAATATTCAGGTGCCTATTATATGCAAGATATTGTGTCAGGAGCTGTGGAAAATGTGAAAATGAAGCATATACAAGAAGCTCAGAATCCTGAAGGGGATATGTACATGCATAAGTTTTTCCATGAATAATTTTAATATAAGAGAAAATATGAAGTATGCCCTTTTCTGTGCCCCTAAGGTGCTCTCTGATCACAGCTCACTGCAACCTCAACCTCCTGGGCTCAAATGATCCTCCCACCTCAGCCTCCCCAGTAGCTGGGACTACAGGCACATGCCATCATGCCAGGCTAATTATTTTGTATTTTTTATAGAGACAGAGTTTCATCACGTTACCCAGGCTGGTCTTGAGCTCTTGTCCTCAAGTGAGCTGCCCACTTCATCCTCCCAAAGTTCCGGGGTTACAGGCATAAGCCACCATGCCTGGCCTTGCTTTTCTTAATTATTAGATGTGTTTCTCTGTATTGTCATTAACTATTCACTTTTCTTTCTCCCACACTGTGGCAGACTGTGTTGATGGCCCAATTCATCACATTCTCTGTAGCCATGCCCTTTACCATGTGACTGTGCAGTGCCCCCCACCACCATGAGAGGAGTAACCTCTCCTGCCCCATAATTCTAACTTCCAGTATGTGACTTGGTTTGGCCAATGGAAAGTTTCCATTGGTTTGGCCAATGGAAAGTTACCATGGCAGCAGAGGCTTGAAATTGATCTGAACACTGGGAGCTGCCCTTTTGCACCTCTAACATCATGACAACATGACAGACACATGTCATGGGGCTGAGACTCCTGAGTTGCTCCAACTGATGCCAGCCTTGGTTAACTGCCTGCCAGACCGCATATAGACATATGAGTGAGCCCAGCTAAGAAAAGGGTATGAATTATAATTATACAACTTGATGAATTTTCACAAAGTGAACATATCTATATAATCACCACCCAGATCAAGAATTAGAACCTTAACAACACCTCAGAGGCACCTCTCGTGCACCTTCCCAGTCATTACCCACTCCTCCTCCAAAGGTAACCATTATCCTGTTTTTTTGGTTTTTTTTTTTTCCTCTTTTTTTTTTTTTTTGAGACGGAGCTTCGCTCTTGTTACCCAGGCTGGAGTACAATGGTGCGATTGCGGCTCACCACAAACCCCGCCTCCCGGGTTCAAGCGATTCTCCTGCCTCAGCCTCCTGAGTAGCTGGGATTACAGGCATGTGCCACCACACCCGGCTAATTTTGTATTTTTAGTAGAGACGGGGTTTCTCCATATTGGTCAGGCTGGTCTCCAACTTCCAACCTCAGGTGATCCACCCGCCTCAGCCTCCCAAAGTGCAGGAATTACAGGCATGAGCCACCACACCCAGCCCTGTTTGTTTTTTAATAGGGAAAGAGTATCCTAATCAGAGACTAGAATGCTTGGCAGCTCTGGTTTTTACATTTATTTCTGACTCACTGTGTCTGCAAAAGCTCCTTTCTGAGTCTGTGTGGTTGAGAACCAGACCCTGAAGTCCTGGTACTTTCAAGATACCTGACAACCTGTGAGTCTGTGAGCAACCAGCCAATAGATTTCCCTTGAAAAACCCTAACCCCCACATTGCCATGTGTCCAATCCACCATCTACTTCTTGGGTATTCGTTTGAAGCCTCATGGAGTTCAGTATCTTATTCTGGAATCTCATTGTATCATTCCTGATGCTGATAAGGCTGGGTTGGAGCTGATGCAAAGTTGTTTTTTTGTTTGTTTGTTTGTTTTGTTTTTGGAGATGCAGTCTCACTCTGTCACCCAGGCCGGAGTGCAGTGGCATGATCTCATCTCAGTGCAACCTCCACTTCCCAGGCTCAAGTGATTCTTCTCCCTCAGCCTCCTGAGTAGCTGGGACTATAGGCACATGTCATCACGCCCAGTTAATTTTTGTATTTTCAGTAGAGATGGGGTTTCACCATGTTGCCCAGGGTGGTTCTGAACTCCTGAGCTCAGGCAATCTGCCCATCTCAGCCTCCCAAAGTGCTAGGATTACAGACGTGAGCCACCATGTCCAGCCTGATGCAAAGTTGTTTGTTGTTGTTGTTTGAGACAGGGTCTCACTTTGTCACCCAGGCTGGAGTGGAGTGACATGATTTTGGCTTACTGAAACCTTGACCTCCTATGTTCAAGCTATCCTCCTCCCTCAGCCCCCCAAATAGTTGGGACTATAGGTGCACACCACCATGCTTGGCTAGTATTTGCATTTTTTGTGGAGATTGGGTGTCACCATGTTGCCCAGGCTGGTCTTGAACTTCTGAGCTCAAGTGATCCACCTGCCTCGGCCTCCCAAAATGCTAGGATTACATGTGTGAGCCACTGTGTCCGGCCTCAAAGTTCTTTTTCATCTTTAGCGTCTCTTGCTGTGAGCCTCATAACCTGCCTAGCTGCCCTTCTGATCTTGTAGAAGAGTCTATGAAGCAGACTTGAATCTTACATGAACAGATACATCACAAAAAAGGATATCTAAATGTTCATATGGAAATTTACTCATGCTCATTAGTCATAAGAAATATGTAAATCAAACAAAAATGAAATAATACTACACACCCATCAGAATGACTACAATTAAAAAGATCAATAATATCAAGTGTTGGCAAGGGTATGAAGAAACTGGGACTCCCATGGTTCTTGTAGGAGTGTAAATGAGTACAGTTCTTGAGATGTTTGTTTGGCAATATGCACTGAAGCTGAATTTACATTTACCCTATATCCCAGCAATTCTATTCCTAAGTATGTCGATAACGGAAATGCACACATGTGCTCACAAAAGGCATGTGCAAGAATATTCATTGCAGCACCATTCCTGATAGTGCTAAATGGGAAATAACACAAATATTCACCAATAGTAGAACGAATGAGTACATTGTGTTATATTCAAACTGTGGTGCACTATAAAGTAATGAGAGTTACGGAGCCACCCCTATTCACAATAACCTGGAAGAATCACATTAACATAATGTTGAATGAAAGAAGCTAGACACAAAAGGCTATAGATGGGGTCAGGCACCATAGCTCACACCTGTAATCCCAACACTTTGGGAGGCCAAGGTGGGTGGATTGCTTGAGGTCAGGAGTTCGAGACCAGCCTGGCCAACATGGCAAAACCCCGTCTCTACTAAAAATATAAAAATTAGCCGGGCATGGTGGTGCATGCCTGTAATTCCAGCTACTCAGGAGGCTGAGGCATGAGAATCGCTTGAACCCAGGAGATGGAGGTTGTAGTGAGCTGAGGTCATGTCACTGAACTCCAACCTAGGTGACAGAGTGAGACTGTGTCTCAAAAAAAAAAAAAAAAAAAAAAAAAAAAAAAAAAGCTATATGGTATAATCCCATTTAGAAGAAGTGAAGCAAAACTAATCTATGGTATTAGAAGTCAGGATAGGGATGGGCACAGTGGCTCATGCCTGTAATCCCAGCACTTTGAGAGGCCGAGGCAGGCAGATCACCTGAGGTCAGGAGTTCAAGACCAGCCTGACCAACATGGAGAAACTACTAAAAATACAAAATTAGCTGGGCGTGGTGGCGCAAGCCTGTAATCCCAGCTACTCAGGAGGCTGAGGCAGGAGAATCGCTTGAACCTGGGGAGGTGGAGTTTGTGGTGAGCCAAGATCACACCACTGTACTCCAGCCTGGGCAACAAGAGTGAAACTCCGTCTCAAAAAAAAAAAAGCAGGCTGGGTGCAGTGACTCATGCCTGTAATCCCAGCATTTTGCATTTTGGGAGGCTGAGACCGGTGGATCACTTGAGGTCAGGAGTTCAAGACCAGCCTGGCCAACATGGTAAAACCCCATCTCTATTAAAAATACAAAAAAAATTAGCCGGGTGTGGTGGCAGGTGCCTGTAATCCCAGCTACTTGGGTAGCTGAGGCAGTAGAATCACTGGAACCCAGGAGGCGGAGGTTGCAGTGAGCTGAGATTGTGCCACTGCACTCTAGCCTGGGCAACAGAGTGAGACTCTGTCTCAAAAAACAAACAAACCAAACAAAACAACAAAACACATGGAAAGCCAAATATAATCACAAGCCTGCTTGGAGAGCTGGATTCAGAGCACCACAATGGGAGAGGGGGTCAAGGGAGAATAGGAATGTGCTTTCAAGACCTTCACAGTAAAGATGGATCTGCCACTAGAACTGCATAGGATGTGATCTTGGCCCAAGGCTCCCTCTCCCCCAGCAGTGTTCAGATGAGCATCACCAATGTCACCTCAGGGACTGTCCTGTTTTCAGCCTCTCCAGTGGTAACTCATCCCCTTTCTTGTTGACTCTTTCCTCAGCTATGCTGGAGGACATTTGTTGGTTGTCTTATCCATTTTCCCACATCACTCCCAGAGATCCCTGGCCTCTTTTCAACAGACTATACTTTCCCTTTGGGGATCAATCCATGTAGTTCCTGGCATGTGGCATCACATAAGCCAAGCCATTCAGCACAGTCCATCCTTTGAGCCCAGTGATGGGTTCAGTATGTGAGCCACAAATACTAGGATGCTGAAACTCTATATTTTTCACTGGGCGTGAATGAGAAAGCACATAGCCATGGGTGCTTTCTGAGGACTGTAAGGGGAGCCAGCCACAGAGTATTCTGACATGGACTAAGGCAGAGGGGAGGGCTGGAAAGAACCTAACTTCTTGATGATTTTGGTAAACTGCTGGATCAAGTAACCACAACCCCTCTGAACTTTTCAGTTACTTAAGCCAATAAATTACTTCTTGTGTATAAACCAGTTTGTACTGGTCTGGCAGACCTAGTTGACTGTGCAATATCTAATCTCCTTTTTCTTTTCTTTTTCTTCTTTTCTTTTTTTGAGACAGGATTTTGCTTTGTCACCCAGGCTAGAGTGCAGTGGTGTAATCACAGCTCACTGCAGCCTTGACCTCCTGGGCTCAAGTCATCCTCCCACCTCAGCCTCTCAAGTAGCTGGAACCACAGGTGCACACCACCATGCCCAGCTAATTTTTTAAAAAATTTTCTGTAGTAGGCGAGGCATGGTGGCTCATGCCTATAATCCCAGCACTTTGGGAGGCCAAGGCAGGAGGATCACTTGACCCCCAGGAGTTTGAGCCCAGCCTGGGCAACATAGCAAGAACCCATCTCTATAATTAATTAATAAATATATGTTTTATAGTGATGGCATCTCACTATGTTGCCCAGACTGGTCTCAACCTCCTGGGCTCAGGAGATCCTCCTACATCAGCCTCCCAAAGTGCTGGAATGACAGATGTGAGTCACCACACTACCTGGCCTATTCTCTCCTGCTCGCAGAAACCCCATTTTATTCAGAGTTTTTAGATATTTATCTCCCCACATTCCTCCAGAGCTAAGGGTGTCAATGTGGCCAGTAAGGTGCAAGTGAAAGTCACTGGGTGGTACTTTTGGAAAAGCAACTGATTAGCTGATTCAAAAAGAAGAGAAGCCAGTCTCAACTGGAACATGCATTCTGCCTTCCCCCACCCACTTCTTCCTACCTGCAAACCAGAAGAGTTACAGCCACCTTGTGATCATGAAGCCAAAAGACACACACTAAGGATGACTGAAGAAAATAAAAAGAACCAAATTCCTTGAGCTGCTATGAGAGCCCTGGACTGCCTATCCCAGTCTCCTCGTAACATAAAAAAAAGTAAACCCCTTTCTTGTTAAGCCTTTGCTTTGCTGGGTTTGTTAAGTGCAGCCAAGTGCATTCCTATCAAATAGAGAATTCAGTCCACTGAAGTGGGGTGCTGCACATAATATCTGAAACGTGGACTTCCTTGAGTGGTAGAGACAGACCTGTGGGCACTGGGGGCACAGATACTGCAGACAGGAATGCTGACAACCCTGCTATGCTGTGGGGAAACATTTAGTCAATCTGCTATTTTATGGGAGACACCCCACATATCAACCAAGTCTGTAGTGATAGGGTAAATGGCTAGAATAATTCAGAATGTTGGCTCATGTTGGTGACTTCATTCCACTTTCAATGAATTCTTGAAGAAGACCAGTGAACTTGAGTTACCCAGGCTGAAGGAAAACAGGAAGGCAGTGCTACTTCACTAAGTAGTACTTCTGCCTATGGCCTGCAAATCTGCTTTGAAGGAGCATTTCATAATTTGGAGAATTGCAGGGCTGAAAAAGACAATTGCTGTGGGCCAGGCAAAGTTTCTCATGCCTGTAATCCTAGTACTTTGGGAGGCTGAGGTGGGCAGATCACTTGAGACCAGGAGTTTTAGACCAACCTGGGCAACATAGCAAGACCCCATCTCTACAAAACATACAGAAACTTAGCCTGGTGTGGTGGCATGTGCCTGTAGTCTTAACTACTTGGGAAGCTGAGGCAGGAAGATCACCCGAGCCTAGGAAGGTTGAGGCTGTAGTGAGCCATGATCACACCACTGCACTCTAGCCAGGGCAACAGAGCCAAACAAGACCCTGTTTCAAAGAAAAAAAAAAAAAAGATAATTGTTCTGTTCTCCATATAGGAGTGGTGGCTGCCAAGCAATATGGTGGAAGAAGGTAAGACTGGTTGGTGTCTTGAGCCTTTCCTAAGCACCTTCCTCTAAGAACTCATCACTCAACAGAGGAAGTGGAGTCCGCAAAGTGGTTTCTTCCCACTAGAATCTTTTGTTTCAAATTGTCTCAAGTCAATAATCATTAAGTTAAAGGCCAGAGGGACAGGCAGGACACAAAGGCCAGTAGCTAACAAAGGAAGGTTTTCAGGCCTAAAAGACTATGCCTATATAGGCGATTTGGCTATGGTGACTCAAACATAGGATCAACCGGAGACAAATACACTGAGAGCCTGCAACAATTTTTAAGGAATCATATCACCAAAAACGAAAATTTAAAAACCTGGCCAGCAAAAGCGTATAATTTTTCAATCCCAGGCTCCTGGACTCACACAACAGAAAGCATATTCTCCCCAAAGTTCACTTCAGATATGGTTAAAGAGGATAATGAGCAAGAAGCCGTCTCAAAAGAAGATGGAACTTGGACCACAGAGTACAATAGAGAAAGGAATTCCTCCTAGAGAGTAGGTTGACTGAACAAGGAAATTACTCCCTGCCTGGAAGGGAGTCATGGCCACTCCTGTCTAGCAGGATCTGACATTTGTTATAGATCCAATATTTGCAATAGCTTTGACATGCTTAGAACAGAGAGATTCTCTCCTTTATTCACACTCCTCCCTGTCCTACATTGAAGTTTTATTCTGTTCCTTCTCCTCCATTATTGTATATGAGACATGCTGGGGGAAGATAACTTGCCTTTTAGTTCACAGATTACTGGACTCTGAAGATTCACATCAGGACTAAAGGGAGAAAGCTATATGTCAGCTGGAGATTCTGGGTTTTGAGATGGATGTAGGCTCTGGGTGAGACTTTGGCACTGTCTCCCTTAGAAAGGGAGTATATTCTGTGCATGTGAGGATGGATAGCCAAGGGTGGGCTATGGCAGTCACTGCTTTCCTTCTACCCAATGACCAGTCTCCTTTTCTTCTTGACTAGTACAACCCTGAATTTGATGGAGGAAGCAATGTGTATTTGTCCATTTTTCATGCTGCTGATAAAGACATACCCGAGACCAGGCAATTTACAAAGAAAGAGGTTGATTGGACTTAACAGTTCTACATGGCTGGGGACAACTCACAATCATGACAGAAGGTGAAAGGCACATCTCACATGGCGGCAGACGAGAAGGGAATGAGAGCCAAGTGAAACAGGTTTCCCCTTATCGAACCATCAGATCTCGTGAAACTTATTCACTACCACAAGAACAGTATGGGGGAAACCACCTCCATGATTCAGTTATCTCCCACCAAGTCCCTCCCACAACATGTGGGAATTATGGGAGTACAATTCAAGATGAGATTTTGGTGGGGACACAGCCACACCATATCACAGTGTGTCCAGCAAAAACATTACAATTCCCTACCTCCCTTGCAACTGGGGATGACCTCGACCTCTCTGGCCAGCAAAACGCTGCCAAGGTTATCTGGAAAAGCTTTGTCTTCCAGTTGTAGGTGCTACTCCATCTCTCCTTTGCACCCCTTTGCCAGAACCAGATGGAAACTGGAATTTTCAGAAAAGACTGATGAGCATCGGAAATGGTTAATATGTGCCTAACCTTGTTTAAACAAAGTGAGTGAAGTAAGGACAAATTTATAAATATGTAAATACACATTAAAAACTACTTTTTCCTCTTAGTTTCTTTAAAATGCATGTGGCTGTTTAAAAATAAGTAGAAGCTTTCTTTTTTTATGCTCTGTAACATTTTAAGTAGCTGTGAAGGTTTGGTAAATTCTCCTGTGAATCCATCTGGGCCTTGTGACTTGTTAAAGAGCAATTCGTTAATTTATTTAAATTTTCTGTGTTTACCAGGGTCAATTTGGGTAAATAATATTTTTGTAGAAAATTATCTATTTAACCGAGGTTTTGAAAGGCATTTGTCTAGACTTGAGAAAAGTAGTGTCTTAGGATTTGTAAATTGTCTTCTGTTTCAGTGGTTGTCCTCCTTGTCATTTCTTATCTTGCACGCTGATGCCTTTTTCTTTTGTTCTTTTTTTTTAAAAAAAAATTTATGAATACATAATAGCCATACATATTTATGGAGTACATGTGATATTTTCATAAAAGCATACAATATGTAATGTTCAAATCTGGGTAACTGGGATATCCATCACCTCAAATACCATCTCTTTGTGTTGGGAACATATCCTTTTGTTCTTGATTAGGTTAGCTAGCAGTTCATCTACTTGACTGATTTGTTTTCTCTAAGAAACAGCAGTTCAGTTAATTTATGTTTTTTATATATTTTTTCTTTTTTTTGAAACAATCCACTTTTTATTCAAATGGAATCATATTTAACAATCAAGGTCATATGACTTAAACTCTTCTGAGCTGGGTTTAGGATTCAGATAGATAGTTTATTGTCAGTTGACATTAAAACAATGTTCTTGGCCAGGCACAGTGGCTCATGACTGTAATTCCAGCACTTTGGGAGGCTGAGGCAGGTCAATCACCTGATGTCAGGAGTTCGAGACCAGCCTGGCCATTATAGCAAAACCCCGTCTCTACTAAAAATGCAAAAATTAGCTGGGCATGGTAGCGGGCATCTGTAATCCCAGCTACTTAGGAGGCTGAGGCAAGAGACTCGCCTGAACCCGGGAGGCAGAGGTTACAGTGAGCTGAGATCGCACCATTGGACTCCAGCCTGCAAAACAAGAGCAAAACTCTGTCTTGAAAAAAGAAAAGAGAGAAAAAGAGAAAAAAATAAATTATTTGCATCAAGTTACACAGTTTTTTTTTTAGTTTTAAAATCAAATTTATGGCCAGACACAGTGGCTCATACCTGTAATCCTGGCACTTTGGGAGGTTGAGGCGGGTGGATCACCTGAGGTCAGGAGTTCAAGACCAGGCTGGCAACATGGTGAAACCTCGTCTCTATTAAAAATACAAAAATTAGCTAGGCGTAGTGGCTCACATCTGTAGTCCCAGCTCCTGGGGAGGCTGAGGCACAAGAATCACTTAAGCCCAGGCAGAGGATGTTGCAGTGAGCTGAGATCATGATACTGCACTCCAGCCTGGGTGACAGAGTGAGACCCTTTCTCAAAAACAAACAAACAAAAACTTTATTTAGGCCTAATTTCCATACAATAAAATTTACCCATTTTAACTGTACAATATGATGATTTTTGACATATATACACTATAGTATAAGTACTACCACAATCAATATTCAATTATAACTCATGCCTCTTTTTCAGCACTCTTCATCCCCAATTTCAGCAGCTGGTAACTTTAAGGTTTTACCTTTTCCAGAATGTCACATAAATGGAATCATACATTATGTAGCCCTTTGAGTCTGTTTTCTCTCACTCAGCATAATGATTATATTTGTCCATGTTGATGCGGGTATCAATTTATACAAACAATTTTAATGCAAACGTTCAACAGGGCTCCTTTCCCATTTTCCCAAGATTTCATCTCTCTCTCTGCTGTGGACACAGATGGCTTCACTCCATCCTGTATTCTCTGGACCATGATAGAATTCCAGAATCTCAGTAGTTTTTGCATTCCAAGAAGTAGAGCCCAGAGTGGTGGCCTATAATTACAGTTACTCAGGAGGCTGAGGCAGGAGGATCCCTTGAGTCCAGCAGTTTGAGGCCAGCCTGGACACCACAGCAAGACCACCAATAAATAAATACATAAATGGAACATGTTTCCCTATCATGGTCATTTTCATCCATTCCTCCGGTAGAAGCATCAGACCCTTCAAGCAAGGGTTTATGTTGGGGTCTCTCAATCTCTGCATTAGCACAGGCATCCAGTCTTCTTATGGAGGAGGATGGGGAGGTGGAATGGAAAAACAAGAGAGGCGAATCAGAGACCTAACTGCCTTCTGCCCATTGGTACTGCCCGTGGACAGCTGGCACAGGGGAACACCCCATTCTTCTGCCTTCAATGGTGTGGAGAGGGGCAGAGGACGAGGAAACGCAGGAAACTAGGAGTGAGGCAGGCAGACATGCTTCAAAGGCTGGAGCCAAGGAGGGTGCAGGGAGAGTTGAGAGTTCCTGGACCGGGCAGGGGTCACCTCCTCACCACAGCCAGAATGTTTCTACCAGTGCCCATGCCATCTCCAGCTCCAAACACCATTTTTCCTGTTTCCTAACTCATTTCTTTCTTTCTTTCTTTTTTTTTTTCTTTTTTGAGATGGAGTCTCACTCTGTTGCCCAGGCTGTAGTACAGTGGTGCAATCTCAGCTCACTGCAACCTCTGCCTCCCAGGTTCAAGTGATTCTCCTGCCTCAGCCTCCTGAGTAGCTGGGATTACAAGCCTGTGCCACCATGTGCCTGGCTAATTTTTGTATTTTTAGTAGAGACACGGTTTCACCATGTTGCCCAGGTTGGTCTCGAACTCCTGAGCTCAAAGTGATCACCCGCCTGAGCCTCTCAAAGTGCTGGGATTACAGGCGTGAGCCACTGCCCCCGGCCCTAACTCATTAATTTCTATTTATGTCTATATTCATTCCTACCTTCTACTTTCTCTTGGTTTACTTTGCTTTTTTCCTAACTTTTTAGTAGATGTTTACTTTTACTGATATATGTATTTGATGTAATACATTTCCTGACAACTGTAAGCAGTACCTCATAGATTCAGATAAGCTGTGTTTTCATTATTGTTATTTTATGAAATTCTGCAATTTTGGTTTGCATTACCCTGTTGATTCAAGAGTTGCTTAATCTAGTTCTTTAAAATTTCTAGGCCGGGCAGGGTGGCTCACACCTGTAATCCCAGCACTTTGGGAGGCCAAGTGGGGCAGATCACTCGAGGTCAGGAGTTCGAGACCAGCCTGGCGAACATGGTGAAACTTCGTCTCTACTAAAAATGCAAAAATTAGCTGGATGTAGTGGCAGGCACCTGTAATCCCAGCTACTTGGGAGGCTGAAGCTTGAGAATTGCTTGAACTGGGAGGCGGAGGTTGCAGTGAGCCGAAATCGCACCACTGCACTCCATCCAACCTGGGTGACAGAATGAGACTCCATCTCAAAAAAAAAAATAATAATTCGAAAAGTCTTTTTGCTTCTAATTTTGTTAATTTGTCATTGTATTGCATTATGTGATCAGAGAATGTTGTTTCTGCTATTGCTAATTCACAAATGTTTCTTTCAATTACTCAGTAGACAGTTCTCTGATCCACCAAGTCTCAGGATAGGGTCCTCTGGGGCTAATTCTAGCCAATGTTATCAGTGTGCCGCCACCTCCAGGACCTGGCTGCACTCTGCTGTCTTCCACACAACCCTCCTAACTTTCCGGTTCAGAAGTGAGCTCTAGACCTAGCTCTGCTGGTTTCAGATATTTATCTCCCCATTTACATGTAAATTGAAGTTTGAGGTATGCCTTGTCTCCTAGTGACGCCGTGAGGGATGGGGTGATTTAATTTGCTTTCATTGTCAATCTGTATGGTTTGTGAAGGACTGTGAAGGGATTTTAGGCACCTGCCATTATTCCACAAGAATCAGGAAGCTTTGTGCTTTCTTTTTATTGTATCTTTGCTGCTTTTTCTTCATTCCTGCCTCCCATTGGCTTAATCAAATTTTCTTTTTTGCCCTTCCCTTCCCATCCACATTGAAGTCATAGTTCCATTTCGGTTCTCTCAGTGGTGTCCCTTAAAAGCACAGCATGCACATTTAGCTTAACAAACTCTAAAGTTAATCAGTATCACCACCTCCCTCCCAAACAGTATAACGATCTTAGAATGTTCCAACTCCCAGCCAGGCATGGTGGCCCATGCCTATAATCCCAGCTCATTGGGAGGCTGAGACAGGAGGACCTCTTGAGGCCAGGAAGACTCCTTGAGACCAGCCTGGGCAACATAGCAAGACCTTGTCTCTACAAAAAATAAAAATATTAGCTGGGTGTGGTGGTACGCATCTGTAATGTCAGCTACTCGGGAGGCTGAGGCAAGAGGATGGCTTGAGCCCAGGAATTCAAGGCTGCAGTGAGCTATGATAGTGTCACTACACCTCAGCCTGGAATCCTGTCTCTTACTGAAAAAAAAAAATTTTTTTTGAGATGGAGTCTTGCTCTGTCGCCCAGGTTGGAGTGCAGTGGCATGATCTTGGCTCACTGCAACCTCTGCCTCCCGGGTTCAAGCGATCCTCCTGTTTCAGCCTCCCAAGTAGCTGGGAGTACAAGCATGGGCCACCACGCCCGGCTAATTTTTTTTAAAATTTATTTATTTATTTATTTATTTTTTGGTGGAGAAAAGGTTTCATCATGTTGGCCAGGCTGGTCTCCAACTCCTGATCTCAGGTGATCCACCCGCCTCAGGCTCTAAAAGTGCTGGGATTACAGGTGTGAGTCACTGCACCCGGCCAAAAAGAATGCTTTGACTCTCATCATCTCCCTCTCACCGTATTATTAATTCAACAAACATTTGTGAGTGCCTACCACATGCCAAGTTGATACAGTAATGAACAAAAGAGGAGGAGAGGGAGGGAATGGGAGAGAATCTCTATGCTAATGGATTACATTTTGGTGGGAGAGATAAACAAGATGCGAAATTAAAATCTGTAGTGTGGGCCAGAAGTGGTGGCTCACACTTGTAATCCTAGCACTTTGGGAGGGTGAGGCGGATGGATCATTTGAGGTGAGGAGTTCAAGACCAGCCTGGTCAACATGGTGAAACCCTGTCTCTACTAAAAATACAAAAATTAGCTGGGCGTGTTGGTACGTGCTTGTAATCCCAGCTACCCAGGAGGCTGTGGCAGGAGAATCACTTGAACCTGGTAGGCGGAGGTTGCAGTGAGCCGAGATCGCACCATTGCCCTCCAGCCTGGGTGACAGAGCAGAGCTCTGTCTCAAAAAAAAAAAAAAAAAAATCTTTAGTATGTTGCACAGTGAAAAGTACTAAGGTACAAAACACTAAAGCAGGGTAGGAGAATATGAAGTGGTATAGCCACGAGAAGCCTCACTAGAAAGGTAAATTTTTGTTGTGTTTTGGAGATGGGGTCTCACTCTGTCACCCAGGCTGGAATGTAGTGGTGTTATCACAGCTCACGCAGCCTCAACTTCCCCACCTCAGCCTCCCAAGTAGCTGGAATTACAGGCACATGTCCCACACTGGGATAATTTTTGTATTTTTTAGAGATGAGGATTTCCCCATGTTGCCCAGTTGCCCAGGCTGGTCTCAAACTCCTTTGGCTCAAATGATTTGCCCACCTCAGCCTCACTGGGATTACTGGCATTAAGGAAGGAGACCACTACTACTCCTGCTGCCCTCCTCCCCACATCTTGGAGGAAAGATACAAAGCAAAAAGTTGGAAAAAAAAAAAAACAAAAGTAAGATAAATAGCCAGACAACCTTGACACTACCACCCGGCCCTAGGAGTTAAAACAAGTAATAATAACGTCAACTCCTGACCTAAACTACTTGTGTAATCTGTAAATTCCAGACACTTTATGAAAACAGCACTGTAGGCCGGGCGCGGTGGCTGAAGCCTGTAATTCCAGCACTTTGGTAGGCCGAGATGGGCAGATCACGAGGTCAGGAGATCGAGACTATCCTGGCTAACACGGTGAAACCCCGTCTCTACTAAAAAATACGAAAAACTAGCCAGGTGAGGTGGCGGGCGCCTGTAGTCCCAGCTACCCGGGAGGCTGAGGCAGGAGAATGGCATAAACCCGGGAGGCGGAGCTTGCAGTGAGCCGAGATCGCGCCACTGCACTCCAGCCTGGGCGACAGAGCAAGACTCCGTTCCGTCTCAAAAAAAAAAAAAAAAGAAAAAAAAAGAAAAAAAGCATTGTAAAACTTTGTTCTGTTAGCTGATGCATGTAGCCCCCAGTCACGTTTCCCATGCTTGCTTGATTTATCACAACCCTTTCACATGGACCCCTTAAAGTTGTAAACCTTTAAAAAGGCCAAGAATTTCTTTTTCAGGGAGCTCGGCTCTTAAGACGCAAGTCAGCTGATGCTCCTGGCCGAATAAACCACTTCCTTCTTTAATCCGGTGTCTGAGGAGTTTTGTCTGCGGCTCATCCTGCTACGCATGAACCACTATGCCTAGCCTGAATTTTTTCTTTTCTTCGAGACCAAGTCTTGCTGTCGCCCAGGTTAGAGTGCAGTGGCGCAGTCTCAGCTCACTGCAACCTTTACCTCCCGGGTTCAGTTGACTCTCCTGCCTCAGCTCCCCGGAGAAGCTGGGATTACAGGTGCCCCCCACCACACCCAGCTAATTTTGTATTTTTAGTAGAGATGAGTTTCACCATGTTGGTCAGGCTGGCCTCAAACTCCTGACCTCAGGTGATCCACCCGCCTCAGCCTCTCAAAGTGCTGGGATTACAGGCATGAGCCACTGCACCCAGCTGAATTTTGTTTGTTTGTTTGTTTAGTTTGAGATGGAGTCTTGCTCTGTTGCCCAGGATGGAGTATAGTGGCACGATCTCAGCTCACTCCAACCTCTGCTTGCCGAGTTCAAGGGATTCTCGTGCCTCAGCCTCCTGAGTAGCTGGGTCTACAGGTACACGCCACCACGCCCAGCTATTTTTTTTTGTAGAGACCGGGTTTTACCCTGTTGGCCAGGCTGGTCTCGAACTCCTGCCCTCAAGTGATCCGCCTACCTTGGCCTCCCAAAGTGCTGGGATTACAGGTGTGAGCTTCCGCTCCCGGCTTATTTTTTATTTTTTATTTTTTTAGAGACAGGGTCTTACTCTGTCACCTAGGCTGGAGCGCAGTGGCATGATCATAGCTCACTGCAACCTCAAACTCCTGAGCTCAAGGTATCCTCTGTCTCAGCCTCCCAAGTAGCTGAGACTACATAAATATGCCACCAAGCCGGTTATTTATTTTATTTTCTGTAGAGCCAAAAAAGGTCTCCCTATGTTCCTTAGGCTGGTCTTGAACTCTTGGCCTCAAGCAATCCTCCCACCTCAGCCTCCCAAAGTACTGGGATTACAGGCATGCTCCACCTTGCCTGGCTGAAAGGCAACTTTTGAATTAAGACATGAAGGAAATGAGAGCTAGCCATGTAGATATCTTGGGGAAGAATATTCTAGGCAAAGAGAATAGCAAGTACCAAAGACCTAAAGCACTTTTTGACATGTTTAAAGAACAGCAAGGAGCCTTATGAGGCTACAGTGAAGGGAAGGAGAAGAGTGATAGGATTTTTTTTTTTTTTTTTTTTTTTTTTTTTTTTGAGACAGAGTCTTGCTCTGTCGCCAGGCTGGAGTGCAGTGGTGAGATCTCGGCTCACTGCAACCTTCGCCTCCCGGGTTCAAGTGGTTCTCGTGCCTTAGCCTCTTGAGTAGCTGGGACTACAGGCACATACCACCACGCCCAGCCAGTTTTTGTATTTTTGGTAGAAACAAGGTTTCACCATGTTGGCGAGGCTGGTCTCGAATTCCTAACCTCAAGTGATCTGCCCACCTCAGCCTCCCAAATTCATGGAATTACAGGTATGTGCCACTGTGCCAGCTAATTTTTGTATTTTTAGTAGAGGCGGGGTTTTGCCATGTTGGACAGGCTGGTCTGGAACTCCCGATCTCAAGTGATCCGCCCATCTTGCCTCCCAAAGTGCTGGGATTACAGGCGTGAACCACCACGCCCAGCCAGAAGAGTGATAGGATTTTGAAATCACAAACCTAATATGGAGACCAAAGTAGAATCATGTGGTCCATATTAAGGATGTTGGTCTTTATTATGAGATAGAGACCCACTGAAGAGTGCTAAGGGACATGCCTTGGCATATGCCAAACCAGGATCACTCTGGTTGCTGTATTAAGAACAGAATGGCTGGGCATGGTGGCTCATGCCTGTAATCCCAGCACTTTGGGAGGCCGAGGTGGGTAAATTACCTGAGGACGGGAGTTTGAGACCAGCCTGACCAATATGGAGAAACCCCGTCTCTAGTAAAAATACAAAAATTAGCCGGGCATGGGTGGTGCATGCCTGTAATCCCAGCTGCTCGAGAAGCTGAGGCAGGAGAATTGCTTGAACCCAGGAGGCAGAGGTTGCGGTGAGCCAAGATTATGCCATTGCACTCTGGCCTGGGCAACCAGAGTAAGACTCCATCTCAAAAAAAAAAAAAAAAAAGAAAAGAACAGAATGCTGGGGAGAAAGCCAGCTAGGAAGTTACACTAATCTTCATGAGAGATGATGGTGACCTGCCCAGCACTGGGAAATAGGAGGGCATGGGAAGTGCTTGAATGCTGAATGTGTTTTGCAGGCAGAGCTGACAGAATTTGCTGACTGACCAGTGAGGTGTGAGAAATGAGAGGTCAAGGAGGACACCCAGTATTTTGACTTGCGCAACTGTAAGAACAGAGTTGCCATTAACTTCTTGTTGACTAGAATTTAATCACATGGCATAGGAGGCAGAATTCTAAGAATTCTCCTGTGATCTTTGCCCTGGTATAATCCCTTTCTTCCTCTTTGAGGGTAGGTAGAAATCAACATGAGCTCATGTTCTGTTATAAAGCAAAAGGATTATCCAGGTGGGTGTAATCTAATCACAAGCCCTTGAAAATCAGTTTTTCTGGCTGCTGGGCAGAAGGGGAAGACAGTGTATTAATCAGGGTTCTCCAGAGAGGCAGAACCAACACGAAGGATGGATATGTAGGTAGGTAGACAGACAGACAGACAGACAGACAGACAGACAGACAGACAGATAGATAGATAGATAGTTTTTGCCTCTGAAAACACCTTCACAGAGACACTCAAAAAAATGCTTTAGTAGGTTTCTAGGTTTTCCTTAATCCAGTCAAGTTGACACCTAAAATTAACCATCAGAGAGAGATTCCAAGCATGAGAAAGACACTGCACCAAGGCTGCCTTGAAGATGTAGGGGACCGGCCAGGTGCAGTGGCTCACGCCTGTAATCTCAACACTTTGGAAGGTCAAGGAGGGCAGACCACTTGAGGTCAGGAGTTCGAGACCATCCTGGCCAACATGGTGAAACCCCGTCTCTACTAAAAATACAAAAATTAACCAGGTGTGGTGGTGCGCACCTGTAATCCCAGCTACTTGGGAGGCTGACAGGATAATCGCTTGAACCCAGGAGGCAGAGGTTACAGTGAGCCAAGATAGCATTACTGCACTCCAGCCTTGGTGGCAGAGTGAGACTCTGTCTCAAAAAAAAAAAAGAAAATGAAAGATGTAGGGACCACATGAAGTGTCCCGGCAGCCTCTGGGAACAGAGAGCAGCCCCTGCTGCTCACAGCCCGTTAGGAATCAGGACCTCAGATCTACAGCCACAAGGAACTGGTTTCTGCCGAACTGAATGAGTCTAAAAGTAGATTTTTCCCCAGAGCCTCCGGACAAGAGCCCAGTCCATGGACACCTTGCTATCAGCCTTTTGGGACCCTGAGCAGAGAACCCAACCAAGCCCAGACTTCTGACGTATAGAACTCTGAGATAATAAGTGGGTGTTGTTTTAAGCTGCTATGTCTGTGGTCATTTGTCACACTGCAATAGAAAACAAACACATATGGCCACACCTAACTGAGAGAGGTTGGTAAATGGTGTCTCAAGCTGGATATTCATGTGCATTGTTAAACTTGGAGGAGGAGTTCTATAATGAAAGAAAGAGAAGCATGAATACTGGGGAGATGATAAGACATTCTTCCACACACTGTAAGCCTGCCCTGTCCAATACAGCACACACTAACCACATGTGCATATGGTTTTTTTTTTCCTTTTTTTTTTTTTTTTTTTTTTTTTTTTGAGATGGAGTCTCGCTCTGTCACCCAGGCTGGAGTGCAATGGTGTGATCTTGGCTCACTGCAACCTCCACCTCCCAGGTTCAAGTGATTCTTCCACCTCAGCCTCCGGAGTAGCTGGGATTACAGGCACCCGCCATCATGCCTGGATAATTTTTGTATTTTTGTACAGACAGGGTCTCGCTCTGTTACTTAGGCTGGAGTGCAGTGGTGCAATCTTGACTCACTGCAACCCCAACCTCCTGGGCTCAAGTGATCCTCCCACTTCAGCTTCCTCAGTAGCTAGGACTACAGGTACACACCACCACGCCCGGCTAATTTTTGTAGAGACAGCCTCTTGTTATGTTTCTTAGACTTGCCTCGAACTCCTGGGCTCAAGCAATCCACCTGCCTCAGCCTCCCAAAGTGCTGGGATTGCAGGCATGAGCCACCGCGCCTGGTCTAAAAACACTCTTTTCATTCAGCACTACAGGTTTTAAAAGGCAGTGTTCCCATAAGACATAATGGCAAAGAAAGACATAATGGCAAAGAAATGACAAAATGGCAAAGAACTCCAGTCACATTCAGCAAACCTGTTTTTCCAGCTACATTAATGCACTCAGTTGATGCAGGTAAGTGTATGGGAGAGGTTCATGGAGAGATAGGAGGGTCCTGGAAACAAAGGAAGACTGTGGCGTTAGATGACTGCAATCACGGAGACTCAGATGGTGCTTGTACTACCACGGTTCGTCTTTTGAGTATGGGCATGTCATAGTCTGGACCAGAATATAAATTCTAGTAGCAAAGTGGGTAGGGTGGTTACTGCATAAGAAGGTATCACAACCTGTCATTTGGGGAGGGTGAGGGAAGGACTGGCTGTCACAGCTCATCCTCACCAAGGACGTATGTGTAGTGCCCTCTGGTGGCCTGCAGTGGCACGCAAGCCAGGCAGATCAGAATTCCCCATCTCTCACCCCCCAAGCCCCCACCCTCCTCCCAGCCACCCCCATCTCAGGCAAGACAAAGCCAGAGTCCTAACTGGTCTCCCTACTTCCACTCCTGTCCACCAGAATGATTTGTTAAGATCATCAGATCATGTCACTCCTCTGCTCAAAATTCAAGGTAATTTCCCTTCTCTCTGAGTTATTTAGCCACAGTACTCAGTGGTCTCCATGGCTGTACTCAGTATGGCACCTCCCAGCTACCTTTCTGTCTCCACCTCCTGCCCCTCTCCCGGCTACTCACCGTGCTGTAGCCATGCTGGGCTGCCTGCTCTTCCTTTGCCAGCATAACACACCAAGCACACTCCCACCTCTGTGTTTGCTGTCTCTCCCATCTGGGAATGCACAGGTGACTCCTTCATGTCCTTCATATCTGTGTCAAATATCACCACATCATCTTTTGCACTAAATAAAAAAACAACCCTCCTCCCAGCACACTATATCCCCTTTAGCTGGATTCATTTTTTTTTTTTTTTTTTTTTTTTGAGACGGAGTCTCGCTCTGTCGCCCAGGCTAGATGCCATAGTATTTAATACCATCTAACATATTACATCTTTATTTACATATATATGTGCGTGTGTATTTATATTTATTACCTGTCTCCCCCTACTTTTTGCTTTTTCAAAAAAGTAGAAACTTTGTTTTGTTCCTAGTTGAATCCCCAGGATCTAGAATAGTGCCTAGCCTGTAGTAGTGCTCAAATATATATGTTGGGGAAATAAATGAATCAAGATCTGAATAATGAGCAGGCATTGTATGACCTTCATTGTTTCTTTCTTGAATATCAAGACACTATCACAAAAAGGACAACTCTACAAATTTGTGTAAAATTCATAAAATTCCTATTATATCCCAGCAGCTGGGGCAAAGAAAAAAAAGAAAAAAATTCCAATGTAATCCCAACAGTTTTTTTTTTTCCCAACCACCCCAGATACATCAGACAGATGGTATACATCTCTTCATGATTCAATTTGCTGAACAACGCAACTGTCATAGTATCCAACAGGTTTCTTTTTAATTGGATTAAATTATCTGACAATTTATTTGGAAAGAATAAAGTACTTAGAAATAGCCAAAAAATGTAGGAAGAAGTACACTAAGGGTGCACTTGGCTTACTAGATCTCAGAAGACACTATAAGAATACCACAATAGCATCAATATAATATTGGCCTGGGCATAGACAAATAAACCAGTGGAATAGAAAAGAGAATCCAGGAATAGATATCTGTTTTTAAGAACATAAAATGTGAACAGTGCAATTTTAATTCAGTGGGAAATGGATGGATTATATAATAAATGATTATGATATTATCTATCAGGAAAATAATTGGACCTCCATTTTATATCATACAAAAATAAGTTCCAAGTATATTAAATACTAAAACATAGCAGGTACTTTTACTTATTCATTTATTTACATTTATACTTATATTTATATTTTTGAAACAGGGTCTTACTCGGTCACCTGGCCTGGAGTACAGTGGCACAATCATGCTTCACCACAGCCTCAACCTCCCTGGCTCAAGCGATCTTCTTACTTCAGCCTCCCAAGTAGCTGGGACAGGTCTGTGCCACCACGCCCGGCTAATTTTTTGTATTTTCTATAGAGACAGGGTTTTGCCATGTTGTCCCAGGCTATTCTCGAACTCCTGGGCTCAAGTGATCCACCCACCTCAGTCTTCCAAAGTGCTGGGACTACAGGTGTGACCCACCATGCGTGTCCAGCAGGTCCTTTTAGAACCCCAACTAAGTTCAGAATATAGTTAATTTGGTCCTCATGCCTATATGAAGACATGTGACTGATTTCATCAGAGTCACAATTTATAGTGCACATTCCTAATCTTTTGGTTGTAAAAAGTCCCATTTCACAACTGGGCTCAGAGTATGAAATCCCAACGGAATGCAGAGGGAGTCCGTGGTGTGGAGAGGGGGATTGGTGATGGTAAGAATGGGGTGCTGGACCCCAAGCATGAGGAGAGTTTCCATAGGAAAATAGGGGTAGTGACTGAAGCTGCCCACCTGAGAATGTCAGAGTCCAAGCCAGGTAAGGAAATGGTTCGCGGAGGGGCAGGACAAGAGATTGATCAAATAGGTAAATATTTTGAGAATAATGGGAGCAAAGTTTCTATTTAAAATGAAAGAATATAGTAATGAGGAAACTAGAATAAACCCTGTGGCATTAGACTGGAATTGAAGGTATTGGGGGTAGATTCGTGGTTTTGTTTTTTTCCTTTGTTTTCTTTCTTTCTTTTTTATTTTTTGAGATAGAGTCTGGCTCTGTCGCCCAGGCTGGAGTACAGCAGCACAAGCTCAGCTCACTGCAATCTCCGCCTCCTGAGATCAAGCAATTCTACCTCAGCCTTCTGAGTAGCTGGGAATACAGGCACATGCCACCACACCCGGCTAATTTTTGTATTTTTAGTAGAGACGGGGTTTCACCATGTTGGCCAGGCTGGTCTCGAACTCCTGACCTCAAGTGATGTGCCCACCTTGGCCTCCCAAAGTGCTGGGATTATAGGCATAAGCCACCGCACCCAGCCCATGGTTTTCATTTGATCTAAATATCTTCACCATGTTGAATCTAGACAAGAGGATACATCAGACAAACCCAGATCAAGGGACATTCTATAAAATAACTGGCCTATTATCTTCAAACGTGGTCGTGAAAGTAAAGGAAAGACTGAGGAACTGTTCCGGACTAAAAAAGACTAAAAGGGATGAAAACCAAAAGCAATGTTTTGATCCTGGGTTGGATTCTTTTGCAAGGACATTATTGGGACAATTGGTGAAACTTAAGTGGAGTACATGGATGCGACTGTAGTAAAACATCATTGTCAATGTCCTAGTTTGGATGGTTGTATTATACTTATGTAAGGAAATGTTGCTGTTTGTAGGAAATACATACAGTAAAGTATTCTCGTGGGCAACAGGGCTTGTTTTTGGCAACATACTCTTAAACGGCTCAAGGTAAAAAAAAAAAAAAAAAAAAAAAAAAAAAAAACACTCCATAAACCCTTGGTTAGTGGTGGTGGCTGAGACCCAGTGGGCAGGAAAGGCAAAACCTATACCTGGAATATGTACCTATTCCCATGAAAACGAACCTCTAGCCTTTCCAGGAGGGAAGGGGTTCATGTGGTCAAATTTCCACCAACTGGCCAGTTGGTTTCCTCAAGGAATGGTACCATATCCAGAGCTCTGAGTTGGTCTTTATTAGTGGAAAGCTGGACATTTGGCTGAGGCAGTAACTAGATCAGCCTTGGTGAGTGGGAATCCACTTTTTTGTTTTGTTTTGTTTTGTTTAAAAATGGAGTCTCGCTCTGTCACCCAGGCTGGAGTGCAATGGCACAATCTCAGCTCACTGCAACCTCCGCCTTCTGGGTTCAAGAGATTCTCCTGCCTCAGCCTCTGGAGTAGCTGGGATTACAGGCATCTGCCACCACGCCTGGCTAATTTTTGTATTTTTAGTGGAGACAAGGTTTCGCCATGTTGATCAAGTTGGTCTCGAACTCCTGACCTCAGGTGATCCGCCTACCTTGGCCTCCCAAAGTGCTGGGATTACAGGCGTGAGCCACCATGGCCTTGGGGGTCCAGACTGTTGATCCATGGGTAGCCTCATCTCTGCCACTATGGCTGCTTCATTCATGTGCCGTTAGTGCTGGAGTGGCAGGGAACAGAGGCTGGCTAAGGTCAATTGGCTGGGTCATTTTTGTCTTTTTGGTACGTAAAGCCTTCTTAGCAGATGTCCTCTGGTGGCATTAACATGTGACACAAAGATCTTTAAACTTCAGGCCTGCTCCCATATGTCCATTCACGTGGCTCTACCCCAGATCTCTTTGTCTCCAATCTGCCAATATTTTTCCTTCCAGTCTCCTGACCAGTCAGTCAGGATATTTGTTACTGCCCATTAATCTATATATGTATATTCTAGTTTAAGGTCACTTTTCTTTCAATACAAAGTGGATCACCAGGTGCACCTCTCAAAGTTCTGCTCCGGGGAGAATTCCCCTTCATCATTGTCTTTCAAGACTATCTCAGAGTAATGCTGTCCATTGCCCACTTGTTTCCTGCACCTGTATACTAAGCTGACCTACTGTAGAAAAGCACAGGCTTGGGCCGGGCGCGGTGGCTCAAGCCTGTAATCCCAGCACTTTGGGAGGCCGAGACGGGCGGATCACGAGGTCAGGAGATCGAGACCATCCTGGCTAACACAATGAAACCCCGTCTCTACTAAAAAATACAAAAAACTAGCCGGGCGAGGTGGCGGGCGCCTGTAGTCCCAGCTACTCGGGAGGCTGAGGCAGGAGAATGGCGGCAACCCGGGAGGCAGAGCTTGCAGTGAGCTGAGATCCGGCCACTGCACTCCAGCCTGGGTGACAGAGCGAGACTCGGCCTCAAAAAAAAAAAAAAAAAAAAAAAAAAAGAAAAGCACAGGCTTTTTTCTCCTGCTTCAGCTCCTTCATATAAGATTCCTCATAAAGTCAAAGGCATGAATTGAGGGAGAGTAATTGGTTCTACAGTGGTAGGGACCATAGGAGTCTGGGCTACCTGCTCATGCAGCTTTCCCAGGTCCTCTGGTCCTACTTGTGACTGATACTAGACATATTGCATCAATTTTTTTTTTTTTTTTTTTTTTTTTTGAGACAGAATCTCGCTCTGTCTTCCCAGGCTGGAGTGCAGTGGCACCCTCTTGGCTCACTGCAACCTTCACCTGATCCTCCCCCCTCAGTCTCCCAAGTAGCTGGGATTACAAGCGTGCACCATGACACCCAGCTAATTTTTGTATTTTTAGTAGAGAAAGGGTTTCACCATGTTGGCCAGTCTGGTCTCAAACTCCTGAACTCAAGTGATCCGCCCACCTCAGCCTCCCAAAGTGCTAGGATTACAGGCGTGAGCCACCACGCCTGGCCCATATCACATCACTATTATGATGGAGTGTTGCTGCGCACTGCTGACCTTACGAATTGGCTGTTCTGAGAGAACTCAAACCATAATGGGAAATTTCAGCTGTGTAGTCATTTGGTCATGGTCCGCCATTTTGTTTCTACTAAGGCCCAGTAGCATACCAGAGTTGTTTTTTTGTGGTGTTTTGTGTTTGAGACAGAGTCTCACTCTATCACGCAGCCTACAGTGCACTGATGCAATCTCGGCTCACTGCAACCTCCTCCTCCCGGGTTCAAGCGATTCTCCTGTCTCAGCCTCCTGAGTAGCTTGGAGCACAGGTGCACACCACCACGCCCTGCTAATTTTTGTATCTTTAATAGAGACGGGGTTTTGCCATGTTGGCCAGGCTGGTCACGAACTGCTGACCTCAAGTGATCCACCCACCTCAGCCTCCCAAAGTGCTGGGATTACAGGCGTGAGCCACCGTGCCCGGCCCAGAGTTATTTTTCAACAGGGTGTTTAAATCTTCACGGCAGATGGCAGGGTCTTGCTCCAGAGCCCCAAGGCCACTTTCAAAGCTTGACACAAATTATACACATCTTCTCCCACTTCTGATAATCTGTAGCACCATAGGGTATGCTGAATTTTATTGTCCCAGGAGTAGGACCGTTTACACTGTAGCCTGTATCTACTGGAAAGCTCTGTCATGCTCTGGGCCTGCTTTAGGCCTTGCTCAAAGCTGCCAGCCTTTCATGACACCTGGTATATAGACTAGAGCAGTGTCCTTAGGTGTAAAATATGCTGACTTTAGAATCTGAAGAGATCCACCAGGTATTGTGCTTCCTTTTTTGTGGGAGAAGGTTTAAGATGCAATAATTTGTCTTTTACTTTGAAGAGGATATCCCAACATGTCCCTGACAACTGGACTCCTAAAAATTTTAGGGATGCTGGGGCTTGGCACGGTGGCTCATGCCTATAATCTCAGCACTTTGGGAGGCCGAGGTGAGCAGATCGCCTGAGGTCAGGAGTTTGAGACCACCCTGGCCAACACAGCAAAACCCTACTAAAAATATTAAAATTAGCTGGGCATGGTGACAGGTGCCTATAATGCCAGCTACTCGGGAGGCTGAGGCAGGAGCTGGGAGGCAGAGCTTGCAGTGAGTGAGATCGTGCCACTGCACTCCAGCCTGGGCGACAGAGCGAGGTTCCATCTCAAAAAAATAAAAAATAAAAATGTTATGGATGTAGAAGGTCCCTGAATCTTTACAGAGTGCCCTCTGAAGTGCCTGTGTCTTACCAAGGCCTTTAGTGTATTATCCATCTCTTGTTCATCTGGCTCATTAACATATTGTCATCAATGCAATGAATCAGCATGAAACTCTAAAAGTATGTCCAGATAGTTCAGAGATGTACAATCTTTTGGCTTCCGTGGGCCACACTGGAAGAAGAATTGTCTTGGGCCACACATAAAATACACTAACATGAACAATAGCTGATGAGCCAAAAAATAAATCACAAAAAAGGCTAGGCGTGCGCAGTGGCTCACGCCTGTAATCCCAGCACTTTGGGAGGCCGAAGTGAGCAGATCACTTGAGGTCAGGAGTTTGAGACTGACCTGGCCAACATTGTAAAACCCCCTCTCTACTAAAAATACAGAAATTAGCGGGGTGTGGTGACTGGCGCCTGTAATCCCAGCTACTTGGGAGGCTGAAGCAGGAGAATCGCTTGAAGCCGGAAGGCAGAAGTTACAGTGAGCTGAGATTGCACTACTGCACTCCAGCCTGGGTGACAGAGCAAGACTCTGTCTCAAAAAAATAATAATAATGTTTTAAGAAAGTTTCAAAGCTCTCCTGGGCCACATGCAGCCTGTAAGTGGTGGGTTGGACAAGGTTGAGATGGTCCAAATCTCTTCAGACTGTATTTTACATAGAGTGGGAGACATAGCCCTGGGAGGAAAACCTCACATGTATATTGTTGCACATTCCATGTAAATGCAAACTTTTTTCTGACTCTTTTTCTTTTTCTGATTAGGATAGAAAAGAACACATTTGCTAAATCAGTGGTTGTGTAATATGTTCCTGAGGCCAAAGTAATCTGCTCTAGCAAAGACACTACATCTTACATAATGGCTATAATTGGGGCTATAGTACTTGGTTGAACTCATGGTAGTCTACAGTCACCTTCCAGGATTCATTTGGTTTCTATAGGGTCAAGAATAATTAATTAAACAGATACATGATAGAAACCAACATCCCTGTATCCTTTATAGCCTAAGGATGGAACTAATTTCTGCTGTACCTATCTCAACACTTTCCTTTTTTGACCCCCAGGAGTAAACCTATCCTGGTTATAAACCCAGAGACTGGGAAATGACCACTGAGTGGCTCCAAGGACCCAATGGATGCACTGTAAGCCAGGCCCAAGACAGGATTTCACTTACAACCTGGCCCCATGTGCTTCCCGCACTCTAACAAGGAGAGGTTATGATGGTGCTTCAGGCCTCCAGCATCATTGTCAACACAGACCCTACATCCAACAGACCTTGATATGTCTAGGTATTTTTCTTTCCCAGGTGCACAGTTACCCAAATAAATGGCCATTGGTCTCTTTGAGAAAGAACTGACGGGATCATTATCACATGTTCTTTTTATAGTATTGAGGGTCCTTCCTCCTAGGGACCTAGCCACCTCTTTAATCATGGGATTCCAAGTCTGAAGCTGGCTCTAGCCTAGACACTGGGAAAGGGATTATGAATTTTTCTTGGGCTATGGCCTTTAGTCTTCTAGTCATCTTTCCATAGTTTCTTCTGCTAGTACAAGCTGAGTAGTACCCTTAACAACTGCCCATCTAATTTGCCCCTGGGGACATTTTGCTCTATTAGTCATCTCCATAACTCTTCATTGGCCAGGTCCTCCTGGCTGCCACTCAAACCTCACCAGCCATGATGATAATTGCCATTGACTAACTTTCGGAAGTTAAGCACTGCCATCTGGCCTTTTGTTTGTTTCAGTGTCCAATTATCCTCACTGCCATCAGTAAGTCAAGTTTTGTACTAGTCTTTTCTATTATCAGTCCTAGCCTACAGAAGAGAGTGAGTACTTATCTTTTTAGAGATTCTGGTGAACCTCTCACCAGCAAATCATTTCTTTCTTTTCTTTTTTTTTTTTTTCTGGTCAGAGTCTTGCTCTATCACCCAGGCTGGAGTGCAGTGGCATGATCTTGGTTCAAGCAATTCTCGAACCTCAGCCTCCCGAGTAGCTGGGATTACAGGCACCTGCCACCACACCCAGCTAATGTGTGTATATATATATATTTTGTTTGTTTGTTTGTTTTGAGACAGAGTCTGGCTCTGTCACCCAGGCTGTAGTGCAATGGCAAAATTTTGACTCACTGCAACCTCCGCCTCCCAGGTTCAAGTGATTCTCCTGCCTCAACCTCAAGTGATCCACCCACCTCGGCCTTCCAAAGTGCTAGGATTACAGGTATCAGCCACCATGCTGGGCAGCAAATTCTTTATGGTCCTGACAAATAATGTGTTGTTATGGTTTGCATGTGGCCCCTAAAAATCTGTGTGTTAGAAACTTAATTATTCTGCTCTCATAAATGGATTAATGTCAGCTCTGCCCTCATGAATGAATATATGGAGTAATGAGAGTTCCGTCCTCTAGAATGGAGTAATGTCATTATCATGGGAGTAGGTTCGTTATCAAGGAAATGGCTTTGTAATAAAAACAAGCTTTGTTTTTTTGCTATAAAAGCAAGCTCTATCTATCATGGGAATGGCTTTGTTATAAAAGCAAGCAAGGGTAACCAGAATCTTTCTGGTTGCCCTCTCACCATGTGATGTTCTCTGCCATGTTATGACACAGCAAGAAGGATCTCACCAGATCCTGACATCAGGCTCTTGGGCTCCCCAGCCTCCAGAACCATGAGCTAAGTAAACTTCTTATGAACTACCCAGTCTGTGGTATGCAGTGATAGCAACAGAAAACGGATGAAAACGTGTTCTCTGGGCCTTCTCATGGGGCATAATTAGCTAGCAGATCCTCTGGTTACCTACAGTCTATCCATTCTGGCACACCTATTTCCCTGAGTGTTTTAAATCTACCATCATTATCTGCCATAGCAGTTCCAGCATTTAAGCTTTCTTTGGCATGGGTCATCACTTTTTCCATGCTTCTAGGATCCATCCTAGTGGTAAGATTGTACCATCTCCTATTGTCCTTGCCAGGATTTTAAATCTTGTATTTTGAAAGAGAGATTCCCACTGGGCACAGTGGCTCACACCTGAAATCCCAGCACTTTGGGAGGCCGAGACGGGCGGATAACAAGGTCAGGAGTTCGAGACCAGCCTGGCCAACATGTTGCACCATTGCACTTCAGCCTGATAGGGTGAGACTCCATCTTAAAAGAAAAGAAAAGAAAAGAAAGGGAAGGGGAAAAGAGGGATTTCCAAGTCAATAAACTCTTCCCTATCCAATTTTATATTCCTTCTCCTTCATCAAACACTCTCAAAATCCAGTTCCACATGTATCTCCCTAGCTCCTCACAATACATGCTGGCTAGGTCTTGCTATTTCTGTGGCATATAGTCCCTTTCCACCCCATCATACCCAGCACCTCTCCAGCTGGGTTATGCTGCAGCTAACCTAGTATAGGCTAGGAGGGGATGTGGGGGCAGATTCTGTGGGGGAGCTGTTGCTTTGTGGAGAAAGGCACTGCATAAGAGAGTGGTAACTCTTCATAGGGAGGAGTGGGACAATTCTGTAGGCTCAGAAGATTCAGAGGAATTTGTGGAGTCAAAATCTTCAGGAGAGGCCAAGGCGAGTGGATCACTTATGGTCAGGAGTTCGAGACCAACCTGGCCAACATGGCGAAACCCCATCTCTACTAAAAATACAAAAAAAAAAACTAGCCGGGCATGGTAGCGCATGCCTGCAGTCCAGCTACTTGGGAGGCTGAGGCAGGAGAGTCGCTTGAATCCTGGAGGCAGACACTGCAGTGAGTCAACATCGTGCCACTGTACTCCAGCCTGGGAGACAGAGCAAGACTCCGTCTCAAAAAGAAAAATCTTTAGGAGCATCCACTCTGATATTGCCATTCCATGTGTCAGGGTCCCAAGCTTTTCCAACCAGGACTTTGACTTTAGCATAAGAGATGTGCCTTATTGGCCGGGTGCGGTGGCTCAAGCCTGTAATCCCAGCACTTTGGGAGGCCGAGACGGGTGGATCACGAGGTCAGGAGATCGAGACCATCCTGGCTAACCCGGTGAAACCCCGTCTCTACTAAAAAATACAAAAAACTAGCCGGGCGAAGTGGTGGGCGCCTGTAGTCCCAGCTACTCGGGAGGCTGAGGCGTAAACCCGGGAGGCGGAGCTTGCAGTGAGCTGAGATTATTATTATTTATTTATTTTTTAGACAGAGTCTCGCACTGTCCCCCAGGCCGGAGTGCAGTGGCGCAGTCTCCGCTCACTGCAACCTCCGCCTCCCTCCTGGGTTCAAGTGATTCTCCTGCCTCAGCCTCCCGAGTAGTTGGGATTACAGGCGCACGTCACCATGCCCGGCTAATTTTTTGTATTTTTTAGTAGAGACGGGGTTTCACTATGTTAACCAGGCTGGCCTTGAACTCCTGACCTGGTGATCTGCCCGCCTCAGCCTCCCAAAGTGCTGGGACTACAGGTGTGGGCCACCACGCCTGGTCAGTTGCTTAGATTATTAAGTCTTAGGCTTAGTCCTTGCTTTTCTCCACCCTTTCACTGCAAGAGATGTTGACTTATTTATATAAACCAAAGAGGCCTTTTCCTTTTCATAACCTGGATTTATTTATTTATTTATTTATTTGAGATGGTCTTGCTCTGTTGCCCAGACTGAAGTGCAGCGGCACAATCTCGGCTCACTGTAACCTTTTCCTCCCAGGTTCAAGCAATTCTCCTGCCTCAGCCTCCCAAGTAGCTGGGACTACAGGCATGTGCCACTACGCCTGACTAATTTTTGTATGTTTAGTAGAGATGGGGTTTCACCATGTTGGCCAGGCTGGTCTCAAACTCCTGACCTCAGGTGATCTGCCCCCCTTGGCTTCCCAAAGTGCTGGGATTACAGGCATGAGCCATTGCACCTGGCCCCATAACCTGGATTTTAATAGCCTGTTACTGGCCCTAAGTTGTTTATTATCTTGTAGCACATCCATGGAGCTTGGCAATAGCCACCAATTCCATCATCCTCATAGCTACTACTCCCTCCATAATATCAAGTACCTGGTACATTGTGTCCTTAGAGTATCCAATTCTAGTGGTACATTCTCCCAATTTGCTGCCATTTGCCTGTGCTCTGCCCACCTCCACTAATGGGATCCTCATCGCCAGATGGGTGGTGATCCAGTTCCAAACCCCATCTTACCATCTCCTTTTTCATCTACTTTGGCAGCAGCTGTAGAAGACCAGATTCTCAAGAAGGAGATGGTGAGATAGTTTGGGATGCAAAATGTTTATTAAGGATCCATACCTGTGAAAGGAAGGAAGAGAAAGCAGGACTGGGCAGAGGGAAAGTCAACCTGTGCTGCAGGCTCGACCAAGCTCAGCCAATCAGCAGGTCACTCTAGAAAAGCCCTGATGTCTGGACCTTTATACCTCTGCCTTGCCTCAGTCACCAGATGTGGGCTACCCCAGGAAGGGCATGACCTCAGGTGAGGCAGCCCTGCAGCTGAGGCAGGCTCTGAAGGAACTGAAAGCTGGTATTGTCTACTGCCCTCTCTCTGCAGCTAGGCAGCAGGTCCTTCCTTGAAGGTAATCTGGGCAACACGTCACCATGTGTCTCTTAATGACATACAGACATGAAGGAACATAAATCCTAGTATACAACTTGGTGAACTCACCCAGCTCAAAAAGTAGAAATTATCTGTATCACAGAACCCCCATTTATTCCTCTTCTCAATCTCTCTCCCCAAGGTAACCACTATCCTTCTTCTATCACCATAGACTCATTTACCTGCTTTTTAAATTTTTAACTGTGGTCAAATACACATAACATAAAACTTACCAAGTGAGCCAGTTTTAAGTGTGCAGTGCAGCAGTGTTAAGCACATTCACATTGTTGTGCAACTAATCTCCAAAACTCTTCATCTTGCAAAACTTAAACTCTGTACCCATTAAACAAATCCCCATTATCTTTCTCCCGAGCCTTTACTAACTACCATCCTACTTTCTTTTTTCTTTTTTCTTTCTCTCTCTCTTTTTTTTTTTTTTTTTTATGAGACAGAGTCTCATTCTGTCACCCAGGCTGGAGTGCAGTGGCAGGATCTTGGCTCACTGGGACCTCCACCTCCTGGGTTCAAGTGATTCTCCTGCCTCAGCCTCCCGAGTAGCTGGGACTACAGGTGCACGCCACCATGCCCAGCTAATTTTTGTATTTTTAGTACAGATGGGGTTTCACTTTGTTGGCCAGGCTGGTCTTGAACTCCTGACCTCATGATCGGCCTGCCTCAGCTTCCCAAAGTGCTGGAATTACAAGCGTGAGCCACCGTGCCTGACCTACCATTCTACTTTCTGTGTCGGTAAATCTGACTTCTCAAAGTACTTCATATAAGTGGAATCATACAGTATGCATCTTTCTGTGACTGGCTTATTTTACATAGCCTAATATCCTTAAGTTTCAGCCATGGTATAGCATGTGACAGGATTTCCTTCCTTTTCAAGGCCGAATAATATTCCACTGCATCTTGCCGGGCACAGTGGCTCACGCCCGAAATCCCAGCACTTTGGGAGCTTGATGTGGGTGAATCGCTTGAGGTTAGGAGTTTGAGACCAGCCTGGCCAACATGGTGAAACCCCATCTCTACTAAAAATACAAAATTATCCAGGTGTGGTGGCACATGCCTGTAATCCCAGCTATTTAGGAAGGTGAGGCAGGAGAACGGTTTAAACCCAGGAGATGGAGGTTGCAGTGAGCCAAGATGGCGCCATTGTACTCCAGCCTGGGAAACAAGAGCAAAACTATGTCTCTAAAATAATAATAATAATAAACAAATTCCACTGCATCTATATGCCATATTTTGTTTATCCATACATTCATCAATGGACACTTGGGTCCCTTCCACCTTTTGCTTAGTGTAAATAATACTGCTGTGAACACGAGTAGATTCTTTACCTGCTTTTGAGCTTTTCATATAAACAAAATGAATTCTACCATGTGTATTATTTTATGTTTGGTTTCTTTCCCTCAACATTATGTTTGTGAAATTAATCCATCTTATTACATGTAGCAATAGTTTACTTTTCTCATTGATATATAGTAGTCCATTGTATAATCACATCCCAATCTGTTTATTCCATCCACCAGCGATGGACATTTAGGTTGTTTCCATGTTGAATCTGTTATGAATAGTGCTGCTATAAACATTCTTGTTAGTGTCTTTTATTATACGCATTTATGCATTTCTGGATGTAAACACCTAAGAGTTAAATTGCTGGGTCATAGATTATGTTTGTTTAATTTTACTAGACACTGACAAATAGTTTTCCAAGATGACTATACCAATTTACCCCCTCCAGAACACTGAATGTGCATTCCGGTTGTTTGGTATCCTCAATAACACTTGATATCATCAGTTATTTTAATTTTAGTCATTCTCATTAGTGTAAAGTGGTATTTCATTGTGGTTTTAATTTGTATTTCCCTAATGACTAATGAGGTTGAAAGACTTTTTATGTTTATCAGTCAATTGGATGTGAAGTGCTTTCTGTGCTTTTTGTTCATGTTTTCTGTGAAGCGCTTGTTCATGTTTCTTGCCCTTAATTTAGTTGTCTGTTTTTTCCTTATTGATTTGTAGTATTGTGGTGTATGCATGTATTTTTCCAAGGGTGATTCTCCAGATGGCATGGGTTTGTTCCAGAACCCCAGTGACCCTGCTGGGGCTTGCCACAAATTATACACCGTGTCTTCTCCAATCTCCCACATAAATGTGTGGGTGTGTAGGTGTATGTACATTTTTTGTTTTTGTTTTTAAGATAGAATCTCACTCAGTTGCTTAGGCTAGAGTGTGGTGGTGCAATCATAGCTCACGGCAACCTTGACCTCCCGGGCTCAAGTGATCCTCCCACATCAGCCTCATGAGTAGCTGGAACTACAGGTGCCTGCCACCACACCCAGGTACTTTTTAAAACAATTTTTGGGCTGGGCGCAGTGGCTCATGCCTGTAATACCAGGACTTTGGGAAGCCAAGGTGGACACATCATCTGAGGTCAGGAGTTCAAGACCAGCCTGGCCAATGGTGAAACCCCATCTCTACTAAAAATACAAAATTTAGCCAGGCATGGTGGCGGGCGCTTGTAGTCCCAGCTACTTGGGAGGCTAAGGCAGAATTGCTTGAACCTGGGAGGCGAAGGTTGCAGTGAGCTGAGATTGCGCCATTGCACTCCATCCTGGGTGACAGAGCAAGACTCTGTCTCAAAACAAAACAAAACAACAACAAAAAGTTGTTTTTGGAGAAATGATGGTCTCCCTATGTTGCCTAGGCTGGTCTTCAACTCCTGGGCTCAAGTGATCCTTCTGCCTCAGCCTCCCAAAGTGCTGGGATTATAGGCATGAGCCACCAGCCTGCATGTATTTTTGACAAGGGCTCGTTGTTGAACATGTGGATTGCATATATAGTCTCCTTTTCTATGGTTTGCCTTTTTTCTCTCTTAATGGTATCTTTTGATTAGTTCTTCATTTTAATAAATTCAAATTACCAATCTTTCTCTTTATGACTAGTGTTTTTTGTGTTCTGCTCACTAATTATTTTTAAAATACACATAAGAATAAACATATACCAGCCGGGCATGGTGGCTCATGCCTGCAATCCCAGCACTTTGGGAGGCCGGGGTGGGTGGATCATGAGCACAGGAGATCGAGACCATCCTGGCTAATGCAGTGAAAACCCATCTCTACTAAAAACACAAAAAAATTAGCCAGGCATGGTGGTGGGCGCCTGTTTTGTCCCAGCTACTCGGGAGTCTGAGGCAGGAGAATGGCGTGAACCCGGGAGGCAGAGCTTGCAGTGAGCCGAGATTGCACCACAACACTCCAGCCTGGGCAACAGAGCGAGACTCTGTCTCAAAAAAAAAAAAAAAAAGAATAAACATATACCTATAGACATAAAAATATTCTTCTGTGAACCACCTACGATTATAACACTATTTGCCTCTTGGATGAAGCCCACCTGCCTACTGTGAAACACCCTGATCATGCCCCTGCCAAGCCCTCCAGCCCCATCCCACTGCTCCCTGCTCTTCATCCTTCCACTAACAAAGCAGCTCTCACACAGCACGGCATTGCTAACCACCCTGCCTTTGCACCAGCAGTGTGGAAATAACAGTGTGTCAGACACTGTGGCCCACACTCCTTCTCCCCTTTCCCACCAGAGCCCTGACTTAGGTGTCCACTCTCCCCCACATAGCCCTGTGCTTCAGGGCAAGATGCCCCCACCTTAGCCACAGGAAGGGCGTCCTGATGGCCTAATCCAATCGTGGTTCCACAATCCTTCTGCCATGGACATGGGACCCAGTTCTAGCTAATGAGATGCAAGAGGCTCCTGGGAAAGTCATCCTTGTTCCTGCCAAAGAGAACAGGAAGAGGTAGATCATTATTCATGTTGGATGTTGTCAGGCTGGATGACAAATCCCACACACTGAGGACAGCACTGAGACTTGCCTGATAGAAGCTGGGCCTTTGGTGACATGGAGTGCCAGTGATCATACTCTCCCTAAAGAACAACCTTCTGGCTGGGCATAGGGCTCACATTGTAATCCTAGCACTTTGAGAGGCAGGGCAGGAGGATCGCTTGAGCCCAGGAGGTAGAGGCTGCAGTGAGCCATGTTCGTGCCACTGCACTACAGCCTGGGCAACAGAGCAAGACCCTGTCTCGAAATAATAAACTAATAATTTTTTAAAATACAAAAATTAGCCGAGTATGGTGGTGCATAATTCCCAACTACCTGGGAGGCTGAGGCAGTAGAATCATTTGAACCCAGGAGATGGAGGTTGCAGTGAGCCAAGATTGGGCCACTGCACTCCAGCCTGGGTGACAAAGCAAGACTCCATTTCAAAACTAATAATAATTTAAAGGCTAAGAGCAGTGGCTCATGCCTGTAATCCCAGCACTTTGGGAGGCTGAGGTGGGCGGATCACTTAAGGTCAGGAGTTTGAGACCAGCCTGGCCAACATGGTGAAACCTTGTCTCCACTAAAAATACAAAAATTAGCTGGGCATGGTGGTGTGCACCTGTAATCCCAGATACTCAGGAGGCTGAGGCATGTGAATCGCTTGAACCCAGGAGGCAGAGATTGCAGTGAGCCGAGATCATACCACTGTACTCCAGCCTGGGCGACAAAAGCGAGACTCCATCTCAAAAAAGGATAAATAAAAATAAATAAATAAAAGTGTCATCTGAGGCTTGGCATGGCATGGTGGTTCACACCTGTGTGATCTCAGCACTTTGGGAGGCCAAGGTAGGTGGCCGTCTGAAATAATAATAATAATAATTTTTAAAAACCAACCTTCTGCTGGTCTACATTTCCTATGATTGAAGTCAGTTCGAATCATGGTTTCTGTCCCTTTGAACTGAAAGCACCTCACTAGTAGGACCTTAGCTGACCTTGGATGAATTACTGAATGTGAATGTATTTGGTGGGTTATGACGTTTAGGGCCAGCTTCATGGGTGTGCAACCTGTGCTGTCTCACTAGGCCCACACTTAGTAGGGCCCCACACTTGGTTTAATGTTCTGCTTTCATGGTTTTGAAATTCTTAATTTTTCTTTTTCTTTTTTTTTTTTTTGAGATGGAGTTTTGCTCTGTTGCCCAGGCTGGAGTGCAATGGCGTGATCTCGGCTCACTACAACCTCTGCCTCCTGGGTTCAAGTGATTCTCCTGCCTCAGTCTCCTGAGTAGCTGGGATTATAGGTATGCGCCACCAGACCCAGCTAATTTGGTATTTTTTAGTAGAGATGGGGTTTCTCCATATTGGTCAGGCTGGTCTCGAACTCCCGACCTCAGGTGATCCACCCACCTCAGCCTCCCAAAGTGCTGGGATTACAAGCGTGAGCCACTGTGCCTGGCCTGGGCCTTGCATTTTCATTTTGCACTGGGCCCTCCTAATTATGTAATTGGTCCTGGTGATGTGACATTTCTTATCTCCTTGTTTTTCTTCTTCTGCCCTCTCAATCTTTGAATCTGCACAGCTTCATCCACAAGACTCTAATTCACATGCTTCCTCTGCCAACTCACCAGCTTAACTGAAAAATGAGGAGGTTGAACCATCATCTGATCCCTATGGATATCTTTTAGAACTGTTAAGAATTCACCACTGGGCACGGTGGCTCACACCTGTAATCCCAGCATTTTGGGAGGCTGAGATGGGCGGATTGCTTGAGCTCAGGAGTTCGAGACCACCTGAACAACATGGCGAGACCCTATCTCTACAAAAAATACAAAACTTAGCCAGGTGTGGTGGTGTGTGCCTATAGTTCCATGTGGTGGTGTGTGCCTATACTTGGGAGGCTGAGATGGGAGGATGGCTTGAGACTGGGAGGCAGAGGTTCAGGGAGCCGAGATCGAGCCACTGCACTCCAGCCTTGTTGAAAGAGCAAGAGCCTGTCTAAAAAAAAAGAGAGACTTAAACTTTCTTGCAGATGAGCAGTCTGTTAAAAAAGAAAAAAAAAAAAGGAAAAAAGAGGAAAAAGAATTCAACTTTCTCCCCAGCCATTTTGGTAAGCAATGACTTTTCAGTATTCCAGAAGGCAAAATTCAAGTGCCCTGGGCTGGCATTCAGTATCTTCTTCCATATATTGTTCTTGTTGCTTTCTGACACCAGCCCCCATTACTCTCCAATGGGAATTACCCACTTTAACCAAAATGATGATGATGATAATAACAATAATAGTGAAAACAATGCATTCAAATAATGGTTTACAGACTGTATTCATACATATTTACATTTGTTCCTCACAATAAATCTGTGAGATATTATGTGAAAAATAATTACTCTGGACCTTAATTCTATTGCAAATAGAATTTACTAACAAGCACTATATCTCATGCAAAAGTTCACAAATTTAGCTACTTTTTAAATTTTTATAGAGACAGGGTCTTCCTATGTTGCCCAGGCTGGTCTCAAACTCCTGGGCTCAAGCATTACTCCCACCTTGGCCTCCCAAAGTACCGGGATTACAGGTGTGAGCCACTGAACCTAGGCTTATTACAACTTTTTATTTGAAATAATTTCAGACTTACAAAATGATTTCAGGAAAGATCAAAGACATCTCATGCACTTTTTTTTTTTTTTTTTTTTGAGGCAGTCTCACTCTGTAACCCAGAGTGAGACTGAAGTGCAGCGGTGCCATCTCGCCTCATTGCAACCTCCGTCTCCCCAGTTCAAGCAATTCTTGTGCCTCAGCCTCCTGAGTAGCTGGGATTACAGGCACCTGCCACCATGCCCGGCTAATTTTTGTGTATTTTTGTTGTTGTAGCTTTGTTTTGTTTGAGACAGAGTCTCACTCTGTTGCCCAGGCTGGAGTGCAGTGGCGCAATCTCAGCTCACTGCAACCTCCGCCTTCCGGGTTCAAGCAATTCTTCTGCCTCAGCCTCCTGAGTAGTTGGGACTACAGGCATCTGCCACCACACCCTGCTAATTTTTGTATTTTTAGCAGAGATGGGGTTTCACCATATTGGCCAAACTCCTTGACCTTGTGATCTGCCCGCCTCAGCCTCCCAAAGTGCTGGGATTACAGGCGTGAGCCACAGCGCCCATGCTTTCTTTCTTTTTTTTTAAGAGACGGGCTTTCACCATGTTGGCCAGGTTGGTCTCGAACTCCTGGCCTAAAGTGATCCACCTGCCTTGGCCACCCAAACTGCTGGGATTACAGGCGTGAGCCACGGCGCCTGGCCCCATATAACCTTTATTCAGATTCTCAAAATGTTAACATTTTACCACATTTGCTTTATCATTTTCTTTTCTTTTTTTCTTTTCTTTCTTTTTTTTTTTTGAGACGGAGTCTTGCTCTGTCGCCCAGGCTGGAGTGCAGTGGCGCCATCTCGGCTCACTGCAAGCTCCACCTCCCGGGTTCACGCCATTCTCCTGCCTCAGCCTCCTGAGTAGCCTGGACTACAGGTGCCCGCCACCATGCCTGGCTAATTTTTTTTGTATTTTTAGTAGAGACGGGGTTTCACCATGTTAGCCAGGATGGTCTTGATCTCTTGACCTCGTGATCCACCCGCCTCAGCCTCCCAAAGTGCTGGGATTACAGGTGTGAGCCACCGCGCCCAGCCTCTTTTTTTTTTTCCCAAGATGGAGTCTTGCTTTGTCGCCCAGGCTAGAGTACAGTGGTGCAATCTTGGCTCACTGCAACCTCAGTCTCCTGGGTTCAGCAATTCTCCTGCCTCAGCTTCCTGAGTAGCTGGGATTACAGGCTCGTGCCACCACACCCGCCTAATTTTTGTATTTTTAGTAGTGACAGGGTTTCACCTGTTGGCCAGGCTGGTCCTGAACTTCTGACCTTGTGATCTGCCCACCTCGGCCTCCCAATATAACGTTTATTCAGATTCTCAAAATCCTAACATTTTACCATATTTGCTTTATCATTTTTTTCTCTCTCTCCCTCTCTCTGTCTCTTTCTATATATATACACACACGCACTGGTAATATATATGCATGCACACATATATACACACACAAATATATGTATATGAAATTATTTTTCCAGAAACATTTGAGAATAAATTGCAAACAGGAGGAAACTGTATCTCTAAATACTTAAGTATGTGTTTCCTAAAACAAGAATATTGTATTCTCTTGTATAACAATAGCACAGTTATAAAATAAAAATAAAAACATTTATATAATAGTATTACCTAACCCAGAGACCTTATTCAGATATCCTCCACTGTCATGATAATGTTCTCCAGAGCAAAAAGAAAAATTACTTTTCTAAAGTCAGGCAGGGTGACTCATGCCTGAAATCCCAGCACTTTGGGAGGCCAAGGTGAACAGATCATCTGAGGTCAAGAGTTCAAGACCAGCCTGGCCAACATGGTGAAACCCCATCTCTACTAAAAATACAAAACTTAGCCAGGCGTGGTGGTGTGTACCTGTATTCCCAGCTAGTCGGGAGGCTGAGGCAGGAGAATCACTTGAACCCGGGAGGCGGAGGTTGCAGTAAGCCAAGATAGCATCACTGCACTCCAGCCTGGGCGATGGAGTGAGACTGTCTCAAAAGCAAGAAAGAAAAATTATTTTTCTGGCTCATGATCCAATCCAGGATCACACACTGCACTTAGCTAAGAAGTCTCTTTAGTTTCTTTTAATCTGGAATAATTCCTCAATCTGACTTTGCCTCCTACGATCCTTTGTTACTTGAAGAATACAGGCCAGATATTTTGTAAGAGGTTCTTGTTTTAGGTTTATCTGTTTTTTCCCCTCATGATTAGATTCAGGCTATACATTTTTGTATAGCCTGAATTTAGGAATATTCTAAAACTGATGCTGTGTTCTTGGTTTATTAAATCAGGAGGCACATGATATCTATTTGTCACATTACTGACTACTGGTGATGTTAATTTTTATTTTTAGGTCAAGGTGGTGTCTGCCAGCCTTTCCACTGTAAAGTTATTCTTTGTCCATTTTTAGTTAATACGTATATATATTTTTTCTTTTTTTAGAGACAGGGTCTCACTCTGCTGCCCAGGCTGAAGTGCAGTAGCGCAATCATAACTCACTGTAGCCTCAAATTTCCAGGCTTCAGTGATCCTCCCACCTCATCCTCCTGAGTAACAAGGACGACAGGCATGTCACCAGGCCTGGCTAATATTTTATTTTTTGTAGAGACAGGTCTTGCTATGTTACCCTGGCTGATCTCCAACTCCTGGCCTCAAGTAATCCTCCCAACTTGGCCTCAGCCTCCCAAAACTCTGGAATTATAGGCATGAACCACCATGCCCGACCAATAAGTATCTTGCGGGGAGATATTTTGAGACTATATCCTGTTCCTCATAAAACTTTTACCCACTAGTCTTAGCATCCATTACAAAGCTTACAAAGTCTTTAATTGAAAAAGTATACATAAGCCAATGGTTAAAAAAAATTCAAAACAATACAGTGAACGAGTATGTATACATATTCACTTTTTGTTGCACAAAAAAAGAGAAAGAAATAGAGTAAATAGTATAGTGAAAAGTAAATCTCCTGATATTAGATCCTCAGGATCCTTCCTCCTGTTACTTGTTTATGTCTTTGTGGCAGACACGATGCCATATGATATTGAACCTCATTTCATTTCCTTTTTTCTGGGCTAAAGGATGACAACATTTCCTGTCCTGCTTTGCGGTGAGGCTGAGACCATGAGCCTAGTTCTGGCTCAAGGGCTATGAACAGAAACGATATTGGGCACTCTTGGACCAAAGCATTTAGTGCCATTTTATGACTCTCCAGCTCTCTCTTCCCCTGCTGCAGCAATTGTGAACGCCATGCATTTAGATGGTGAAGCCACAAAATGGAAAGAGCCTGGATCCCTGAGTCACCAGATGCACAAACACCTGCCCTGAAAAGTTGTCCATCTTGCACTATACATGCCCATGTACAAGAAATACAAGACTTTTCTGGCCGGGTGTGGTGGCTCACGCCTGTAATCCCAGCAGTTTGGGAGGCCCAGGTGGGCAGATCATTTGAGGCCAGGAGTTCGAGATCAGCCTGGCCAACATGGTGAAACCCTGTCTCTACTAAAAATATAAAAATTAGCCAGGTGTGGTGGCAGGTGCTTGTAATCCCAGCTACTCAGGTGGCTGAGGTAGGAGAATCGCTTGAACCCGGGAAGTTGTGGTTGCAGTGAGCCTAGATTGTACCATTGCACTTCAGCCTGGGTGATAAGAGTGAAACTCTGTTTCAAAAACAAAAAACAAAAAAAACACAAGCCTTTTCTGTGGTTAAGAAATGAGATTCAAGGCCGGGCGCGGTGGCTCAAGCCTGTAATCCCAGCACTTTGGGAGGCCGAGACGGGCGGATCATGAGGTCAGGAGATCGAGACTATCCTGGCTAACACGGTGAAACCCCATCTCTACTAAAAAATACAAAAAACTAGCCGGGCGAAGTGGCGGGCGCCTGTGGTCCCAGCATCTCGGGAGGCTGAGGCAGGAGAATGGCGTAAACCCGGGAGGCGGAGCTTGCAGTGAGCTGAGATCCGGCCACTGCACTCCAGCCTGGGCGACAGAGCCAGACTCAGTCTCAAAAAAAAAAAAAAAAAAAAAGAAATGAGATTCAAGTTTAAGATATTTGAGATCTTTCTTTTTATTATTTATTTTCCTTAGAGATAGTTGTGGGGTGGCAGGGGTCGGGGGGGTCCTGCTATCTTGCACAGGCTGAACTCAAACTCCTAGGTTCAAGTAATCCTGCAGTCTCAGCCTCCCAAGGAGCTGGGACTATAGGTACACACCACCACACCAGCTTGAGATTTTTGTACATTGGGATATATAGCTCATTCTTTTTAAGATTTGCCAAGTGTTCCATTGTATGACTATAATATATTTAAGAGGTACATTTCTTTAAATTTTTGAATTGATATTACATACCATATGGTTTTAAATTAAAATGGTTCAAAAAAGTATACATGTGAAAAATTCTCCCTCTCATTGCTGCCCTGAGCCAACAAATTCCCCACCAAAGGTAACCAATATTTCCTGTTGCATATCCAGAGATATGTCATACCTAGGATATTTAAAGGAACCTCACTAGTCTCAAGTTTGGCTGAGACACCAAAACAATAAGGTCATACTTCAAAGTTACGGGCAAGTCCACCAACACAGGATTTGCAAAAGGAGAATTTAGAAAACCAGTTTTCACGCCAGGCACACTGGCTCACGCCTGTAATCCCAGCACTTTGGGAGGCCGAGGCAGGCGGATCACGAGGTCAGGAGATCGAGACCATTCCAACATGGTAAAACCCTGTCTCTACTAAAAATACAAAAATGAACTGGATGTGGTGGTGTGCGCCTGTAATTCCAGCTACTTGGGAGGCTGAGGCAGGAGAATCGCTTGAACCCAGGGGCAGAGATTGCAGTGAGCTGAGATAGCGTCACTGCACTCCAGCCTGTGACAGAGCAAGACTCCATCTCAAAAAAAAAAAAAAAAGAAAGAAAGAAAACCAGTTTTCAATCTTCATTCACTACCCATCTCCAGCCTACAAAAGATGTTGAAGAGATTGAAAAAAAGAGAAGGTTCAAGGTTTTAGAAAAAGCTATTGCTGAACTGAGTCACTGAGTCATTGCCTCCACCCCAACCTCACCCTAAGGGGTACATGCCCCTCACCTCACATTAATAAAAGGCATTTTACTGGGATCACATAATAGAACATAATATGTGTTTCTTCATCTTTGAGAGGCACAGTGGGCTGAAGTCTGAGTTATGCCTGGGATGTGTAAAGCGTTAAGGGTTAATGCAGGCATCCTGTGGGGTAGAGAAGAGGCTGTGATTTGGGATATAGCAGCACTTGCAACAATGGGTCAAATGAACATATTTTCTCTAATCTAAGTATGATACAAACATGCAAGAGCTCCGGAGAAGCATTGCCTTGGATCCTGTTCAAGAAAGCTGCCTGGAAAGTAAGTGGACTTCAGCAGAAGGAAGGTGGAGGCGTAGCACCAGATGCCTAGAGTCTCGAGAAAGAATTGTAAATAAACAACTGTAAAAGCCATGTATTCATTTATGCAGAAGAAACTGCAGGCCGGGTGCAGGGGCTTATCCCTGTAATCCCCACACTTTGGGAGGCAAAGGTGGATGGATTACTTGAGGTCAGGAGTTCGAGATCAGCCTGGCCAACATGGTGAAACCCCATCTTAAAAAAAGGAAGAAGAAACAAGAAATTGCAGAGATGAGATCCCCAATGATGGGAGGAGGAAGCTTTAAGGAACTCAGACATACAGCCCACATACAAAAAGAGTAAGCCTTAAACACCTGCCAGAGTACAGATGCCATTCATGACAGTACTAGTCAAGTGTGAACTTTACCGTCTCCTCTATTACTTTCTCCATATGTTCCAACCTTAACAGGCCTTATGGCTGTGTGATTCATTCACTGCTAAAGGGTGCCTGAATGAAGGTGCATATGGTGGCTGCAACCCAGTCTGAGTTCCATTCTCCAAACTGTATGCCCTGGCATGGGGTTGTATCTACTTGGAAGAAGAGCCGTGTTTTCCTAATTCACACAGAGGTACAGTTCTCTCACCATGGGGCTGCATACACCCAGAAGGGGAAAATATTCCTAATCTACAGAGGCACCGGATGGGCTAGCAGCCACCCAGTTTGGAGGGTCTCAGAGACAGTGACTAGCAAGAGGAGCAGAGTGGAAGCACTGAATAAGGAAGGAGCTAAGTTGGCCACATGCTCCTTTTCCATAGTAGGTGACCCACCTCCTAGAGGCCCAATCTGGGAAAGAGGGTGGAGCCTCTGTATAAATGAATTTTACAGAAATGGATGTTAGAGGGGGCTGGAAGTTTTTTATCACTTAACTGATAATATTTGGGAAACTAGCATGACAGGAGAACTTTTTTTTCTTTTTCTTTTTTTCTTTTTTTTGAGACAGAGTCTCGCTCTGTTGCCAGGATGGAGTGCAGTGGTGTGATCTGGGCTCACTGCAACCTCCACCTTTTGGGTTCAAGCAAATTCTCCTGCCCCAGCCTCCCAAGTAGCTGGGACTATAGGTGTGTGCCACCACACCGGCTAATTTTTGTGTTTTTAGTAGAGACGGAGTTTCACCATGTTAGCCAGGATGGTCTCGATCTCTTGACCTCATGATCCACCTGCCTTGGCCTCCCAAAGTGCTGGGATTACAGGCGTAAGCCACCTCACCCAGCCAGGACTTTTTTTTTTTTTTTGAGATGGAGTCTCCCTCTGTCACCCAGGCTGGAGTGCAATGGCATGATCTTGGCTCGCTGCAACCTCCACCTCCTCGGCTCAAGCAATTCTCCTGCCTCAGCCTTATAAGTAACTGGGATTACAGCATGTGCCACCATGCCCAGCTAATTTTTGTATTTTTAGTAGAGATGGGGTTTTGCCTTGTTGGCCTGGCTGGTCTCAAACTCCTGACCTCAGGTGATCCACCTGCCTCAGCCTCCCAAAGTGCTGAGATTACAGACGTGAGCCACTGCGCCCAGCCTAGGAAGACTTTTAATACTTATGAGTGACCAGAAAAGTTGAGGGATTTGACCAAGGTTTCATCTAAGGGGGCAGGGGAAAACTAGCCCCAAAGAATACATTAAAAGGACAGTGAAAGATAAAAGTTAAGATTTTTCTGATTCATACTCTGTAGTGGAGACTCCCTACTAATAAGCATTCTATCCTTTAGGCACAAAGCTAGGCTCTATTTCCCAGCACACTTTGCAGGTTGGTATAATCTTTGTTTTGTTTTGTTTTGAGACAGAGTCTCATTCTGTCACCTAGGCTGGAGTGCAGTTACTAGATCTTGGCTCGCTGCAACCTCCATTTCCCAGGTTGAAGAGATTCTCCTGCCTCAGACTCCCGAGTAGCTGAGATTACAGGCGTGCACTACCACACCCGGATAATTTTTGTATTTTCAGTAGAGACGGGGTTTCACCATGTTGGCCCGACTGGTCCCGAACTCCTGACCTTAAGTGATTGCCTGCCTTAGCCTTCCAAAGTGCTGGGATTACAGGTGTGAGCCACCGCACCCACATGGATATAATCTTTTTACTAAATTTTCTCCAGTGAAATGCAAAACAGTTTTGGGTTAATATGATGGGTATGACTTGCAGAACTGGCCTATAACCGCACCCCCACCCATACAACTCTTTTATTTTTTCTTGCCTTTTGCCAATTTAATGTAGATGATGACAAGGACTCAAGTGATGACAGATAGAAACCTGGGTCTGTGGATGATGGCAAAGAGGAGAGCTGCCCCACCAAGCTAAACACCTGTCCAATACTACTATGTGAACAGGAAATAAACCTCTATTTTGTTAAACCATTATATTTTAGTTTTGCTCATGTTAAAGGAATCACAGATCTTTCAAATCTGGAAAACGAAAGTAGAATTCATTTCTTGCCTGGCAAGGGAGAACTGCAAAGACACATGTAATCCCTGTGAACAAAGTAAAAAATTGGTTTAGGCCGGGCGCGGTGGCTCAAGCCTGTAATCCCAGCACTTTGGGAGGCCGAGACGGGCGGATCACGAGGTCAGGAGATCGAGACCATCCTGGCTAACACGGTGAAACCCTGTCTCTACTAAAAAAATACAAAAAAATAGCCGAGCGCGGTGGCGGGCGCCTGTAGTCCCAACTACTCGGGAGGCTGAGGCAGGAGAATGGCGTGAACCCGGGAGGCGGAGCTTGCAGTGAGCTGAGATCCGGCCACTGCACTCCAGCCTGGGCGGCAGAGCGAGACTCCGTCTCAAAAAAAAAAAGGAAAAAAAAAAAAAAAAATTGGTTTATACAGGATTTTGGGAAAACGTAAGTGATTGGTTTTGGCTCAAAGTGAGTAGGGTTACTCACTGATTAGACAGGTTTCAAGAACAGGTGACCTATTGATGTAGGGTTTGATGACTAGGTGATTCAGTCCAAGACTGATATTGATTCGTCTTATAGTTTCCTGTGTAAATGCCTGCAGACATGAGCTAGGTTCTTCAGGCAAGAATGGAATTTTCTATTCTCATCTCCCATTTTGCACCTGCTTGACAGGTCATGGAAGAGGCCATTTACATATTGTCTAGAACAGTGGTGGGCAACTTTTTTTCTGTAAAGGGACAAAACATAAATATTTTAGGTTTTGTGAGCCCTACTGACTCTATCATAACAACTTAACTCTGCTGTTGTAGCATAAAAACAGCACAAATGATTCATAGATGAATAGTTGTGACTGTGTTTCAATAAAACTTTACTTACAAAAACAAGTGGTGGGCCAGACTTGACCCATTGGCCACAGTTTGCTAGCCCCTGATCTAGAACTCTAGATGTAGTCCACTGACATGGTTTTCGTTAGGGGGTGAAATGGTGGCTGTGGTGATCATCATGATTTCATTTTGTTTTTGATTCAGGATCATCTGTTGCACCATCTGATGAGACAGCCAACACATAGTAGAGTTTAAAATTCTGGACACCAGCTAGACAGTATATAAATACAACATAAAAATATATGCCAGGCACAGTGGCTCACGCCTGTAATTCCAGCACTTTGGGAGAACGAGGTGGGCGGATCACTTGAGGTCAGGAGTTCAAGACCAGCCTGGCCAACATGGTGAAACCCTGTCTCTACTGAAAATACAAAAATTAGCCAGGTGTGGTGGTGGGCGTCTGTAATCCCAGCTACTAGGGAGGCTGAGGCAGGAGAATCTCTTGAACCCAGGAGGGAGAGGTTTCAGTGAGCAAAGATCATGTCACTGTACTCTAGCCTGAGCAACAGAGCGAGATTCTGTCTTTTTTTTTTTTTTTTTTTTGAGACAGAGTTTCGCTTTTGTTGCCCAGCCTGGAGTGCAGTGTTGCAATCTCGGCTCACTGCAACCTCCGCCTCCCAGGTTCAAGTGATTCTCCTGCCTCACTCAGGCTCCCGAGTAGCTGGGATTATAGGTGTCCGCCACCATGCCTGGTTAATTTTTTGTATTTTCAGTAGAGATTGGGTTTCACCATGTTGGCCAGGGTGGTCTCAAACTCCTGACCTCAGGTGATCCACCCACCTTGGCCTCCCAAAGTGCTAGGATTACAGGCGTGAGCCACTGTGCCCGGTCAGAAGACTCTGACTTTAACATAATAATATCTACACACACACACACACACACACACACACGACTAGAATTTTTTTTTTTAGAGTCAAGAGTCCATCACTCAGGCTGGAGTGCAGTGGTGCGATCTCGGTTCACTGCACCCTCCGCCTCCCGGGTTCAAGCCATTCACGTGCCTTAGCCTCCCTAGTAGCTGGAATTACAGGTGCGCCACCAGACCCCACTAATTTTTGCATTTTTAGTAGAGACAAAGTTTCATCATGTTGGCCATGGTGGTCTCAAACTCCTGACCTCAGGTGATCCACCTGCTTTAGCCTCCCAAAGTGCTGGGATTACAGGTGTGAGCCACCGTACCCGGCCTACAACTAGTAAAATAAGGAAGGACTTGAAAGCGCACCAAAATCATGATCCAAGTTTTCACAGATTAAATCCTCTTTTTGATCTGAAGTATGGAGATAAGACAAAGAAGTGTTTTTTGTTTGAGATAGAGTCTCATTCTCTCACCCAGGCTGAAGTGCAGTGGTATGATCTTGGCTCACTGCAGCCTCGAACTCCCAGGCTTAGGTGATTCTCCCACCTCAGCCTCCTGAGTAACTGTAACTACAGGTGTGCACTACCAAACCCAGCTAATTTTTGTACTTTCGGTGGAGATGGGGTTCCGCCATGTTGGCCAGGCTGGTCTCCAACTCCTGGGTTCAAGGGATCCACCTGCATTGGCCTCCCAAAGTGCTGGGATTACAAGCATGAGCCACCATGCCTGGCCCAGACAGAGGAATATTGACCAGGTTGTTATAGTTTGAAATTTTTTGAAGTTTCTCTAATCTCTTTGATAATGTTGAAAATCTCTGAGACATCTTGGGAAATACAAGTGCAATATTTTCCCTCAGTACAGCACAAGTTCCTTTTTGTGAGATAAAGAAAACACGTTCGCCGGGCGCGGTGGCTCAAGCCTGTAATCCCAGCACTTTGGGAGGCCGAGACGGGCGGATCACGAGGTCAGGAGATCGAGACCATCCTGGCTAACACGGTGAAACCCCGTCTCTACTAAAAATACAAAAAATTAGCCGGGCGTGGTGGCGGGCGCCTGTAGTCCCAGCTACTCGGAGGCTGAGGTGGGAGAATGGCGTGAACCCAGGAGGCGGAGCTTGCAGTGAGCCGAGATCGCGCCACCGCACTCCAGCCTGGGAGACACAGCGAGACTCAGTCTCAAAAAAAAAAAAAAAAAAGAAAACACGTTATGGGTGCTCTATTTTGGCTGACTGCCTTCTTGCAATAAGTCTAAAGCTTAGAAGGCCTTTGTTAAGCTTTCAGTCATTTGTACTGTCATAAACTTGAAGAATTCTCTCAAATATAGGTGCCCCCTGTAAAGCATGGTGTGAAGCTGTCTGAGGACAGAAAAATATTTTTAAAATTATCTTATGCCAAGGTTTAATTGCTTATAACAGAAATGAAGGGGCCGGGCACGGTGTCTCACACCTGTAATTCTAACACTTCGGGAGGCCGAGGCAGGCGAATCACCTGAGGTCAGGAGTTCGAGATCAGCTGGCCAACATGGTGAAACCCCACTCTACAAAAAATACAAAAATTAGCAGGTGTGGTGGCACACACCTGCAATCCAAGCTACTTGGGAGGCTGAGGCAGAAGAATCGCTTGAACCTGGAAAGCAGAGGTTGCAGATCACGCCGTTGCACTCCAGCCTTGGCAACAAGAGTAAAACTCCGTCTCAAAAAAAAAACAGAGAGAGAGAAAGAAATGAAAGGGTTTCCCTTTAGGCCAGGTACACTGGTTCACACTTGTAATCACAGCACTTTGGGAGACTGAGGTGGGAGGATTGCTTGAGTCCAGGAGTTTGAGACCAGCCTGGGCAACATAGCAAGACCTCATCTCTATAAAAAACATTAAAACATTTAAAAGTTAGCCTGGCACGGTGGCCTACACCTGTAGTCCCAGCTACTCAGGAGGCTGAAGCAGGAGTATCACTTGAGCCCAGAAGGTCAAGGCTGCAGTGAGCCATGTTTGTGCCACTGTACTCCAGCCTGGGCAACAGAGAGACGCATTTTTTATTTTTTTTTGAGACAGAGTCTTGCCCTGCTGCCCAGGCTGGAGTCCAGTCGCACAATCTCGGCTCACTGCAACCTCGGCCTCCTGGGTTCAAGTGATTTTCTTCTGCCTCAGCCTCCCGAGTAGCTGGGACTACAGGCTCATGCCACCACACCTGGATAAATTTTGTATTTTCAGTAGAGACTGGGTTTCACCATATTGGCCAGTCTGGTCTCAAACTCCTGATCTTGTGATATGCCTGCCTTGGCCTCCCAAATGCTAGGATCACAGGTGTGAGCCACCGCGCCTGGCTGAGACCCTGTTTTTTTAAAAAAGAATTTCTCTTTAGATAATTTTGACCAAAAAGGTCTATGAGTGAGGTCCTGAATTATTATTATTATTACTATTACTATTATTGTTATTTTGAGACAGGGTCTTGCTGGGCCCAGGCTGGAGTGCAGTGGTGTGATCTCAGCTCATTGCAAGCCCCACCTCCTGGGTTCAAGCAATTCTCCAGCATCAGCTTCTCGAGTAGCTAGGACCACAGGCACCACCACTCCCAGCTAACTTTTATATTTTTAGTAGAGATGGGGTCTCGCCATGTTGCCAGGCTGGTCTCAAACTCCTGGCCTCAAGCAATCTGTCCACCTTGATCTCCCAAACTGCTGGAATTACAGGCGTGTGCCACTGTGCTCGGCCGTGAATAATTCTTTTTTTTTTTTTTTTGAGATGGAGTCTCGCTGTGTCGCCCAGGCTGGAGTGCAGTGGCGCGATCTTGGCTCATTACAAGCTCCACCGCCCGGGTTCACGCCATTCTCCCGCCTCAGCCTCCGAGTAGCTGGGACTACAGGCGCCCGCCACCACGCCTGGCTAGTTTTTTGTATTTTTAGTAGAGACGGGGTTTCACCATGTTAGCCAGGATGGTCTCGATCTCCTGACCTCGTGATCCACCCGCCTCGGCCTCCCAAAGTGCTGGGATTACAGGCTTGAGCCACCGCGCCCGGCTTAATACAGGAATCAGTTGCCATAAATAGAAACATATCGACAATTTTCAGGGAGTAACCAGCAGTTCTTTATTCCACAAAGCAAGTACCACTCATTAGGAGTCACCTAGGACTGGGTTCAGGCCAGGATAATCCAGAACTCTCATTACAGATCCTGGCAAAGATAGTGAATCTGAGTCTACTTCAGTTTGAAACTAACTTAAAATGTCTGAAAATAATGCTTTGGTATGCCTTTGTGGTAAGAATTGTATAGGTTATGCATTTTTTAAGATAAACCATACTAGTCATTCTTCGCCTGGGCTATCAATGCTGCAAAAATGTGAACACACGAACTGGTCCCCACCTTAGGCCCTTTAGTTTGATTTCTGTGTAAGCAAAAATGTCCTACTTTAGGTATGACAATATTGGTATTGGTGGCTTAGAAATATAAGGTTTGTGATGGTGATTATCAGTTATTATGTTAAGAGTTCATAATAACTTCATTCATTATGAAGTCATTGATATCATTTGAGGGAATTACTACCCAAAGGAATTATACAACCGAAAGGGAAGTGAGTGCAACCCAGCAACTGAATCTGGCTAGACTGTGGGCTGTCGATAAGTAATTTTTGTACACAAGGAGTTTACTAAAGGCAAGAGTATCAACAACAGAAACAGGAATAATAAAAAGCCCATACACAGTAGACACAGTGGCTCACACCTGTAATTCCAGTACTTTGGGACGCTGAGGTGGGAGGATCTATTGAGCCCAGTAGTTCAAGACCAGTCTAGACAAGATGGTGAGACCACCTGTCCCACCCACCATCTCTACAAAAAGTTTTTCTAAAATTAGCCAGGTATGGTGGTGTGTGCCTGTGGTCCCACCTACTTGAGAGGCTGATGCAGAAGAATCCCTGGAGCCAGGAGTTCAAGGCGACAGTGAGCTATGATTGCACCACTGCACTCGGGGATGGGAGACAGAGCTAGACTCTGTCTCTTGGAAAACAAAACAAAACAAAACAAAACAAAACTGTATGTGATCTTGTAGTATGCTACCTTCCCTTCTGGGTAAGAAATAAAAGGGAGTAAATAAGAAAATACACATGTATATATTCATTTGTGCAAAAAGAAACACATGACAAACTGGGTTCAGTGGCTCACAGCTGCAATCCAAGCACTTTGGGAGGCCAAGAGAGGAGGATCACTTGAACCTAGGAGTTGTAGACCAGTCGGGCAACAAAATAAGACCCCATCTCTACAAAAAAGTCAAAAATTAGCCAGGTGTGGTGGCACACACCTATAGTCTCAGCTACTCGGGAGACTGAGGTAGGAGGTTGAGCCTGCAGTGAGCCATGATCACACCATTGCACTGCAGCCTGAAGGACAGAGGAAGACCCTGTCTCTAAGAAAAAAAAGAATGGGATGGGCATGGTGGTTCACACCTATAATCCCAGCACTTTGGGAGGCTGATGCGGGCAGATCACCTGAGGTCAGGAGTTCGAGTCCAGCCTGGCCAACATGGTGAAACTCCATCTGTACCAAAAATACAAAAATTAGCCAGGCTTTGTGGTGCACAACTGTAGTCCCAGCTACTCAGGAGGCTGAGGCAGGAGAATCACTGGAACCCAGGAGGCAGAGGTGGTAGTGAGCCGAGATCGCACCACTGCACTCCAGCCTGGGCAACAAGAGTAAAACTCTATCTTTAAAAAAAAGAAAAAAAAAAAAAAGAATGAGGCTGGGCGCAGTGGCTCACGCCTGTAATCCCAGCACTTTGGGAGGCTGAGGTGGGTGGATCACTTGAGATCAGGAGTTTAAGACCAGCCTGACCAACATGGAGAAACCCTGTCTCTACTAAAAATACAAAATTAGCCGGGCATTGTGGCGCATGCCTGTAAACCCAGCTACTTGGGAGCCTGAGGCAGGAGAACTGCTTGAACCCAGGAGGCGGAGGTTGTGGTGAGCCGAGGTGGCGCCATTGCACTCCAGCCTGGGCGACAAGAGTGAAACTCCGTCTCAAAAAAAAAAAAAAAAAATGATAATGACATGTCAAAATAACACAGAAGGCTGCTTGAAAAGGTAGCCATGTCTGCCTGTAAGAGATTAGAATCAAGTATGGGTGGAGAGACTCCTACTTACATGGGCTTGCCTGCCAGTGGCCAAATCAGAGGGAGACAGTCTATGGGTTCCTGAACGGGCAGAACAGAGAGTCACAGAGCCAAGGATAGTACTTAAGGCCATGGGAACTCAAGTGTGTCTGATAATTTAGTTAATTTAAGCTTTAGTATTCCTTTTGTGGTTTTGACTTTTCTAGATGATTGAGGCTTTGACATGACAGGCAATGCTTTACATAGCTCAAGAATAATTGCCCCAGTAAAATAAGTTTCTCTTTCTCTATCATTAGACAATTAAATTAGAATAGCCCCTATAGGGAATACAAAGTCCATTAGTTTCTTAGCCACTGTGTCTCAAAAAAAAAAAAAGGTTTAATTGGCTCATCGTTCTGCAGGTGTACAGGAAGCATGGCAGCATCTGCTCCACTTCTGGGGAAGCCTCAGGAAACTTAAAATCATGACAGAAGGCAAAGTGAGATCAGAAGTCTTATATGACAGAATCTGTACTGAGTGTGGTGGGAAAGTGCCACATACTTTGAAACAACCAGATCTCATGAGAACTCACTATCATGGTGACAGCACCAAGGGAGATGATGTTAAACCATGAGAAACTACCCCCATGAGCCAAGGGTGGGGCCCTTCCATGAGGCCCCACCTCCAACATTAAGGATTACAGCTGAACATGAGATTTGGGTAGGAACACAGACCCAAACCATATTACCCCCACTGTGGTAACTTGTTCTATGGAGGGTTTTTGTAAGTGTTCGTTTGAAGGTTTCTGGTGCTACATGGAGGCTGTCCTCATGGATCTTATAACCCAATCCTGTGCATAGATGATGGAATTCTTTTTTTTTTTTTTTTTTTTTTTTTTTGAGACGGAGTCTCGCTCTGTAGCCCAGGCTGGAGTGCAGTGGCGGGATCTCAGCTCACTGCAAGCTCCGCCTCCCGGGTTTACGCCATTCTCCTGCCTCAGCCGTTCCCGAGTAGCTGGGCACTACAAGTCGCCCGCCACTCGCGCCCGGCTAGTTTTTTGTATTTTTTAGTAGAGACGGGGTTTTACCATGTTAGCCAGGATGGTCTCGATCTCCTGACCTCGTGATCCGCCCGTCTCGGCCTCCCAAAGTGCTGGGATTACAGGCTTGAGCCACCGCGCCCGGCCGATGGAATTCTTGAACCTCTACATGGGCTCATCATCATTCTGTTGTTAAAAGAACTCACTTTTAAAGACCTCAGACAGAGCAACTTGTAAGTATAAATATCTGCTAAAGCATTTCTTCTCATGTTTTTAGTGTGGGCCTCTGCTTAATGAGAGCAATTTCCAAGAGATCATGAAACTCATTTATTTGGTTTCTGTTTTTAACAGGGATACCAATTGGGAAGGAAAATGTTCTCTTTCCATGGTATTCTGAAGCCATGGCCTGTGAGTCAGAATGTTAGTGTGTACTAGTCATTCCTTGCTGTGTTTAACAAGATATAGTAAGAGATAAGTTCAGGTAAGAACATACTGATTTGCAGGTGAAACGAAAAGGAATAGAAGGAGTCCAGCAATGGGGTCTTATAGGGTTGGAGAAGCTGTTGAACCCCAACAACAGGAAAAAAGACTGAAAAGGCTTTGAGAAACACAGGTCCACTAAGGTATTTCAATTCAACAGAGGAATTCGGCACTACTGCAAAGAACAGTTTAAAGGTGTTTTCTCACCAGGCGCGGTGGCTCACGCCCGTAATCCCAGCATTTTAGGAGGCCGAGGCGTGTGGATCAGGAGCTAAGGAGATCGAGACCATCCTGGCTAACATGGTGAAACCCCGTCTCTACTAAAAGTACAAAAAAAAAAAAAAAAAATTAGCTGGGCGTGGTGGCGGGCGCCTATAGTCCCAGCTACTCGGGAGGCTGAGGCAGGAGAATGGCGTGAACCCTGGAGGCGGAGCTTGCAGCGAGCCGAGATCACGCCACTGCACTCCAGCCTGGGCGACAGAGTGAGACTCTGTCTCAAAAAAAAAAAAAGATGTTTTCTCCTACCTAAACCTATTGTTTCCTATGGCCTCGCTGTAACTGCCATTAAGTTGAAAGAGAGAGGCATGGAGTGAAAAAAGAGATAAGCAAAGGTTGATATTTATGTCTTGAAAAAAATCCAGCCTGGCCAGCATGGTAAAACCCCGCCTCTACTAAAAATACAAAAACTAGCTGGGCATGGTGTCAGGCACCTGTAATCCCAGCTACTCGGCAAGCTGAGGCAGGAGAATCACCGGAACCCGGGAGGCGGAGATTGCAGTGAGCTGACATGGTGCCACTGCACTCCAGCCTGGGTGATGGAATGATGTCTTTAAAAATATACACACACACACACACACACACACACACACACACACACAATATTCTCTGGTACAAGACACTGTTTGCTTTGAGACCAATAGATCCAAAAAGTTTCTGAGTGAACTGTATTGCCAAAAAAATTCCCCAACTTAGTCTGAATAAATAAGTAAAACCATAAAGTAACACTTGAAAATCCAAAGGTGCACCATCAGGAACTTTTGAGGAGGCTTTTGAGGCTGTGTAGTTCCCAAGGAGGACAGGCACCCCACTTCACACAAAGCCAGGGAGAACAATGGCTGAGGAAGAACTTGCCAGAGGCCAGAACAAGGGTGGAAGGAGAACAACGACAGGATAATTTTTCCTAAAGAGCAAAATCTGGTCTAATGTAGGAAATTCATCCACTGCCAGGAAAGGACATCTTCATAATACGTATCTAGCAGAACTCCATAATTGCTCTGGACAGGAAGGTTGGGTGTTTCCCATTCTCCCTTTTCCAAATAGGATTTGCTATTGCCGTCGTCCTTACCCTGCTTCATCATTGTAGATGGGTAGGTGGGTTTATTGGGGTGGTGAGAAACTTGGCTTTCAGTTCATAGATTGCTGGACCATAAGGAAATTCACTCAGGCCAATTAGAGAAGACCACAATCCAGATTCTGATATGAATGCTGTAAATGAATGGAAGTTTTTGTCATAGCCCTTGGGAGAAGGGTGAGTATGAGATTTGCTGGTCGGAGAGGCTGACTGTAGCAGTGAACCCTTGCTGTCTACCAAAAGTCATTATTCTCTTTAGGCACACAACTAGACTGTTTCCCATACTCCCATTCAATCTGAGTGTGGCCATGTGATGGTTTTCTCCAATGTAATGTGAGTGGAACCAATGTGTGTCACTTCCCGATCCAGGGGATAATAGATGGACAGCCTCTGGGCCCCTTAATGAAAAGGGTGGAGGAGAGCGGCCTCATTGACCTGAATATTGGCCTGGGACTGTTAGCTGAGCAAAACATTAAGTATTTTACTGAGCTATATTTTCGATCTATTTGTCACAGTAGTTTAACCTATTATTAACTGATACACACCCCATGAGTCATGCTTGTTCAACATGATTATATATGTATATCCTTTTAAACAATAATTATTAATGGTAACATACTAAACATCCTTGTAGTGAACCTTGTTTTTTTTGTTTGTTTGTTTGTTTTTCACTACATGTCCTGGTAAGTGTTCCGTATCAGTACATTAATAACTTCTTTGTTTTTATTTTATTTTTGCTTTTTCTGGGGGGCGTTGGCGGGGGAGACAGGGTCTTACACTGTTGCCCAGGCTGGAATGCAATGGTGCCATCATAGCTCACTGCAGCCTAAACTCTTGGGCTCAAGTGATCCTCCCACCTCAGCCTGCCCAGTAGCTATGACTACAGGTGTGGGCCACCATGCCCAGCTAATTTTTTATTTTTTGTAGAGACAGGGTCTTGCTTTGTTGCCCAGGCTGGTCTTGCATTCTTGACTTCAAGCGATCCTTCCACCTGGGCCTACCAAAGCGCTGGGATTATAGGAGTATACTACTATGTTTGCTTTTTGAATAGCTTAAGTACCACATGTTATTTAGCCTGTTCCCTACTGACGGACATTTAGTTTAACAGTCTTTTGCTATTGTCCTTGGTTCAAGTTCGTCCTTCCTTCCTTCCTCCCTCCCTTCCTCCCTCCCTTCCTTTCTTCCTTTCTTCTCTTTTTTTTTTTTTTTTGACGGAGTCTCGCTCTGTCACCCAGGCTGCAGTACAATGGCACCATCTTGGCTCACTGCAACCTCTGTCTCCCAGATTCAAGCGATTTTCCTGCCTCAGCCTCCCAAGTAACTGGGACTATCAGGCTCCCACCACCATGCCCGGCTAATTTTTGTATTTTTAGTAGAGATGGGGTTTCACCATATTGGCCAGGCAGGTCTCAAACTCCTGACTTTGTGATCTGCCCACCTCAGCCTCCCAAAGTGCTGGGATTACAAGTGTGAGCCACTGTGCCTGATCGATTCAAGTTCTTTCAATTGGCACTCTGCAAATGCAAAGGACAGGTCAGCTACATGTCCAGCATTATCTAGTTCTATTCTTTAATTTAGGACTTCCCTTAGATTCTTTTAGCCAGGTTACAAAGCTAATATACTCTATTGATTCTCTGTGGTCTACTATTGTGAAATATATATTGAAAAATAAACTCAAGTGAGTACAAGTCCAATACTTACACAGGTAGGAGGACTATAACATGATGACCTAACAGCATGATTACAATGAGACAGCTCTGGGTTCAAATCCCAGCTCTACTACCTATAACATGTAACTTAACCTCACACAAGTTGCTGAACTGTAAGCATTTGTTCTCACCTGTTGAGTGGTGACTACCGTGAAGGTTAAATGATAAAGCAGTGCTCAGTACATGATATTCAGTTAACAAGTACTGTAGAATTTTCCTTACTACGTAGCTTTTAAAAAGTACCAAAGAGGCCGGGCGCGGTGGCTCACACCTGTAATCCCAGCACTTTGGGAGTCCGAGGCGGGCAGATCACGAGGTCAGGAGATCGAGACCATCCTGGCTAACACAGTGAAACCCCATCTCTACTAAAAATACAAAAAATTAGCCGGGCGTGGTGGCAGGCGCCTATAGTCCCAGCTACTCGGGAGGCTGAGGCAGGAGAACGGCGTGAACCCCAGAGGTGGAGCTTGCAGTGAGCCCAGAGCAATTGCGCCACTGCACTCCAGCCTGGGCAACAGAGCAAGACTCTTTCTCAAAAAAAAAAAAAAAAGTATAATTAGCTTCCTTTATTTTATTTTATTTATTTATTTGAGACACCTGTGTAGGTGTCTGCGGACACATTTATGAGAATTGGTTGGCCCTGCAACTCTCCCAGACAGTCAAGACCACTGCCAGGCTAACTTTGGCTTATGTACCCTCTCCTCTTAGTTTCACCAATACTTGACAGGGTCTGGCTTAGCACAGCTCTGTGGGATGGAGGGCCAGATGGCTCCCAAAGAGCCCCGACCAGAGGCACAGGCCTGTGACCAGATGTCCTATTCCAGGACAGATGGCTTGAATTGCCTCCTGCTCCCTTTTGCTCTGGCAGTCTCTGGGACTATTGAGTGCTGGGGCCACTACAGAAATTGGATGGCGCTTTGCAAAGATGGCTTTGACTTAAGTATCAGGGAGAGTGAGACAATCTAATATTTTCAAAGATGAGTCACTCTGGCATTGGCCTTAGAGGTCTAACCTCTTCTAGTCAAGTCAGTTCATCAGCATGTTGGCAAATCGGAGTCCCAGGCTTGGAGAAGACCTTTGCGGTGAAGCCATGTGGAAAGAGAATGTGGCAAGAGAGCAACTATCTTCAGGGGAATGTTGGTCTTCCCACTGCCAGCAGGGCTCGTTGCTCTGAAAAAGTTTTCAAAGTTTACCTTTGAGCCTCAATAACTAGGTACTGGCATTTCTCCAGGGTTTAGTGGTTAGTGGAGGCTGACACATCACATAACCCAGGTCACCAGACACCAAATACCAATTGTCTGACTTAAAATACAAACAGTTCTGTGAAAGAGGACACCCAGTAGTCAGCCTGATGGTCGTATCCCCTCCCCACAGGAAAACACACTGAAAACCCACTCAGGCTGCAGATACTTACTGGCACATCCACCCCCACAGCTAGAGAGATACCCTCAGGAATGTGTTGACTTGATATACCTCCTTTCTGGGCCCCCTAGTCACATTCTTTCTTTACACAAGTTAATACCATTTACTCAGCAGAGGCTTTACACATGCTAATAGAGGCTCCTCAGGCTACACCTTCATCTCAGGACAAGTGGAAACCTTAATCATCTGGTTTCATTTTAATTTTCCATGACAGTAAAAGGTACCGTGACTGCAGGACAGTCCTTTCCTGCCTTCCTGGGGTAGTTAATCCTAAAAAAATCTCTTGGGCAATTCAGGTTGAAAATGTAATCACTACTTAATTTCAATGGAAAAACATTTTATATGTGCACAGAGTCCCAAAATTAACACCCACTCATGCTAAAACATCAAATCTCATTAAGAGAGACACAATTACATCAACAATTACACTGGCTGTCATAAACACAAACTGAAGGCATTTTCCCTTCATTAGTTATGATCTCATTAGTTACATTATTATCCCATAATATGGCCAATTACCTGTTGTTTCTTAGCTTTTATGCACTGTACATTTAAGACTAAATTTAGGCCAGGCTCAGTGGCTCGCACTTGTAATTCCGGCACTTTGAGATGCCAAGGCAGGTGGATCACCTGAGGTCAGGAGTTCAAGACCACCCTGGCCAACATGGCGAAACTCCGTCTCTACTAAAAATACAAAAAAAATTTGGCCAGGCACGGTGGTTCACACCTGTAATCTCAGCACTTTGGGAGGCCAAGGCGGGCAGATCACAAGTTCAAGACCAGCCTGGCCAACACGCTGAAACGCCGTATCTACTAAAAAAAAAAAAATTAGCCAGGTGTGGTGGTGCGCACCTGTAGTCCCACCTACTTGGAAGACTGAGGCAGAAGAATCACTTGAACCTAGGAGGTGGAGGTTGCAGTGAGCCGAGATCACACCACTGCACTCCAGCTTGGGCGACAGAGCAAGACTCCATCTCAAAAACAAAAAAAAAAACAAAAAAGGTCAGGCCCAGGGGCTCAGTCTGTAATCCCAGTACTTTGGGAGGCCAATGCAGGCGGATCACTGAGGTCAGGAATTTGAGACCAGCCTGGCCAACGTCGTGAAACCCTGTCTCTACTAAAAATGCAAAAATTAGCTGGGTGTGGTGGTGGGCGCCTGTAATCCCAGCTACTCAGGAGGCTGAGGTAGGAGAATTGCTTGAATCCAGGAGACGGAGGCTGTAGTAGGCCAAGATCGCACCATCGCACTCCAACCTAGGCGACAGAGCAAAATTCTGTCTCAAAAAAAAAAAAAAAAAAAAAAAATTAGCCAGGTGTGGTGGCGCACGCCTGTAATCCCAGCTACTCAGGAGGCTGAGGCAGGAGAATTGCTTGAACCTGGGAGGCAGAGGTTGTGGTGGGCCGAGATCCGGCCGGCCTGGGCAACAAAAGTGAAACTCTGTCTCAAAAAAAACAAAAAAAGAGTAAATTTATAACAAAACACGTAAAAAATGATATCCAATGTTTATACAACTTAACCTTTTTTTTTTTTGAGACAAGGTCTCATTCTATTGCCCAGGCTGGAGTGCAGTGGCATGATCATAGCTCACTGCTCAAGTGATCCTGCCTCAGCTTCCCATCAGAGTAGCTAGGACTACAGGCATGCATCACCATGCCTGGCAAATTTTTAAAAGACTTTTTTGAGGTCAGGCGCGGTGGCTCATGTCTGTAATCCCAGCACTTTGGGAGGCTGAGGTGGGTGGATCACTTGAGGTCAGGAGTTCAAGACCAGCCTGGCCAACATTGTGAAACCCCATCTCTACTAAAAATACAAAAATTAGCCGGGCGTGGTGGCGAGTGCCTGTAATTCCAGCTACTCAGGAGGTGGAGACAGGAGAATTGCTTGAACCCAGGAAGCGGAGGTTGCAGTGAGCCAAGATTGGGCCACTGCACTCCAGCCTAGGTGACAGAGCGAGACTCCATCTCAAAAAAAAAAAAAAAAAAAAAAAATTTGTGGGAGGCCACATGCGATGGCTCACGCCTGTAATCCCAGCACTTTGGGAAGCTGAAGCGGGCGAATCACCTGAGGCCAGGAGTTCGAGACCAGCCTGGCCAACATGGTGAAACCCCGTCTCTAATAAAAATACAAAAATTAGCCAGGCGTGGCGGTAGGCGCCTGTAATCCCTGCTACTCAGGAGGCCGAGGCAGGAGAATCACTTGAACCCGGGAGGCAGAGGTTGCAGTGAGCTGAGATTGCGCTATTGCACACCAGCCTGGGGGACAAAAACGATACTTCATCTCAAAAAAAAAAACAAACCAAAAAACACTTTTTTTGTAGACACAGAGTCTTGCTGTGTTGCGCAGGCTGAACTTGAATGCCTGGCCTCAAGTGATCTTCCCATCTAAGCTTCTCAAAGTGATAAAATTATAGGCGAGAGGTACTGAGCCTGGCCTTAACCTTTGTTTTTTAAAAAAAAGAGTAACAAGGGCCAGGCACGATGGCTCACGCTTGTAATCCCAACACTTTGGGAGGACAAAGCAGGAGGATCACTTGAGTCCAGGAATTCAAGACCAGTCTGGGCAACATGATGAAACCACATCTCCACAAAAAATACAAAAATTAGCTGGGCGTGATGGTGCACACCTGTAGTCCCAGCTGCTCAGGAGGCTGAGGTAGGAGGATCGCTTAAGCCTCTTGAGCCTGGGAGGCAGAGGCTGCAGTGGGCCAAGATCATGTCATTGCACTCCAGCCTGGGTGAAAGAGAGAGACCTTGTCTCAAAAAAAAAAAAAAAAAAAAAAAAAAGAGTAACAAATTGTGGCACAGTTGTTCGTGCCTGTAATCCCAGCACTTTGGGAGGCTGACGTAGGAGCATTGCTTGAGTTCAAGAGTTCCAGACCAGCCTGGGTAACACAGTGAGACCCCGAGGCTGACACAGAAGGATCGCCTGAGCCCAGGAGTTCAAGACCAGTCTGGGTAGTACAGTGAGACTCCCATCTCAATTTAAAAAAAAAAAAAACAAAAAGAGTAATAAAATGAATGAAAACCTTGCAAATGAAATTACCATCACTGACCAAGTGAAATAACAAGAGAGTTGATGTGTGTTATTATGCCTTAAACATGTTTTGCTATAAATCAGCAAAACTATGAGAAATCTGATGAAATAACTTAAGGTAACATAGACCAGTTCTGTGAAGCTGATGTATGGTAGCTTCAGGCACTCCAAGAATTACACCAAACAAATCCATCCTGAAAGATGCAAAGACATGCTTTGTGTATCAGTTTTTACTGCAGAACAAACCACCTCAAAACTTACTGGTTTTACTCTTAAACAATAAGCATTTATTCTTTTTCATCAGTCTGTGGGTTTGCTGGGGGAGTCTTCTGGTCTGGGCCAGCTCAGTTGGGCCTGGATGGTCTAGAATGTTCTTGTTCATATGTCTGGTGGTTGCTGGCATGCTAGCTGGTCTGACGGGCCACACTCATACATGTTTGGCAGTTGGTCAGATGTCAGGTGGGGTGCTATGTGTCTATCATCATCCATTAGGTTAACAGGAGTTATCTACATGGTAGTGGAAGAGATCCCAGCAGCAAGAGAAAGCAAGCCCCTATTGTAATCACTTCTCAAGACACTTCTTGCTTTACATTTGCCAGTGTTCTACAGGACAAAGCAAGTCACATGGCCAAGCCTAGATTTAGTAAATGAAGAAACAGACTCCACCTCTGCAATGGAGAAGCTGAAAAACACTGTGGCTATTCTGTTCAACCCACTACCCCTTAGAAGCCAAAGTAGAGATTAAATGATATTCCTTGTAACATGAATGGACATATATCTTAGGGTTTAATCATCTAGGTTTCAGGGCATTCGACATTTTCTGTTACTTATATCAAATTTCTGTGATGGGAGGAGTATGCTTTCTGTTTCAGCTACTGAGGTCAACTAGTAGGGCCACTTTCCTAGGCCCTTTTCTATACCTTGAGACAGAGATAAAACCAAAGAGGTAGGCAAGAAGCTAGATCTTCTTAGGGCCCTGTAGGCCAGATAAAGGAATTTAGGACTTGATCCCAAGAGCAATGCGAAGCCATAGAGCATTTTAAGGAGAAAGATCTGATCACTTGGGCTGTAGTGAAGACAGTAACTCTAGAAGTTTTGCCAGGAAGGGGAATTAGTGAGATAAGGCTTTAGTCAACAGAATGTGGGATTGAGGGAAAGGCTTTTTTTTCTTCTTTTGAAAGCAAAAGATGAGTGAAACTAGAGTTTGCTTGAATACCAATGAAAGGATCCAATATTGCAAGAGGTTAAAGGGAGATCCCTAAGAATTGGGAAGGGAAACTTGAACAGATATGGAGTTTGGCTTTTTGTTTTTTTGGTTTTTTTTGAGACGGAGTTTTCGCTCTTGCTGCTCAGGCTGGAGTGCAGTGGCACCATCTCGGCTCACTAAAACCTCTGCCTCCCCGGTTCAAGCGATACTCCTGCCTCAGCCTTCCGAGTAGCTGGGATTACAGGCAACTGCCACCACACCCGGCTAATCTTTGTATTTCTAGTAGAGACGATGTTTCACCATGTTAGCCAGGCTGGTCTCGAACTCCTGACCTCAAGTGATCCGCCCGCCTCGACCTCCCAAAGTGGTGAGATTACAGGCGTGAGCCACCGCGCCCGACCTGGAGGTTAGCTTTTAAGAAAAAAACTTCATACAATAAAATTGACTTTATTTTTGTTATATATAGTCCTATGGATTTTAACACATGTACAGATTCAGGTAACTACTACCACAATCAGATTCAAAAGAGTTCCATCACCCTAAAATCCTCCTTTTTGCTGTCTCTTCAGTCATTCCCTCCACCCCCTTAGCTCCTGGCAGACTGACTTACTCTCCAAACTATAATTTCAGTATTTGCATGAGTGTCATTTGAGACTGACTTAGTTTACTTGGCATAATCCTTTCATTATTATGCAGTTATAATGCCTACTTGTTGTATATATCAATACTTTATTCCTTTTTATTGCTAACATTCCATTGCTGTTGGCTTCTGCTGGTATTCCTTAGGTCAGTAAATTATACCACTATTCTAACAAATTACTTGGGCCAAAAACCTTGGCATCATCCTTCACTCTCTTCTCTAGTTTATATAACCAATCCATCAGCAAATCTTGGTGGTTCCACTTCCTTATCTTTTTATTTAGTTATTTTTTTTGAGACAGGGTCTCTCTCTGTTGCCTAGGCTGGAGTGCAGTGGCACAATCATGGCTCACTACAGCCTCCATCTCCTGGGCTCAAGCCATCCTCCCATCTCAGCCCCCTGACTAGCTGGGACTACAGGCACACACCATCACACCTGGCTAATTTTTGTATTTACTGAAAGAGATGGAGTTTCACCATGTAACCCAGACTGTTCTCGAACTCTTAGCCTCAAGCAATCCACCCATCTCAGCCTCCCATAGTGTTGGGATTACAGGCGTGAGCCACTGTGCTCACTGGCTCGCTCAGCCAGCTCCACTTTCAAAATACACCTGGAATCTAACCACTTATCACTACGTCCATTGCTGTTACCTAGTTCAGGCCACCATCATCTTCTGCCAAGATTAGTGCTTCTACTCTTACCCCTCTACCCTTGTAGTCAATTCTCAACACAACAGCTAGAATGATCCCTTTAGAGATATAAATCTGATCAAGTCACTCTTCGGTTCTAAACTCTCCAGGGCTTTCAGTGGTGATGGGCAAAATTGTTGCCATAATTGATAAGGCCCCAGCTACCTTTTTTATCTGGTCTCTTAGCACTCTCCCCGTCACTCACTCTGAATCAACACAGTGATCTTCTTGCTATTCCTGTAGCACCTCAAGCAGGCTCCTGCCCCAGGGCATTTGAATTTGCTATCTCCTCTGCCTGGAACACTCTTCCCCTAGATATCTACATGGCTCATGCCCATTAAGTCAATCCCAGTTTCTGCTTGAGGGATCCTTATAAATTCTTCCCTAACATCTAAAACAGCAGCTACCTGACACCACTGTCTAACCCCTACCCTGCTGTTTTTCATAGCATATATCCCTGATGTTATATATTTGTTTTCTCTCCCCAAACTAGTAAAGATACTTGCAAGCAGGGAATTTTTTTGTTTTGTCCATTGCTCAGTAAGCACCTACATGAGTGCCTAGTCTGGCATATAATGGGAATTCAGTGAATATTTTTGATTGAATAAATAGGAGGGAAGGACAGGATGGGAACGCAAGTAAGTAGGTTTCTCGATTTCAGGACATTCTACATTTTCTGTTACTTATATGATAAGGAAATCAGGGGAAGTGGTATGGGTATAGATCAGAGATTTGTAGAGATCGTGGAGAGCAAGTTGACTAGAAAAATATAATGAAATTTCTTTTTTTTTTTTTTTTTTTTTTTTGAGACTGAGTCTGGCTCTATCGCCCAGGCTGGAGTGCGATGGCCGGATCTCAGCTCACTGCAAGCTCCGCCTCCCGGGTTCACGCCATTCTCCTGCCTCAGCCTCCCGAGTAGCTGGGACCACAGGCGCCCGCCACTTCGCCCGGCTAGTTTTTTGTATTTTTTAGTAGAGACGGGGTTTCACCGTGTTAGCCAGGATGGTCTCGATCTCCTGACCTCGTGATCCACCCGTCTCGGCCTCCCAAAGTGCTGGGATTACAGGCTTGAGCCACCGCACCCGGCCATATAATGAAATTTCTAGTCACAGTTCACAGTCCTTTTTTTTTTGAGATGGAGTCTTGCTCTATCACCCAGGCTGGAGTGCAGTAATGCAATCTCAGCTCACTGCAACCTCCACCTCCCAGGTTCAAGCAATTCTCCTGCCTCAGCCTCCCGAGTAGCTGGGACTACAAGAGCCTGCCACTGCGCTCAGCTAACTTTTGTATTTTTAATAGAGGCCATGTTGGCCAGCATGGTCTCACCATGTTCCACCATGTTGGCCAGGCTGGTCTCGAACTCCTGACCTCATGATCCACCCACCTCAGCCTCCCAAAGTGCTGAGATTACAGGTGTGAGCCACCGCACCAGGCCCACAGTCCATTTAAAGTTGGTAATTATTAATGTAGTGATGCCAATCTGTTCAGCAGGACAATTTTCTTTTTTTTTTTTTTTTGAGGTAGAGTTTTGCTCTTGTTGCCCAGGCTGGAGTGCAATGGCACAATCTCAGCTCACTGCAACCTCCGCCTCCCAGGTTCAAGCTCTCCTGCCTCAGCCTCTGGAGTAGCAGGGATTACAGGTCTTCGTCACCATGCCCGGCTAATTTTTGTATTTTTAGTAGACAGGGTTTCACCATGTTGGTCAGGCTGGTCTCAAACTCCTGACCTCAGGTGATCGACCGGCCGTGGACTCCCAAAGTGCTGGGATTACAGGCGTGAGCCATCATACCCGGCCTCAACAGGACAATTTTTTTTTTTTTTTTTTTTTCTGAGATGGAATCTAGCTCTGTTGCCGCGACCGGAGTGCAGTGGCGCGATATCGGCTCACTGCAACCTCTGCCTTCCAGGTTCAAGAAATTCTTCTGCCTCAGCTTCCCAAGTAGCTGGGATTACAGGCATGCGCCACCACACCCAGCTAATTTTAGTATTTTTAGTACAGACGGGGTTTCACCATATTGGCCAGGCTGGTCTCTAACTTCTGACCTCGTGATCCGCCCACCTTGGCCTCCCAAAGTGTTGGGATTACAGGTGTGAGCCACCACGCCCAGCAACAGGACAAATTTCTATGACAAGGTACAAGCAAGGAGAAACACATAGGTCCATCCAGGGTGAGGAATTTCGTTAGGGAAAAGGGAGTGTTGTGGTGGGATTAAGTAGGGGCAGGGCTGTAATAACGTACCACTGAATCTAAAATGGATAAGGAGGGAAGTGAAGAGGGGATTAATGGATAAGACATAACGTAGAGGCTTTCGACCGATTAGATGCTCTGCTCTGATAAAGTGAAAGAAGAGGCCGGGTGCAGTGGCTTACACCTGTAATCCCAGCACTATGGGAGGCCGAAGCAGGCTGATCACCTGAGTTCAGGAGTTCGAGACCAGCCTGGCCAACATGGCAAAACCTGGCTCTACTAAAAATGCAAAAATTAGCTGGCTTGGTGGCGCACACCTGTAATCCTAGCTACTCGAGAGGCTGAGGCAGGACAACTGCTTGAACCCGGGAGGCGGAGGTTGCAGTGAGCTGAGGTTCCGCCACTGCACTCCAGCCTGGGCGACAGAGCAAGACTCTTTCTTAAAAAAAAAAAAAAAAGGCCGGGCCCGGTGGCTCAAGCCTGTAATCCCAGCACTTTGGGAGGCCGAGACGGGCGGATCACAAGGTCAGGAGATCGAGACCATCCTGGCTAACACGGTGAAACCCCGTCTCTACTAATAAATACAAAAAACTAGCCGGGCGCAGTGGCGGGCGCCTGTAGTCCCAGCTACTCGGGAGGCTGAGGCAGGAGAATGGCGTGAACCCGGGAGGTGGAGCTTGCAGTGAGCTGAGATCCGGCCACTGCACTCCAGCCTGGGCGGCAGAGTGAGACTCCGTCTCAAAAAAAACAAACAAACAAACAAACAAAAAAAGTGAAATAACATTTATACAGTTATGCTGTAATTCTATTTTTTGGGGGGTGGGGGGGAACAGTATCTCTGTCACCCAGGCTGGAGTGCAGTAGCACAATCATGGCTCACTGCAACCTCCGCCTCTCCTGGGCTCAGGTGATCTCCCATCTCGGCCTCCCGAGTAGATGGGACCACAGGCATGCGCCAAAACGCCTCATTAATTTTTATATTTTTTGTAGAGATGGGGTTTCGCCTTGTTGCCCAGGCTGCTCTCCAACTACTGAGCCCAAGAGATCCGCCTGCCTCAGCCTTCCAAAGTGCTGAAATTACAGGCGTGAGCTACTGTATCAGGCCTATAGTTCAAAAGTAGTCAAGCTGAGAGAATAGCAGGCTGTGGTTGAAAAAAGGATTGTTCAAATTACTGAATAGCGTTTCGAGGGACAAGGTCCAGGTTTTGACCGGTATTGGGAGGCAGATATAAGGGTCGCTAAAGACGAGGCCCGATATTGAACGGGTTGGCCACATAGGCTCTGAAATTATCAAAGAAGATGGTCAGACGCGAGATAGACAAGGAGCTGGATACACAGATCGGCAGATTATCTCCAAACGGGGTGAAATAGGTGACAGAGTCTAAGAGGAAGGGTTGGAGAAGCAAGTGTTTTTACAAGAGGTGACAGCACCTGGCACATAATCCCGACCTCTGGAAACTGAGACCTGAGAATACTAATTCACGTGAGAAGCTTTCAAGGGACGCAACATTCTCAGGACAGCCAGGTCTCTGTCCCAGGAAGGAGCGGAAAAGTTTAGAGACAAGCTGATCTAAACATGGAAACCCCTGAGGAAGACGGGCTTGAAGGCAGGAGATTGAGTAGTGGACCGAACCCTACACTCCTCTGCTCTTTAGTTACTTTCCTTCCAGCCAACCGCCCGAGCCACACCAACCTCCGCAACAGAAAACGCTCGGAGAACACTATCTCCAGCCCGGCTCTTTTCAACTCCCCGCGTTAAGTGCTCACACCGGAACCCCTCTGTGTCCGCACTTTGCCATTGGCCGAAGCTTACGCCCGCTTGCATTTGCTTCCTCCCACGACTCAGTCGGGCGGCGCAGTCAGTGGGACCCACTTCCGCCTCGTCCCACCCCCGCCCCCCAACCCGGTCCCTTTTCAGCGGCTTCCGGCTTCGGGCCCGCCCCGCCCCCTGTGGCCCCGCCCCGCCCCCGCCCCTGCGCCCGACCCGCGGTCCGCCCCTGGCCGGCGGTCCGTCCCCGCGGCGCCGCTTCCGGTGCGGGCCCCGCCCCGGCTGTGGCCCCCGGCTGCGGAGGAGTCCGAGACGCAGCTGCCGTGCCGGGGCCTGAGCGGCCGCCTCCTCCTCCGCCGCCCGAAAACCCGGAGCGCCCCGCACAGGTAAGCGGTGCGGGTCCCGGCTCCCTCAGGCACGGTGGGAGGGGAGGCTGCGGCAGGTGGAGGGGCCGAGGCCAGGAGCCGAGGCAGGTGTGGAGAGAGAGGGGAAGGCGCGGGCCGGGGGCGCGGGGACCGCGAAGAAAGTGAGAGCGCCGCGGGAGCCCCGAGCGCCCTGTGCCCATTAGGGCATTTGAGATAAAGCGATAAGAAGGGTGAGGGGCCCTGAAGCTGAGTGGGCGCAGATAGATGGGGCGGGGGCCATCGGAGAAGAGCCAGCGGATTGACTGGGAGGGTTGGTAGAGGTAAAAGTGATAGGGCTAAATGGGGGAAGGTGAATAAAGAATGGGGGGAGGCGTGCAGGGGTGACCGGGGAGGTGGGCTGTGGGGCTTACAGGGGCCCGGGGCCAAACGAATCCGGCAGGAAAGGTAGGGGAATGGTCGGCAGGCCGGGTTCAAAGCTGCAGGCAGTCCGTTGCACCCGGCTTGGTGGTCCGGGAACTTTAGGGGAAATGGGGGAGGGGCCCGTGTGAAGGGATGAAGAGGTTTAGATTTGAGACATAAGTTCTCCAAATGTAGGCAGGTGGCATTGTTTGGATCGCTGGCTGCTTAGGGACTGCGGGAAGATGGGCTCTTTGGGGGAGGGTGTGTGTATTGAGTTGTAGAACTGAGTCATCTCAGTCTTACTATAAGAGGCTGTGGGAGGGACACCTCCCCCTCTGCTGGGGACAGCATTCAGAGAAGATGGTGCCACAAGACAAGAAGCAGTTGTTCAGTGACTGGCAGGACTTGGTTGAGAAATTATTCCAATCGTGATTGATTGACTGTAATGACTGTGAGGACATTTAAAATGAACACCGAATTATTTGCTTTATTCTGTAATTTTCTTTGACCCAAATTGTTTTCATTTTAAATGAACACTTTTGCCAACTGAATTTAATGTGGATGTAAATCTTGTCATGCTGTTTTACACTGTAAGAAGAGCTAAAGCAGAATGAAAGTATGGCTGCAAGCGTAACTCACACTTTCTAAAGTGCCAAGAGAGGAAGTAAAGGCAGTAAGAGGCAAATTGGAATGCGAATCTTTCACAGAACACAAAAGGCACAAACAGGGCTATAAGATAAACAGAAAATGAGAATGTTTAATCTCTACTAATTGGCCTAGCTTTAAAAATTGTACCCTTTTTTACTCTAACCTGGAAAAAAATCTTAAATCCAAGCAGTTTTTATTGCTAAAGATGTGATTACTTCTCCGTGAATTTTTGAAGATGCTAAAGACACTTTGTTTTTTGTCTTTCGACCCAATCCTAAAACACTGGAACAATGCAGATATCAAGTCCCAACATGTGCACTGCAGCTTCTTTCATGTGATGACAAAATTGTACGCCATGTTGCAAGTCCTGTTCACCTAAAATTTGCCCTTGCATAGTAATCCATTCAGTTATGGAGACTTGCTGAAGAAACATAACTCAAGTGAAGTTTGTTGGGGGTGAGGGCCTGCAGGGGAGAGGTGGGGGAATTAAAGGAGAACAGGGTGTGAAAGTGATGTGTGTTTGGAGACTGATTGGTAAGAATGCAGATAAACCTGCCCCCAGAATGCTTTTGGCCTGAAAGCCTTTTCTTTTTGTATTTGTCAGAGAATGTCATAGTAGAAATGAATCAGAAAGAAAGGGGATGTAAAGAGTTTTACTTGGCTGTTTATAAAAAAGAAGCAGCATTAACTTGTTCAGACAATGTTGATATCTGTTGCAAATTAATTAACTTTAAAATCTCCAGAGGAATTCCCCCGTTTGCTTTTGAGTGACGATCGCAATTTGAGACTCTTGCCTCCTTGCGTGTTTCTTTCATGTTGTTGAAATTGGATTCTTTTTGAGGCTATAATATCCAGTTAGTATGGCCCAGTCCACTCAACAAGCAGGCTGGCAATTTGATCAGGGAAATTTGAAAAGTTTAAACCCAAGAGCAGCTTGCTTGGTCTTGCTTTTTCTATGAGAGTAAAACTGTCTGCCTGATAGTTCTGTGTCTAGCTCAGAGGTGATATCTTTCTCCTGTGGGCTTGGGAACATACTCTCTCTTTTGCAGGTAGGCCCTTCTTTTCCTTTATTATTATTGTTTGCATAATTACAGCTTTTGCTACAGAGCAAACCCAGTTACCTTTTCAGTAATTAATGTTCAGTGACATTAATTCAGTAACAGATTAATGTTTGATAATGTAGAGGAAGAGAGATCAGAACACTTTTAACAGACTAGATATTGGCTGGATGTACTTCTTTTAAAGCCCTCAACAGTCTGCTACTACTACTGAGATTCATTCCCTATTTCCCCTCTTAGATCCTGTTTCTCTTCTTCACACCTTTTCCTACCCACCCACAAAACCCCCACCACTCACTCATCTTAAAACTCAGGTTTAGGAGCATATGTTTAGTGTTCAGAACTCATGGCCCTCTACTGGAGAAAAGGAAACCTTTTTATACCTGTTTTACATAGTTGTTTTTTCCCTCTCCTTCTTTGTGGTTTCTGTTAATCACTAAGGTTTAGACCCAGTGTGCCTGGTGGGCTGTGCCCAGGTTCAGAGTCATGCCACTCTGTGGGTGAAGCTTGAGGCAATAATGGAACCACTTCAGCAGCAGCAGCAGCAGCAGCAGCAGCAGCAGCAGCAGCAGCAGCAGCAGCAACAGAAGCAGCCACACCTGGCTCCTCTGCAGATGGATGCCAGAGAGAAGCAGGGCCAGCAGATGAGAGAAGCCCAGTTCTTGTATGCCCAAAAGCTGGTCACACAGCCGACTCTCCATTCCGCCACACCTGGGAGGCCTTCTGGCAGCACTCCCTTAGGTCCCTTAGCCAGAGTTCCACCCACCACAGCAGTGGCCCAAGTCTTTGAACGGGGCAACGTGAACTCAGAGCCTGAGGAAGAGGATGGAGGTTTGGAAGATGAGGATGGGGATGATGAAGTTGCGGAGGTTGCTGAGAAAGAAACCCAGGCTGCTTCAAAATATTTTCATGTGCAGAAAGTAGCTCGCCAAGATCCCAGAGTGGCACCCATGTCTAATCTACTTCCAGCACCAGGGCTGCCACCACATGGACAACAAGCTAAAGAAGACCATACCAAAGATGCTTCCAAGGCCCCACCTTCTGTTTCCACAGCAGGGCAGCCAAATTGGAATCTGGATGAGCAGCTCAAGCAGGTCAGTCTTTCTGGTATTGGAGGTCATTTGTTCTTCTTAAAGGCTGGAGAGGGGTAATGGACTGACAGGGTCAGGGGCTGTGCCAGTCTGTGCCTTCTCATCCCACTTCAGTGACCGACAGCCTAGACATGAATAGACTTTGGATTTTTTTCTTATTTAATATTTTCTTCATTAAAGCAATGAAATGCATGTTACTCTTTTTTTTTTTTTTTTTTTTTGTGATGGAGTCTCTGTCGCCCAGGCTGGAGTGCAGTGGCATGATCTCAGCTCACTGCAACCTCTACCTTCCGGGTTCAAGTGATTCTCCTGCCTCAGTTTCCTGAGTAGCTGGGACTATAGACGCATGCCACTACGCCTGGCTAATTTTTTGCATTTTTAGCAAAGATGGGGTTTCACCGTGTTAGCCAAGATGGTCTCGATCTCCTGACCTCATGATCTGCCCACCGCGGCCTCCCAAAGTGTTGGGATTACAGGCATGAGCCACTGCCCCTGGCCTGTATGTTACTCTTAATATAGGTTTTTCCAAGTTTGATGTGAAAGAATGTCAATACAATCTCGTTTTTTAAAGGAAAGATGAAGTTGCAACAGTGTTGTGAGGAATATCTAAAATGAGATGTGTGACTAATTACAGCTTTTCTAATAATAATGTTTTCTAATAGTAATGTAAAAGAACATTCTTGCCTAAAACAGTTTCTTAGCTCCAGGCTAACCCTCTTAAGGACAGTTGGTTGTTTTGGAGCTAAACACAGCTGACAAGAAGCACTTGCGTTGCGTATATTTTCCAAAAGAGAGCCTTTGTAGACATGATTTCATTTCACTCTTACATCATCCCCTTGACAACAGGGAAGGGTAGACCTCAAAATTTCCTTTTTAGTCAAGGAAAGCTGAAGTGACTTCCAAATGGCTGAGGGAGCTTTTTAAAAAATACAGATTGCAGAGTCCTAATGAATTATCTTGGAGGGTGGAGCCTAGGGAATCTGTTCTCAACCAAGCCTTTGACTTGTGATTCCTCTTCTCTTTGTGACCCACAATATAGTTTTTCCTTGCCAAAAGGATGGGAGTGCTGATAAGTTGTTCCAGGTTAAGTGACTTGTTGGTGCTTGGGAAGGGAGTTCATGGTTACCCTGCAGAAGCACACACACTTCTTGTGATCCAGTGGTACTGTTTAGAAATCATTTGTGAAAAGCTGTGAGTTTTCACAGGGCAACTGAGAAGTCATGTAAGAAAGGTTCTTTGGAACCTGAAAAATCAAACATCTTGGATCAGGAGGTCTGTACTCAGTAGATCTGAGTTTTACAACAATAGTGTTTGCAGCCAGAAGTGGGGTTCAAATCCCATCACTTCCAAATGTTGCCCTTGTGATCTTTTAGTAGGGCTCTGAGTTGCTTTGAGCCTGTGTCTTCTCATCTGTGAAATAAAAAGGATGCCAGTGCCTCCCACGGATGTTGTAAGGATTAACCGAACTAGCACACGTGAAAGCCTGTCCAGTGCCAGGCACATGGTAGGTAATAGTGCCCGGGGAGCTATTTTATGTAAACAGTGCCACCGTCTCCTGCATCACACAGACATGCCTCTGAAGTGGGAGAGGTACTGAGATACACAGAGGTTTTCGCTGACATCACCCAGGGAGATAGTGGCAGAGCTAGGACTAGAATCAGAGAATCCCAACTTCCACGACAGCAGCACCCTGGCCGCCAGCCCAGACCTGCCTCCCACTGATTGCTTTGGTTTAGCAAAACATCTGTGAGTTGCCGGCTGCCCCCGCACTGCTGTGTGGTTGGCAGAGTTCCATACCGGCCGCTGAGTCAGCTCATAGCGGGATCCTGCCCTGACAGCGCTGGGAAAGTTCAGGCCCGAGGCCCGAGGCGGCTGGGCTGCCCCCGCCTTGGCAGCTGGCCAGCGTCTGTGTGTGTGCGGTCGTTCCTAGAAAGTGCAGCCGCATGCGAGGAACAAGTGGAGCTCCAGAGCCTGTCTTCAGGAAGTGTAGCAGGTGTTGAGGTCAAGCCATTAGAGGTTTAAAAAAAGACTCTTCAGAACTGGTGTGTGCATGTGCACATGTGTACACCGTGGCAAGGCACCCAGCACCAAGTTATCTAGATGGTGGCAGCCCTGTGACACTTAGCTCAGTATTCAGGGGGCTGGCTGTTGGCATTTGAAACTCTTTGAATTCACTTTATGTTTCTGAGGCATATTCACTAATTATAGACTGCCTGGCAGAGCACCTGCCAAAATGTTTTATAAATACCAGAGTAGCTGAGGCATAATCCATCACCCGAAATTTACCTTCCCCCAGGATTTGGAGATCAAGAACTGAAATAGGGGGGCTTTGGGTAGCAATAACTTAAACCCTCAGATGTGCACCTCTTTTTCCTCTTTAATTTTTAACATTGATTTGGTCTGTGCTCTCCTTGTCTATAAATCCTACTTTTAAAGGAGTAAATCATGTGCTGGGGGATTTTTAAACTTTTCTTTTTAGTTATATTTTAGAAGAACCAAAAATAATATTCTTGGGGAGAGCTTGTAGAAACTATTACAAATGATTAGACTGGCTTGTTTTGTTGTTCACAATCTTTTCTTTATGTAACTTAATGGAGTGCGAAAATAGAATATCCCTTGCTCCAGCAACAATTACAAAGACCTTTACAGTTGACACAGATCTTTTTTTTTCCCGAGACACAGCGTGCTCTGTCGCCCAGGCTAGAGTGCAGTGGCATGATCTCTGCTCACTGCAACCTCCGCCTCCCAAATTCAAGCGATTTTCGTGCCTCAGCCTCCCTGGCAGCTGGGATTACAAGCACATGCTACCATTGCCTGGCTAACTTTTTTTTTTTTGTATTTTTAGTAGAGACAGGGTTTCGTTATGTTGGCCAGGCTGGTCTCGAACTGCTGACCTCAAGTGATCCGCCCATCCTGGCCTCCTAAAGTGCTGGGATTACAGGCGTGAGCCACCGCACCCACCCTGACACAGATCTTACTGTTAATGTGATACAGCGTCCATCTTGTTCTTTTGAACAACAAACTTTTACAAAGGCTTCTTTGTGCCAGACCTGTGCTGTATGAAATAAGGCATGTTTCTCTCTCAGGGAGTTCAGGTCTAGCAGTGGCAGTGTGGGAACCTCAAGGGGGACTGGAACTTGGGTTACAATAATTTGATTCTGTCCTGAGTCTACTGGAGCCCAGCCACCCAGTCTGTGCTATGGCAGAGATATTTTAAAACGGTTTTGTTTCAAACATTCACATGCCAAAGTTTAAAAAGTTAATTTTGTCTACAGCATAGCATAGCTTGGCAAACCAACAGAGATACCCAAAAGTATTTTGCAAGATTTTGGGGTAAAGGAGGACAGGCATCTGCCAACTGAAAAGTGAAACTGGGAAAGCTTAAGGGTTCCAGAGATTATTCTTTGCATCTGAAATCCCTTACTTAGAACATGTAAAGTCAAAATTATTTCGTGCATTCTCTTTGAAGAAACTCTCAGAAAATATTTGCTTCTCAAGGTCTGGATTGTTAGGGTGTGGTATTATTCTCTGACACCACAGTGATGGGAAGATGGATAACACCATTGAGTCGAGTGTTCTAAAACCCATCAGATTCCTATGGGCAGAGTAAATAATTGTAAAACAAGAAAACAGACAAAGAACTGAGTGTTCGTTTTCTCAAAGGAGATCATATAGCCAACTGGCAAATGTTGCTGGCCTTTTGGGGGTGGTGTTCTCTCCCTCTGGTAGAGGGTGGTTCAAGCAGTACAGGCTGGGTCTGTCTTGAGCCCATTGGTAGAGCTGGGTTACTGATGTAAACCCCCTTCGATAGAATAGAAAGAAGAAAGATGGCTTGACAGACATGTGGGGCCAGGGTGCGTGTGTACGATTTTCTGCTTACTTTGGCAGTCACTTTGGTTACTGCATGTGGCTGTGATCCAACCACAGGCTTAACATAAGTTCACAGCCAATTCAGTGCAAAGCACTGGGAGCCATTGCACAATAAATGTTGGCCCCCTCCTCTACCCTTCCCCTTCTAGCATGTTTTACAAGATTTTGTTTTGTGATTGCCTTCTAGAATGGAGGGTTTAATTTCAGAATATTTGCAATTAAAGAATTCCTAACGTCCTAAAGCTTGCTAATCACACATATTAACAAGGACAGGGTATTACCAATTTCGAACACCTCCTGGCTGCTTGGGGCACCCTCAGCTCATGACAGCTGCGTGGGTTCTCTCTGAATTTGTTGGAGAAGCACCTCTGCAGTACAGGAGCAAAGGAAGCTCCATGGCAAATGGGAAGAATTGCCATGTTAGATGGGCACTGGGAGACAAAGGGAATGTGATTTGAGAAGAGGGAGTTTCAGTTTTTTGTTTTTTTGTTTTTTTTTTTTTTTTTCCCTATTCTTAACCATGAGCAAAATCAGTCTCATCTTACTGTGAGAGACGACTTCCTACTGGGCATTTAGTGGAGACTGCTGTCCATTTCTTCTAATGTCATGACTGACTGACTGACTGGTGTCCAGAAGCCATCCCTCTAAGTAAGGTGTGGTCTCTTGGGATAGGCCTACTTTTCTTGGTAGATACTGCATGACTATCATTAGCTGGGTGTGGTGGTGCACGCCTGTAGTCCCAACTACAGGAAGGTTGCAGTGAGCCGAGATCGCGCCACTTGCACTCCAGCCTGGGTGACAGAGTGAGATGGTGTAAAAAAAAAAAAAAATAGAAAAAGAAAAAAGAAGAGATACAGCATGACTATGGAACATTTGAGGCTTTTTTAAAAAGCTGTGCAAACTATTGCCCAAAAAAGAAAATGTTCGTAGGCTTTCCTCATGTTCTTTGTAGAGCTACCTGGCATGCCCTTGCCTTCTACAGTCACAGTGGAATCCATCTAGTTGAGTGGTTCTCAATTAGAGGTGACCCCCGCCCCTTCCCAGGGGACATTTAGCAATGTCAGGAGACATTTTTGATTGCCATGACTGGAGCAGGGGGTAGTGTGCTATGGGCATCTAGTGGGTAGACTAGGGATGCTGCTAAACATCCTATAATGCACTGGACAGCCCCCCAACAACAAAGAGTTATCTGGTCCAAAATGACAGTAGTGCCAAGGTTGAGAAACCGTGCTCTAGATTGTTACCAGAAAGAGAACATAAGCTTCGCTATCATCAGACAGTGCCAGAGACTCTGTTCCTTTGTGTTTTGGTCTCAGTAACTGAGAGTTTGGCAACCTTGAATTTTCTTGACTTCTGCTTTCAATATCTGTGCCAAGCTCATGTCTTTCCTCTAGTCATCTAGGTGAACAGACTGTCACTTGGGAAAGGTTTGGGGCCTAGAACTTGAGATCACTTATTTGACTCTATCAGTGATTCTTTCAGCCCAGCACTCCCTGATATCATTGGTGATGTATAAGAGAGCTTGGTTGCCCTTCTAGACATTAACCCCAAAAAGTTAAGGTGTAAATACTTGGCAGACTTGTTACCTAGTAACAGATTTAATTATTAAATCAGCATTGGTTTTGGAGCCAGAGGATGTGGATTAAGACCCTACTTCCACCACCTGCTTGCTTTAGTACTTTGGACAAGTGTTCTAATCTGCCTGTCTGAACCCATGCATACATCTATTCCAGAGGATGATAATCCTCTCCCACTATCCTCAGGAAGTGATTTTAAGGATATTACAAAGGTAGAAGAAAAATATGAGTGTGAAAGAGCTTTGCAAGATGTGTACAACCATATAAAGGTTAGGGCGAATTTTCTTCAACACCTAAGTCCTTTTTGAAGCTACTATCGTCCCTCATATGGAGGGGATTGGTCCCACATATACCAAAATTCAAGCATACTCAAGTCCTACAGTCAGCTCTGTGGAACCCAGATATACTAAAAGTCAATCTTCCATATACATGGGTTTCACATCCCGTAAATTTTGTCTTTGATCCAAGTTTGGTTGAAAATAGTTTACATGTAAGTGGACCCAGGCAGTTCAAATGCATGTTGAAGGGTCAATCATAATTTTTCAGTCTTTATGACCTTTGTAGGTAAGATGCTCCATAAATCCTACCCACTACTCTTAAACAACTGCTTTTTAGGTTTTCTAGAGCCATGACCACACTCTGGTGTTCTGAAGTTGTCTGAAACCTTTCAGGATTATGTGAGCTTAAACCATGGCACTTCTGAAGCTGTATCTTTCCATATTAGTATAGGGATATGTGTGTATTGTTCTTTAAGTAGAAGTAAGCTTTATGGATACTAAGTCCTTATAAATACACAATCACTGACTTGACTTGGGTCCTTATCCCTCTCACCAGAGGCTAATTTCTCTACGTGTCCCAGATCCCATCCCCTCCCAGGTTTCCAGGGACTTGCTCCATCAGTGAACCCTCCATTTCCTGACTCTTTGGGCTCATTCTCTTCCAGGCCTTTTCCACGTTTACGCATCTTCTCTCTCCCAGACTTAAAAACAAGCAAACAAATAACAAAAACCTTCTTTAATCTTAAATTTTACCTAAGTCAGTTGTTAACAAGGAAATGAGAGACTTTTAAAAATCCTCTTGATTGCACATTATTGCCAGCTTTTTTTCTGTTCCTAACTATCCCCCACTTCTTTGCAACAAAGCTTCTCAAAGGAATTGGTTTTACTCTTTATTTCCATTTGTCACCTCCTACTTACTCCTCAGCACACTCCAGTCTGATATCTGTTTCTTCCATGTCCCGGAAGTTCCATGTTGCTAAGCCCAGCCTTCCCTGACCTCATTGATTTCTCAGCGTTATTGAATACAGAGCACTCCCTCCTTGAACATTCTCTTCTTTTGCTTTCTATAATCCTTCCTTCTGCTTATGCTTATTTTCTTTCTTTTCCTTTTCTTTTTTCTTTCTTTTTTTTTTTTTTGGAGACGGAATCTCGCTCTGTCACCCAGGCTAGAGTGCAGCGGTGTGATCTTGGCTCATTGCAATCTCTGCCTCCCGGGTTCAAGCAATTTTCCTGCCTCAGCCTCTCCAGTAGCTGGGACTACAGGCGCGTGCCACCAGCCCGGCTAATTTTTTGTATTTTTAGTGGAGACGGGGTTTTAGTGTGTTAGCTAGGATGGTCTCCATCTCCTGACCTTGTGATCCGCCCACCTCGGCCTCCCAAAGTGCTGGGATTGCAGGCGTGAGCCACCGCGCTCGGCCAGCCTTTCTTTCTTCCTTTCTTCCTTTCTTCCTTTCTTCCTTTTTTAGACAGGGTCTCACTCTGTTATACAAGTTAAAGTGCAGTGGCACAAACACAGCTCACTGCAGCCTTAACCTCTTGAGCTCAAGCGATCCTCCTGCCTCAGCCTGCTGAGTAACTGGGACTACAGGCATACATCACTATTCCTGACTAATTTTATTTTTGTGAGATGGGGTCTCACCATGTTGCCCAGGCTGGTCTTGAACTCTTGGACTCAAGCAGTCCTCCCACTTTGGCCTCCCAGAGTATGGGGATTACACGTGTGAGCCACTGCACTGACCTGTTTATTTTCCTTTATCTCTTCAACTATTTCTCTTCTGTCCAGCCTCTGAAATGCCAAGTTCCCGCAGGGTACTAAGCTTACTTCTCTGTATGTTCTCCCTTAGCAGTTTCACTCTCATGGCTTTAAATACTATCTATAAGCCAGTGTATATTGTTTGAGCCCACATTTCTAGTCTAAGGTATCCCCAACTCCCTACTTGGCATTTCTGTTGAGACGTTTTACTGGCATCTCAAGTTTAATACCTGTGAGACTGAACTCTTGATTTCCAACCTACTCCCCTATAATTATTTCCTCCTTTATTTTCCTTCTCAGTAAACGGCATTTCTGTCCACTTATTCATATCAAAACCTTAGAGTTGACTGTCTTTCATACCTGCTGTTCTGTTACTCCTCATGTCCATCACCAAGTCTTAGCAGCAGTCTCATCTAAGTATCTAGAGTATTGCCACTCCTGCTTTCTGCATCATCACCTACCTGGCCCAGATTACCTACCTACCACTATAGCTCTCAACAGGTTTCTGTGCCCACCCCCTCCCCCATTCTAATCCATGCTCTACACAGCAGCTAGAGCCATCTTCTAAAAATCAAATCAGATTATGTCACTGCATTAATGCCCTCCAAGTATGATGTCAGTTGCTCTAATTATAAAATCCAAAATCTGCATGATCTGACCCTTGCCTACTGATCCAGCCTTATCTTTGACAATCTCCTGATCTATCACTGTGCTCCAGCTACCCTGGCCTTTGCATATGCTGGTACTTCTGTCTAGAATACTCTTGTCTAGGCAAACTTACTCAGCCTTTGGGTCGCTCTTTTAACCATCACTTCCTCAAAGGCACTGTCTTCACTCTTCGTGTAGATCAGGTTCTCCTGTTATGTCCCTGTCATTGAACATTATACTTTTATATTTGTGCAGTTCGGTTCTTTTGTTTATTTCTTTGGTATCTCATTTCTACTCTAGATGGTAAGCTCCAAGAGGATAGGGATCATGTTTGTTTTGCTTATCATTGTACCCTGCCACCCAACAGTGATGGCAAATAGTAGACACTCAGATATTTGTTTCTTCCACTTTCTATGGTTTATTCTGTTCCTTTTTAAATGCAAAAGGCTCCATTTGTTTTGTTTTGTTTTGAGACAGGATCTCACTCTGTTGCCCAGGCTGGAGTGCAGTGGCAAGATCACGGCTCACCTCAGCCTCAACCTCCTGGGCTCAGGTTGATTCTCCCACCTTGGCCTCCTAGGGATTACAGACCCTCCTTGGGACTACAGGCACACACCACCACACTCAGCTAACTTTTGTTATTTTTTGTAGAGGGGGGGTTTCACCATGTTGCCCAGGCTGGTCTTGAACTCCTAGGCTCCAGCAATTCACCCTCCTTGGTCTCCCAAAGTGCTGGGTTTACAGGCATGAGTCACTGTGCCCGGCCTTCCATTGTGTTTGTTTAAAATAGATTTTATTTTTTGAGATCAGTTTTAGGTTCACAGCAAAATCGAGCAGAATGTGCAGAGATTTCCCATATCCCTCCTCCTCCCACAACCACACAACCTCCTGTCAAAATCCTGCGCCAGAGTAGTGTGTTTGTTATAACTGATGAACCTACATTGACACATCATTATCACCCAGAATCCATAGTTTAGTGTTCACTCTTGATACTGTATACTCTATGGAATTTTTATTTTTTATTTTTTGTTTTTATTTTTATTTTTTTGAGATGGAGTTTCGCTCTTGTTGCCCAGGCTAGAGTGCAATGGTGCAATCTCGGCTCACTGCAACCTATGCCTCCCGGGTTCAAGTGATTCTCCTGCCTCAGCCTTCCAAGTAGCTGGGATTATAGGCATGTGCCACCATACCCGGCTAATTTTGTATTTTTAGTAGAGACAGGGTTTCTCCATATTGGTCAGGCTGGTCTCGAACTCCCGACCTCAGGTGATCCACCCATCTCGGCCTTTCAAAGTGCTGAGATTAACAGGCGTGAGCCACCGTGCCTGGCCTATTCTATGGATTTTGACAAATGTGTAATGACATGTATCCGCCATTATAGTATCACACAGAGTAGTTTCACTGTCCTAGAAATTCTCTGCACTTCACCTATTCATCTTTCCCTCCTCCTTAACCCCTGGCAGCCCCTGATTCTTTTCCTGTCTATGGTTTTGCCTCTTTCAGAATGTTATATGGTGGGCTCATTAATGTAGCCTTTTTAGATTGTCTTTCTTCACTTAGTAATGTGCATTTAAGCTTCCTCCTTAGCTTTTTATGACTTGATAGCTTATTTCTTTTTGTGCTGAATAATATTTCATTTTCTGGACATACCGCAGTTTATCCATTCACCTACTGAAGAGCATCTTGGTTGCTTCAAAGTTTTGGCAATTATGAATAAAGCTATCATACATATCTGTATACAGGTTTTTGGGTAGATAAAAGTTTCAGTTCATCTGGGTAAATACCAAGGAGCGTGATTGCCAGATTGTGTGGTAAGAGTATTTTTAGCTTTCTAAGAAACTGCCCAACTGTGTCTCAAAGTGGCTGTACCATTTTGCATTCCCATCAGCAGTGAATGAGCTTCCGTTGCTCCACATCCTCACCAGCATTTGGTATTATTAGTGTTTTGGATTTTGGCCAGGTTCGTTTAACTGAAATTTTTATTTAGCTAATTATACATTCATATGGAGTTGAAAGAAAGCAATGTCATGTACACTTTGTCCAGTTTCCCTATGGTAACAGCATATACAGGTGTAGTATGCTGTCACGCCTGGATGTTGATGTTGATATCATCTACTGATCCTACTTAGATTTCTTCCTCAGTTTTATGTGTACTCATTTGTGTGTGATCTGTTTTTAAGCCATTTTAGTTGTAGGTTGAACACGTTTTTCAAAATTCTTGTTACTTAATAAATGCATTCGAGGCTATAGAGTTTTCCCTGGATCTCACTTTTGCTGTACCCCACAATTTCTGATGTGTAACGCTTTCATTGTTGGTTAGTACTAAACATTTTATAATTTCAGTTTTAATTGCTTCTTCAACTCGTGGGTTGTTAAAAGTATTTTTTGGTTTCCAAATATGTGGGTTTTATCTCTTTTCCAGTATTATTTTATAGCTTAATTACATTGTAGTTAGAAAACGAGCGTGGTGTCAATTCTCTGAAATTTAAAATCTCCTTTTTGTTGGCCTTATGTGTGATTAGTTTCTATAAATGTTCCATGTGTACTTGGAGAGAATGTATATTAATCCATTTCATTATTAGGATTAGTGATACATTTGGATCTATTTCTGCCCTCTCTTTGTTTTGTTTTTTAATATTTATTTATTTATTTATTTATTATTTTTTGAGATGGAGTTTCGCTCTTGTTGCCCAGGCTGGAGTGCAATGGCGCGATCTCGGCCCACTGCAACCTCCGCCTCCCGGGTTCAAGAGATTCTCCTGCCTCAGCTTCCTGAGTAGCTGGGATTACAGGCATGCGCCACCACGCCCAGCTAATTTTTTTTTGTTGTTGTTTATTTTTTTGAGACAGAGTCTCGCTCTGTTGCTTAGGCTAGAGTGCTGTGGCACATGATCTTGGCTCACTGCAAGCTCCGCCTCCCAGATTCATGCCATTCTCCTGCCTCAGCCTCCCAAGTAGCTGGCACTGTCACAGGCGCCTGCCACAACACCAGGCTAATGTTTTGTATTTTTAGTAGAGAACGGGGTTTCTCCATGTTGGTCAGGCTGGTCTCTCCATGTTGGTCAGGCTGGTCTCGACCTCTCGACCTCAGGTGATCCACCTGTCTCGGCCTTCCAAAGTGCTGGGATTACAGGCATGAGCCGCCATGCCCAGCCCTGTTTTGTTTTTTTGAGATGGAACCTCTCTCTGTCACCCAGGCTGGAGTGCAGTGGCATGATTTCTGCTCACTGCAAACCTTTGCCTCCTGGGCTCAAGCAATCCTCCCGCCTCGGCCTCGCAAGTGCCTGGGATTACAAGCATGCACCACCACACCTGGCTAATTTTTGCATTTTTAGTAGAGACGGGATTTCACCATGTTGGCCAGGCTGGTCTTGAACTCCTGACTTCAAGTGATCTACCTGCCTCAGCCTCCCAAAGTGCTAGGATTACAGGCATGAGCCACCGCGCCTGGCCGTGCCCTCTTATTTTGGATTTTCAATTTAATTATACTTTTTCTTTTCTTGTTTTCTCTTTTCCTGTCTTATATTGATTTGATCGAGTTTTCTTTATTTAGCCTTTGTCTCGTTTACTGGTGTAGAAGTTATACTTTCTGTTTTTATTCTTCTATTGATTACTTTTAGATTGTAATTTATATTCTTTTTACACTACAGGCATATCTCAGAGATATTGCAGGTTCAGTTCCAGACCACCACAATAAAGCAAATATTGCAATAAAATAAGTCACACATTTTTTTGTTTCCCATATAAAAATTATGTTTATACTGTAGTCTATTAAGTATACAGTAGCATTCATTATACCTAAAAAAAAAGTACATGCCTTAATTAAAATGTTTTATTGCTCTTGAATGTTCTCAGCACAAAGAAGTGATAGATGTTTGTGGTGATGGAGATACTAATTACCCTGATCTGATCACTATACATTGTATGTATGAAAACAACACTGTGTACCTCATTAATATATATAATTATTATTTGTCAATTAAAATTAAAGTAATACTTTATTACGAGATAAACAATAACAAGTATCTGAGCCTTCAGGGAGTTGTAATCTTTTTGTTGGTAGAAGGTCCTGCGTTGATGTTGATGGCTTCTGACTGATCTGGGTGCTGGTTACTGAAGGTTGGAGTGGCTGTGGCAGTTTCATAGAAGAAGACAACAGTGAAGTTTGCTGCATCGATTGACTCTTTTTTTTTTTTTTTTTTTTTTTTAAGCAGGGTCTCTGTCACCCAGACTGGAGTGCAGTGACGCAATCACAGCTCACTGCAGCCTCGACCTATTGGGCTCAAGTGATTCTCCCACCTCAGCCTTTCGAGTAGCTGGGGCCACAGGCATGTGTCACCATGCCCAGCTAATTTTTAAAAATGTTTTGTAGAAACGGTCTCACTGTGTTGCCTAAGCTGGTCTCAAACTCCCGGTTCAAGCAATCCTCCTGCCTTAGCTTCCCAAAGTGCTGAGATTACAGGCGTGAGCCACCATGCCTGGCCCCAGTTGCTATTCTGACCTCCTCCCATGAATCATGAAATATTCTTGATGACACCTAGAACAGTGAATCCTTTCCAGAAGGTTTCCAATTTGCTTTGCCCGGATCCATCAGAGGAATCACTGTGTATGGCAGCTGTAGCCTTACAAAATGTATTTCTTCTTTTTTTTTTTTTTTTGAGACGGAGTCTCACCTTGTCACCCCGGCTGGAGTGCAGTGGCGCGATCTCGGCTCACTGCAAGCTCTGCCTCCCAGGTTCACGCCATTCTCCTGCCTCAGCCTCCCAAGTGCTGGGACTACAGGCATGTGCCATCACACCTGGCTAATTTTTTTTTTTAATTTTTAGTAGAGATGTGGTTTCACTGTGTTAGCCAGGATGGTCTCAATCTCCTGACCTCGTGATCCACCCGCCTCGGCCTCCCAAGGTGCTGGGATTACAGGTGTGAGCCACCGTACCTGGCCACTAAATGTATTTCTTAAATAATTTGTAAGTTCAACCTTAAAAGTTGAAATTACTCCTTGATCCATGGGCTGCAGAATGAATATTGTGTTAGCAGGCATGAAAACAATATTCATCTACTTGTACATCACCATCAAAGCTCTTGGGTGATCAGGTGCCTTGTCAATGGGTAGTAATATTTTGAAAAGAATCTTTTTTCTAAGCAGTAGTTCTCAACAGTGAGTTTAAAATATTCAGTGAACCATCCTGTAAACAGATGTGGTGTCATACAGGCTTTGTTCTATTTACAGAGCACAGCCAAGGTAGATTTAGGATAATTCCTAAGGGCCCTAGGATTTTTGGAATGATGAACGAGTACTAGCTTCAATTTAAAGTCACCAGCTGCGTGAGGCTATAAACAAGAGAGTCACTCTGTCCTTTGAAGCTTTGAAGCCTGGCATTGACTTCTCTCTAGCAATGAAAGTCCTGGATGGCATCTTCTTCTAAATAAGGCTGTTTTTATTTACATTGAAAATCTGTTTTTAGTGTTGCGACCTTCATCAATGATCTTAGCTAGATCTTCTGGATAACTTGCTGCAGTTTCTATGTCAGCACTTGCTGCCTCACCTTGTACTTTTGTGTTAGGGAAATGATTTCTTTCCTTAATCCTCACAAGTCAACCTCTGCTAGCTTCAAACTCTTTCTTCTGCAGCTTACTGCCTCTCTCAGCCTTCATAAAATTGAAGAGAGTTAGGGTTAGGCTTTGGCATAAGGAAATGTTGTTACTGGTATGATCTTCTATCTAGGCCACTAAAACATTCTCCATGTCAGTAATAAGGCTGTTTTGCTTTTAATTTCCTTTAAGAATTCTTTGCATTCACAACTTGCCTAACTGTTTGGCACAAGTGGCCTAGCTTTCAGCCTGTCTGGACTTTCAACATGCCTTCCTCACTAAATCATTTTTAGCTTTTGATTTAAAGTGAGAGACATACAACTCTACCTTTCATTTGAATACTTAGAGGTCATTGCAAGGTTACTAATTGGCCTAATATCAGTATGGTTATGTCCAAGGGAGTAGGGAGGCCCAAGAAGAGGGAGAAAGATGGAGGAACAGCTAGGGTGGTTGGTGGAGCAGTTTGAACACATACAACATTTATCAGTGAAGTTTGATATCTTATATGGGTGTGATTCTAGGCTCTCCAAAGCAATAACAATGGTAACATCAAAGATGACTGAGCCCAGATCACCATGAACAGATGTAATAATTTTTTTAAGTGTGAAATACTATGAGAATTACCAGTATGTGACAGAGACGAAGTGAGCACGTGCTGTTAGAAATGAGGTGGCAGGCCGGGCGCGGTGGCTCACGCCTGTAATCCCAGCACTTTGGGAGGCCGAGGCGGGTGGATCACGAGGTCAGGAGATCGAGACCATCCTGGCGAACACAGTGAAACCCCATCTGTACTAAAAATACAAAAAAAAATTAGCTGGGCATGGTGGCGGGTGCCTGTAGTCCCAGCTGCTCGGGAGGCTGAGGCAGGAGAATGGCGTGAGCCCAGGAGGTGGAGCTTGCAGTGAGCCGAGATCGCGCCACTGCACTCCAGCCTGGGTGACAGAGCAAGACTCTGTCTCAAAAAAAAAAAAAGAAAAGAGGTGGCTGTGCTTTCAAACATTGGTACCTTAGAAATTCTAGTTTTAACATCTACCTCTCCAATCCTGTTTTCCAGTTTACAGTGGCCAGTATTTTAGTTCTAATTTGTTTTAACCCCTCCCCAAATTAGTTTTTTTCCCCTAGCAGTTATTATTTATTTAAACTTACCAAGTTTATGCATTTCTTTTCTCATCATTACTTGTATCCCACTCATTCCCTCTAGGCTCACTTTCCTTTTCCTTTTTTCTTTTTTTGTTTTTGTTTTTGTTTTTTTTGAGACAGAGTCTCACTCTGTTGCCCAGGCTGGAGTACAGTGGCGCAATCTCAGCTCACTGCAGCTTCCGCCTGCCAGGTTCAAGCGATTCTCCTGCCTCAGCCTCCTGAGTAGCTGGGACTACAGGCGTGTACCACCACGTCCGGCTAATTTTTGTATTTTTTAGTAGACACAGGGTTTCACCATATTGGCTAGGCTGGTCTTGGACTCCTGACCTCATGATCCGCCCGCCTCGGCCTCCCAAAGTGCTGGGATTATAGACGTGAGCGACCATGCCCAGCCTCCTTTTTCTTTATTTACTAACTTTTTTTTAGCAGAGACTTATTTGTAATAAAGTCTTGGGCCAGGCATGGTGGCTCATACCTGTAATTCCAGCACTTTAGGAGGCCAATGCAGGCGGATTGCTTGAGCCTAGGAGCTCAAGACCAGCCTGATCAACATCATGAAACCCTGTCTCTAACAAAAAACAAAAAAAAAAATTAGCCAGGTGGAGTGGTACATGTCTGTAGTTCCAGCTACGTGGGAGGCTGAGGTGGCAGGATCACTTGAGCCCAAGGGATGGAGGCTGCAGTGAGCTGTGATGGTGCCATGTACTCCAGCCTAGAGGAGAGTGAGACCCTGTCTTTAAAAAAAAAAAATTGTGGTATGTTTGAAACTTTAAAAAAATCTTTTTCTTTATTTTGCCCTCACTTTTGTACAGTTGTTCATAGCTTTAGATTCTATGTTGACCTTTATTTTTCTCTGCATCTTTAATGATGAGATTTCATTGTCTCCTAGCAACTGTTTTTGCTGTTGAGAAATCTAGTGTCAGTCTGTTAATCTTTTTCTGGCTTTTGATTTAAAGTGAGAGACATGCAACTCTTCCTTTCACTTGAATACTTAGGGGCCATTGCAAGGTTATTATTGGCCTAATTTCGATATGGTTGTGTCCAAGGGAGTAGGGAGAGTAGGGAGGATCTTTTTCTCTCTTGTAGCTTTTAAGATGTTTTCTTTTTGACTCTGCTATTCTGCACTTTAACTACCCTATTCTAGGTTTCGACATAGTTTTGTTTTTTTTTTTTTTTTTTTTTGAGACGGAGTCTCTTTCACCCAAGTTGGAGTGCAGTGGCATGATCTTGGCTCACTGCAAGCTCTGCCTTCCAGGTTCACGCCATTCTCCTGCCTCAGCCTCCCAAGTAGCTGGGATTACAGGCGCCCGCCACCATGCCTGGCTAATTTTTTGTATTTTTAGTAGAGACAGGGTTTCACCATGTTCGCCAGGATGGTCTCGATCTCCTGACCTGGTGATCTGCCCACCTTGGCATCCCAAAGTACTGGGATTACAGGTGTGAGCCATCGTGCCAGGCCTTTCAGCTTACTTTTATTCCACTTGGGTCTCTGTCCGCTCCTTCAATCTGGTTTGTGTCTTTTTTTTTTTTTCTTGGTTACTATTTTTTCTTAACTAGTATTCTAATAGAAGTATTTGAACCTTCTCATTCAATCTTCTGTGCATCTTTTCTTTTAAAATCTTATCTGTTTATGTCATTCTCTTGCATTCAGGATTATTTTCACATTTAATGTTCTAATTTCTAATTCTCTCTTCAGCTGTCTCTCTTCTATTTTATAGCTCTTTAAAAAATGGTTTGTCTCAATTATTGTGTGTGTTTGTAAATTTTTTGGCATTTAAAAATCTGCCTGTTTTTACTCTATGGTTTCTATTCCTTCAGCTCTTTGAACATCTTTGACTTTTTAAAACTTTATATTTTGGAATTACTAAAACTCATTTATGGAAATTTCATACATACAAAAAAAAAAGAATGATAATGAACCATCTGTGTTCTTTAATCAGCTTTCAACAAGTATCAACAGTCTGCCATTAATTTTAAACATGCTTATTTTAAAGATGCTTTTTGATTCTATTATTATTTCTAATTCCTGGGGTGCAGGTTCCTCCTGTGTCATGTTAGTCTCCCTTATGATGATTTATTTCCTCTTGAAGTGGTTTGTTTTTGTTTTTTTTCCAGTGTAAATTCATTTTGAGTGGGGATTTGTTTCTGTAGGAGTCCCATGTTCCTTGAATGGTGGAAGCATTCCTAAGGGGAATTTTGTTTTTCCCTCTGCTGGGGCTGCACAAGTTTAGCTAGTTGCATTGGTTTGGGTAGTGTGAATTTGAAGCCTGCATCTGTGCCTAGTGAGAGCCCCTCAGTAAGAGTCTCCTGCCAGATGGCAAGGTTCTTTGCAGCTTTGCCAGGCTGGTGGGCAGTGTTTTTAGGCCCAGTTTATGGCGGGTAATGAATGTAGTCTCTCATGGCCTCTGGCTTTATGCAGTTATTTCAGTTCTGGTTCCTGGCATGCAGGGGCCTACAGCCTGGACTCCCCTCTCTTGGGGTTGATTCAGTCTCCAGCTCTCAGTTCAGCACTCAGCTCTTAAGAACCCTATTCAGGTCACGTTCTCCCTTGAGCCCTTAAGCTTTGCCACTTGCTCACTGATTGCTACCATTTTGTTTCTGCTGCTTTGGACTCTGCTTTCTTTCTGGGTTTCAAGCTCAGCTATGTGTGCAAGGGGTAGAGTGTTAAATGTCATCCAGCTTTTCTATGTGAGGTTTTCTTTGGGGAAGGAGGGAGGGAGATGGTGGCGTTCCTTCACATCAGACTATCCTCACTCACAGTTTTGTTTGCTTGTTTTCTTGTTTTTGTTTTTTAATAGCTAAGACTTTTTGACCTCTTATGTGCCAAGTACTTTATTTCATTTCATTGTGTGAGGCAGGTCCTAATATTATCCCCTTTATGTGTTTGTTTTATTTACAAATGAGGAAAAAGGTCAAGTGGGAAGCTTGTGGTCTCACAGTTGGGAAGCTGGCTAGTGATACTCCCTCTTGCTCCCTTCCAGATGGAACAGGAGAAAAATAATCTTTTCTCAGTGGTTTTATTACTCTACAAATGATTTTTACTTATTTTTTCTGATTGTCAAGGTAATACAGGCTCATTTTAGAAAACATGGAAAATATAAAAATTTGTAAAGAAGAAAATATAATCACTACAGCCATGTAACTTAGATTTAATATAACTATAAACATTTGTTGTATTTTCTTTGTGTTTTAGAGAAAAATGCCTACTATGGATATAGTTTTAAATTTTATATACAGGCTGGGTGCAGTGGCTCACACCTGTAACCCCAGCACTTTGGAAGGCCAAGGCAGGTGGATGGCTTGAGCCCAGGAGTTCAAAACCAGCCTGGGCAATGTGGCGAAACCCTGTCTCTACAAAAGAAAAAAAAAAAACCACAAACACACACACACACAGACACACATACAAAACCACAAAAAAAATTAGCCGGAGTGGTGGCACACACCTGTAATCCCAGCTACTCAGGAAGCTGAGGCAGGAGAATCACTTGAATCTGGGAGATTGGGGTTGCAGTGAGCCACGATTGCACCACTGCACTCCAGCCTGGGCAATAGAGCAAGACTCTGTCTCAAAAAAAAAAAAAAAAAAAAAAAATGTATATACAATTTCGTGCTTAACTTTTATCACCTAACAGGCCATGAGCAATTTAAAGTATTATTTTAAAATATTTTAGTTTTCAAATTATATTACAGAAGTAATAATAACTCAAATAACTTTAGAAATATGGAAACGTATGAAATAAAAGTCCGACTCTTCAGGTGTAATTGTTAACAGTTTGGTCTACACCTTTTTAGAGTGTTTCCTTTTCACAAGTATATTTTGTCTGTTCTACCACTTGCTTTTGTACTCAGTGTTCTGGCAGTCCTCCATGAGTGTTCATGAAGATCTATTTTTCGTGTTTTTATAATTATTTAAAATCACATAAAGGGTATGAATAGGTGTTCATGAAAATTAAAACAATATAGAAAAATACAGAGTAAAAATTTGTAGTTAAAAAAATACCATGGTGTCCTGTTGCCTGTCCTGTGTCCTTATACCCCACAAGTAGGAGTGAATCAGCTTCTAGGACTGTTTCTGTGTGTTCACTGACTGAAGTGTGCAGTCACAGAATGTGAGTGTGAATGTACTTGTGTATGTGTGTGTAGTGTGTGTAACCCTATGCCCTGGTGTATATATTTCTGTGGTGGGATAGATTATTATAGATGTTGATTAGGTGTCTATGTATATATTAGCTTTTCAATATATACTATTAAATCACCCTCAAAGATATTACTCCACTTTGCTACCGGTAATATATTTTCCCAAACCCTTGTCAACATTAGTTATTATTAGTCCTTTTATTTTTGCTGTCTTTTCATATGTTTATGAAACTCCTGGGCTCGAGCAGTCCTTGTGCTTCAGCCTCCCAAAGTGCTAGGATTATAGGTTGGGATTATAGGTGTGACCTGCCGTGCCCAGCCCATAGTTTGCCTTTCAACTTGATGTGTGGTTCTTTAATCAAGTAGGGGTTTAAAATTTTGATGTAGCTAAATTTATTGATTTTTCTCTTTATGGTTTCTGTCGTACTTGAGAAGGCCTTTCCCTAAGGTTACAAAAAATATTCTTCTCTATTCCTAATACTTTATGGTTGTATTTTTAATAATAGCTCTTTACTATATCTAGAATGAATAAGAAGGATGAATAGAATGAATAGGAATCAAGTGTGTTCAAAGAGTGTTGCTATTTTTAATGATTTTTAATGGCTGCATAATGTTTTATCACATGGATAGCACCTTCATGTGTTGTCCATTCCCTTAATGTCAGACATTTAGACTGCTTTTAATTTTTTACTCTTATAAATAAAATTATACTGTATTTCTAGTTATTTCCTTAGGATAGAGTCATAGACCAGAATTACAAGATCAGGAGGAGACTAAGAAAGTGACCTAGTTATAAGCAGGGACTTAAAGCTGCCCTGCCTGCAATTGATTCTCAACTCCACCATTTGGTCACTTTATAACCAAGTCACTCACTTCCTTGTGCCTTGGTTTTCTGAACTGAAGAGTAGGGATAGTAATAGTATCCACTTCAGAGCACTGTGTTGAGGATTAAATGTCAATACACATAAAATGCTGGAATAGTGCCTGGCAGGTAGTTGGCGCAGAGTCCCTGACTTAAGATGGTTCAACTTACTATTTTTCTTTTTTTTTTTTTTTTTTTTTTTGAGGCGGAGTCTCGCTCTGTCGCCCCCAGGCTGGAGTGCAGTGGCGCGATCTCGGCTCACTGCAAGCTCCGCCTCCCGGGTTTTACGCCATTCTCCTGCCTCAGCCTCCCGAGTAGCTGGGACTACAGGCGCCGCCACTACGCCCGGCTAATTTTTTTTTGTATTTTTAGTAGAGACGGGGTTTCACTGTGTTAGCCAGGATGGTCTCGATCTCCTGACCTCGTGATCCGCCTGTCTCGGCCTCCCAAAGTGCTGGGATTACAGGCTTGAGCCACCGCGCCCGGCCCAACTTACTATTTTTCAACCTTATGGTGGTACAAAAGCAATACACACTCAGTAGAAACTACTTCAAGTACCCATACAACTATTCTGTTTTTCCTCTTTCATTGTAGTATTCAGTAAATTACAAGATACTCAACACGTTATTATAAAATAGGCTTTGTATTAAATGACTTTGCCTAACTGTAGGCTAATATATGTATTCTGAGCACGTTTAAGGTAGGCTAGGTTGCACTCCAGCCCTGGCGACAGGGCAAGACTCTGTCTCAAAAAAAAAAAAAAAAAAAAAAGCAGGGTAGGTTAATCTGTGATGTTCAGTAGGCTAGGTGTATTAAATACTTTTCCGACAACGGTATTTTTTTTTTTTTCCCGGGATAAAGTCTCGCTCTGTCGCCCAGGCTGGAGTGCAACAGCACAATCTTGACTCTCTGCAACCTTTGCCTCCCAGGTTCAAGCAATTCTCCTGCCTCCACCTCCCGAGTAGCTGGGATTACAGGCATCTGCCACCACACCCAGCTAATTTTGTATTTTTAGTAGAGATGGGGTTTTACCATGTTGGCCAGACTAGTCTCGAACTCCTGTCCTCAGGTGGTCCACCCACCTTGGCCTCCCAAAGTGCTGGGATTACAGGCATGAGCCACCGTGCCTGGCCCAATATTTTCAACTTCTGGTGAGTATATTGGGTTGTTAACGTCATCATAAGTGTTTTTTTGTTTTTTGAGACAGGATCTCATTGTCGCTCAGGTGGGAGTGCAGTGGTGTGATTGCTGCTCACTGCAACTTGGAACTCCCAGTCTCAACCAATCCTCTCACCATGGCTTCCCAGAGTGCTGGGATTACAGGCACGAGCCACCTCACCTGGTCCCCATCATAAGTTGAGGAGCATCTGTACTCAATTATTAGTTGTTGCTGCTGCTGTTTTTATTGTGATAGGCATTTTAAGGCAAGTGACTTTCCAGAAAGGTCATACTATTTTATATTTCCAGTATGGAAATATGGGACATCCTATTGTACCAACCCTTGTTGTCATTGAAAATTATCATTTTTTGAAACTTTGCTAATTTTACATATGAATCATGGGCCCCTTTTTTAAAAACACAAATTCTTATGTTTATCTCTTGGGCCTTAAAATTTACCTGCTATCTTTAGGAAATGATTTATATTGCCTTCTAGAACCCCTTTCTAGGGTTGTCATTTAGAACTAGCGGCCCACCTTCTTTTAAGTGTGTTCTGATTTCCCCCACCCGGATTCCTCACTTAGCTTGTACTGAGTCTCCTAAGTTTATTCCCGTTGGCTTGTTCTTCAGGTACCGACATTCATTTGAGCCTCGACCATCTGTCAGGCCCTGTGCTTGATGCACCAGCCTCACAGAGGAGTCAGTCACTATCCCTGTGTGAGAGAGCCTCAGCCTGGTAGAGGTGGCAGGTGGCATAGAGACAGTTGTCATCAGAGAAGGAATGTGTATACCATAGTAGCATCCTGGGATGGGGGTGTGGACCTGGAGGAAGCCTTAGGAGAAGCTCTGAAAAATCTGTGAATGGGGCTGCCTTTTAAACACAAACTGTGACTGTGTTCTGCCTGAGGACACCCAAACTTGTGGAATCCCAAATTTGAAAATAAAAGAGGGATTTTTTGACTTTATAAAGTAACTTATGATAGCAATTTTTAAAAATGTTCTTCCTATACATTTAAAATGTGTTGTTTGGGGGGGAAAAAAGTTTTATGAAACTTTTGGGCAAGTTTCCCAACCTCTTAGGTCTGTTTCCTTTCTGTCACCTGTGGGTCCAATGAAGTGTTCTTGTGCTGGGCTCTCCAGCTCTGACTTTGTGCAACTCTGAGTGGAGCCTCTGTGGTGTGAATGGATGTCAACAACCATTGTGGAAGTTCAGGTGGTAGCTCAAGGGTTGGAGTAAGCCATAGTGCTGCCAAGTCAGATTCTGCAGAGAAAAGGAGCGACTTACCTCTGTGGCTCTCAGACTTGGACTTGGCTGGGCCAGTTCATGCCTTGGCATCAGGGTGTCCTCATCACCAACAATGCATTTTAGCTTTTGTGCCTCCTTTTGTAGGAACACCTGTTTCTGGGAAATCTTCTTGATCATTGCATGGGGTGATTCTGTGCCTAGTGGAAAGGTGGGACCGCTGCCCTCTCTTCCTCCCCTACTCTGCCCCCTTTCTACAGCTTAATCGAAGAAGTGTCCTTTAGCTCTTTTCCAAGCCACTGAGTTTGAATTGATCTCTACTGCTAGTAAGAGGTGGGAAGGCTCTTTCTGGTTCCTGCTAAAGTTACCTGACAGCGGAAGGTGTGCATCTGATAATTATAACTCTAGTGCTTCTAAGGCCTGAGCGGTTTAGTTAAGAGCACTAATCCTGATCTTATCAAGAGGGTTTTGTAGTCCAACAGTGTTGCTTATAACAGTATCTGTTTTACTTCCTGGGGCTCCCCTCCCCTCTTAGGATTCTCCTGTAATCCTGCCCATTATGCCTTGTGCATGTCTCATTACCTCCTGAAATCAGTTAAAACTGATATGAGGGCAAAGAGTGTTTTTTCTTTTCTTCATACCAAGATCTGAGAATTGGATTTTTAACATTACATCATTAATCAGGCCAGCAGTAGAGCAGTCACAAATGTGGTACACGTAATGCCTGCAGAGCCATGGATCTGGCCAGCGATAAGCTAGTTTATTTGTTGCTTATTGAAAACAACAACAGCCACAGTCAGCCCAAATGCTTTAGTTACATTTTGTATTTTGGAGCAGTTAGTTGGCATCCATGAGCTTGGGATCAGCCCCTTTGAAGTCTAATGATTTTCTTTTTCTTTTTCTTTTTGAGACAGAGTCTCACTCTGTCACCTGGGCTGGAGTGCAGTGGTTCAATCATGGCTCATTGCAGCCTCCATCTTTCAGGCTCAAGCAGTCCTCCTATCTCAGCCTCCCAAGTAGTTTGGACTACAGGCACACGCCACCATGCCCAGCTAATTTTTGAATTTTTTTGTAGAGACGGGGTTTCACCATGTTGCCAGGCTGGTCTCAAACTCCTGGTCTCAAGTGATCCGCCTGCCTCAGCCTCCCAAAGTGCTGGGATTGCAGGCATGAGCCACCATGCCTGGCCTGAAGTCTAGTGATTTTCTAATGATTACTTTGAGGTTCAGGTCCTAGGAATTTGCTTAAATCCTTGACCTTGGGATTCATAATCTATTTGATTTATAGAGAATAGACACATTATCGTTCTGTGTCTTTTTTTTAAATTAATTAATATTTTTAATTTTTTTGAAATAGGGTCTTGCCTTGTTGCCCAGGCTGGAGTGTAGTGGTACAATTGTATCTCACTGCAACCTCAGCCTCCCAGGCTCAAGCGATCCTCCCACTGCATCCTCCCAAGTAGCTGGGACTATAGGCATGTACCACCATGCCCAGCTAATTTTTAATTTTTTAAAAATTTTGTAGAGGGCCGGGCGCGGTGGCTCAAGCCTGTAATCCCAGCACTTTGGGAGGCCGAGACGGGTGGATCACGAGGTCAGGAGATCGAGACCATCCTGGCTAACACGGTGAAACCCCGTCTCTATTAAGAAATACAAAAAACTAGCCGGGCGAGGTGGCGGGCGCCTGTAGTCCCAGCTACTCGGGAGGCTGAGGCCGGAGAATGGCGTAAACCCGGGAGGCGGAGCTTGCAGTGAGCTGAGATCCGGCCACTGCACTCCAGCCTGGGTGACAGATCGAGACTCCGTCTCAAAAAAAAAAAAAAAAAAAAAAATTTTGTAGAGATGGAGTCTCAATATGTTTCCTGGGCTTAAGCAATCCTTCCGTCTCAGCCTCCTAAAGTGCTGGGATTACAGGTGTGAGCCATCGCACCCTGTTCTGTGTCTTCAGAGAACTCTCAAGAATCTCTATAAAAGTTGTCAGTATGCGCAATGGTGATTTAAGGACAGGGCAGTTTCTGAGAGGTTCCAAAATATCAGGAACCCAAGTGAAGACTTGTTAGCTTAGCCCCTGGGCTTTAAACTCTAAGGAAGGGTTAACCCTTGCCTTGGGGAGGAATGAGGTATGGGAACTAAAATTGCTTTGGACATCTGAGCTGTGCTTTAATAAGATATTCCAGGTGGTCAAGGAGTAATCCTAAAATAGCCTAGATACTTAATTGCTTTTAAAGTCAGGCGCTTCTGTCTCTGGGGAGGTACAGCTCTAAGGAATGCAGGGCTGGCTCCTAAGATCTTAGAGGCATGGTCGGTTTTTTTTTTTTTTTTTTAATCTCAGTAAAAAGAAAAGGTCCAAGGTAGCCTTCTTGGATCAGGAGACCTTCGTTAAATCTACCCCTTTCTTCTCATTGGCAGTAAGCCTTTGGCTTCTCCTGCTGCCAAGTTTCATAACCTGGCTTCTTCCAGGGCTGTGAGATTGGTTTTGTCACCCCACCTCCCTGGGCAGTGGTCTGTTTTCATTAGTGTTTAAAGGCTTCCTGCTTGATCCCCTGTCCAGCCTCTGTTTGCATCAGAACATACCTTTCTCACTATAAGAATTCAGATTAATCTTTCTCTTTCTCTTTCATCCCCTCAATCCAGATCCAGCTGATTCTCTATTTATGGCACTTATTTCTCCCTGGTTCTGCTACTCTCCATCTCCCCCAGTCCCACATTCTCAACTTGGGCTACTGCGCAGTCACCTACCCCCCAGTGCAGCCTTTCCCTCTAAATTTTTCAATACCATTTACAAAATCTGTCAGCATTACAAGTCATTACTGAGGGGCATTAAACATGTTTTTGATTAAATGAAAAATCGTACTACTTTCTTACTTGTAATTCAAAGACTAAATAGGCTGGGCGCAGTGGCTCACACCTGTAATCCCAGCACTTGGGGAGGCTGAGATGGGCAAATCACCTGAGGTCAGGAGTTTGAGTCCAGCCTGGCCAACATGGTGAAACCCTGACTCTACTAAAAAAAAAATACAAAAATTAGCTGGGCATGGTGGCATGTGCCTGTAATCCCAGCTACTCGGGAGGCTGAGGCACCAGAATCACTTGAACCAGGGAGGCGGGGGTTGTAGTGAGCCCAGATTGCACCACTGCACTCCAGCCTGAATGAGAGAGTGAGACTCCGTCTCAAAAAAGAAAAAAAGAAAGACTAAATAAATAATGTGAAGGTATCAGTTCTATGAGAAATTTTCTATGATTTCAGTGCAGCCTGGTTCCAAATCATTGTAGGATGGAAAGCAAATGATAAGTTGTGACAAATGGTTCAGATTAATCTAGAAAGTATAGTTTTTTAAAATAAAACAAAATGAGCATAATTGTGTTTTGTAATTGTTTGTCTCTGGCTGTCTCTCCATTAGACAGTAAGCTCCATGAGGTGATCATCTGTCTTCTTGTTTTTCCTTCAGAACCTTTTACCGTAACTGATAAATTCTAGGTGATCAAATGTTTGTACATGAATGAATATAATGAAAAAAAAAAAAGGAAAAGTGAAAATCCCCCATGATTCCAATCCAATTAGGTGTCTTTATACATTTGTATGTTTCTGTTTTTTTTTTCCAACTAAAATGTGCCACTAAACAGTCTAAAACATTGATTTAATCATGTGCTTTTCTGTCCAGAAAACATCCACTGCCTCCCCACTGTTCACAGTTCAGAGTTTAAATTTCCTTCTGGTATTCAAGGCATCTCACAGCCCCTTTCAACCTTAACTATTCAGACTTTCTGTCCTTATATCCTCCCTGTCAAAACATGCCTTGTTTATCCCCCACTCCATGCTCATTTAAACTGTAAATCTCCCTTCAACCCATTCTTCAAGACCAGCTTAACCTCCACCTCTAAGCCACCCAGCCTTTTCTTCTACCTCCTGAGCACCCTGGGTTTTCCTATTTGTTGTCTTGCAATTATATGCTATATGTGTTCGGTTTGTTTTTCCAACTGCATGGTGGACTCCCAGTGGTGGGAACTCTTTTTTTTAAGTGGTATTCTCAGCACCTTGTACAATGCCCTACCTGGGGTAGGGTCTCAGGAAATCTGTGTTGAATAAACTTGTCATCAGGTCTTTGCTTCTCAGGACAGAAAGGGACCCTAGAGACCATCTCCTCCAACCCTGCCTCATGTTGGATTCTGCATCATGACATGCCATACAGATGGTCGTCCAGAGACAGCAAACTGCCCACCTCCTGGGAAGCTTACTCCATTACCAGGCAGTCCTAATTGTTTTAAAAAAAAGTCCTTCTGTAGACCTGAAATCTTCCTCCAGGTAACTTCTGCCTATCACCCTAGTTGTGCCCTCTGGGGCTTTAGAAAGAAAGGAGGAAAAAGCCTAGTTTCTTTTCACTCACTAGCTTTAGATTTTCAAAGATAGTGAGTCTGTTTATTTCCCCTGTATGCTGTTGAAATGGGTTCCAGGGTTGAGATGCTGGGGAAGCATTATTCTAATTTTGAGTAGCAGTCAGGTTAGACCTTGATTCATTATTTTTGAAGGCGTGTGTGTACGTGTCACGGTGTAAGCTGCCATCTTCCTCTGGTCCATTCAGAGGTGTAGCCCTCTTCTCTCTTTCTCTGTCCCTCTCCCCTGATCCTCTGTCTTCTGGGGGAAGATGGGGCTCATTCTACTTGAATGGTCTATTTTGGAGGGAGGTAAAAAGTTAGCAATTCTTATTTCAGAACTGCCAGATAACTCTCCTGGGCAAGCATTGTGTGAGGGCTGCTTTTCATTTGGCTAAAGTGCCCAGGTGGAGCCATGAGATAAAGCAAGGAATAAAAGAATCTCCCATTGATAGGAGCTGCCCAGTGCTGTGACCTGGGCATTTCAGGAATCTATGGACAGAGGATTTTATTCTCACTTCTTTTTCTTCCTTTCTCCCTTCCTGATCTCCCTACCCAGAACACTTAGTGTTATTCTTTCCAACTACAAGTCAGCATGGTGTAACAGAGAGAACCAAACAGACCTAGATTTACATCCTGGCACTGTCACTAAGAAGCTCTGAGCGTTATTTGAGCTCTTTGAGCCATTGTTTTCCCATTTCTAAAATAACCACTTCTACATTATAGAATTAAGTGAGAAAATGCTTGTAAGGCTCCTGGTACAATCCTTGGTATGCAGAAGGCACACAAACACTAGCTTTCTGCTACCTTTTCCCTTTCCCCCCACCTTCTTTTCCTGGGGAAAATTAGCTGAATGTAGGTATAGTAGCCAAAGCTAGTCTTGGGTGTGTATTTGGGAGCAAACTATCAGTTTCCTGTGAGCTCCTGGAGAGATCAAAGATGTTAAAAGACAGTTCTCAAGTAGGAGAGGCTGAGAAGGCTGTAAATGGCAATAAGTGGCCACTCTGGCTACTGTTGACTTCCCACACACATTTCTGGGCTATATAATACTGCTGCCTGCTGCTGATGGTGTAACAAAGTCTGTTCCCTGGGCAGGTTAAACTTGCGTGCAGCAAGCCTTCAACCGAAATGCTTTCCTCATCAACCTCTTTTGATCCCTAAAATGTTGAGCTGTCTCTTTTTGGGTTTGTTTTCCCCACACTCCATCTGCCTCTGTTCCCTGCTTTCTTCCACCATTACAGTCTCAGTCAGCCACAGTCAGCATCCGAGAAAAAATTATTTCTGGGCTGATAATTTTCTAGTAGTCACACCCATACCCTATTGATAAGCCGAGAAAGCTACTGCACACAAACTTGAATTGCATAAGTGACCATGTTTCACAACAGTTGATCAGAGTTAAGAACCAAGAAAATAACTGGTTAAGCCTATAACCCACGCAGTGAAAGGGGGAGGGGAAGACAGAGGAGCTGTGGGGTTGGAGATCCCACGGGGGAGCCCATCTCTGTCTTTTAGCAGATGTGTCAGTGCTCCCTCTTTATTTTATTATTATTATTATTATTATTTTGGTAGAGATGGGGTCTCCCTTACCAGCCTGGCCAACATGGCAAAACCCCACCTCTACCAAAAATACAAAAATTAGCCAGGCATACTGGCATGTACCTGTAGTCCCAGCTACTCAGGAGGATGATGCAGGAGAATTGCCTGAACCTGGGAGGTGGAGGTCGCCGTGACCCAAGATCATGCCACTACACTCCAGCCTACGCAATAGAGAAAGACTGTCTCAAAAAAAAAAAAAAAAAGAGAGAGAGAGAAAGAGTCTTCCTATATTGCCCAGGTTGGTCTTAAAGTGCTGGAATTATAGGCAAGAGCCACCATGCCCAGCCGGTCAGTGCTTTCTATGCGCTCAGGGCTGGAGACAGACAAGTAACTGAACAAAGGTGATAGAGCCCAGAGGAGAAAGGCATTGAATCTGCCTGCTGGGCAGAGGCAGGAGGCTCTGCTAGACTGTGAAAGGCAGGCAGGGCTAAGGAATTACTCTCACCTCAACCAGAAAATCCTGTGAAGCAGGATCAAAGTTTAACTGCCTTAAGACAAAGAATGAATGCACGCTGGACATTTTTCCATCAGCCCCAGCTGAGTGGAGCATCCTTGCCTTGGAGCTGGACAAAAGAAAATACCTCCTCTCTGGGCAACTATTTTCACCACATTTTCTTTAAATAGAGTAACTGACAGTTCCTATCTGTGGAATGGGTCCAACAGTGGGATTACTCAGAGTTCGGTGTCTCATTTCTTTCCTGCTCTGGCAAGTCTTCCTGATCTCTGTGGTCACTAAGCTGAAGGCATTTCAAGCTAAGTGGGTCACACTTAGTGGGCTCTGTGCAAGGCCTCACCATCCTACTGCTCGGATTCTCTTGCAGGTTGGACAAAGCTGGAGAAGTCAAGAGGACCCTACCGGCCCCAGCCCCCATCCTACCAAGGCATTCTCCATGCCTGGAGCCGAGCTCTCACACTTGGGTGTTTATTTTCACACATAGTCACATAGTGGTCACAGCAGCGTGCTTGTTTTCACACTGCTCTCCTGCTGTGGAAAGCCCTGTCTGACTTTTTAGGTTGTGGATTCCACCCTTTCCACCCAACTGAGTGTTGAATAGTTTTTGAGTGAGCATTCAGAGTGCTTGGAAGTTACTATAATTAGCAAAAAAAAAAAAAAATGGTGCTTTCATCTCTTGATGACTGATAGAGAAAGAATCCTTCTGTGAACAAGATCAGCTTCAGAGCTCTGGCCAGAGAGTTGGGAATTGAGCTGCCGCAGTAAACAGCTGACATAACAGAAGCGGCAATGATCCCCCATTAAATGTCTTTCAGCCGATAGGGGCTCCCAGGATAATTGACTTTCCAGCAGGAATTACTGGCTCAAACAAAATCACTGGGCATTAGGGCAACCTACTGCATCCTTTGAAAGGGGGAATGTAACTCTCTCTGGTTTTGCTGACCTGACAGGCATAATTCATCTTGATTATTCATTGTGCTAGTTGCCACCAGATGACACCAGATTTAGGGTGACTGTAATTACAATGTGGGATGAGCTTTAGCTTTTTTTTCTTTCTAAACAATGTTCCTCCCACTTGGTTATTGGCTCCCCTCAGCTGAAGGTACTGTAGGAAGGGATCCAACAATGTCTGCCTTGGGAGATGATGAGTGCACGGTCAGACAGCATTTACCGAGCAGTTCCGTACACACGTCTTTTACTAGATAAGCAGAGAAACAGTTTGGTGTAGTCTGTTTCATTTTAACTGACAGAGTGTCACTTCTTGATTATACTTACATCACTGTGTGCCAGACTGCTGCTATCAGAAAGTGGGTCTGCATCTCAGAGCCCACTTTGAATAGGTGAAGCAAAGTATGGCCCCAAAATATAACTGCATAATGCCTTCTCCTTTCAGACAAGCTTTATTAAAGGGGAAGGTGGAAGAGAATGGAATTCAACCAAGCTTTTATTTCATTGACATGGTTTTAGAAGAAGATTCCTGAGTAGTCCAAAGAATGTTCTCCCAAGAAACCACTGCTCCCCAGCTCCACATGTCCTTTCCTCACCACATACATACCCCGGGCAGCTGGGTGGCATGGTGCGCATGCGCCTGTGGTCCTATGGGAGAAATGAGTATGACAGATTTGGTGTGGGACCTCCACTGACCGGTGGGTCGGGGTAAACAACAGAGTTCTCCTGTGAGAGTTCATACCCTCACTAGCACAAAGACTTTTTAAACCCCCTCTAAGGTATCTGTATATTTTTTGAAGAGGTGCTTAATTGGTGTACCAGGCAATGTGCTATGTGCCTGAGGACAAAGATAAATAAGACACCTTTGCTCTCAAGGAGATTACCATATGGTGGGGATGACAGATACTTTCCAAGTAATATGTTAAAAATCTAAGCTAGAAGTGAACAGAGATTGCTTCTAGAGTACTTAGTATAGCCATGGTTGAAGGAAAGGCTTTCCGCTGAAGAGATACCTGATTGGAGGAATAAGAGTTACTGGACTTGGCTGGGCACAGTAGCTCATGCCTGTATTCCCAGCACTTTGGGAGGCCGAGGTGGGCAGATCACCTGAGGTCAGGAGTTGGAGATCAGCCTGGCCAGCATGGTGAAACCCCATCTCTACTAAAAATACAAAAAAAAAAAAAAAGTGAGCCAGGCGTGGTGGCATGCACCTGTAATCCCAGCTACCCAGGAGGTTGAGGCAGGAGAATCGCTTGAACCCGCGAAGTGGAGGTTGCAGTGAACTGAGATCGCACCATTGCATTCCAGTTTGGGCAACAAGAGCGAAACTCCGTCTCAGAAAAAAAAAAAAAAAAAAAGAGTTACTGGACTGAATAAAGATGGGAAGCAAGTTTAAAGAATATTTGCCATTCCTTCCTATTTAGTTGAATGGTGTTGCTTCAACCCATTCACTCAAGATGGGCTTAGATTTTCATTGTTTCTCTAATAAAAATGAACTCTCGCCCTAGTGGCACAGAGTCTGTACCTTGGGAACAATCTCAGGCCATGGTGGCCCTCGTATCACCATGAATTCTTGCCATGCGGCTTAGGGTTTTGAATGGTGAGGCTTGGCTAAGAGACCAACTTCAGGATGTATGTGCTGCTTGCTTTGACCCTTATCACTTAGAGTGTTGTGTAGGAAACCAGGCGAGGTATCTTCCCAGTCTGCAGGAAAGTGGTGCATCTCAGAGTGATGGCTTCTGAGGATCAGCTGGGAATGAGCCCCTTCTAAGCAACGTGGGCCTTTGTGTCTTCCTCTTCCAGGATTATCAAGTATAAATGACACCCACCCTTCTCCAACAAATGAAGAAGATTCTTCCACCCGATTCCCTCTTTATTTTGGAACCAAATCGAAAGCAAAAAAAAAAAAAAAAAAAGATGTCCCTGTAAGGGTGGCAGATTTAGTCTTCTGAGGTGTCTTTTATAGTATGAGTGAGGATAGCACAATTGCTAAGCGTCTTCATCTTTGCCCTAAATGATTGCCTTGCCCTCCATCCTAACTCTTTCTCTTCCTTTGCCCCTCTCAACTTTGTGTTTTGTTCCCTTTTAGAATGGTGGTTTGGCCTGGAGTGATGATGCAGATGGAGGCCGGGGAAGAGAGATCTCTCGAGATTTTGCCAAGGTCTGTAATATTTCCTTTGTGATATAGATAGGGGCAGTTCTGCAGTGGCTTGTTATAGCTGCTTCCCAAGAAATAAGGACCAAAGTAGCCAGTGAGTTGCATTTGTAGTGATTCAGATGGCCATAGTGTAACTGGTATAAGACTTCAGCAAGATGGAATTTTTCATTGTGTGTTTTTCTTGGGGGATTGGGATTGCAGCTGTATGAACTGGACGGTGATCCTGAAAGGAAAGAGTTCCTGGATGACCTCTTCGTCTTTATGCAGAAGAGGGGTGAGTGTGCATCTACTCATCGTTCCAATTCAGGGAATACTGATAGAGTGCCTACTGTGTGCTAATCACTGTTAAACATACTGGACCACTAATCCTCATCCAGGAGGACAAGAGGCATTTACTGCCAGTTGGTTCTGGATTTAGCCAAATAACTGATAGCCAGATTGAAGAGGACAGAGAAGGCGTTGGCGCAAAGTAGATGGAATGATCGTCCACATTTGGCCCTGCCTGATTTTGTGTCTCTTCTTCCAATTAACTGGTCTCTGGAATCACTTCAAATTCAAATATGCCTTTTTTAAGCCTTAAAGCTACCCTGGACTTCACTTAATCTAGCATGTAAGGCTTCTTGTTGGTGTATCTAGTCTCATGGAGACTGAGAAAGGTAAGTGAAAGAATAGAGGCCCCTGAGGATATTTTGGAAAAGTCTGAAATGATCCTTGGAAAGGAAAGGCCAACACTTTCTTCTTACCCATTGACTTTTGATGTTTGTATTTGCTGGCTTGGTTAGAACATTCCTGCAGTTTAACGGTCAGGTACATAGGCGTCTGCTTTTTTTTTTTTTTTTTTTTTTTTTTTTTTGAGATAGAGTCTCACTCTGTTGCCCAGGCTGGAGTGCCGTGGCATGATCTCAACTCACTACAACCTCTGCCTCCCGTGTTCAGGCAATTCTCATGCCTCAGCCTCACAAGTGGCTGGGACTACAGGTGCCCACCACCATGCCTGGCTAATTTTTGTATTTTTTTTTTCACTAGAGATGGAGTTTCACCATGTTGGCCAGGCTGGTCTCAAAATCCTGACCTTAAGTGATCCACCTGTCTTGGCCTCCCAAAGTACTGGGATTATAGGCATGAGCCACTGCGCCCAGCCGCCATCTGCTTTATAACGCACCCTCCCAATTCTCTTTCCTTCTCTCCTCACTCCCTGCACATACCCAAGAGCCATCTCCACTATAGACTATGGTGTGACTGAGTTTAGAGCTGAGTGACTCAACTTCCTGGCTTTGTATTCAGTCATAGCAATGGGTTCACCAGCCAAGTCAGCCCTCAGAATGCATGGCCAGCACCCCAGCCTCTCTAGGAGAAGGCCTTCAGCAACCTGTGTGGCTCCACCTTAATCACCCTCAGGACAAAACCATAGGAGAGAACTACTCCCAGTAGCCTGTTCCCAGCATCCTGTTACAGCTGATCGTGCATCCCTTGGTGCCTGTGTCAACAACTTTATTGAGACTTAAGAATGAAATCTTCCTCTTTATCCTGGGCTAAGCTGTAATGGCAGCCCCCAGCAGCTAAATATTCTAAGCTCATTTCTGTCTCTTTCTCTCCCTCCTCCCACTCCTTTACCTTTGGTAGCCTTATTGCCTTCTTGGTAGCATGTTTGTTACTGCTGGTTTGCTTAAAAAGGCAATCGAAAGTTTTGAATCTTAGTTTTCCCTAATCTCTAAGCCCATCAAAGCAATCTGAGCAGCCCTCATTAGTTTGCTCCTCCAGCTGTTACCTGGAACTACATGTGTCAGTAAAAAACAAGAATATAATCCTGAGGCTGGGCGCAGTGGCTCCTGCCTGTAATCCCAACACTTTGGGAGGCCAAGGTGGGTGGATCAGGAGGTCAAGAGATCAAGACCATCGTGGCCAACATGGTGAAACTCCGTCTCTACTAAAAATACAAAAATTAGCTGGATGTGGTGGTGCCTGCCTGTAGTTCCAGCTACTTGGGAGGCTGAGGCAGAAGAATTGCTTGAACTCAGGAGATGGAGGTTGCAGTGAGCCAGAATTCTGCCACTGCACTCTATCCTGGCAACAGAGTGAGACTCCATTCAAAAATAAGAAAAAAAAAAAAAAAAAATATATATATATATATATATATATATATATATGAAATCCTGAAAGATAATGTGACTGGCAGCAATGAACCTCCCCGTTTGCCCTGAGAGAAAGAAATCCACTTAATACTTTGGTCTCCCCTTCCAATTACCTTTTAATTATTTACAAGCTCCACAAGCCCAGCTGGTGCAAACCCAGGAGCTGATCCTGTCTCAAAGGGGCTGCCATAGCAATATAGATTTTAATCAGCAGTGGAGCTCCACTGCTTTATTTTCCACTTCATTGTTTTTCTCCCTTCCCTGAAGGATTTTTAAAGGAAAATGGAAGTGAGATCAGCCAAGCCAATTGTGAAGATCAGTAACTGTTTACTACTATATGTCCCCACTAGACTAGGAGCTCCTCAAGGAGGACCACTTTGTCATTCTTTCATGTCCCCAGTGCTAGCACAGGGCCAGGCAGGAAGGTGCTCAGGACATGTTTGCTGTGCGAGCAGTCTTGTTGGTTTTCCCGGCTCAGCTTGCCACATGCAGGGTATTCAAGCTGCTTGAGGTTTGGGTGCATCTGTGTCCTTCAGCCAGCTGCCCCATAATTGAGAGTCAGCAGTAGAGAGCAGTCTTTGCTGCATATCCTGCTGTTCTGCGGCAACTGGGACTGCCAGATTGCCATCTAGTATATTTCTGAGTGAACCCAAAGCAGGAGCGAGTGACTTCCTTTGATAATGTCAGTTTATGGTTCTTCAGGTCCTGAGTAAATCTTTGTCCTGTTTTCAGCACTTATGTCAGGTATTTCACTATTTGCTGGCATTACCAACAGAAGGGAAACGGTTCTGTCTGCTACTTGTTACTTTAATAAAAGGTTTCTCAGCCTCAGCACTGTTGACTTTGGGATGGATAGTCCTTTGTTGTGGAGACTGTCCTGTGCACTGTAGGATTTTGTTTTTAGTTTTGAGACAGAGTCTCACTCTGTTGCCTCAGCTGGCATGCAGTGGTGTGATCATAGCTCACTGCAGCCTCAAAGTGCTGAGCTGAAGCCTTTCTCCTGCTTCAGCTTTCTGAGTAGCTGGGACTATAGGTAGGCACCATCATGCCTGGCTAACTTCTTTGTTTTGTAGAAATGGGGTCTCACTATGTTGCCCAGGCTGGTATTGAACTCCTGACCTCCAGTGATCCTCCCACCTTGGCTTTTCAGAGTGCTGGGATTACAGGTGTGAGCCACCGCACCTGGTTACTACAGGATGTTTAGCAGTATCCATGGTCTCTATCCACTAGATACCAATAGCAGTCCCTCAGTCACAACAACCAAAAATGTCTCTAGATGTCATAAATGTCTCCTGGAGGGCAAAATTGTCCCCTGTTGAGACCCTCTGGCATGGAAAGATGGGAAAGAGAATAAAGATGTAAAATTTTCTCTGCAAGAAAAACTCTTAGCTGAGTGTGGTGGCTCACGTCTGTAATCCCACCACTGTGGGAGGCTGAGGCGGGAGGATCAGGTGAGTCCAGGAGTTCAAGACCAGCCTGGGCAACATAGTGAAACCTTGTCCCTACAAAAAATAAAATTAGCCAGGCGAAGTGATACATGCCTGTAGTCCCAAGCTACTTGGGAGGCTGAGGTGGGCAAATTGCTCAAGCCGGGGAGTTGGAGGCCACCATGAGCCAACATTACACCACTGCCCTCCAGCCTGGACAACAAAGTGAGACCTTGTCTCAAAAAAAAAATCAAAAAAGGAAAAAAAATCTTTTTGTGAAAATCATCTTACCTTCAGTCAGGTACATGAGAGCAAGCCATATCAGGTAGTGCTGTTTCCTGTGACTGAGTGCTACAGGAGTGAATGCTGGGACCTCACCCTGGGCTGGAGTACACAGAAAGCCTCTGAGACGAGCTGTGGCTCTAGTGTATCAGACCCAACCATGTAGGTGGAGGAAAAAATGCTGTGACACATTTGGTCCTGGTGTAGCTGGAAGAACCCTTGTTGGTGGCCCACAGCCAGGGGCCATCCTGGATGGGTCAGCTGGCACCAGACTCTGAAGGGCTATGTTTGCCCAAAAAGTTAGTACTTCAGTCTATAGATACAGCTAAGTTATTGAAGGCAAAACGTAGGCTTTCAGGAAACTTGTTGTGGCAGTGTGTAGTTGGGCTAGAAAGGAGAGACTGAGGCAGGAAGATAGTGTAGAGGTTGTTATTTCCCAGCGATCTCCTTCCTAGAAAACTCTTATCTGGTAGTCTGAACTAGAGTGAGTGATTCAAGAGGATTGGGAGTGGGGCATGGGGGCTCACACCTATAATTCCAGTACTGGGGAGGCCTAGGTGGGAGGATCACTTGAGACCAGGAGTTTGAGATCAGCCTGGGCAACATAGCAAGACCCCATTCCTATAATTTTTTTTTTTTTTTTTTTTTGAGATGGAGTCTTGCTCTGTCGCCCAGGCTGGAGTGCAATGGCACAATCTCGGCTCACTACAACCTCCGCCTCCCAGGTTCAAGCAATTCTCCTGCCTCAGCCTCTTCAGTAGCTGAGATTACAGGCATGCACCACCATGCCTGGCTAATTTCGGTATTTTTTTTAGTAGAAACAGGGTCACACCATGATGGTCAGGCTGGTCTCAAACTCCTGACCTCGTGATCCGCCCGCGTTGGCCTCCCAAAGTGCTGGTGGGATTACAGGCATGAGCCACCGCGCCCAGTCTGACCCCATACCTATAATTAAAAAAAAAAGAAAAAAGAAGAAGAAGATGTAATTCCAGCTACTTGGGAGGCTGAGTCAGGAGAATCACTTGAATCCGGGAAGCAGAGGTTGCAGTGAACCGAGATCGCACCACTGTACTCCAGCCTGGGCAACAAGAGCAAAACTCCATCTCAGAAAAAAAAAAAAGAAAATTTTAAAAGAGGGGTGGGAACAGATTGCACCTTTATTTTAATTAATTATCTTATTTATTTTTGAGATAGGGTCTCACTCTGTTGCCCAAGCTGGAGTATAGTGGCACAATCATGGCTCACCGCACCCTTGACCTCCCCAGGCTCAGGTGATCCTCCCACCTCAGCCCCCTGAGAATCTGGGCCGAGAGGTGTGCGCCACCACACTCAGCTAATTTTTCTGTGTTTTGTTTTTGTTTTTTAATGTGGAGACGAGGCCCTTGTGTTGCCCAGGCTGGTATCGAACTCCTGGGCTCAAGTGATGCAACTGCCTTGGCCTCCCAAAGTGCTGGGATTACAAGCATGAACCACCACACTGTTCTGGGCTTCAGATTACACTTTTAATCATGTGAAGCTTGCTGTCTTTGTTCCTTCTTTTGAGACAGAGTCCCAGTCTGGAGTTCAGTGGTCAATCTTGGCTTACCACAACCTCCCCAGCCCGGGTTCAAGTGATTCTCGTGCCTCAGCCTCCCAAGTGCTGGAATTACAGACGTGAGCCACCACACCTGGCCTGTCTTTTTTTTTTTTTTTTTTTTTTTCTTTTCTTAACGAAGTCTTCCTCTGCAGCCCAGGTTGGAATGCAGTGGCACCATCTCAGCTCACTGCAACCTCTGCCTCCCAGGTTCAAGTGATTCTCCTGCCTCAGCCTCCCAAGTTGCTGGGATTACAGGTGCACACCATTGCACCTGGCTAATTTTTTTGTATTTTTAGTAGAGACAGGATTTCACCATGTTGACCAGGCTGGTCTTGAGCTCCTGACCTCAGGTAATCCACCCGCCTCAGCCTCTCAAAGTGTTAGGATTACAGGCGTGAGCCATCGAGCCCGGCTGTCTTTGTTCTTAACAGAATGGTGAGACCAAGGGCCCTTAGACATTTGTGACTTGTCACTTGTGGAGTGTCTGGGGGACACAGGAGGCAGATCTTGTTAGCTGGGACCAAGGAAAAGCCTCATAGACCTCGGCAGCAGTTCAGGGACTTGGCCTCCATAGCTAATATGAAAGATAAGCAATAGATATCACAGGAGTCATTGGAAATAGCCTGAGTTAGCCTGGACAGCATAGTGAGACCCTGTCTCTACACAAAAACTTTTTTTTTTTTTTTTTTATTAGCTGAGTGTGGTGGCACACGCCTGTAATCTCAGCTACTTTGGAGGCTGAGGTGGGAGGATCACTTGAGCTTGGAAGGTCAAGGCTACAGTGAGCTGAGCTCATACCATTGCACTCCAGCCTGGGCAACAGTGAGAACTTGTCTCAAAAAAAAAAAAAAGAGGGAAAGGGAAATGGAAGGAAGAAAGAGAAGAAAGAAAATAGCCTGAGTTTTAAAGGCCTGGAGACACCCAACTGGGCTGTGAGAGGGACCGGCAGCTTTGACACAGCAGGCTGTGCCCACAGAGGAAGCAGACAGCTCTGAGGGAGGCAGCACACAGCAGGCCGCCCCAAATGTCCGCAGCTGCAGGTGATAAAACGGCTGTCCAGTGGGAGACAGGGACAGGCCATAACTGCTGGTTTGTGCTGTGTCTCTCGCTTGTTAACATGTTTGGGCGAATTGACTGCAACAGATGGGCCTTTCAGCCCTCAGCACCTTGGTTTCTAGGCAAGACCAGGGTGACTTACACCCTGGCGACCCCCTCCCCTCCCTGAACAGCAGAGCAGCCTGCCCATAAAGGAGCCTGAGAAGAATGGAGTCGCATGAGGCAGTGTGCCCTGTGGAGGTGGAAAGAGCTCTGGACTGATATTGCAAAGCCAGGGCTAACATCCCTTGGTTCTCCTAATCTTGAGCACATCCTCCCCACTCTGGCGGCCACAGTTTCCTTATCTATAGAATGAGAGGGTTCAATTAAAGTTGTCTTGGAAGTTTCTATTGTCTGTATTGTGTGTCCATGATTGTGTCTATTGAGCTACCCTTGATGAACAAAAATCAAAAGAAGAAAAGCCCCTTTAGCAGTTTTCTATCAAAGTAATTATGTGAAACGACACCAGGAATCTCCGAGACCAAATGCTTCTCTCCTGTCCTTGCTGTGTAATGTATTTCCTCTTTTGCTGACTGAAGCCAAATTCAGTTAAGCACGTTGCCCTTGATTGTCCCCCACCACCCTACTCCCACCAGAGTATTTCTCTAGAAAAGATTAGTTAGGTTTTAGAACTGTGATGCCCCTTTTGGCTCATCTTTTGCCTTGTGTGTGCAAAAGATACATACGTTTCGGCTGGACGCATTGGCTCACGCCTGTAATCCCAGCACTTTGGGAGGCCAAGGCAGGCGGATCACTTGAGGCCAGGGGTTTGAGACTAGCCTGGCCACCATGGTGAAACACCATCTCTACTAAAAATACAAAAATTAGCCTGGCATGGTGGCACATGCCTGCAATTCCAGCTACTCGGGAGGCTGAGGCAGGAGAATCGCTTGAACCTGGGGGGCAGAGGTGAGCCAAGATCGCACCACAGCCTGGGCAACAGAATGAGACTGTCAAAAAAAACAAACAAAAAACGTGTTTCTTTGTCAAACGTAAAGCCAAAACAGTTCTAAATAAAATTGTCTGGCTAATTTAACTCCCTGTGGGTAGTTTCTGAAATACCATTCCCTCATAGATTTTCCATTTAGTCTTTCAGTGCCGAAGGGGAGGGACTAATTTCTAAGTCTAGTAAGCAAAGGCTATTATAAACAATTTCATTTTTCCTTCATCAGTGAGGAAGAAAAGCTTGTTCTCTTATTCCCTAGGAAGTGAAACAAAAGTGTGGTTTCATTAAAGAGTCAGGATGATGATGACGATAATGGTGATTTTAATGTTACTTGCATCTTTATTATACTATACACATTTCAGAACCCTTTCAACCCATTATCTGATCTCCTGCTCCCCTCAGCTCCAGCTCTGTGAAGTAGAGAGAGCAAAGGTTATCACCTGTAACCCTGAAGAAGCAGACCAAGGTTAAGTGACTCACCTAAGGCCACAGAGCAGACTTAGCATGCAGTCTCCTAACTCCAAAGCCAGTGTACTTTGCTTCTCCTGCCTTATCTTTGAGGAACTTGTTCCCTAGAGCCAGCAACCCCATCACTCCCCTTTGGGGCAGCAGGCAAGGATTGTGTCTTCTGCAGCATTCACTGCCCCCAAGAGGGTGCTGGCCTGCCTCCACAGGCCACCGTCCAGTAGTGCTTTTGAGCATCTAGCTGATGAACACAGGGAAGAACCTGATGTGCAAGATGGGTCTTCATCTCAGGATCAGGGCTGTTTCTCAGAGAAATAGGGAGGGGCAGATGTGACAACTCGGAGTGGCACAGAGGCTGCCATCTGTCAAGGCAGGATGGGATAGGGGTTGGGGGACACAGGAGGTGCCCAGAATGCCCTCAAGCAAGGCTCTCTTTTCCTGCCCCTGCCCCATCTGGGCACACCAGGCTAAGGAACTGCCTGGCTACATGGAAGACAAGTTTTGTCAAACTCTCACTTGTAGACCTGCCCTCCTGCCCCCATCAGTTCTGTTCAAGGCTGCAAACTGACCTTGGTTTTCCCAAATGGATTGTTGGATCTTCAGAATATACAAAGAATTTACTGTGGGAAAAGGGCTTAGTATGCTTCAAAGTGCAACTTGAGTGTTTTTCCTTCTGTTGTGTGCTTATCTATCCATCTCAGGGAAGGAAATGTTCATGACATATATTGCTTTGCCTTTTGGTGGCGGCAATTTCTTGTATATTCTTTGTATCTTGCCGTAAATGGTCTGTGTCCTAGACAACCTTCCTGGTAGATGAAAATATGTTGTCTTTTTCAGATGAAATAGGCTTTGGGGCTTCATTTTCTAACTTTATCCCCAAATGAAAATCTAAAATGCAAATCTTTAAGTGTCTGGATTAGCCCTTTGTCTGAGGCCAGATCTTTTTCTCTCTCTGAGTGACCCAGCTGCTGTTAAAAATATATAGTTTTTTTCCATTTTTAATAGTCCTTATAATACTCTATAAATACCCCATTATCCACAAACATAGAAAGGGAATCTGGTTTTAGAAAGTCACAATTAATTTGAATAGCCTGCTTTTGTCATTAAATTCAGCCTCTTCCCCTTCAAAATCTTTTATTGGTATTTCTAACACACGGGAAAATTGAGTTATTTGATAGTTTTGCCTCTTTTGTCCCAAAGTGAGCCAGTATTCAGTAAATCATCTAAGAGTTGGTATAGGGAAAGATTACAGTGAGTGTTTGGCCTACTTACACCATGGGGAAGTTCTGCTGTGTCTTGAGAGACTAGTGGCACGGACAGCACTGGAAACTCAGACAGCCATGCACTGCTCAGGCCAGAAGGCCCATGAGGTGTGCCCCAGCCCAGCCAGCCTTCCACTCCCCTCCTGGAGATGCCAGCCAGATCTGCCCAGTGGCAGGCAAAGCAGGGAAGACCCCGCAGTCCACCTCCTTCGGACTCATTGGCCAGTTTCTCTGAATGCAGTTGTCATAGCCATAATCTTTTTTTTGTTTCTTTGTTTGTTTTGAGACAGAGTCTCGCTCTGTTGCCCAGGCTGGAACGCAATGATGCGATCTCGGCTCACTGTAACCTCCTCCTCCTGGGTTCAAGCGATTCTCCTGCCTCAGCCTCCCGAGTAGCTGGGATTACAGACGCCTGCCACCACACCCAGCTAATTTTTGTATTTTTAGTAGAGATGGGGTTTCACCATGCTGGCCAGGCTGGTCTCAAACTCCTGACCTCAGGTGATCTGCCCACCTCGGCCTCCCAAAGTGCTGTGATTATAGGCGTGAGCCACTGCGCCCAGCCACCATAATCTTATTATTAGGCATAGCAGAATACAATATTACATTTACTGTTGAACTTCACCTAAAGAGATTAGTCGAAGCTGGAGTAGCAAAAAAGGTAATGAGTTTAAAATTAGCCTCCAAGGTTGTAAAACAACCAGCTCTCCCATGCGTTACAGCTGGGAGTGTAAAGGGATACATCTACTTTGGAAGTCTGTTTGGTAGTGTTTGCTAAAACTAAACATACCTGGACCTTGTTACCCAGCAGTTGCACTCCTGGGTATATTCCCAACAGAAATGAGTGCTTGTGTTCACTGAAAGATACAGGCAAGCATATTCATAGCAGCTCCATTCATTATAGCCAAAAACTGGAAAGAATTCCAATGTCCATCAGTAGTAGAATGGATAGATAAATGTAGCATAGTCACATACTAGAACACTACACAGCAGTAGAAAGTTGTGAACTAGCCGGGTGCAGTGGCTCACACCTGTACTCACAGCACTTTGGGAGGGTGAGGCAGGCGGATCACTTCAGCTCAGAAGTTCAAGAGCAGCCTAGGCAACATGGTGAAACCCCATCTCTACCAAAAAAAAAAAAAAAAGCCAGATGTGGTGGCACCTGCTGTAGTCCCAGCTACTTGGGAGGCTGAGGTGAGAGGATTGCTTGAGCCTGGGAGACAGAGGCTGCAGTGAGGCGAGATCATGTCACTGCACTCTAGTCTGGGCTACAGAGTGAGACTCCGTCTCAAAAAAAAAAAAAAAAAGTTATGAACTACTGCTATACACCACTAGGATGACTCTCAGACCTGATATGGAACAAAAGAAGCCAGACACAGAATATATACTATATGAGTCCATTTATATAAAGTTCAAAAAAATATATGTCAGAATAGCAGTTTATTTCCAGAGTGGGTAGGGTGGAGGGATGGATACTGATTGGAAAGAGTCATGAGAGAGTTTTCTAGGGGTGCTGGACATGTTCTGTATTTTGGCCGGGCGTGGTAGCTCACGTCTGTAATCCCACCACTTTGGGAGGCTGAGGCAGGCGGATCACCTGTGGTGAGGAGTTCGAGACCAGCCTGGCCAAGATGGTGAAATCCCATCTCTACTAAAAATGCAAAAATTAGCCAGGCATGGTGGCAAGCGCCTGTAATCCCAGCCACTTGGAAGGCTGAAGCAGGAGAATCACTTGAACCCAGGAGATGTAGGTTGCAGTGAGCCCAGATCACACCACTGTACTCCAACCTGGGCAACAGAGTTGAGACTCTGTCTCAAAAAAAAAAAAAAGTTCTATGTTTTGATGTAAGGGATGGTTGCAGAGGTGTATTTGGAAGTACACATCTAGCGAGCTGTATGTTTAAGGTTAATGCACTATACTATACTGTATGTAAGTTAGACCCACTCAGTGGGCAACTGGAGGTGGAAGGCTTAAGGATTCTTGTCAGTCCATACTAGCATATTGGCACATCCTTGCCTCTGCCCTGTCTTGTGGAACAGGGCAACTACAAGCTGCATGGCCGACTGCCAGACACTGCTGCCTGGTTTCCCAGCGGGAGACCTTTCCTTTTCCTTTCCCTTTCCCTTTTCCTTTCCTATTACAACTTTTGTTAGAGGTTCAAGGGGTACATGTGCAGGTTTGTTACATGGATATATTGCATGGCACCGGGGTTTGGGGTATGATTGATCCCGTCACCCAGGTAGTGTGCATAGTACCCAATAGGTAGTTTTTCAGCCCTTGTCCCCTCTAGTAGTCGCCAGTATCTGCTGTGATATTCTCTATATGAACAAGTCATGGGGGAAAATCAGCAGTCATTTCTCTACTGGCTTCTGGGGAGCAGGCCTGGAGCAGGCCTGGAGCAGGGCAAGAATGAAGATGCAGAGGAATGTTCAGGAAGCCTGCCTGCCTGCACATATTCCCTGCTTAACACAGATTTTAACTTCTCCAGGCTCTCTGGTCAGCTCTCTTTGACAGTCAGGCTATGGAAATGATTAATGATCTTTCTCAAAGCCAGGAAAAAGCAGTGAGGGTCCCTGGCAGGGCCATACCCTGGGTCCTGGGCCCTCACCCCGCACAGTGGGCAGGAAGGCAGCCATATGAGTCTGTCTGGGGTCCCTGCCCCTGTTTGCTTCTGGACTTCCCTGGAACCGGCCCATTCTCTGCAATGGGGAGGAAGTGACTTTCCCTTCAACACTCTTACCATCTCTCATCTTTGTCTCCAAAGCAAGAAGAGGCCATCTTTTCTTCTGCCCTCACCCCTATCCCCAGCTCAGGTTGTCTTGGTTGTCTGAGCGGCAGGAAGGAAAACAAAGTACCAGGGAGCAGCTTTTGTTTGGCCACATCTGCACTGGAAGCTGCTGATCACAGCTGTGGTCTGCTAGTGCCAGCGCCCAGCGGCATTCCCACCAACAAGGGTTAAAGCCCCAGGAGTTCCGCCAGCTTCACTGGGTCCATGGCCCTCATAAAAGCCTTTTACATCCGTCCCTCCCTCGGGCTGCAGGCTCCCTGGCTGAAATCTGATAAGGGGCCTCTTTGTTGCAACTGTCAGTCTCCTTTATTGAGGAGGGAACTGGAGACCAGCGGCACTTCTTGGGGTGCAGATAAGGCCCTGGATTCCTGTCAGAGAGAGCATGATTAATTACCCTCAATCCTAGCTCCTGCTTTGATAGCAGTGACTGACAGTCCACAGGCTTCCCCATCAGGTGCTTACCCTCTTCTGGGAGGCATGATGGGGGTGGAGATTTGGTCTCCTGTAGGGCCAACACCAGCGACCCACAAAGAACTCTCTTCAATGGGTGTTTGCCTCCTTCCCAGTGCTCTGCGGGTTGCTTTTGCATTTATCGTGGACAGAAGCCTGTCTCTCTCAGGTGAAGAGCTTCCTTAGAGGAAGATAGAAAACCGTCCAGAGAGCAGGCCAGAGCCCCTTGCTCCCTCCCACAAAGGCTGGGAAAGGAGCCATTGCTTGTGGATGTGAACTTCACAAATCTGGTCTTAATCCAGGGGCCCTTCACAGAGAAAATCTCAAACCGTCTGTATCAAGGCCATTTGACAACATTACTCTGTCATTCAGGCAGGTTCCTAAAACCAAGTCATTCTCCCTTTGGTAATAATCACAACTACCAGTTTTTGTTTGTTTATCAATTTGTATGTTGCTGGCTTGAAGGTACATCAGCAGAATTTTGTTTTAATTTTTTATTGATAGACTTTAGAACTGAAAATCATCTAGTCCAAATTCCTCGCTTCACATTTGCAGAAACTGAGGCCTGAGTCTGTCAATTGCCTATTGGTTCTTGTTCAGCAGGTAAACTTAGCTTAAAGGCCTTCTTTCTTCATAGTAGAATTAACTTTGGACAAGAGAAATGGCTACCAGGTCCATTAAGCACAAAGCAAACTGCTGAGACCACCCTGCAGATTCTGCCTCTCTCAGTTGTTAGAGGAATCAAAGACACAGCAGGCTTTTGTGTCTGGATTATCCGATGGGAGAAAGCCCCAGCGTCATCTAGAGAGAGCCTTCGGCATAGCCTCCGCTTTGTTTCTGATGGCACCAAGTGGCCAGCCTGCACTGGGAGCCACTTTAACAGTTTAACAGAGGGCCAACCACAGGGAAGAATGTTCCCAATCTCCTTATCAGCTTGATCTCCAGAACCAGGGTGCCTGAGCAGGGCATGGGGGCTTATGTGAGGAGAGTCCACTGTGGAGTGAGGAAAACAGCAGCTTCCGAAGTATGCCGCGGGTGGGGCTGGGCCACACGGTAGGGTGCAGGGGCCACCACCACGGCTTCCAGTGCGCCTCTTACCTGCGGTTTCTCTGTGGTGTGATGACAGTTCCCACAAGAGTCCATTTTCCCCTCTGGGAAGAGGTCACTGATTAGTTAGGTTACAACCTTGACTTCAGACACCACTGTGACCCTTTCTTGTCTCCTCAGGTTCTGTATCTGCCAGTGTCCCCCTTGCCCTAAGCAGCTCTCAGTCTAATATAATACAGTCACTTTGTGTTTGACTATAAAGAGGCTAATTTTTAATGAAATTTCTACATCTATAACAATGTTGTCCTTCAAAGATGCCATCTCAAATAGCCAGGCAGTTAATCCATTGACTACTCAAAATGAATTTGTAATTCCTCTCTGGGGAGTTGCCTTCAGAGGCGGTTCGAACCACACTAGAAAATCTCAGCTGGGTGCAGTGGCTTACGCCTGTCATCCCAACACTTTGGGAGGCTGAAGTGGGAGGATTGCTTGAGTCCAGGAGTTTGAGACCAGCCTGGGCAACATAGTGAGACCCCACCTCTACAAAAAATAAAAATACGCCTGTAATCCCAGCACTTTGGGAGGCTGAGGCTGGCGGATGACTTGAGGTCAGGAGTTCGAGACCAGCCTGGCCAACATAGTGAAACCCCATCTCTACTAAAATTATTAAAAATAGCCAGGTGTGGTGGCACTCACCTGTAATCCCAGCTACTCGGGAGGCTGAGACAGGAGAATCACTTGAACCCAGGAGGTGGAGGTTGCAGTGAGCTGGGATCACCCCACTGCACACCAGCCTGGGGAAAAGAGCAAGACTCAGTCTCAAAAGATAAAAACAAATAAAAAACAAAATAAATTAACTGGGCTGAGCTAGATGGTGTGCACCTATGGTCCTAGCTACTTAGGAGGCTGAGGTGGGAGGATCACCTGAGCCCGGGGTTTTGAGGCTACACTGAGCTGTGATCACACCACTACACTCAAGCCTGGGCAACAGAGTGAGACTCCATCTCAAAAAAAAAAAAAAAAAAAAAGATTCAAAAGAAAATAGTGCAAACTCTGAAAGCTGTTTGCAGATGGAGTTTCAAAGCTAGCTGTCCAAGGTGACCTGTAGAACAGACTTCCTCAGCTGGGCAAGCCCTGCCATGCTGGTTCAACACTCGCCACATCTGTCTTATGCTTGTCACACACCTGGTCACTGCCTGCTCTTAGACACCTGTTTTCCCCTTTGGCCTCAATTGTGAGGGTCCCAGCAGGCACGTCACAGGCGTGTGGGAAGTGTGTTTAAGATTCCTAGTTGAGGCTGGGCACGGTGGCTCACGCCTATAATCCCAGCACTTTGGGAGGCCGAGGCGGGTGGATCACCCAAGGTCAGGAGTTCGAGACCAGCCTGGCCAACATGGTGAAACCCCGTCTCTACTAAAAATACAAAAATTAGCCGAAAATCACTTGAACCTGGGAGGCGGAGGTTGCAGTGGGACAAGATCTTGCCACCGCACTCTAGCCTGGGCAACAGAGTGAGACTCCGACTCAAAAAAAAAAAAAGATTCCCAGTTGAGAGCTGGGTGCAGTGAGTGGAGCTTGTAGATCCCAGCTACTCAGGAGGCAAGGTGGGAGGATTCCTTGAGACCAGATGTTCGAGGCTAGCCTGGGCAACATAGTGAGACCCTGTCTCTACAAAAAAATTTAAAGATTAGCCAGGCATAGTGGTGTGCCCCTGTAGTCCCAGTTCCTCAGGAGGTTGAGATGGGAGGATCGCTTGAGCCCGGGAGTTCAAGCCACAGTGAGCTATGATCACACGACTGCACCCCAGCCTCGATAACAGAGTGACACCCTGTCTCTAAAAAGAAACTTTGGAAAAAGATTCTCAATTGAATTACCATGGGGCTGGTTGCTTCGACTCTGAGAAACATGTCTGGGTAGGTTAATTTATTAAACGCTGTAAGGCATGGTAGGCATGGTAAAGGAAAGACAACCCCTGCCTTCATAGAGTTGACAGTCCGCCAGGGATGTCGGATGAACAGACGTGAAACAATTAGAGAAGGACAATTTGCTGAACTTACAGGGGCATGATAGAAATTCTGAGAGGGAAGAAACCCACATGAACTGGGGTAGTGAGAACATGCTTCCTGGAAGGAGTGGATGTGGAAGGACACTGTAGAGGATTTGACTGGAGGCAGAAAAGAGCGCGTTTTGGGGGCAATAGGGAGAAGGCCTAGCGAGTTGGAGTGCAAGTGAGTTGCTCAGATATGCCAGGAATACTTCATATGTGATCTTTTAAGGGAGCGTTGAGGAACGTGGGTCATGCGATTGGACATGTGAGATGGGCTAGGTAAGCAATAAGAGTTTTCATAGGTTTTTAAACAAGGAAGTAAGTAATATGGTAAAAGTAGTATTTTAATAAGATTGGCTGCAGTGTGCAAGTTGATCGTATGGATAAGAGGCTACTGCAGGCATCTAATTGTGGGCCAGAGAGGGCCTGGACCAGGATGGTGGCTGCAGGCCAAAAAGGAAGATGCCTTTGAGAGGTACCTCCAAGGACGAATCATGAAGCCTTCTAGCACCCTGAAAGTGGGTGATAGGGAGAGGAGAGGAGCCAGTGCTGACACGAGGTTCCTGCCTTCCTGCCTAACTTCCAAGGGTGGTAGTGTTGCTGGGAAGAAATGAGGTGTGGGGAAAGGGAGCTAGTTTAAGGGAATGAAGATGAGCCCAGTACAGACATTCTGACTTGGAAGTAAACGGGTCACATGTGTGAGGATGCCCTAGGAGCTTCTGGAAATGTGAGCTTAGGAGCCCTGTGTGAGGGGACCTTGGGAGTGGTCCTCTCAGACACTCCAGGTAATGCCTTGGAAGGTGTGGACTCAAGGCCATGGGTGTGTTTGGGCAGACAGGCCTCTGAAAGGAGGTCGACGTTAGCTCTGTCCTGCTGGGGGCCCACATCAGGCTTTTGTCTTTCTGGTAGGGGGAAGGTTTACTGTCCAGAACAGCACTGGGAGAAGTCAACCAGCACATGAGCTATGTGTCTTAGGAGTATGCCGGTAATCCTCTGTTATTTTACCTGTGAATCTGTGGGTCTAATTCCATGACGCCTTTGTCCTTGACCCTCCAAGGACCAGCAGGTCAAGGTAAAGGTCTTCAAGGTCACTAACTCCCTCTCCACACTTAGGAAAGAGGCCTAAGCCAGGTGCTGTGGGTCACGCTGCAGTCCTTGTGCTTTGGGAGACTGAGGCAGGAGGACTGCTTGAGCTTAGGAGTTTGAGACCAGCCTGGGCCACATAGGAAGATCCTGTCTCTACAGAAAATGTTTTTAAATTCCCTGAGTGTGGTGGTGTGCGCCTGTATTCCCAGCTACTCAGGAGGCTGAGTGGGAGGATGGCTGGAGCTTAAGGCTGCAATAAGTCATGATTGCACCACTGCACTCCAGTCTGGGCAACAGAGTGAGACCCTATCTTTGAAAAAAAAAAGAAAAAGAAGAGGCCTGGTCCTGCCGCAGCAGCCCCACATATCCATGCCCACATTGCTTCCTTTTCATTCTCTGGCTTGAACCATCCTGTAAAAGAGTTGCTGAGGCTGCCATTCAGAGCTGAGAAAACTGCTGTGCCTTTAGGGAAAGAGGCTCATGGAGCAGAAACAAACAGCTCTTCCCTGCTCAGGTTGGCTTAGGGTCCACCAGGCAGCCCAGTGAGACCTCAGCGAGACTGGGGCAATGGGAGGGGGCAAGGCAGAGGAGCAGCAGTCTGTGTACAGTAAAAGGAGTTTGCCATCAAAAGGCAACAAGTCTCATACCCTGCCCCGGACGGTGACCCTTCCCTGTGGAATTCTCCCCTCTGACCTCCAGATCATTAATCCTGAGGCTGCCAAATGACAGTCATCCATCACGCCTCCTGACGAGCATCCCAGCTGGCTGTGAAAGAACTGGCCCCGCCCTTACCACGTCCCCTGGTGCTCATTAGTAGCCCTTCCTGCTCGGTGCCAGGTTTCCTAATCAAGTCCCTGGCTCCTCTCACTTCCCCTCGAGGCCGTTGGGCGGAAGCTGCTCTGACCCTCCCCCTTTCAGAGGCCAGGGAGTGGGAGAATGATTGGTGTGGGGAGAGAATTGAGTGGCTTTTCATTCCCCTGGAGACTGGTGTGTCCAGCAGCTCCTTTGACATAGCGGGGCACACGAGAAAGAAACCATTTCTCCATCAAGCAGGAGAGGAGAAAGCAGGCATGTGCAAACAAGCACACTCTTTTTTTTTTTCAAGATGGAGTCTTGCTCTGTCGCCCAGGCTGGAGTGCAGTGGCACGATCTCAGCTCACTGCAAGCTCTGCCTCCCGGGTTCACACCATTCTCTTGTCTCAGCCTCCTGAGTAGCTGGGACTACAGGCGCCTGCCACCAAGCCAGGCTAATTTTTTTTTGTATTTTTAGTAGAGATGGGGTTTCACCATCTTAGCCAGGATGGTCTCAGTCTCCTGACCTCGTGATCTGTTCGCCTCGGCCTCCCAAAGTGCTGGGATTACAGGCGTGAGCCACGGCGCCCAGCCAAGGAGCACACTCTTACAAGCAGCACTGAGCGCTGCCAGGAGGGTAACTAGGCAGGGCTCCCCTTCAGGAAGTCAGAGAAAGGTTTCCTGGAGGAAGCTGCCTCTAAATGGAGTCTGAAAGCTGCAGAGATAAGTCGCCAGATCACTAGGAATAGTCTGGAATCATACTGCTAACAAAACAAAAACACGCACACACACAAACTAAAAAACAAGCACCTTTGAAATCATCTAGTCTGGCCTTCTTATTTACAGACGGCAAAACAGAACCAGAGAGTCTAAGTGCTTTGCCAAAGGCCCACATAGCCTGTGCATTGGACCTGTCCTGACAGCTAGTCTGAGTCTTCAGGCTTGGGGAGTTTGAGTTAAACTACACTTCCAAACAGATTCATGAGCATTGTTTCCAGCTCAGTTAAAGTGGGCATACGCGGAATCCTTCTCAGCCTGATGATGATCCCGCTGTCTCTTTCTCTCGGACAACCACAGGGACCCCCATCAACCGAATCCCCATCATGGCCAAGCAGATCCTAGACCTGTACATGCTGTATAAGCTGGTGACCGAGAAGGGGGGCCTGGTGGAGATCATCAACAAGAAGATCTGGAGGGAGATCACCAAAGGCCTGAACCTGCCCACATCCATCACCAGCGCCGCCTTCACCCTCAGGACCCAGTGAGTGGCCAGGGCCTGGGGGAAGGAAGCTGAGGCTAAAGAAAGGGGATGTTGTAACCTAGAGGAGAGGAAGGAAGGAAATTCCTTTGTATAGTTAGCAAGATGAGTGGATTCCCGAAACAGTGGGAAGCTTTCTGAGATTAATCCCTCACTAAACCAAGTAGTGATGAGAACCGCCATTTACCAAGTGTCTACTCTGTGCTGGTACTTTACTATTTCATTTAAACCTGACAGTCAACCCTGTAAAGTAGGTATGCCCCCATTTTCCACATTACAAAAATGAAGTCTCCAGGGTTAAATAATTTGGCTAAGGCCATACCAGCCAGTAAGTGGGAGAGCTGAGATTCAGACCTGAGCTTCTGTCTCTAAGACCTGTGCCCCTTCCAGGACATTGTCTTCCAAACAGCATCTCCACCCCAGTGGCTTCTCTTACCTGACATTCAGCTTACGCAGTGGCAGAGGACCCAGAGAAAGGCAGGCAGGAAGGCCCCCTTGGATTGGTGATCTGGTTTTGTCAGCATTTGAGTTAATTACATGGGTGATGGAAGCGGTGAAACCAATAGTAGCACTGAAGAATGAGGGCCAGAGAGGAGTCTGTTCTTCTGGAGCACTCTGGAAGTTGTTCTGTGAAGAGTATGCAATGTACAGCTGACATCAGTTAGGTAGCATGGTGTAGCTACAACCAGAATGGCGAGGTTCCTGGGTAGAGAACTGCTTCTTGGGACCTAAGACACAAAGAATGACAGTGTCTAGGTCCCATGCACAATAGGAAGAATTGCTCCTATCTGACTAGCCCAGCTCTGAATAAGATCAAGAAGCCAGAAAGCCCTTGTAAAACATGGGCCTAATTTTTCCCAGGGCACTAAAAAAGCACCAAAACAAATGTGAAACACCAACTAAGATGTTATTTATTTCCCCTAATGAATGGTCCTTCAAAGCAGAGCCTATTTAGGATTGAGTGGCAGTTAGAGGAGGCTGGGGCAGAGTGTCCAGCCGTCCCAGACTTTTCTGCCAAGTACACCAAGGTTGCGATCCTTTGCCCTAGAGTCCTGGCCAGCAGAGACTGCTTCCAGAGATCCACCAACCTCAACTGGGTGATCTCTGGTGCTGTTTTGGATTATTCTTCCTGCTTGCTTCCTTTCCTCCAGGTACATGAAGTATCTATATGCCTATGAGTGTGAGAAGAAAGCCTTGAGTTCCCCAGCCGAGCTCCAGGCAGCCATTGATGGCAACCGCAGGGAGGGCCGGCGGCCCAGCTACAGCTCCTCCCTCTTTGGCTACTCACCTGCTGCGGCTACTGCTGCTGCTGCTGCTGCCGGGGCCCCTGCCCTCCTCTCCCCACCCAAGATCCGCTTTCCCATCCTTGGGCTTGGCTCCAGCAGTGGCAGCAATACCAGTAGCCCTCGGATATCCCCAGCAACCACTCTCAGGAAAGGTCAGTAGGGCTCCTGGGGGAGAAGGAAGAAAGGGAGGAAGGGATGCCAGTTTCCCTGTGTTCAAGACTGGGGTTTTTGGGCAAGAGGGTCAATTGTGGATTGGTCCAGCTCCAGTTCTTTCGCAGGTGATGGAGCCCCAGTGACAACAGTGCCTGTGCCAAATCGCCTGGCTGTGCCCGTGACCTTGGCAAACCAGCAGGCTGGTACTCGGACCGCCGCGCTGGAGCAGCTGAGGGAGCGGCTGGAGTCAGGGGAGCCTGCTGAGAAGAAGGCGTCGAGGCTGTCCGAGGAGGAGCAGCGCCTGGTGCAGCAGGCCTTCCAGCGCAACTTTTTCACCATGGCACGACAGCTCCCCATGAAGATTAGGATCAACGGCAGGGGTGAGCCAGGCTCAGGGCAGAGCCTTCCCTTACTGGGAAACCCTACGCCCATTCACGCCTCCTGAGACTGGGGGCAGGGGTGGTGAGGCACATACTCCTGACCTGGAAGAGGCCCCTCCAGGTTCTGCCTTCTAGGCCCCCAGAAGAGAGGCACTGAGATCTCAGTTCACCAAGCTGAGGTTGTTTAGTAGAGGGGACCACATGTTGCCTCAGGCGGTGCTCTGTTCTCTAATAAGAGGGAAAAGCAGTTATTCACAGAGGAGGAGCCAAAGGCCTTCAGAGAGCTGCAGCGTTTCCCCACCAGCCTTTACCCCAGCACCTCACTGGATGTAGGCAAGAGCAGGGCACCCTCTGCAGGTCGGGGAGGAAGACACCCCATGTTCCTGAGGCTCAGCGAGGGGCCAGGTTGCCCCGGGCTAGACAGCGGGACTCAGGAATATAAAGAGAAGGAGGAAACACAAGTTTGGCAGCATAATTGACATCCTTTCCCTTCCTCTTCACATCGTTCTAGTGCCCCACATTCTCTTCCCCAAGCCACACGCCCCTTTTCCCATTCACACACATTCTTTCCCATTCTGGTCCTGATGCTATCTCAAAGCAAACATGAATGAGATGTGTGGGAAGGAGCCAGGTGTGAAGGGAGCTGTACATATTCCCAGGCCGCCCCTCCCTACCCCATTGCCCCTGGGGAGCAGAAAGAAACTGAGAGGTAACAGCTCACCCAGGGCCAGGTGCCCTGCTCCTACACAAAGCAAAGGGCTGTTAGAAAAGACAGCTCACTGGGAAGAATTCTGAGTCTGGGGTGAGCCAGGCAGAGGCCGTGTGTGCCAGTACTTGCAGCCTTCTACAAACGCCAGCTGCCCAGGTGGTCATGGAAGGGAGGGGCTGAGGACATAGACTCATCTCTTTGAGGGATTCAGTCAAAGGAAAGAAGGGGCAAGGTGGGTCCTCAAAGTTGGGTCTGGGTCTCGTTGATCTCTGATTTCCGGGGCCTGGTGTGTAGTGTAGCTCAGGGTTTGCCCATCACGTGGAAAGTACCAGTGCAGAGTGGTGGGGCTGGGGTCGGCCTCCTTGCCTGCTGTGATTCCTTTGCTCTGGGAGCAGAGGGAATTGGGGAGATGAACTGTGTCAGTGGAAAAAGCCAGCAACAGGAGGTTAGCAAGACTGGGATCTCCTGCCATACCCTACACTCAGGAGAAGGTTACATAGGTGCCTTCTGACAGCGTGAGGCTTTGACCAGGGGTGGCCAGGCAGCATCAGAGAGGACAGCAGGAGTGCTATGGAAGGCTTGACCAGGCCCACTGTCTCCCTGTCCCCAGCAGAAGACAGAGCAGAGGCCTCGGCTGCAGCACTGAACCTGACCACGAGTAGCATTGGGAGCATTAACATGTCCGTGGACATCGATGGTACCACCTACGCAGGTGAGGCCCTGGAGCTCTGGGGGAGGCCCACGTGGCCGCAGCCAGCCCCAGCGCAGCTCTGTGGCTGACCCTGCCTCTTGCCCTCTGTCTGAACACCTCCCACGGTGGCTTCCTTTTTCCTGGTCTCAGAGTTGCAAAGGTTAGGTGGTCCTCTGGACGCGTAGAGACTGTGGATTGTTAACAGGATGGTAGGTCCCTCCCACTTTGGCAGAAATCTTTCACCTAACCCTTTTAGACCAGTGGTTGGCTCGTTAATGGAAGCAGTCAGTCAGTGTCCCACAATCCCCCCGTCTTCTCATGCACAGCCTTTCTCTGACTGGTTCAGCTCTTCTCTTCCTTTTGCAGACTGAGACACAGGCAAAGGAACCCCGGTATAGCAGAATCAGCTTACATTGTTAAGGTCCCCGCCCCCCAGTCTTTTATAGTTATCTCTTCCTAAACCTAATTTGGCAACAGTGTTTTGTTGGTTGGTAGATTTCGCACCTTTACAGAGTCTTTCTAAGGGTTTAATTTAGTATTCATGACTGGGCATGGTGGCTCATGCCTGTAATCTTTGCACTTTGGGAGGCTAAGGCAAGAGGATTACTTGAGCCTAGGAGTTTAAGATCAACCTGAGCAACATAGCAAAATCCCAAATCTACAAAATACAAAAAAAAATTAGCCGGGCATAGTGGTGCACATCTGTGGTCCCAGCTACTTGGGAGGCTGAGGCAGGAGGATCACTTGAGCCCAGGAGGTCGAGGCTGCAGTGAGCCATGATTGTACCACTGCATTCCAGCCTGAGTGACAAAGCAAGACCTTGTCTCAAAAAAAAAAAAAAGAAAGAAAGAAACAACTTAGTATTCATAAAAACAGCAGTCCCTTTCCCATTCCCATTTCATTGGTTTACGGATGAGCTTGGGAACAAGCCCACCTGACACTTGTTAAGCACAGCATTGTCGGGCGCGGTGGCTCAAGCCTGTAATCCCAGCACTTTGGGAGGCTGAGACCGGCGGATCACGAGGTCAGGAGATCGAGACCATCCTGGCTAACACGGTGAAACCCCGTCTCTACTAAAAATACAAATAATTAGCCGGGTGTGGTGGCAGGTGCCTGTAGTCCCAGCTACTCTAGAGGCTGAGGCAGGAGAATGGCGTGAACCCTGGAGGTGGAGCTTGCAGTGAGCCGAGATCGCGCCACTGCACTCTGGCCTGGGTGACAGAGCGAACCTCCATCTCAAAAAAAAAAAAAAAAAATTTTTTTTTTTCTGTAGAGACAAGGGTCTTCCTGTATTGCCCAGTGTGGTCTCAAACTCCTGGCCTTGAGCTATTCTCCCGCCTCAGCGTTCCAAAGTGCTGGGATTATAGTTGTGAGCCACCGCACCTGGACTTGCTGTTCCTCTTTGTGTACCCTGGGTACACCTGTCTCAGAGCATTTATGACATTTTAGCAAAATTACTCTGACAACCTATCTGTCCCCCTCCCCAGCCCATCAGCACTTCAAGGCAGGACAGCATTTGGATCTTCTCCCATCACCCCCTAATGCAGTGTCTACAGCGGAGTCAGGCACAGGGCTAGGCCAGCAGTGAATACTTACTGAAAGGAGCTGGCCCGCCCCTTCGCTCTTCCTCTGCCCACACTTGCTTCTCTCCCCCCTACCAAGGTGTGCTGTTTGCCCAGAAGCCTGTGGTCCACCTCATCGCGGGGTCTGCTCCCCAGAGCCTCGGCAGCAGCGCCAGCAGCAGCAGCAGCTCTCACTGCTCACCAAGTCCTACCTCATCCCGGGGCACCCCCAGCGCAGAGCCCTCCACCAGCTGGTCCCTCTGATGGGCAGGACCCAGCTTCCCACTTGCCACTCTCCTGTCAAGAGTGAAGGAAGTTGATGCACAGAATTTACCTCATCTCACGGAGCCCACGTCGACGAGCACCATTTGGCCAGACATTGAGAGTTTGGATGTGCCCGTCTGTCCAGGTTCCATTCAGGTCCTGCTGTACTCTGGGGGCAGGGAGAGGCTAGAGGGGCAGGACAGACAGCGTTGTCCAATCAGGGATTGTCCTGGAGAACTGGGTGGGGGTCTGTGGGTGTCCAGCTTCCTCCAGGGTTCCCCAGCCACCTCCCAGCTCGGGGCACAGTGTATTGACAATCTGTCAGCCGACACAGGGCTGGAGGCCCTCCATTTCCCTTCCCCTTTAATTTATTTCCCTGCCCCTGCCTTCTGCCATGACCCCAGGGCCACTAGTCTCTTCCCCTGTTTTTAAGTCCCATGTGGGGCTGCTAGGAGCCAAGAGCATGCCTTCATGCTTCTCTGCTGAGCATGGGATGGGGCCCTTCCAGACCACCTTGCCTACTGTTAGGTTCCTGGGGTATGGGTCCCTCAAACGCAAGTCTTGAATCAGTCCTCAGGGTCCCAGATCCCCCTTCTAATGATCTGAAGGAAGAGGCTGTGAGGGCAGTTGAGGGCCAGGGCCCACAGGGCATCTGCTGATGAGAAGGCAGAACCTTGGGGCTGTCCAGCCCTGGCACCTGGTTCACACGGACCCTTCTCTGACCCCCCAAACCTCATGCTCCCCACTTGCCCTTATCGGCCTGCTCTCCCAAGAACAGCCCACTCGTCCTTTCCCCAGCCCTCTTCTGTTTCTTATGGGGCCATCTTGGCCTCACCATCCCCACATGTGCCGCTGTCAGGTTCATTGAAATACCTCAGATTTGTAATTGTTGATGTTTGAGTCTTCAGGAAGTATTTGCATCTCTGAAATCTTTTTTATATGTGTTTTGCTGACTTTTGTTTTTTTATTTTAAAATTTTTATTGTTGTTGTAGCACCAAAGAAATGAAAACAGATCACCCCCAAAGTCAAGCAAGTGATTGGGTACCCCGGCCCCTCTGGCCCTTCCCTCAAGCCCAGTGAGGAGGCGGGTGGAGGCAGGCAGGGGAGACGACTCAGGGATCGCGGGGGCGGGAAGGTGGAGTGGAGAGGCCTGCTCTCACGCTGGTTGGGCCCTGAAACCACACCAGTTCTGAAGACCGTTTTCTGCCACACCCCCACCCCCAGCTGACCAGGGAGGCAGCAGGACATCTCCCCATCACTCAGCATTCCCAGCTCAGGGCACAGGCAGGCTGGGGTCCTTGCTGACTTTGCCAGAGGTTGAGCCGCCCCAGGGTATGAGGAGATGAAGAACTCCACAGCTCCTCCTGAACCCTGGGCGGGAGCAGGCAGCTCCTGTGCTATAAAGAAAAGGCAGTTCTTATGTGCGGCTCACCTCAGTCGAGGAAGCCCTGGAATGTTCAGCAGAACACCACCACTGGGACATGGGGCTGTGGCAGTGGGAGACACCACACATGGCGTGTGTGTGTGTGGCGGCGCAGCTTGCATTCAGTCCTGTGTAGGAGAGGAAAGGGAATCAAAAGCTTGGGCACAAACAGATACCTCAGCCTGGTAAGCTGCAGCTCTGCTCAACTGCGTCTTCTCTCAGCCCTCCACACACGGTCACCCCCACTCCCACACTCACACACACACGCCCCCCATTTCCCGGGGGCTGACCTCGTCTAGCCTCAGCCCGCAGGGTGTGGGCAGAGAAGGGCATCTGGGACCTGGTGCCAGTGAGGAGCCCAGTTGGCTGGCACTGGGCCCATGTGAAGGTGTCTCAGACATTTGGCCAGTATGTCTTTCTCAGGGGTTTGGTCACAAAGGATGGACTCTTCCCATCCAGAGGATGCAGGGACAACACACTGTGTCCTTCTGGTCACTGGATCCTCTCGCTTTCCCCAGGCAGCTCGCCTGGCCACACCGTTGGAGTGGACCCTCACTGCCCTCAAGGACAACAGCAGGGTCTCACCCAGAGCGTGATGGGGGGTGCCAGCAGGTACCCCCAGGAGTGGGGCCTTGGCCCAAGCAGAGCTTTCCCTGAAGGTGCCATCAGCCAGGGCAGCTCTGTCCCCTCCCTGCTCCCCATCTTATGTGTATTCTAACCAGAAAAATGTGATAGCACATGGGTAGCCTAGGCAGTGAATAAATACCTCAGATGTCCTCCTGCAGCAAGTGTCTGTATATGTTGTGGTTATTTTCTATCTTACATGTTCTCGAATGTTTATATTTCAATAAACCTCTACCTCTTCACACAAGCAGGTCTCTCTCAGTTGCTTTGAGTGGCCCTTCCAGTGGACAGTACTGGGGAGAGGTGAGCTCCTTCAGAGTGAAAGGGGACTGAGTGAACTACTCCTGTCCCCTTGATTTGTCCTGAATCTTCTCCCATTCACTCACCCCTTCTTCAAAGGGAAGGCTCACTGAGCTCACTCTCAGCTTACCTTCTGTGTTAGCAGGGTTCTCCGGCATTACCTTATCATCAGAACTGACTCCAGTGATGTCACATCAGTGTCCTGGCAGGCACAGGGCCAGCGGGTCACCTTGATTGAGCCCCTGTTGAGCTCCTGCTGGGTCAGACGATAAGGGAGGACCCACAGGGTTATCTAGACGGAGATGGATTCTTTAGACTACAGCATCACTGGGACTGAACAGCAGGCTACCACTGGTGGGAGACAGAAGCTGCAGCAGCCACAGAACTTCTGGAAGGCTTTCCACAGGTGGTAACGTTAAAGCTGGAAGAGTCAGAGTTTGCACCTGGAGACGAGCAATTCTTGCAGAGGAATACATGCGTGCATACGTACATATGAATACATACGGAAATGCAGTGGCATCAAAGGACCTGGCATTGGGGAACTATGGCTGGTGCCTTGGGTCAGTGGGTGGAGGGGAGGGGAATTGGGAAAAGGTGGGGCCAGGATTAATGGATTTGGGGGCCATCCTCTGAGAATCAGGATGTATTTTCACCAGGGCATGGGCTTAGAAGCTTTTCTAGAAAGGTGATGCCAGGCGACCTGCTGGGCGTGGAACCCTGCGGCACTGCCAGTGGAGCTCAGGCCTATCCCCAGAGCCTTTCTCTACCATGATGCACACTCCTCTGGGCATACTCTGAAGATGTGCAGAGAGGCAGGCCTTGTGTGGACTGGTAATTGCCTCCGCCATCCTTGACAACGTACTGACGACACCTGTTTAGGTAACCACGTGAAGTCAGGCTAGCAGGGTTTCCTATCTGGCGTTTTTTATTTTGTGTGTGTGTGTATACATACATATATATGTGGTTTTGTTTTGTTTTTGAGACATTGTCTTGCTGTGTCATGCAGGCTGGAGTGCAGTGGCACAATTATAGCTCACTGCAGCCTCAAACTGGGCTCAGGCGGCACCCATTTCAGCCTCCCAGATAGCTGGGACTACAGGTGCATGCCACCACGCCTGGCTAATTTTTTCTTAAAAACTTTTTGAAGAGATGAGGTCTTGCCACGCTGCCCAAGCTGGTCTTGAACTCCTGGGCTGAAATGATCCTTCTGCTTCAGCATCCCAAAGTGTTGGGATTACAGGCGTGAACCACCACACCCAGCCTCTGGCATTTTGAAATGCTAGAAAAAGAGGGTGACATTGGGACAGTCTTGAGCGTCCATTGCTGATTTTTTTTAATCTTGTGAAAAAAAAATGGTACTATAGTACTTCACTGGTAACCACTCATTGGTATCACACTTCACAACTTCTGGCCACATGGAAATTAAAAGGACGCGTCTAGGAGGGAGCTGAGTGATGAAGAGCAGAACCAGGCCCAGAGGCATTTGAGATGGAAACAGCACGCGGTGGCTGGTGAGGCGGGGATCCTGGGAGACTTCTGGCAGAAGTGGCATCCAGTAGAAATGATGAATCTCCGATCCTTTTCAAATTAAGAAGAAAATATTGGAGAATATCTTGACCTTAAGAATTTCTCGGCCGGGCGCGGTGGCTCAAGCCTGTAATCCCAGCACTTTGGGAGGCCGAGACGGGCGGATCACGAGGTCAGGAGATCGAGACCATCCTGGCTAACATGGTGAAACCCCGTCTCTACTAAAAAAATACAAAAAACTAGCCGGGCGAAGTGGCAGGCGCCTGTGGTCCCAGCTACTCGGGAGGCTGAGGCAGGAGAATGGCGTGAACCCGGGAGGCGGAGCTTGCAGTGAGCTGAGATCCGGCCACCGCACTCCAGCCTGGGCGACAGAGCCAGACTCAGTCTCAAAAAAAAAAAAAAAAAAAAAAAAAGAATTTCTCAAGCTAGACCCTTCAATTAAATTAAAAGCTGGATTAAATGAGTGGCTGGGTGCGGTGGCTCATGCCTGTAATCCCAGCACTTTGGGAGGTCAACGCGGGAGGATCACTTGATGAGTCTGAAACCAGTCCTGACAACATAGCGAGACCCTCCTCTCTACACAACAAAATTTAAAAATTAGCCAGGTTGCCGGGCGCGGTGGCTCACGCCTGTAATCCCAGCACTTTGGGAGGCCGAGGCGGGTGGATCACGAGGTCAGGAGATCAAGACCATCCTGGCTAACACGGTGAAACCCCGTCTCTACTAAAAATACAAAAAATCAGCCGGGCGTGGTGGCGGGCGCCTGTAGTCCCAGCTACTCGGAGGCTGAGGCAGGAGAATGGCGTGAACCCGGGAGGCGGAGCTTGCAGTGAGCCAAGATGGTGCCACTGCACTCCAGCCTGGGCGACAAAGCGAGACTCCGTCTCAAAAAAATAAAAAAAATAAAAAAAATAAATTAGCCAGGCATACTGGTGTGCACCCAGCCCATAATGATTTCTTTTTAATGCTTATTCTTAAGACAAAAGCAAAAAGTAAGAGTTAGGGAGAGGGAGTAGAGTCACAAATAGATGTTTTGTCTAAGAAAATACAAATGGCTTGACCTCATTCGTGATCAGGGAAATGGGCAAGAAACCACCTCACACTACTGGATAGACACAAAAGTCATACTGTACCAGGTCCTGGCAAGGATGAGCAGCAGCAGGACCTCTCACACTCTTGGGCTAACCAATTTGGAAACCACTTTGGCATTACCTAGTAAAGCTGATCATGCACTTGGCCCTAGGGCCCTGTAATTTTACTCCTACTTTTGTGCCCCAAGAGATGGGCAGGAAGGTTCACACAGCACTGATGACTGCATAGTAGGTTGGCTGTGAAGCTACCAATTGAACCTGGTGTGGTGAGGTCCCACAGCTAGGGAGCGGAGGAGCTGGGGCTGTAGTTCAGTGGCTGCAGGGCCCAGAGCCTGTGCCCTGAACACAAGTGCTAAGCCCTCTATACAAGTTATCTCACTTCATACTCTACCCACAGCTCTAAAAGGCAGGTTTTTTTTTTTAATTATTTGATATAAAATTATAGAGACGAGGTCTCACTATGTTGCCCAGGCTGGTCTCAAACTCCCGGACTCAATCGATCATCTCGTTCCGGCTTCCCAAAATTCTGGGATTACAGGCGTGAGTCACCGCGCTCTGCCAAGCTAGTTGTTTTGTTCATTTTTCAGATGAAGAAACAGGAATAGAAATGTGCTGGAAGTCATATATCTAGTGAATGGCAAGGCTGGGGCGGGACTCCAAAGCGGGTGCTTTTAACCTCTCCCCCAAGTCCTCCCCTTCAGGGAGGGGAAGGGGCGAGGGAGGCAGAGGTTGTCTCCCTCTGCCTCCCTCCAAGAGGAGAGGTGCCTCTCCCTCTTGGGGACAACCTTGGTTGTCCCCAGGATCTCTGCTATGCTACGCTGCGCTCAGCCGAGGATCCCCGGACAGCCTCCAGAAGCTCCTAGAAAAGCTTGCCCGGGCCGGGGGCGGTGGCTCAAGCCTGTAATCCCAGCACTTCGGGAGGCCGAGACGGGCGGATCACGAGGTCAGCAAATCGAGACCACCCTGGCTAACACGGTGAAAACCCGTCTCTACTAAAAAATACAAAAAACTAGCCGGGCGAGGTGGCGGGCGCCTGTAGTCCCAGCTACTCGGGAGGCTGAGGCAGGAGAATGGCGTGAACCCGGGAGGCGGAGCTTGCAGTGAGCTGAGATCCCGCCACTGTACTCCAGCCTGGGCGACAGAGCGAGACTCCGTCTCAAAAAAAAAAAAAAGAAAGAAAAGCTTGCCCGGCTACAAGCCACAGGCCCCACCACGCCATTGGCCAGGATTGAGTCACGTGCCATCCCCAGAGCCAATGGGAGCGAGCGGGCAAGGTGACCGGGAATGACCTTCGACTGCCCGCGCTGCGCGGAGGGAAACCCACTACAGGCTGCGCCTCTCCCCCAGCGAGGGGGTACCCCTGGGTCCCTGGGAAACGGAATCGAGGGTCTTATGGAAGAGAAGGTTTGGAACCACCGCTGGAGGGAAGGGGAGAAGGAAGCAAGCAGGAGTTGCGGGAACAGGAAGGGACTAGGGATAGAAGCCGGGCTTGGAGACAGTGAGGCACGAACCCCGGCAGACACAGACACATACAAGGGGTGCCGATCTCCTCACTGGGCGGGGTGGGCAGGAAAAGGAGCAGAAGCTGGAGCTAGGGTGAGGGTTGCGGGCGGCGAGTGTATACCCGGCCTCAGGGAGGGGCTTCTAGGAGGACAGGGGTCTCCTTTGGAGCAGCACCTGGGACGTTTGCTTGGCAAGGTTTCTTTGTGCCAAGTAACCGAAGCCAGTCAGGCCAATGGCGGCAGAGAGGAAAGGGATTTATTATTGGAACCAGGGTGTGCGGAGGAGCCTTAGGGCAGCTGGACCTGTGTTGATGTCCCAAAGGGCCCGGAACCCGGGAAGCTCTGCCCGCGGAGGGTATTCCTCTCCTTCTGAAGACCACCTCAAAGCTCAACTTTACCACCCACGCATGAGACCGCCCTGGGCTGAACTAAAATCTCACCATCCCAATTCGAGTTTCTGGGAATTGTCAGCTCCATTCGCTCTCATTTAAATCCAGCTTTTTTCACGAGGTGAATAACAGGGCAGTTGACAGTTCCCAAGTTTTGTGTGTCCAGTCCAGTCCTGGAGGAACTCTTCTGCTCCAAGTCCAGCGATCCCAGGAGGGGGCCCACTGGTCCAGTACGGCTCAGTACCCAGCTCTGGATCCACAAGCTGAGGCTGGAAGGAGTGGTCATGAAGAACTCAGCATGAACGCAGCTGGGTACGAATTCCCAGAGGTGTCCTGTCCCTCCACGGTACCAAGGACCCCTCCTTTGAGAAACTGCTTCACTGAAGGCGCAGATGGAGGGAGGGGTGGGCAACAGAGTTGAGAAGGGTTCCGGGGACACATGGCTCAGCCGGAGGAAGCAGGCTGGGGAGGGGCATTCAGAATGGCCAGATGACCTCGAGGGGAATGCCAAGCCTCAGCCCACTTTGCCTGTGGCTCCTGAGGATGGTCATGCTGTCAAGCTCAGAACAGTTGAGAAACTACCTTTCTGGGGCAGATTAGGGGACCAGCGGGCTTAGTTGCTGGTTTGCTGTGTGACCTATGACAAATTCACTGGGCAGGCAGTCTGTGAAATGGGGACTCTAGTGTGATCAGAGACACAAGTGAATGAGAACTCTTTGAAATGTCTAAAGCACAGTGCCTAAGGCCTTCCCTGGCAAGACAAGGAGTCCCTGGTAGGCACTGTCCTATGGCATTAGGGCAGTAATTGGGCCAACCAAGCCTACAGGCCCGCAGCACCCCCTGTGGTGCTGGGCACTGCCTGCCCAACTCTACTCTTAGCCACAGGGTACCCTGGGAAAGTGTCAGGTGGTCTCATCCACCAAGAGTCATATAACATGGACATTTCAGGCCTGTGGCAGGGAGGGGACAAGGAGTGGTTTCTGCCAGGGAGGCCTCTCTGACTGCAGTTGCCTATGACAGGCTCCAGGTCTCAGGTCTCATAGAAATCCTGGCCTTGGGGGCTTAAGGCACAGCCAAAGGGGCCTCCCCTCTTCCCAAGTCTTTGCCCAGCCGCGATTGGCTAAGGCCTCTTTTTTTTTTATTTTGAGACAGAGTCTGGCTCTGTCCTCCAGGCTGGAGTGCAGTGGTGCGATCTTGGCTCACTGCAAGCTCCGCCTCCTGGGTTCACGCCATTCTCCTGCCTCAGCCACCCGAGTAGCTGGGACTACAGGCGCCCGCCACCACATCCGGCTAATTTTTTGTATTTTTAGTAGAGACGGGGTTTCACCGTGTTCACCAGGATGGTCTCCATCTCCTGACCTCGTGATCTGCTCGTCTCGGCCTCGGCCTCCCAAAGTGCTGGGATTACAGGCTTGAGCCACCGCGCCCGGCCTTTTTTTTTTTTTTTTTGAGAGAGTCTCACTCTCGCCCAGGCTGGAGTGCAGTGGTGTGATCTTGGCTCACTGCAACCTCTGCCTCCTGGGTTCAAGCGATTCTCCTGCCTCAGTCCCCTGAGTAGTTGGGATTACAGGCACGTGCCACCACACCCAGCTAATTTTGTATTTTTTAGTGGAAACAGGGTTTCCCCATGTTAACCAGGCTGGTCTTGAACTCCTGGCCTCAAGTCATCCACCTGCCTCAGCCTTCCAAAGTGCTGGGATTGCAGGTGTGAGCCACCGTGCCCAACTCACTGAGGCCTCTCAATTCAGCCTGTCTATGCCAGGACCCTTCAGCTCACTGGGCAGAGATGCAGGGCCTGACCTCAAGCTCTTGTGCTGCAGAGTGAGGCTGTGAATCTGCCCCTGGCTGACTCGGCACAGTCTACACTGCCTGGGCACTGCCCCTGGCTTCCAACTTTTCTCAGATGCCCTTCCTTGGGCTCCAGGGCTGTGGCTGGGATCTGGGGGCAGATAAGACAGAGGCTGATACCATGGGGGTCAGAGAAGCAGGGCAGGGGGTAGCTTCCGCTCTGTCCAGGGACAGGAAGGCCAGCTCAGGAATCCATTTAAAACCAGTAACAGCCTGAGCTGGAAGGGCCTTTCTAGCCTTCTATTTCCCCTCTACAATCTGCAGACGGGAAGGCCATGGGACAGAAAGGAACTGGGCAGAGGTCACTCCCCACCCCATCTAGAGGCTCCCCATATGCTACCTTTCAGGGGCTGTGAAGTGGAGATGGCTGGAGGCTCCTGTCCTCCTGGTGCTGCAGCCCTTGGTGCTCAGACCTGCAGCAGGTCCCACTCCCTGAGGACATAATTCTCAGCTTGAGAGTCAGAACTCTTAGGGTCTCCCAGACGCCATCGGTGGCTCTGACCCTCTTTTATGAAAGCCTCCAAAGAGCAGCTGAGGCAGAGGACAGCATCCCCCACCCTACTGAGCTCCTCATTGCAGGAGCTCAAAGACGATGACCTTGGTCAGAATGAAATGGTATTTAAGCATAAGCCAGTAGCTGTCGCCAGCCTGGGAATGTGCTGTATTGTCTGTCACTGGCAGCTCTGCATTACATCAAACTATTTCCTGAATATCCCAAGAAGTGCAAACAAAGCCTTGCAGATTGAACATTGCATAAAATAGGCTTTGTGCTGGGCACGATGGCTCATGCCTGTAATCCCGGCACTTTGGGAGGCCGAGGTGGGCGGATCACCTGAGGTCGGGAGTTCGAGACCAGCCTGACCAACAAGGAGAAACCCCATCGCTATTAAAAATACAAAACTAGCCGGGCGTGGTGTGCATGCCTGTAATCCCAGCTACTCAGGAGGCTGAGGCAGGAGAATCACTTGAACCCAGAAGACGGAGGTTGCAGTGAGCCAAGATCACGCCACTACACTCCAGCCTGGGGAAAAAAAGCAAAAAACCACATCACAAAAAAAAAAAAAAAAAAAAAAACACTTTGTGACTAAAGCCCATATGCAGCCACCCCTGGGCACATATATGTGATTTTATGACTTTGGTACTGACTCAGCCTAACTGGACCCCAGATACAGGAGAAACCAAGGAGGACGGAGAACATAGGCACGGTCCTCGGTGCACTGTGTCCCATGTCATCCTCACATCAATCCCACGTCATAGGTACTGTCTGTGTTCCCATGTTACAGAGAAGGATACTAAGGCTTAGCGAAGGCAAGACTTGCTCATGCTCGCCAAGCTCGGGAGTGGTGGAGAGTGAAGTGTAAGACTTCTCGGTTCTATGGCCACTCTCCTTCCATCCATTGCTCCAGGTCCAGGGGCCCATATGGCCTGATTCCCTGTGCCCCACAGCCTACCCTGCCATACCCCTCCTGCTGCTGCTTCCCCTGGCTTCCCCTCTTCAGAGAGAAGGCAGACCAGGAGATAGATCAGGCCTCAGGCTGCTGCTCAGTCCCACCCGTCCTAACCCCTGTGGGGATGAGATGGCAGCCTCCACAACATGTCCCTAAATGCCTCTGCCCCCCTGCCCCAGGTTCTCAGAGAAGAGGGAGAACTGTGGGGGCTGAGGAGTATCTGGGAGGGAGGGTGGGGTTTCTCCCCCCAGAGCCCCTCAGACGCAGGCACCCATCACCCTGCGGTCATTGCTTCTCTACCAGCTCCTGTTCAGCTGCTGCTGCTGCAGCCTCAGTTTCTCAGGGAGACTCTCCACCAGCTTGGAGGTGGGTGGGGGGAAACAGTGAGTACATTCCAGGCTGAGCCCTTCCCATGGGCAGCGAGGGCTTGGGAGGAACTTGAGTGACAAGAGTGTGAGGAAGGGAAGGTCAAGGCCATGGTAGGCACCATGTGGCGGGCACCAGGGATCAGGCATGGGGGAGCCTGTGGGAGCCAGTCAGAAGCACACTGCAGGGGGACAGCTGCTGAGCACCTGGTCCTGGACAGCCTCCAGGACCCACTGCTGAGCTCTCAGCTCGGAGTCTCAAGCTTCCAGCACACTGCAGACCTTCTCGAGCTCAGTCCGCATCTCAGCCAGCTGTAAACCCATCTGTAAAGAAGTCTGGGATGTAGGAGGGTGGGGCTGCAGCATGTCTGGATCTGGGGCCTCCCCAAGAACTTTACTCTCCCTTGGATTCAGAGCTCCAGCCTCACAGGGGCCTTTCTAGGGACTGTGCTTCGCCCCAAAGAGGCCCCCATGGCGGTATCAGGTGCAGTGCTGATGAAACAGCACCAGGGGAGGGGGCAAGAGGGCTCACCTTCCCCTCCAAGCTGTGCAAGTGACTGAAGTCCAGAACACTTGCCCTGAACCCCTAAATCCTTCACTTCCCTCTTACCCTGATTCCCGCAGCACTCCCCATACGGCTAGTACTGCCTAGCCCAGGAGCCCCTGAGCAGGCCTCACATTGCCCTCCATCTCCACATCCTTCCCAGGGTCACCGTACAGGTTCCCTGCACAGGGCTAGGCCCGCAGAGCCTTGCTCCCCAACGCACTTGTTTCATCACCTCCATTGCTGAGTCCACCCTGCCAAGGAGTGATGCCTAGTCCCCTCTCAGGGCCACGCTGAGGTTGTACGAGGACAGGGCAGCCGGGGTTCCAGGCCTGGGATGAATCTACGCTGAGTCCTCGGTGCTCAGTGGAGAACCCCCAACCCGATTCATTGGTTCCAACAAGCCAAGCTCCCTACACCATCCCCTGCCCTGCCCAGCCCAGGCCCTGTCTTCACTTCACATGGCCCCTGTCTCAGCTCCTCCAGCTCTTGGAAACAAGGGCCCAGTGTGGTCCCAGAGGGCCCAGTCCACATGGCAATGGGAGACCACAGCCAAGTTCTCTGCCTGGGAGGTCCCACTTCCATCCAGCCTGATCTCAGGGAAGGCAACCAGGGCTGCCCCACACTAGCTCTCACCGCTGGAGGGGGCTGTCCCAGCTCCACCCCAGTCTGCCCTTGAGCTCACCCATTGGCCTCTGGTAGAGTCCACACTGCAGACTCCAGTTCCTTGGCAGACCTGGGGTCCCACAGCTCCTGGGGTATGGGAGACAGAAACGATGCTGGGATGTGGCAGGGACAGTAGGACCCTGTCCCCTTGCCCCACCCCGTTCTGTGCATCATTAGCTCCACCAAGGCCACTGGGCAACTCAGCTGGGGCACAGGCACAGTTCTATAGAGCTGGGGAGACTGTGACGCAGGGACAGTGACCCAGTGAGTAAACTGAACAGGGTCATAGGATTACTGAGTGTCAGAGCTTCCAGAGTCCCCCAGGCACCACACCCAAAGTACAGATGGAACCTGAGCCCCAGAGCAGTGAGGGGCTTGGCTAAGGCCACTGGCCAGTTTGTGGCAGAGCTGGGACTGGAATCTCCATTGGTGTTTGTGGAACCCCTGTCGCTTGACCAGCCAGTGAGGATTCCCAGTGGCTCCACCCACAGGCTGTGGGGCCGGAGGTGTGTGGGTGGGGCTTGGCTGGTGCCCACTCAGGTAAATACCTGTGTAGTACCCAGGAGAAGCCACAGTGGGCTGGGTGGTGCAGGGGTGAGGTGAGACCCACCTTCCCTTTGCAGACTCTGGAGCCTGGCCTGGGGTCTCTGCTGGGGTCTGCCCTGTGGGAAGAAGGCAGGTGGCTGCCCTCCCTTCAGGCTGGCAGGATTGTCCAGATTCTTTGTGTGTGTGTGTGTGTGTGAGAGAGTTTTTGCTCTTTTTTGCCCCGGCTGGAGTGCAATGGCATGATCTCGGCTCACTGCAACCTCTGTCTCCAGGGTTCAAGTGATTCTCCTGCCTCAGCCTCCCAAGTAGCTGGGATTACAGGCACTTGCCACCACGCCTGGTTAATTTTTTGTATTTTTAGTAGAGACAGGGTTTCACCATGTTGGCCAGGATGGTCTCAGTCTCTTGACCTCGTGATCCACCCACCTCAGCCTCCCAAAGTGCTGGGATTATAGGGATGAGCCACCGCGCCCAGCCAGGATTGTCCAGATCCTTATGTACCTGTCCTTGGGTGGGCAGGCTCAGGCCACCCTGACCTGGGGGCACCCAACCCTCACCCCTAGCAGCTGGTGCTGAGGGTTCTGGTGCCAGTGGCAGCCAAAGTCCTGCTCCTGCCCACAGGCACCCAGCTCAGGCTGGAGGGCAAGGCCCTTTCTGTTCATGGACAGATGGGCCATAGTAGCCCTGGAGGCCCCACACCCCTGGGCCTGAGCACCCTGGTACTCAGGGCCAGGGTGGGGAGCTTGGGACCCATTAAACACACAGGAAGCTGAGGCCCCATGAGAAGAGCTGTGGCTGTGGTACAGCCCGGGCCTCCACTTTATTGCACAAGTCCCTGACTTCAGGCTTGGGGAGGGCTCTAGGGTCCTCAGGAGGGGTTCTTTGGGGGCCCTGACTGTAGGTGGGGCCACCTCACACCACCCCAAGCAGCCAGCTCCTGCCTACCTTTCGCCTCTGGATCCCAGCAGCCATCTGGTCGTTCTCCCTCTCCAGAGCCTGCATCCTGCTCCTGTGGCTGGCCAGGCAGGGGCAGGCTGCATTCCCATCTAGGGGCCCTGCTACCCCATCCTCTCATGCCTGCAGAAACCCTCACCCTGGTTCTTGGGTTTGGGCAGGTCCAGCCTGCAGAGGGGAGCGGATCTCCTCCTGGGCCCTGGCCTGCCCTCCCTGGCTGGCGTGTGGACTAGGGGCCTGGGGGCTCACTGGGTGGTGCCCACCCAGACTCACGGCAGCTCCTTCAGCACACACTCTGGCCTCTCTGCAGCTGCGTGAGGGTCCTGTGGTTACATGATGGGAAAAGCAAGAGGGAGCAGCTGGGGGCCTGAGGTCCCAAGTCACACCCAAACCAAACCACCCAGCCAGGAAGGTAGCAGGAAGCAAATTGGAGGCGTTCTGGGTTGAACTGCATCCCTTGCAACAACAAAAAAATATACTGACGTCCCCAATACCTCCTAATGAGACAGAATCGTTACAGAGGTAATCAGACTAAAATGAAGTCAATAGGCTGGGCTTTCATCCAAGGTGACCAGTGTCCTATACCAAGGGGAAATGTGGACACAGGCACACACACAGGGAGATGCCACACAGACATCCCTTGCCCAGGAGGAATGTCAAAGACTGCTGGCAAAGCACCAGAAGCTGGGGGCAAGGCCTACAACAGACCCTCCCTCACAGCCCTCAGGAGGAACCAACCCTGCCGACACCCTGACGTGAACTTCGGTCTCCAGAACCAAGAGACGATGAATGCCTGCCATTGAAGCTAGCATCTTCAGCACTTTATTACCACAGCCCTAGCAAACTCACAGAGGGTAAGTGGGATCCAGCCCCATGTGGCAGCTCTCTGGCCCCAAAAGGACCCTGATTTCGAGCAGAACTTTCTCCTCAAAGCGGCCACACCGCAGCACCAGGAAGTGTGCAATCAGTGGCTAATGCTTCATGACTGAATACCATGTGTTTTCACATGCTTGTCAAATGTCACCCTCTTAGGCACCCATTCAGGGAAGATAACTGTTATTTTCACTTTTACAGATAAGGCCCAGAGAGGCAGAGTAACTGCCCAAGGTCACACAGCTAGTATATTGTGGAGCCAAGATTTAAACCCACAATCTTAGCCACTAATCTGGGGACAGTGCAGACTACTGAATCCTGGGATTGAAGACAGACTGAGGTAGAGACCCAGAGAGGGTTGGGTGGAGGAGCTTGAAGCTGGGGATGGGACTGGAGGTGGAGTGTACCAGAGGCCCTGGGAGCACTGGGTGTCGAGCCCTCAAACCCCCTGGCCAGCCGGACGTTCATGTAATATGGCTTCGTCCAGACCCTATCCAGCTGCTGCCCCATCTCTGAGAGCCTCACCCTGCTGGAAGCGTGCTGCTAGTCTGGTCCATCAGCCACTCTACACAGGACCCCTGCCTAGGACCCAGGGTCTGCATTTTAGGCCATCCTCACTGGATAGGCCCAGAGCCCAGGGTCCCCACCTGCCGGTAGATGAATCCTGGGTTGGCCTTCTAGGGGTCCAGGGAGGGAGCAGAAATGGCCTGGGCAGTCTCTGAGGGGCTGGAAGGCCCTACACATGGGGCCCAAATTGGCACTGGCTTATGCATCATGTGCAGGCTAAGTGCATCTGGCTCACCTAGCACCACTTCCTGCTAGGAGACGAATCTGCCGAAGGCCCAGCCCTCTGTCACTCCACTACCTTCTCACTGACACCGTCCATTGCAGATCCTCAGACTTGACCAAAGAATATAGCTCATCCAGGCCCTGAGGATATATCCTCTGACCCTCAAGGGTCTGGTTTGAGAAATAGACAAAAAACAAAAACAAACAAACAAACAAACAAAAAACCTGAGCTTTTCTTCTGTACAAATATATAATGGCAGACTACACTTCTGATTTTAGGAACAGCCCCCTCTGAGCACAGCTGTGTACCTGTTTGAGCTACACTGATTTAGACCAACTCAGCCTTTTCTGAGGCCCAAGGCCAGCTAAACTTTCTCTCCTTTTCCTTCCACTGCGATCAGCACATCAGCTTCGGTCGGGGGTCTTGTGGCAGTGTGTGGATCCCACCTGGGGTCCTTAGAACACTACTTCCCTGTGGCTCCCAGGCACCTCATTGCAATCATAATGGCTAATGTCTGTCTCTCTCTCTGTGTCTGTGTGTGTGCATATCTGGGGGTGTCTGCACATGTCTGATGTATCTTGGGGGGGTATATGTGCATGCATGTCTGTGTGTCTGTCTGCCCATGCATACATACACTTGCCCAGGAGATTTACGGATGCTGACCAGGAGAAGGCAGCCACCAAGCTGGAGTTGAGTCAGATGGACAGGAGCTGGGACATCTAAACCCTAGATGTGGCCCCTGTCCCATGTCCATAGTAACCCCTGCACCCACTCTCCTCCTCATTTGGATCAGGGACTATTTACAACACTCCTCACCTGTCTCTCTGGGTGTATGCGCATGCAGTTTCCTCTTGCTGAAATGCCCTTCATTCCCTCTCTCCTCCTGGAAATGCCTGTCTATCCTGTGTGAGGGTTCAGAGGCTCAGAAACCCCTTCTCTGGGAGGGACTCTCCTATCTGCCACCCCTTAACCAACTCCCATTGTGCCTCTTCCCTCATCTGGCACATTAAATTATCATTGCTTACAAAATAGGCACAGTGGCTCATGCCTGTAGTCTCAGCACTTTGGGAGGCCAAGGTGGGAGAACTGCTTGAGGTCAGGAGTTCAAGACCAGCCTGGGCAATGTAGTGAGACCCCCCATCTCTACAAACAAAAACAAAAACAAACTTAGCCAGGCATGGTGATGCGTGCCTGCAGTCCCAGCTACCTGAGGCAGGAGGATCGCTTGAGTCCAGGAGTTCGAGGCTGCAGTGAGCTATGATTGCACCACTGCACTTCAGTCTGGGTGACAGAGACTGTGATGCAATCAATCAATCAATTATAAATCAACCAATAATAAATAAATAATTGCTTGCTCAATTACCGGGTGCCCGCAAACCATAAGCTGTTGAGGACAAGGAGTGATCTGATTTGACATTGCTTCTGCACACAGAAGAGGGCCAAGCATGTAGCAGATGCTCAATAAATGCATGCTGAACACATGGATGGAGAATGATGAGGCATGATGAGGAAGAGCCAGAAAATGGGAAGGAAGTATAGGATCAAGATGGGGGCATCCTAACGAGGGGGTAAGAGATTAGTTGGTTTGTATGGGAAAGACTGGGCAGTGGGGAAGACAATGGGGAGAACAGGGTTGTGGGGGATGGAGAAGAAGGAGAGAGACAGAGAGTGCCCACCTGGGGAGGCCAGGTCCCACTCTGCCTCTGGAGTCTCTGCAATTCCTCCTCTTTAAATTTCAGGGCAACTGCCACCTGGTGCCAGCGTGTCCTCCAGTACTCAGCCATCTCCTCATGAAGCCTGGGATGTGATTCTTGTGCTTCTAGCTGTTTCCTGAGGGGCACTGGTACCTCCGGGACCTGGAGTGTACTGGAAGAAATGGGGCAGTCCAGGTATAGCATGGACCCCAGATCACTCCCACCCCACTCCCTTTCAATGATTATTATGTCTTATGAGCTAGGACAGGGAGTGGGGCAGAGATGCCTCTTTCATGGCTCCCTGAACACACAGAACCCCTCTGTACTGGGCACTTCCACTCTCAAGCACCCTGACTTGCACCCAGCAGCTAAGGTCATCTCACCCCCACCTCCCACCTGCCCCTGGGCCAGCAGGAGGGGCTTGGCCATGTGTAGGCGAGACAGGACTTCTTGAAGCTGAAAGATTTCCCACCCCATAAGAGTCAGAATGTGAAAACCAGGAGCGCTGATACCTGGGGAAGGAAGACTGGCTCTGGTCAAGTGATTCCGCGTTTAGGGCTCTGGGCCATTCCCCCTCAGCCAGTTGGTGACAGAGGCTGGCCCACCGCCTGCTGAGAGGGCCATCTCACCCATGGTGAGAACAGAGCACCCACCCCAGCCTGGCTTGGACAGTCTGAGGATGGGCCCAAGCAGCCACCTACCAGACCTCTTGGCCCGGGGCCACACCCACTACTGCTAGCAGCACCACCTTCTCCAGAAGTAACCAGGTGCGCTCTGCCTCCAGGGCCTGCACACAGCCCCCCAACACCATCTGCTCTCCCTACAGATGCTGCAAATGCTCCAAGCAGGCCCCCAGTTGCTGGGAGCTCTGGCCCAGCTCTTCTGAGAGTCTCTTGTTCACCTGGGGAGACCTCTACCCCACCCAGTTGTGGCTCAGCCTCCACCAGGGTTGTGGGGCTCCAGCCTTTACTCATGCAGCCCCTTCTTCTCTTCAGAGGCCCCAAACTCCACTTCATCTGGGTCTCAGCCCTTCCAGGAGGCCTCTCTAACCACCCTAGCCCGCAGTCTCCTCTACACTCCAGGCGATGACTCTGAACCAGCGCCTGGCTGCACACTAGCAGGGGGGCCAGTTATGTGAGGACGAGGATGGTGCTCTCTGGAGTCTCACTGTGTGGACGCGCTGCTAGAATCTGTCTCTCCTTGTCATTCTCCTTTCCTCTGTGCCCCTAGATCCCCTCGCCCTACATTGGAATCCCCCAGGAATGGGGCCCAGGCTCCCTTGCCTCTGCCCCCTGGTACAGATGGGCATGGCCTGGATCAGCTAATGCCCAGATTCCCTTTCCTGTGGGGCTGCCCCTGCCAGCTGTCTTGACCAACCTCAGTGAGCATCAGTAACTGTTCCTGCAGATGGACTGTGTCCTGAGCCTGGGCAGGGGTCTCAGCTGCTGGCATGGAGACTCTGTCTGGGTCCCAAAGCTCCTGGGCCCTGCCTCCATCCCAGCTCTGCTCTTGGATCTGCAGGCCTGGCACCAGCATCTCCTGTGGATACACTTGGTCCAGAATCCTGGGGTCTCCTTCCAGCTTCCAGACCACACTGGGGTAGTCTAGGCAGACCCTTGATGCCTCAGGGCATGTTGTGGCAGGGTCCTGGCCCCAACTCAAGTTATGACTCTGAACAAGCTCTCCTCTGCCCTCTGGTCTCAGTTTCCCATCTGAACCAGGAGGGAAGTCACTGAATGATCCCAGGGTATTCCCAAATGTTGGAAGAGGATCCCTCTCTGGGCTGGACTAAGCCCCTGTGCTGCCCTCCTTCTCCAGATAATGCTCCAATAATGAGGACCAGAGAATAAAGTGTAGGGCAGGGTCAAAGGTATGGCAGGGCCAGTGCTCACGGCCTGCCATGCACCCACTTGGGGTATCCCCGGGCTGGGCTCTGGGCCAAGAGGCTGTTGGGTCATCTGGTCCAAACGCCGCTGGGCCTTTTCCACTTCTGTCTGCAGCAGCAGGATCCTGTGGGTAGAAGGGACTGTCTGCCTGTTCCCTGCCACCCTACCCCTCCCCCACAGCCCAGCCCCACTCACTTGTCTTCTATGTCCTGGTCTGGCCTCCTCCACTCAGCCTGTCCCTGGGATCCCTGCCTTTGGTGCCTCTCCTGCTCCAGGCAGGCCAGGGAGCACTCCACCTGCTGGGAGGAGGCTGAGTGGGAGGGTCAAAGGCAGCACAGAGCCTCGGATAGGTAGGCGTAGCTTCCCTGCCTCCCACCAGGCAGGGCAGTGTCTGCAGCCTCTGATAACACAGGCGGACTGGCAGCCAACAGCCCAGCTGACAGCCCAGCATGGACTCGTGCCCTGGGGCCCTGAGGGGCTGCTTTCGGCTGTTATCTATCAGGACACGCTCCAGCTGTGCATCCTCTGCTTCCAGCTGGGCCCGAGATACACTGCCTCTCCAGCTGCTCTCCAGCTGCTGACGGGTTTCAGGGTGGAGGCCAGCAGAACTGCTGTGGCATGCTAAAGGGCGGGCAGACATGAGGTTGTCAACTAGGTCCCAAGGGTCCCCCAGGCCTAGTAAGGGAGCAGTGGCTCCAGGAGGGCCAGCTGTGAGCTAAGACACGGAGTCACTGAAGGCTTGGGTAACTGGGCCATCACACGGTCCCTTTCCCTCACACGAGGTAGGGATGTCCCTACCCTCACACGAGGTAGGGATGCTGGTAATCTTCCCAAGAACCCTCAGCCTGCACAGTCATCTCCCCCTCTCTGGGGATCGCCTGTTTCACTTGGAGAGATTGCGCTTCTAAGGAAGCTCTTCAGTCTATGGAGCTAAAACCAGCCCCTCCCTCCCTCAGATTCTCCCTGGGGGGCCACAGGGACCCTGGCCCTTCCTTCACCTCCAGCGCTGTCCCTAGCCACCACGAGCATATGCCTCCCAGGCAACACCCTGCATCCTTCCAGGGGTACCATTCAGAGACATCTCTGTTCAACACCGCAGCCTTGCTGGGGACTCCATTTCCCTTCCTCTGGGTGCCCCAGACCCCGGCAGGCCTCCCTGAGAATATGGCACTAGATGTGGACACCGGCTCTGCGCATTCTGGAGCTTTCAGCCTGCTAAGGACATCTTGGTAGCTCAGGGGACCTCCTTTCAGCTACAGAAAGCCCAGGAAGAAGGAGTGGGGGAGGACAGGGCCTCACTTTCTGCTTTAGGACCAGCTGAGTCCCAGCTCATGCTCTCGCCTCTGCAGCACAAGGGCTTGCTCCGAAAGGGCCTCCAGCACTGCCCGAAGATGGTTGGCCAGCTCGGCCCTCTGCCGCCTGCTGCCAGCTGCTCCCACTGGTCCTTCTCTGACTGCCTCCAGTCCTGCTCGGGGGCCCTGTTGGAGCATCTGCCAGGGAGAGTGGAGCCAGACTTCAGCCCAGAGCCAAGGGAGCTGCCGTGCCCAACTTCCCTATGCTCACCTGCACCCTTCAGTGGGGCTTGGTGGGCAGACATGGTCCAATGCCCCAAAGAAATAGGAGCTCTCTGGCCGGGCGCGGTGGCTCAAGCCTGTAATCCCAGCACTTTGGGAGGCCGAGGCGGGTGGATCACGAGGTCAGGAGATCGAGACCATCCTGGCTAACATGGTGAAACCCCGTCTCTACTAAAAAATACAAAAAACTAGCCGGGCGAGGTGGCGGGCGCCTGTGGTCCCAGCTACTCGGGAGGCTGAGGCAGGAGAATGGCGTAAGCCCGGGAGGCGGAGCTTGCAGTGAGCCGAGATCGCGCCACTACACTCCAGCCTGGGCGACAGAGCGAGACTCCGTCTCAAAAAAAAAAAAAAAAAAGAAATAGGAGCTCTGGAGACAGCGGGCAGGGCTGGGCATCAAGTCCATAGGCTCTGCCTCAGTGGGCCCTGATAGCAGGACAGATCAGGGGCAGTCCTGGCTTCCCAAAGCACCAGGCTCTGAGGCCTCTTCTCAGACTCAGAATTGAGGCAGTGTGGCTGAGCACGCACTAAAACCCTTCAACCCTGATCCTCTGGCCCGAAAGTCTCCTGGTGATTGGAACTTCACTAAACACCAGCCTCAACTCCACTAAAGAGTTCTCAATTCCCTGTGGTTTCCATGAGCTGTGGGTGCTGCCAGGGGTGGCCACTTGCTAAATAAACACAAACCCCATTATCCTCACAGCAGCAGGTCTGGGGAGGTGGAGGAGGCACTCCTGAAGGGAAGCTGGTGCCCAAGTTTGGCAGGGAGTCCCGTGAGGAGCTGCAATTCCCACCCAACACTGTCTGCACCAGAGCCCCATTCCCCCTTCCAGTGTGGGAGTCTGGAAATGGCAGGGAAGCATTTGGGGGACCCCACAGTTTAGCTATGATGTGGGTGTCAGAGCCTTTAAGTCAAGTCACTGCTCAGGTACCTCTCTGCCTTCCATAGCTTCAGCTGTAAGATGGAGGCCCTGACGGATCTCTCACCCACCAGCTTGGTGAGGGAGGTCAGAGGGTAGACAGGGGCTGTTCTGCCAGTGTTGCCATCCCTACACCCCTCACCATCACCCTCCTCACCTCTAGGGTCTGGGCCCAAGTCCACTGCCTCCCGACTCCCAACCCTGGGCATGAGGCACCCTGCCCAGGCTCTGAAAGTACACAGGCGTTGTCTTCACCTAAGCAGTGGGTACACCTGGCACCTCTACCACCCCCACCCTGACCTCCCCACTCCTCACATTCCCAGGCCTTCTCCACTCAGGATGGCACCATCACCCACTAGGCCTTCTCCCCACTGGACAGCTTGACTCTCCTCTCCCCTTACTCCAGGCCCAGGCTCCTGCAGCCCCTCCAAAATTGCCTCCCCTCCAAAATATCACTGCCACACAAGGCTTCTCTAAGATGGACCATGAAGACTGGCCCTGCCCCCACCTCCCGTACTGGGCACAGTTCCCACAATGCCACTGTGCCTAGGCACTGTCTTGCCAGTCAGTAGTGACGGGTTTTCCATGGCAGCCCCCTGCCCTTAGTGAGAACCTGAGCTGTGCCCAGCTTGGTCTGGGAGGGGCTCATGGTCCACAGAATGGAGTGCACATGCAGGCCAGATTGTCCTGAGCAGGGGGGCAGGCCAGGGCAGCCCCAGGAAGGCTTTCCAGGGAGGTGACCCTGGGGCCAAGGCTCAGAGGTGAATCAACTGCCTCCAGAGAAGTCATAGTCAGATGAGGCAGACAGAGGAGAGAGTAAGGACAATAGGACAAGGAGGGCATCAGAGCAGCTGGGCCTGGCAGGCAGTGAGCTGAGCCCTAAGCTCGGTGGAAGTGGAGGTGGGGGGCAAAAGGGAGACCAAGAGGGGTGAGAAGAGCTGTGGGGTTTGGGAGGATGCAGGGCAGCGGCACCTCCCCAGGTGCCCTTGAGATATGCTGCAGTCCTCACCTCCACAAAGGCTGAGGACTGAGACAGGAGCTTGGGCCTGAGGGGCAGTGGAGGTGCAGCAAGCCTCTTCTGGGGTGGGGATGGGAGAGGAGGAGTTACCCAAACCTCACCTGGGGGCACATCTTTCTCCAAGTGTCTGAAAGCTGTGAAAGCCACAAAAGAATGAAACTCTAAGGGTAGAATGCCAGGCAGGATGGCCTCCAGGCTGCAAAGTGTGGAGAGGGAGAGAGCTGGGAGATAGCTTCTTTTCCACCTCAGAAAAAGAGAGTTGCTTCGTGACTGGGAGGCAGGGACTCCTGGATTCTTAATGGTAGGCAGTTTGGTAGGAAGGTGACTAACTTACCCCATCAGAGCCTGGAGCTCAGGGCAGGGCTGGGGACAGGAGCTTCTCTGAGAACATCCATTCCTCAGGGCTGGTATCCTGGAGCCATGGAAACTCAGGCAACACTAAGTGGTGGGAGGAGGAGACACCACAGAGGCCTCCCACCTCATCTGAGCTGATGAAACCCTGGGATGGAACCTGGCTAGTGTGGCTGAGGCCATGGGGACCAGGCAGGAATGGCATCTCAGACAGCCTGGGATTTTTCAAAATCTTCAGCTTTTGAGGTAGGACCTTATGGGGCAGGACCTCAGCAGCCTATCTGGGTCACCCACTGTACACCGAAGCGGCTCCTGACTTTCTTTTTTGAGATGGAGTTTCGCTGTTTTGCCCAGGCCGCAGTGAAGTGGCCTGATCTCGGCTCACTGCAATCTCTGCCCCCCGGGTTCAAGTGATTCTCCCACCTCAGCCTCCCCAGCAGCTGGGACTACAGGCGCGTGCCACCACGTCCAGCTAATTTTTGCATTTTTAGCAGAAATGGGGTTTCGCCATGTTAGCCGGGCTGGTCTCGAACTCCTGACCTCAGGTGATCCATCCACTTCAGCCTCCCAAAGTACTGGGATTACAGGCGTGAACAACCGCGCCTGGCAGATTTTTTTATTGTTTTTTGAGACAGGGTCTCGCTCTGTCGCCCAGGCTGGAGTGCGGTGGTGTGATCACAGCTCATTGCAATCTCAACCCCCTGAGATCAAGCGATCCTCCTGCTTCAGTCCGCTGCAAGGGGCTGGAACTACAGGCACGCGCCACCAAGTCCGGCTAATTTTTGTAATTTTTTGGAAGGGGACCTAGTTTTGAATTAGCGTCTATTGTTTACTTCCGGTAGCCGTGGTGGAGCTGGCAGAGATTTGGGGGATACTAAACACCCCTACAAATCATGCTGTGAGATCCCCCGTTTCAGGGAGAGCCGCTGGCGAAGGACTTGAAGCACAGTCGCAGCTTGGAAGGGGGGCCCCCCTGCGACAGCGTCCCGCGTCAGGGGCGGGCCCAGCCCCGCGGGGGAGTGGGTATGGGCTGGGCAGCGGCTGGCCGGCCGGTGGGGAGCCCCACGGTGGTGGGGAAACCCTTGGCGCCCCCGCGGAGCGGTCCCGAAGAGGGGGCGGTGCCTGGAGGGATGGTCCGCCCCGACTGAGGGTTTCTAGCCCTCGCGTGGCGTGGGGACAATTAGGCACCACGCCCCGTCGCTCCGCTGCACGACGCTCACGAGGCCGGGGACGCCACTCCCAGACCGGGAGGGACGCGCACGCTCACAGTGAGGTCTCTCAAAAGAGCCCCACCTCAGTTTTCTCATCTGCAAAGTGGGGCCTCGTAATCCTGCCCGACCTGGCGCAGGACAGTAGGTGTCAGGGATTTTGGTGACCTCACGCTCGAGGCCTCTGCAAAACGGGGCTGTCCAGTGGCCCGGAGATGCGGCTGGCGGGGGTTTTGTCTGGCGGGGGAGTCTTAACGGAGAGGCCACGCAGGCTGGCAGGAAGCTGCTCCACCCGAGGGGGCTCAAGGAGAGGGGACCTCCTCCCCGCCAGACCCCGGCCCCGCCGACAGGCCCCGCCAGAGTAGCTCTAGGGTGTCTTCCCAGCAACTGCCCCGCACGCACTGGCTAGCTGGGAGCCCCACCACGGCTTTCGAAAAACCCGCACACACCAAGACAATGTGTCGTTCGCTCGTTTCGCGCAAGCGGAGTCGCGTCCGCCTTCCCGAGCCCCAGCGCACAGACCTCAGGCCGCTCTCGCGCTCTCCGGGGCCCCGAGAACAATGCCCGTCCTCTCCGCGCGCAGAAGGGAGTTGGCGGACCACGCGGGGTCGGGGCGACGGAGCGGGCCCAGCCCCGCGGCCGGGTCGGGGCCCCACGTCTCGGCTCTGAGAGCCCAGCTGGCCCGGGCCGCGCACCTGTCAGGTCGGGGAACCTACGTGCGCCGCGACACGGCGGGAGGCGGGCCGGGCCGGGCCCGTCCCCTTGACCCTCCCGGAACTAGTCTCCGAGGCCGCGGCGCCCACCGGAGCGGAGAGGGCTGGTGTCCCGGAGCCTTCGAGTCGGGGGCTAGAGCGGCCAGGCCTCCGAGCCGGGTCGAGCCGGGGCTCGCGACGCCTGCGTCACGCGAGGGGGCGGGGCCGCCACGGGCGGAGGTCGCAGCCGGAAGCGGAAGAAGCGCTCGGAGCGGGGAGTGGGGCCTAGCTGCAGCCGGAGCCTGGGAGACGGTAAGTGTGGGCTGGGGCCCGCGGCGGCGACAGCGGTGGCGGCGGCCGGGGGTGAGTCGGCGGGGCAGGCGCGCTGGTGCCATTCGGTCTCGGCTTACTCCCTTTCTTTCTCCTCTTCGGCCCACCTCGGGCCGCGGCCTCGACCTCTCACCCCTGACCCGCTGCTTCTGCCCCGGAGGGCGGTCACTGCAGACCCTGACCTCGATTCCGCGGTGTTGAAGGCGGAGCCTGAACGGTCTCTGGGGCCGCTCAAGAGTCCAGTTTAGGCTTTGTGCCTGCCCGCGGAATGGGGTCGGGTCCGACGTGGAATAGCCAGAGACCCTTCAGACACCTCCCCTACCCCTGGCTTCAGACTTGGTCCACAGACGACTCCTCCCTTGGCGGCCTGGAGTTTGATTCTGGCCCAGTTCGGCTTTGCCTCTGCCCCCAGGTTTCCCCTCGGCGCCACTGGTGGCGGTTACAGGAGAGGGGACTCTGAGACCCCTGGGACCTGGCGCGGCAGGAAGGGACGCGAACTATAGCGCAGGCCCCCTTGTGTGTTTTGTTGTGGTGATGGAGCCGCTCCAGCCCGGGGGATGGGCTAGGCCAAGCTGACAGTACAAATCCCCTGGCTGCTCCTCCGTCCTGCCGGGAGTCTCTAGCTTTAGTTCCGGGTGTGGGTGCCCTGATGTGGAGCTGGGGTGGAAATTGCCTGAACCAGGCCCCCAGCAGAGGCGGAGTTGGCGGCCTTCCAGCTTCCCTCCTTGATGTCCTTGAAAAGAAGAAGCGTTTCACCCGTTGGTGGTGGAGGCTTGCTAGGTGGCAGGTTTGAGGTTGCAGTGGTAGGGCAGTGCCAGCCAAAAATAACCATGGGTGCTGGGGTGGCTGGAATCTGGGAGGGCAGCCGCTGACCTGGCTGGCTGCACTTCTAGTCAGCCCAGTTCTCTGGCCAGGAACAGCAAATGAGAAGCCGACAAGGCCTGTACTCAAAGTTGACATCCCTGGCTTGGTTTCCTTCACATCACCATTTTCCTTATTGTGCAGAGCAGAGCTTCCCAAAGCATAATTGTGGCCTTTAGCTGCTTTTTAAACAAGCTGTTTGCTGAGGTTTTAGAGAATCAGAAATAATTGAGAAATAGGCCCTAGAGCCCTGGCTGGAAGGATAATATCTGCTATTTCCAATATTTTACTTGCCTAGAATGTGTTAAAGGAAGGATACTCTTTATTACTGCTTTGTGTGCGGTACCTTATAACTCTCATACTTCTCAGCTCTTTTGCCAGGCTGGGAAATGTTATCTCCGTTTTCCAGGCATGCTAACCAAGGCCTAGAGTGCCTTGTCTAAGGTCATGAAGCTGGTATGTGACAGCACTAGGATTTAGTTTAGAGTTTTCTGCCAGAGCTCTCTCCTCCCAGTTTCCTTGGAAGGGACTTATAAAATGTCTGTAAGGCATTTAACACACCCCTGAAGTGTTACCTGGAACTTTTAAATGATTCATGAAAAGCTGCCACTAGTACCTCTGTGGGCACAAAGCTGTGCTAGGCATTTCACTTACAGGACAGACATATTTTATCCTCATAGAACCTTGTAAGAGATTACTATTCCCTTGATGCAAGAGGAAGCTGATGGTCAGAGTAGTGTAATAATTTGTTCAAAGGCACACAGCTAGAAGTAGCATGCCATGATTCAGATGGACATCTATAAGACTCTGAAATTGTGCTCTCCATTGATGTGAATATGTATGGACATAAGAATCTTCTAGGTCCCAGGAGGGAGTCTTTGACCTGGTGTGACCGTGACCATGTCCTCCAGTTCTGGTGTTTGTCTGCCCAGTGAGGATGGGCAGGATCATACTTGCCTTATGGCATGATATGTGCCCTGGCCAGTGGAGCATCTTCTGGGTCAATTAGTGGGATGTGAGTTACTGCTTTCATTCCATAACTTGGGCACCTGACCCAGAGTAATTGCAGGAAAACAGTGAAACATTAGTCAACTGATTACCAAAACAACAAATCTAAGCTTCTGGGGAGGTGATTTTACAAAATGTTTATCTCCAAAGACTTCCCAGGTAAATGGGGGAAGACATGTTAGCGGGGAGATGGAGGGCTTTCTTAGGGACACAGAGAGGCTCCCAGGGGTGTGGTCACATAGGCCTCACTGTCCTGCTCATGCATGGGGAGCTGTTCTATGCTGATCTCCTCTTGACGGACCCTGCTGATGAGATGGGGCAGCCTCAGTGGGTTTGTACAAAATGTGCTTGGCCAGGCAAGCTCAGGACTGACCATGACTGGAGGTTGGCTGTGGCCAAGTGTGAGTGTTGGGAAGAAGACTGGCTCCATGGAGGCAGTCGGGTTCATGTATGGGTGGAGCAGGTTGCTGGCCTCACATAGCCAGCTTTCTCCGCTGGTGGCGGATCCAGCCTGGCAATTTCATGTGGTGGATATAAGTCCTCACTGAACAGGGATAGTGAGGCAAGGCTCTTTTACCTGCCAGACGACTAACCCTCTGGCTATTCTGAGATAGGCGTAGGGTAGGATACTAGAGCCGGAGAGCTAGAAGAAGGGACAGTAATGGTACTGGAGGATAAAGGCAAGGCACCTGGCAGGGCACTGTGGTGGTGTAAAAGGGTACTAAATGGGCCTCTGGCAAGAAAGTTGGATACTCTGAGGACCTTGGCATCCTACCCAGTGCTGAGACCCAGGATGAGCCAGCAGGGGCTGGACAGACCCCCTGGGTCCACGTCTCCTTGGGTAGACCCTCAGGAGGGCTATGGAATGTTCCTGAGGCCTGTGTGCCTCTTTCTCCAAGGGCTGCTCTTCTCGTCTCTGTTGTGGCTCCTCATGCTCACTTGTGGTCCTTACTTCCTTGAATGGGGTCCAGTTCAGGGCCTCAGCCAGACAGCGTTCAGCTTCTCAAACTTGAGGTCTTTGAGCCCTCGCCTCCCGTGTGTTGGCTCCATGCCAACAGCCCTTTACCTGGCCTCTGGCTTTATAGAGCATTCACTTCACGGGACTCCCCAGGCAGGAGGGAATGGAGTGCAGGAGGCTCCCCTTTCTCCTGCCTTTGATCTCCCTGCGGTAGTGTTCACCGTCCCAGGGTTCCTGCCTCAGTCCCTGGCCCTGGCTCACCCAGTTCCCTGAGCACTCAGGCCACCAGGCCAGTGATGCTCTGCTGGGAGGCAGCTGTTTGTTTGTTCACTGGCAGAGAAGGTTGTTTCCCATTGTCTGCTGTTTGACCAGTGTGACCTCAGAGTTCTTCTTGCTTCATAAACCTCTGGGAGGGGCCACCTCCAAACAGAACAATGGGCCTCTTCAGGAGCAACCGGGAAGCCCCAGGCAGCCCCATGGCTGGAGGTGGCTGGCTGTGTATTTAGCAGGGCTTTCTGTTCCTCGTGGTCTAGATGCATCACTGTAAGCGATACCGCTCCCCTGAACCAGACCCGTACCTGAGCTACCGATGGAAGAGGAGGAGGTCCTACAGTCGGGAACATGAAGGGAGACTGCGATACCCGTCCCGAAGGGAGCCTCCCCCACGGAGATCTCGGTCCAGAAGGTGAGAGGAAACTAGATAGGAGGGAAAGTCTCCTTCTGTCAGCTGGGCTCAGCTGTGGCAACTCCAGACTCCTTGAGATGACTCCATCCCCACCCAGCTGTCCTTGGATCCCTGCCCTGTCCTGTTTGGGCTCCTCCACTAACCTCACCTGCATGCCTTGGCCTCAGCAGTAGCTGCCTTCCTTGTCGCCCAGTCTTTCTCTGTTTTGGAGTGCCTTTCTCCCTACACATTCCCCCATTTTCTAGGCTGGCAACTCTCCTGCTTAACCTCCTAAGCCTTCCTCGGTGAGGATTAGGAACATAACCTCACCCCTGGAAAGGTTGTTCCCTGGGCCTATCTCAGCCCCCAGGCCAAACTTAAGAGTTGCAGCAGACCACAGGGAACTCTGGAGGGTGTAGAACCCTTGGAGGCCCTCTACCATACTCCCCTTCCCCTGTACCCCTCCTCCTATGGCTGGAGGATGCTGCTGTTGGACAGGGCTCTGGAGGGCAGGCTTAGTACCTTTGCACCCTCCCCTCTCAGCCATTTCCCACCAGTCTGTATGCTTTTAGCACAGGCTGTCCCCCTTCAGCCCTTTACAGTGGCCCTACCACAGGTCTCTTGCCTGCTAACAGCAAGGACCCAGCTGACCAGCATCCCCATCCCCCTTTTGGCAGCCATGACCGCCTGCCCTACCAGAGGAGGTACCGGGAGCGCCGTGACAGCGATACATACCGGTGTGAAGAGCGGAGCCCATCCTTTGGAGAGGACTACTATGGATCTTCACGTTCTCGTCATCGTCGGCGATCGCGGGAGAGGGGGCCATACCGGACTCGCAAGCACGCCCACCACTGCCACAAACGCCGCACCAGGTCTTGTAGCAGCGCCTCCTCGGTGAGTGGTAGCCAGAGTGTGCTGGCTGGGGCTTAAAGGCCTCATCTCTTCCTAGCCTTCTCTCAGGCTGGCTGGTCCGGGTGAGTACTGCCAGCCCTGTGCACGTGCACTGGTGTGCGTGCATGTGTGTGTGTATGTGTTGTCTGGTCCAGGTGCAGGGCTGATCACAGGGTCCTGACCCCTGTGTCTTTTGGCCCCTTCCAGTGGCAACTATAGGAACTCTGGCTCCGATGCTGGCTGGCCTCTGGCCTGTCTATGTCTACACAGTGCTCTAGACACAGACCACGTGGTGCAAGTGGCTGGGGACACTTCTTAGGACACTTCTTAAGGATCCTAGTAGAGTGGCTGGTATGGTGGTCTGCAGCTATATGGCTTGGTCCTTCCCACCCAGAGACTGCCTCCTCGTGTAACTGAGTGCTCTGATGTGGACTGCATCCACCTCTGCGTCTCATCTGCATACCCCTTCCCAAAGGCCCCCAGTCTGGAGTGCCTCACAGGACGGGAGGATTTGCCTGTCAGCCAGCTCAGACTGGGAACTTCCCTTCTAATCTCCAGCCAGGCCCTCTCCAGCCGAACCTCTTTATGAGGGGCAGTCGCGGTTAGGAGGGGCAGGTGCCTGTGTGATGGGGCATGTGAAGAAATGGTGGAAAGGCTGCTGCCCCAGGCCTTGTCCAGTTGCAGGCCACATGCCCAGAGCGGGGCCTGGCCAGTATTCCTAGCACGGAGGGTTGTAAGGTCTCTGGAGCCCTCACTGCGCTCAGTTCCCTGGGGAAGGAAAGCCGGTTGTGTATTTCTGAGGTTACGTGCGGTCTTCTCTTCTCCCCCATCCCTCTTCCCTGCCTCCCCCCTGCCGGCCTTGAGGCCCCTGAGGAGCGGTGGAGAGGCCAGGCGTCTTCTCTGCCCAGCTCTTTCTGTGACTTCTTTGAGTGGCCACAGGTTGAGGGTTGACTGTGCGGGCGATTGCAGCATGGCCCTTTGGCCTCTTTGCACACTGCCACATGCTGCCACAGGATGGCAGTGCAGGTCTGGCTCTGCTTCTCTGTTTGGTGCCCTCTTATCGATCGTCGTGAGGCTTGGGATGGGCCTAGATTGTGAGCAGCACAGGTGCCAAGGCCAGGGCAGGAGCTGGCATGGGGCCTGTGTGGGCCATTGTGGTAGGAAGCCTTGCAGTTGACCGGCCCAGAGGATCCAAGGCTGCTTTCCTGCTTGAGGCTGGTGGCAGGAGGGCTGCTGACGGAAGGCTGTTTCTGGTAGTGATGGTGAAGTCTGGCCAAGGATGCCGTCTGGAGGCAGGTAGCAGCTTGGCTCTGAGTGGCAGCTGTCAGGCATGTGCAAGTCTGCGTGGGCGAACAGAGGCAGGCAAGGACAGGCTGGGCATTCTGCAGCTGAAGCCGGAGCAGCCGCTGACCAGTCTGGATGGTTGGACCCAGGCGGGACCAGCTGCCTTCTTGCGCCACCGTTCTCACTGCATCTTCCGCTCTGGCCAAAGCCACATGGGAGGGCCTGGGAGGGAGAGACTCGGAGGAGGAGGAGGAGGGAGTCGGGGCGATGGCTCTCCTCACAGCGTGGCCCTCAGCAGCAGAGGCAGGTCGTCTTCCTGAGCGTTTGTGGCGCTCCTCTTAGAGATAATGTCCGAGTTTTCTTTACATACCTGTAGCTGTTTTTACTTTTCTGTTTTTGAAGTCAGTTTGTGTCTTGACGTGTCCCTTGCAATATCCCTATCGTTATATATGCTGTGTGCCTTATGAAATGCTGGGATCTGGAAAATCCAACCAACCAACCCACCGGCTCCTCACCGTCTCCACCTCTGCCTTTGACTGACACCTCAATCTGTCAATCGGAACCGCCTACCATGCGATTGGTCGGATGGCGTTTCGGGGGGCGGTGCATGCAGAGAAGCCAACAGAGCAGTAAGCGCAGCAGCCGGAGTGTGGAAGATGACAAGGAGGGTCACCTGGTGTGCCGGATCGGCGATTGGCTCCAAGAGCGATGTACAGCCACCTTTCGTAAAACTTTACCTCTCTACTTTCTACCCCCCTTGTTAGATGAGACCTCTCCTGCCTGGAGGGGCCTCTAGTGCGCGTGGTGCCTTAGCGGGGCCACCAGTAATTGCCTGAATGACACAGACACTAGCAACTTCCATTTTAAAGAGTGTAGCAGTGAGAGAGAAACCTTTTTTGTTTTTGAGAATTTGAATGCTGTGAACTTGCAGGAGCTGCCAACTCCCTGCCCTCCAGATTCTCATGCCCAATTTCTTTTCTCTCCTAGATGAGATTGTGGGGAACCTGGGTGAAGGCACCTTTGGCAAGGTGGTGGAGTGCTTGGACCATGCCAGGTGAGCGAGCTGGGGCAGTACAGCTGGCTCTGGATGTGATCTTCCTGGGAAGAGCTGGCCTGAGTTCTTGAGGGTGGCAGCTATCAGAGCTTAACTTTTTTCTTTTTGAAGGGTGGCATCAAAGTAGGGTTCTGACCTGTCCATGTTGGGGTTTTGCTGATCCCCTGTAATAAGGGAGAAATTCTTGGGTCCTGCAGGTATGTGGCAACACTGCCCAAGAATTGTTGCTCAGTGAAAGGTTCTGCTCTAATCTCTCTACTTCTCCAGGACTGTAGTGGTGGATATCAGAACAAGACCAAGGCCCCAGGTCCCCTATGGCTTGGAGCTGCCTCTATAGCTCCCCTATGGCTTGGAGCTGTGATAACTTTTAGGTTCTTGGCCTGGCAAGGGGCTAGGAGTACCACCAAGCCCAGCCCTAAGGGCATAAGTCCCATCCCCTGAGGGTCTGCCTTTGAGGCTGTGCAGATCTTAGTCGAGAGAAACATGACCCTGGGCTTTCTCACCAAGCAGGCCGCTGCCTTCTTCAGTGTGGCTAGGGTAGTGTGCGGTCTCTGCTGAGTGTGCCCAGGAGAGTGGGGTATACCTATGTGTGTCATGCTGCACCTCACTCTCTCCCAAGCCCAACAGTGCAGTAGTTTTGTTCCTTCACCATTCCACAAGACTGGAACATTTGCTTCCTCTCATATAGGTCTGGGTTGGGGAGGCCACCTCCAGGGAGTCAGTTGCCTCCCTGCTGTAGGCTCTCTAGTTGGTTTGGCACTTCAGCTACAAAGTGCTCGTGTCCTCATTGGAGCCGCGTGCCACCCGTATGTGGCCCTCTCGCTGTTGCAGAGATGAATAAACATATTCAGGGTTTGCCTGCATCATACTCCAGTTAACGGCAGAGTTGGCCACCACTGCGCTGTAGTGCTCCTACATTAAATGGGGTACTCAGGTCATTCAGACCCAGGCATCCAGCCTTTCCTGTGGCCACAAGGTAGACTGAGAGGAAGTTTCCATTTGCTCCAAGTTTCCATGCAAATGCCTGTATGACTCAGTGCGGCCCAAGAGGTTAGGGTTGGGACCAGTGGGTGGAGGGACATGCACAGCTATACCATGGCCAGGTGGAGACATGGCAGACTCAAGTAGGCGGTCTGGGCTGCTCCTCTCTGAGGAGCTGGAGGGAAAATGAGCCTCTGGAGTTACTAGGGGGCAGGTGGAGGGTCTGGGGAACCTTTACTTTCACTCAAAGGACTCAAAGGGAGCCAGGGCCAGTGGGGGTTGTCATGCGGAGGCAGAATTCAGCTCAGTGAAAGGCAGGGTCTTATTGTAAGAGCCATGCAACTCTGGCAGGGCTGCCTTGGAAGTGATGAGCTCCCTGTGCTGAGGACTGGGATGCCACGGAGGGACCCTGTTTCAGGAGGAGGCCGGAGTGCATGACCTTTCCCCTGAGAATCTGGGAAAATAGGATAGGGAAAGAAAAGCAGGGGATTCTCTAGAAGATCCCTTTACCCTGGGCCTGTGAGCCTTAGGCACCACCGTCAGCCTCCCTGAGGCCTCAGACATGCCCTTCCAGGCTAGGGCTGTCTCACTCAAGTTCCCCACTGGACATCTGAATTCTAGCGGTCCTTTCCTGACAGGGCCTGGCAGCCAGACCTCAGCAGGTTTCCTTCTCTGCTGGCTCCCTGCAGATGGCCTCCTGGGGTGGGGTTGGGGGTGGGAAGCACAGAGCAGGGACTGTTAAAATCTTCTCTGGACACTTAAGAAGGGTTCCTGGCATTTTGTGGTCACTGATAAACGCTGTGGCAGGTAGGTGCGGCGGTAAAAGGAGTGGCCCTGGACCCCACAGTGAGAGGTACCCTTGCTGGTACCCCTACCTCTTGCCAGATCTTTACTCGATCCTGGCACCCCCATCCCTGTTGGCTCAGACTTGCAGACAAGCTCAGGAAAGTCAAGAGGTGCTGCAGGAGGGCCCTGGGTGGGATAGCCTGGCCAGGGTTGGGGCTGCCTGGCCTATAGGTTAGGTCACTATGTGAGCTCTTGGGCTGGCGCTGGGTAAGCAGGATTGGCCTCTACTCTCCCACACTCCTTTGGGAGCTGGCAGTGGCCGAGAACATAAAAGCCTAAGGCTGGCATGGATGCCAAGAGCATTAACTCACAGATGTCAGGGAGCTTGCTGTTGGGTGGGCAAAGGTCTGGTGTTGCATGGGGCAGGCTGGGCATCCAGTATCTGCTTTCTTCAGTGCAGGCTGCTCCTGGAGCAGTGTTTGTTGGGAGTTGCTGGATTGGGGTGGTGGGTGGGGGAAGGACTGGGCAGCTGCTGATGAGAACCTCTGTTTCCTTCCCGGGTACCAGAGGGAAGTCTCAGGTTGCCCTGAAGATCATCCGCAATGTGGGCAAGTACCGGGAGGCTGCCCGGCTAGAAATCAACGTGCTCAAAAAAATCAAGGAGAAGGACAAAGAAAACAAGTTGTGAGTGTCTGCAAGGAGTGGGAGGGAAGCCTTCAGTGGGGCTGCTGGACCCCCAGGGGCTTAGTAGTGTCGCTTCACCTGTCTGCACTGTGCCTTCTCCCCACACTCAGAGCCAGGGGAGTGTGGCAAAGGTCTTGCTGGAAGCCTTTAGACTGCAGTCCAGGCTCCACCTCAGCTGGCTCTGTGGCCCGAGGCAGGCCTCCCAGGCCTGCATTTGTGAATTGGGGAGCTCACTGGGTTATGTTTGGCGTAAGACAAGATAAAAACATGAAGCCATTTGGGGCTTTCACATAGTAGGAGATACCCAAAGGAGGGCCTTTCTGTGGCAAACACACTGAGCACTCTCCTTCACACATTGTGCTGAGTCTGGGCAGATGGGTGAATCCAGCACACCCTCACGAAGCTCAGCAGAGTGGGCAGGTCGAGAAAAGCAGCACCAGTCCTGCAGAGTGCACTAGCACTTTCCATGTCTCCCTCAGCAACTCTGAGGCAGGGCTTCTCCCACATCGTAAGTAGGGAAGCTTAGAGGGCTTGGACCAGAACTCTCGACATCTCCCCTACCCACTGCAGGAAGCTTAATCCTTGCCCAGAGCTCATTTGGGGATTGGGTGATGGCTGGTGGGGAGAAGTGCTCTTGCTGTGGTTCTCTTGCACTGTGTGTATCTGTGTTCTGGTGTGTGACCCGGTGGCCTAGGAGAGAGTTGGGAACTGTCTTCATCTGTGAGAGGGGGTGAGGCAGGCCCCCAGCACACAGCCTGAGCCCTGCCCATCTTCCTCCTCCAGCCTGTGCGTCTTGATGTCTGACTGGTTCAACTTCCATGGTCATATGTGCATCGCCTTTGAGCTCCTGGGCAAGAACACCTTTGAGTTCCTGAAGGAGAATAACTTCCAGCCTTACCCCCTACCACATGTCCGGCACATGGCCTACCAGCTCTGCCATGCCCTTAGATGTAAGTGTCCACCCTCAAAAGAAGCATGGGCAGCCACATGCCTACAGCCAAGTCATCTGGTTACTTGTCCCCATTCATTCCAGCACGTTACTAACCATTCTCCTGGGCCTGAGGGACACCAGATCCCCTTTGGCGGAAAGGCCTGTCTTCAGGTGGGAATCTCAGTGTGAGAATGGAAAGGTTAGGGCTCCCTCCAGGGACCGCCGGACCAGCCTCTCTACCCCCAGGCACTCAGGAAGAAAACAGAAAAGAACTGCTCCAGAATTGGCCTAACCACCAACCCCACCTCCCTGCTTCATGCATGGGGTAAAAAGGTAGAAGCCTGACCTGACAGGGCCACAGGTCCTGCCCACATGGAGACCCTCTGTGCAACCCTGACTTGTCATCTCCCTGCCAGCCTTGAAAAGCATTTGGTGGTGCCAGGGCTCAGCACTGTAGGATTTGCAGTGGTTGCAGCAGTACAGAAAGGCTCCTTGGTGAAGTTGGTAGACCTTGAGCTAGAATATAGAATAGCTCAAGGTAACCCTGCATCGCTCCCCTACCCTGAGCACTGCTACTTCGTGATAGGCTGCAGGCCACTGGGGTGGGAAGCCCCACATGGATGAGAAGACGGGTGTCTTCCTCCTCCCACAGAATTTGCAAGATGGGACAGGGACAAGGTTTCCAAGCAAGGGGAACAGCTTGGTGAGGCCTGGAGCCTGTTATGGGCTGAGAATTGGCTCCAGTGGAATAGGCTATCATTGGGGAGTCGTGGGCCACACAGTTGTGAGGGTCTTGAGTGCCAGATGGGAGCCTTGAGCTGAAAAGTGACTACAAGCAGGAAGCCACTGTCAGAAGGGGCTGGACGGGAAAGGCTTCCCTGCTCATGACTAGCGATGAGAGGCGGGGCTGGCTTCCTGGGTATGCAACCTATGCACTCAGTCACACAGGACCCTGTGCTTGATTCTTAGTAACTTGAACAGGGGACCTGCATTTTCATTTTGCAAAGGGCCCTGCAAATTATGTAGCTGGTGCGGGGAAGAGGGAACCAACTCAAGGCTGTTGCTGTAGCTTTGGTGAGAGACAGGTGAGGAGGCCTGGTCTCTGCAGAGGAGAGGTGGAGGGAGGTTTTTCAAATGGCAAATTTCTTTCCCACCCCCCTGCTAAAGTATCAGAACCCTCCAAGGCCTCAAGTACAGAGAACTCTTGAGAGAGAGGCCAGCACAGAGGCAGGCTGCAGTCCAGCTCCCTGCTGAGGTGGGGGTGTGAGGAGCTCTGGCAGTTGCTGGCATTGGAGGAGGGGTCTGGCCTAGCGCTGGCAGGAGAGCCAGCTTCTCATTTGCCTACTTCCCCTTCTTTCCCTGCTCCCTTAGTTCTGCATGAGAATCAGCTGACCCATACAGACTTGAAGCCAGAGAACATCCTGTTTGTGAATTCTGAGTTTGAAACCCTCTACAATGAACACAAGGTATTGGTGGGGGTAAGGGTGAGGCCCTGCTCCAGGGGTGGGTTACCCACTGGTGTGGACTCCTGACCTGGCAGGCCTGCCTTGCTTTTCAGAGCTGTGAGGAGAAGTCAGTGAAGAACACCAGCATCCGAGTGGCTGACTTTGGCAGTGCCACCTTTGACCATGAGCATCACACAACCATTGTGGCCACCCGTCACTATCGCCCACCTGAGGTGATCCTTGGTGAGTGACTGTATGGCCTGTGACCTCGTCACACTGGACTGTTGGGAGGGTATAAACAGAGGCAGTGGCATGCCTGGCAGTCTCTGCCACCCAGGGCAGGCAGAGTTTCTCAGACCAAGACGCCAGTGTCATGAGACACAAGTGACTGACCTGGTTTTATCTGTCAGCCTTACTGAGAGGGCCTTGTAATGGGATTTGGGCAAGAGTCCTGCCAGCCAGTGTGGTGGCTGCTCTGTGACCTCCAGGCTGGAAGCATAGGGCCAGATCTCACAGCCTCTCCCCATCTTGGCTTTCAGAGCTGGGCTGGGCACAGCCCTGTGACGTCTGGAGCATTGGCTGCATTCTCTTTGAGTACTACCGGGGCTTCACACTCTTCCAGGTACAGCCACCCCACATCGCTCCCCTACCCTGAGCACTGCTACTGTGATAGGCTGCAGGCCACTGGGGTGGGAAGCCCCACCTGGATGAGAAGACAGGTGTCTTCCTCCTGCCATTAGTCATCATGTGAGATTCAGAGTCTTAAGGATGTAGATGCTAAAGGGAGTGCACAAGTCAGGGGAGCTAGAACACTCAGAGTAGTCTTATGCTAGGCCGTCGAGGATGGAGGATGGGCAGGAGGTGACCTGACCTTCTAGATAAAAGGCACAGATGAATAAAGGCATCAGGATGGGCTGGGACAGGGCATGTTCTGGGCAGGGAGCGAAGAGCTAACCAGAGGGAAATGCAGCCACAGCCCAGTCTACCTCCACCCACAAGGGCTGAGGAGCCTGAGCCTGAGCACAGGCTGGCAGGAGAAGCTGGGGCTGCCACTTCATTGGTAGGTTTGCATCTCCGGGGGCAGTGAGGGCACTTGCCCATCTTTCTTGTTCCTTATTCTCCTTGAAGGGGCCAGAGCTAGGACTGACCCCCTTGCACTGTCCCTAATCTTCCACAGACCCACGAAAACCGAGAGCATCTGGTGATGATGGAGAAGATCCTAGGGCCCATCCCATCACACATGATCCACCGTACCAGGTAAGGACCCCAGTAGCCCCCCTCAGGGTTGGTATAGGGGCCTTTCTCTTCTTGGCTGTGGGTCAGCAGGGTACTGGATGTGGTGAGTCTTTGTTGGACAGTCCATGGGTCCCAAAAACCTTCCCTGTGTGCCCCTGCAAACCTGTTGCCCTGGTTCTGCTGCTGTCTTGGGAGCTGCTCTTCCCCACCTCCCACCAGAGGCTTGTCCCCCTTCTACTCCCACACTTGACTCCACCCCCTTAATTTTCAGGAAGCAGAAATATTTCTACAAAGGGGGCCTAGTTTGGGATGAGAACAGCTCTGATGGCCGGTATGTGAAGGAGAACTGCAAACCTCTGAAGGTCAGTTTCTGGCTACCCCCAGCTCAACTCATGCCAAGGAGAGACCCCAGGCACTGGGCAGACATACAGCAGAGACAGGCCAGGCCACTAAAGGCTGCCTCCTCGATCCAGCTCTATGGGAGGCGGCACCCAAGACTGCTGGATGCTGGCAGTGGGGCTTCTTGCATACTGTCCCAGAGGGGCCCTTGGCCCTACCCCTTCCCCATAGGGTGGCTATGAATGTAACTGGGGAACACCGGAAGAGCCAGATGTCAGAAACCCTGCTGCTTCCTGTCCCTCTCTCTCCGCGAAATTTTGGGAAGGACTAGGCAGGACTGAGGTGAGGGGGAGGGAAGACCTAGACATGGCCAGGAAGCCAACTGCATTTGGTCTGTGTCAACTGCATTTGGTGCTCGGGCAAGTCAATTTCGCAGAGGTGATCTCTACCCACTTGTCAGGACTTTGCATGTGGGGGCAGAGGCATCAATCCAGCAAGACATCTAGTAGCCTGGCAAGTTCCGAGCAAAACGTTAAACACAGGCATGAAAGGAAAGGAGCTGCTCATTGTCCAGGAGGGCGGAAGTAGAGTCCTCCAAGGAGGCAACACTGCCTCCTCCATCCAGTCCAGCAAGGCGTCCCAGAGGCAAGGGGACCTGCTGTGGCTTCCCACGATCCTGCCGTCACACTGAGGCACCTTGTGTCCCTGAGCAGAGTTATATGCTCCAAGACTCCCTGGAGCACGTGCAGCTGTTTGACCTGATGAGGAGGATGTTAGAATTTGACCCTGCCCAGCGCATCACACTGGCCGAGGCCCTGCTGCACCCCTTCTTTGCTGGCCTGACCCCTGAGGAGCGGTCCTTCCACACCAGCCGCAACCCAAGCAGATGACAGGCGCAGGCCACGGCATGAGGAGATGGAGGGCGGGACTGGGCCGCCCAGCCCCTTGACTCCAGCCTTGACCACCAGGCCCCAGGCCAGAGCCACCCAATGAACAGTGCAATGTGAAGGAAGGCAGGAGCCTGCAGGGGAGCAGACTTGGTGCCCAGCTGCCAGAAAGCACAGATTTGACCCAAGCTATTTATATGTTGTAAAGTTATAATAAAGTGTTTCTTACTGTTTGTAACCCCTGGTACCAGTGTGTCCATCTCCAGGCTCCTTGCCTTCCCCTTACCTGACCTTATTAATAAAGTCTTTCTTAGCAGTTCAGCTTGTGGAGAGCTAAGTGTGAACTGGGCCAGGCACAGAAGAGCTAGGCAGGGGTAAGACCAGAAGTGGGGATGTCCTGAGCCCAGGCTGCTGAGCAGTCCTAGACGGCACCTCTGCCCTGCTGGCTCCTGTACCTCTCAGCCCCAGAGAACGTAATGGAATCAGCCCACTGTGACTAGCCAGGTGGGGTCTGATCTTCCGCAGCCTGCCAGTCCCATTACTGGCTGGGACTTTAGGCTGTATGTGCCCAACAACTATGGTCTACTGAGGGCAGGAGACAAGTGGGGCGGGTTCCTAGGCTGGAACAGGCAGCACCTCATGACAGCCTACAGAGCAATTCACACGCCACAGGACTCAGTCATTCAGCTTTATTTCAGTGCTGGTTTTTGGTTCCCTAAGAGCTGCACGAGTGCTAGGTTTCACCACGTGACTGGGGGCCCCTTGGGAACTAGGTACTATGGGCAGGATGCCCCTGAAAAGAACTGAAGATGGAGGAATCATACTTAATACCTCTGGGGAAGGCCCAGGCTAAGGATGAGGGCAAGGACCAGTCCCAGTGCCCCCTGGGGAGAGAAGAGGGAGAAGCTTGGGCACAAACTCCCAGTGGCCCCGCAAGGCTATCATCCCTGGATCTTGCTGGAGTGGGCAGTCTCCTGGGCCAGGGTTCTTGTAGCTTGTTTCTCACTGTACCTAATCAGGGGGCCTAACTGCATTAACAGGCAGCCAGAACCTGCCTACCAAAATGCCTGTAACCTAGACTGCTCTTCGGATTGTGGCCAAGAGAGGGCTCCGGCTTGGGAGCTGCTTGGCCCTGAGAGTGAGCAGAGGCTCAGAGAATACATAGCACAAGGGTTACAGTCCCTGGCCTCTTCCCATTGCTGGAGACAATTTAAGACTGAAGGGAAGATGAGAGGAGGGGCCAGCCCTCTACCCTGGCTCATCTGCTTCTGGCTATGCTCCTACAAGGAAAGTGGTAACAGCCTGAAACCCATGGTACCAGGGCCTACCCTGTGTCCACAATCCTCAGTAAGCCCTTCTGCCCACCCATCCACCCGCTCAGCCAGTCTGGGCAGACACAGCAGAAGCAGCCTGAAGCCCTGAAGCAGGCTTAAACACAGGTTCTTGGCAGGAATCCCTGCCAGGGTTCCAGGCATAGATCCTGTTCTACCAGCCTCCAGGGCCTAGGGCTTAGCACCTTAGGATTTGAGCATCAGTGTGTTCCTATGGTTGGAACCCACACCAGCTAGCTCATCCAGAACTAGCCTCATTTTGCCATCTTTGAGACAGGGTGCTGGCCCCAAGCCTGTTCATCTAGACTGGACAACTGTAAAGGGTTCAAGGCCCAGATGTTTTAAGAGCTGGGGTGGAGCTCAAGCAGGGGAGCCCATGTGCCCTGCTCTGGGATGACAGCTGCAAAGGACCATTTCAGGGGAAGGGCAGAGGGGACGAAAGAGTAGGTGGGGCATGTATGTGCGGGCAAAGGGCTGGAGGAGTGGTGGCCTAGGACAGAAGCACCAGGAAGCCTCTTCTGGCTCAGCACCAGGCTCCCCCAGGGATATCCCCATCTGAGGGGTCTGGCCCCAGACTAGGCAAAGGCTCAGCCTGCTCAGTTTTGGGGGTGGGGGCGGGCACTGCTGGCAAGATGGGCACTGTGGTTCTACAGTAATATAACCTTATACTACCTGTGCTGAAGACGACAGAACATAAAATCCCAATACAGTAACACCATCCTAATGCCGCCCCCTTCCCTACCTCTGAGTGATGGAGGGAAAAGGAGGGAGAGATCCTTGGAAAAATCAGCATAAAACTTGGATCAGCTCAGGAGTAAGGGTCAAAACCCCCCAAATCAACTTGTGAGGCTAGGGGAAGGCCTGGTCTGTCACAGCCCTGGAAATGAATGGAGAGTGCAGGTCTGCCCTCTGGTGGACAGCTGCCACGCAGCTGGTTCTACAGAGGAAGGGCTGTCTGCATGGGGAAAGCAAGGGAGACACAAAGCCACAAGCTCTGAAACAGAGCAGGTCCAGGCCCCCAAACAGGACCTGGCCCACTCCTCAATGCATGTGCCCAGGCCCAGTGGCTGTAAACCTGAAACACAGTCTTAGAGAGCTGCCTACGGCTGTAAACAAAGGCCCACCTGGCCGTGCAGGGGGCTGAGGAGCTGCTGCACGCTCAGCCTGCCGCCCAGCCCGGAACCCAGTGGGAAAGACTTCCCTGGCTAAGAGCAAGTGACAGGTCAGTTTTAAGTAAGTTCTGTTCTCTCACAGAAGAAACAAACCCAAAAGGGAAAAAACTTTAACAAGGTCCATGAAGCTTCATATCCTTAAGGCGTTCGTTATCAGAGCAGCAGGGGACAGCAGGGTCCTGCCTGCGCAGGAACCCTCTAGGCAGAGTGCAGTGGGATAACAAACTTGCAGCCAAAGGGCGAGTGGTAGTTGATGCCCACCTCCTGGAAGACCTGCTGGGGAATGCCAATGTCGCACAAATAGATACGGCCTGCGTGTTCCCCCAGTGGCAAAGGCAGGCCCAGTGCCAGTGACCATTTGGCATCAATGCCCTGTTCGACTTCATGCACGGGAGGGTCTATGCTGAGTACTGGTGCCCGGTTCTGGTTGGCCCAGGCCACAGCAGCCTTGTACCAGGGTTGATCCCGCAGAAAGACGTTCTCAGGGCAATCCAGGCAGTTGATGACCAGGTCCACAGGGCTAGTGGGCAGATCTGCAGGTGGAAAGAGTGCCATCTGAAAATCCCTATAAGCAGAGAGCAGCCCAGGCTGGGACTAGGGCCCAGGTCGTCCCAAGGGTATCTCTGTTTTCCAGACACCACTCCGATGCCTCTCCAAAGGCTGGCCTTCTTAAAGCTGGGCCAGGGCACAGGCCCTAGGAGTTGCAAGCTGGCTGGGCTGAATGCTAGGGACCAAGTTGCATGTCAGCCCAGCAGACCACTGCCCTCCTGGAGTTCTCAGGATGAACCACTGTCCTGCTCAGTGTGCAGAGCTTCTCAGGGCACAAAGCCCTCACCTCCTTTGCCTTCTCAGGCACGCCTCTGTTATATTCAACTAATGCCCTGGGCACCTTATGACCTCTGGGAAGGCAGAGTCCACTGTCAAGGTGGCTGTCACAGGGAAGCCCCACTCAGGCCCAGCAAAAACAGGAATTGATTGCTATCTGCTGACTGACCCAAGAAGGGTGAGCAGGTGAGAGCATGCTTATTCTATTCCGGTTGGCCTACTCATTCTACTCTAGCAAGCCTGTCCTCTCTCGTACTCATTATCTCATAGGAATGGGTTCCCCACTCAGCCCAACCTTAATTAAGAATTAAGAGAGAACCTCTCCCAGGCTCCTCTGCTCTAACCAGGCCTCTGGAACAGTATTAGAAAGGGATGTCTCACCAAGTATATAGATCCTGTACTGGCCTAAGAGGTTAAACTGAGAATAGCAGAAATCAGACCAAACTTAATTGTTGTTCAGACTTGTGTCTGGGAGCAGCTGGGATAGGAAAACCTTTGGGCAGCAAGAGGAAGAACTGCCTAGAAGGGGGCATCATGTTAAAAATTACAAGAAGGGGAACCCATACCAGGCCCCCTTCCCAGCTCTCAGCCTAGAGTAATATCATTTCTTAGCTAGAGACCCACAACTTCCCTGCTTAGAATGTGCCGTTGGGGGCAGTCCCTGTGGGTGATGAGGCTCTCAAGAGTGAGAGTGGCATCCTATCTTCTGTGTGCCCACAGGAGCCTGGCCTGAGACTTAGGAGACAAAGGTTCTGGTCCAGGCTTTGCCCTTGACTCACCATCTGACCTCTGGTGAAGTCCTTTCTCTGGGCCATATTTGCTCTCTCCAGTTCTTCCCCCTGCCATTCTCATTTAAACCCATTCCAATCAGACTCTATCCCTACCACTCCACGTGAGACTACACTCGTCAAGCTCACCAGGAGCCTCCACAGAGATGCTAAATCCAGTGGTCGATTCTGTCTTCCTTTGACCTTAACCTAGAGCGTGGCTTGCTGACACAGCTGATGACATGCTCCTTTCTTCACTTGGCTTTCAGCTACCATACTCTCCTGGTTTTCTTTCGCCCTCACTGACCATTCCAGTCCCATCTCCTTGGTTAGGCTCTTTACTCCCTGACTTCTAAATAAAGAGCTCAGTTTTCCAACTTCTGTATCTACTCTCTTCCTATGTGACAGCATATCCAGGCTCCTCATGGCTTAAATATTCCCTATGGCTTGTAACTCTAGGCTGAATCCTTTCACTTCAGATTCATATAACTCCTTCCCTATCAACATTTCCACCTGCATATCCAATAGGTGTCTCAAGCTGAGCTTCTGCTGTTCCTCCCCAAATCTTCTCCATCAAGCTTTCCCATCTCAGTGATTGCACCTCAGTTACTGAGGCAAAAAACCTTGGAGCCATTCCCAAGTCTCTTTTTCCCACCCCCATACATCCAATCTGTGGATTCTATCTCCAAAACTGATTTAGAAACTACCTTCACCACCTTTGGCACTACCACTCTGTCTTAGCCACCATAATCTCTCTCTCCCATAATCACAACAGCATCCTGACACCTCTGTGTACTCCTCTGTGTAGTCTACTCTCAAATAGCACCCAGAATGATCATCTGGAACCTAAATTTGATTATATCATTTCCCTACTTATTCCTTCAATGATGCCCATCTCACCAGAGTAAAAGCCCAAATCCTTGTAGTCATCCCCAAGGCCCATCATGACCTGACCCTGAAATGTCCAAGTCTCCTACTCTCTACCCAGTCCTCCAACATGCCTCCTTTCCCTGCTTTACTTTTATTCATATCTCTTACTACAACTACACGAGTATGTTACATACTGTTTGTACCTCCTAACCAGAATATAAGCTCCATGGAAGAATGGATTTTAAAATATCTGTTGCCATATCCCTAGCATCAGGAAGAGTGCCTGTTCAACAAATATTTGTGGAATGGACCAATGGGTCCCCAGCTTTTCATCTGAGTAGTGGGAGAGGGAGAAGAGTAAGGGGATGGAAAGTAGTATATTACTGTTCTAAGACTCCTTAGAGGCAGAGCACCATCCTTACACACATGGTGCCTTTCCACCTGTCGCCACTGGGTGGCATGACGAGACCATCAAACTGCTAAGGAGGGAGGAGGCCTTCAGCCCAGCCCTGCATAAGTGCTCACCTTTGAGGCTAGACACTTGTTGGCCTTGGGTCTTGCTGAAGAGCGACAGCTCGTTGGTGATAGATTCCAACATCTTGACAAAATTGGGCAGGAAAAGGATGACCTGGACATCATGGTTGGCTAGGTGCCTTCCACAGCTGATACCCTGAGCCCCCTTCACATGAGGTCCACACAGTAGAGCCACTGTAGGCCTCTGGTGAACATTTTTGGGATTCAATCTGGAAAAGAAGGTGAAGAAGCAGTATCAGCTACAGACTTGCCAATCCCTTGCACCCTATACCAGACAATTGCCTGTAGCACCTATTGGTCTCAGATCTCTTACCCACTGCTCACCAAGTCCCAGGCTCCAGAGGGGGACAAAATCCACTGCAGGCCAGGTCTATAGGGTGGCATTCCCGTTGTCCCAAACCCCAGCCCCACGTCATTGCTGGGTCCTCCCACTAAGTGGTTCACCCAGATCCTGCGCCACACAACGCTGTTGCCAGAACACTGCTTTGCTGACCCATGAACACTCAGTAGTTCCTCTGCAGCCTTCTCTGCTCTTCAACAACGTGTCTGCTTCACTCCAGCAGTGCTGGTCTCATTCTCTCCTGCACTTGTAAGGCTCTTTCCTGCTTATGCTGAAACTACGGCCCCTGCCCAGAAAGCCTTTCACATTCCAAACTCTGACCCGCCTTTTCTTAGAGATCCAGCTTAAGGCTTACCTCTGCTGGGATGACTCTGGCTCATGACTTTACCTCTCCTCAACTCCCTAATAAGCTCACAGCAAGTACCATAGCCCTCAATTCTCCTCAATCAGTTGCCAATCCAAGTTCTCTTTACTGAGCTTAGTAGCTTACTGAAGCTAATGAAAGCAATGCTGCAGGCATTAACAGTACCTATTTCATAAGATGCTGTGTGGATATTGGATGCCCAGCACTTAGCAGTGCCTAACACAAAGAAGGTACTCAATCAGTGCTGACCATGGAGGAGGCAGCAGGCTAAGGGTTACCTGGCCTCCTATGCTAGCAGCTGCCTTGGATGAAGTAGTCACTTCCAGTTTTCTGCTATTCAAAGCTCAGACTCCTTTGGACTCAGAGAAGTCACAAATAAGGAGATAAAGAGGATTAGCCCCGGAGCTGTGCCGAACTCATAGGCAGCACAGCTGGCTCACGGGGCGGCAAGGCAGGGAGGAGATGGACGGCAGGGCCATAGGTCCCTGCCTAGTGGTGGAGCAATGATTGTCACTTACCGGTTTCCCAAAGGGAGAAAGATGACAAGATGTTGTCAACAAGCTAAGAGGAGCTTCGTAACTGCCCCCATTCCCAGACACATTTTGGAGAATTTAATAATCTACTCTACCTTCTAGACACCAAACCATTCGCCTTTCCATTTCTGCATTTAGAGGAAATATGATGAGAACTGCTCCCTTCAGAGGATGCTGCAGAGTTGTGGAATCTGACTCACTTTGTTCCCTAAAAGGGTTCTTCCTCTCAGGGAGAACCTGTCCCACCCTCAATCAAAAGAAGCAGAGCACATCATTCACACACCCAGCGGCAAGGCGAAGAGTATATGGGCACTGGAAATGGACCTATGTGGATTAGAGGCCTGGCTGGACTGTGTACCAGCAGTATCATGTGGGCAAGTCCCTCAGTTCTCTGAGCCACAGTGTTCTCATCCAAAAACACAGGGCTATTATTTAGCTTTGAGGCGAAGTTATGAGGACCACATTAAATTATGCTGTGAAAGCACTGTGGAACACTGCATGGCACTTGATATACATTAAACTTCAAGATTACTAACTACAGGTTTGTTTTCTCAACATCAGCAACTGCTACAAAGGACAGGAGATAGACCTTTGGACAGTTCAGACACTAAGAGAAAAGACTGGCACAAGAACAGCCAGCCCCGAGAAGCTGGCTAGAGAGGAGTGTGATTTGGTAAGGACATTCAGCTCCTGCCCCAAAACTACTGTTCCTGGGAAGCCACTTAATGGTCTCAAAGTGCCCCCAACAGTGGCTCTGGGAGGAGGTGCAGGAGACACCCGACCCATGGGCCTGATGCTCTTTCAGAGGGTACCTCACACTACCCCTTCCTACAGGCATTTCCCTGACTCTTCCCTGGCACAGGAGAGCCCAAAGATCTAACAGCTAGGAAGCAGGCCTAAATCAAGGGACAAGGAAAAACTAACACTCCAACCCCCAACTCAAATAGGATGAGGGAGATGGAAATCTTACATCTGGGTTGGACTAAGCCTGCTTGAATCAAGATCACTTCAGAATCAGGAGATGCCTTCCATCCAAACACATTATCAGGCCCAGAGAATGAAAAGAGGCTGGAGTGAGGAGCTACAGGATTTATCTGCAATATCAGTTTTCTGGCAAGGACTCCCAAACACCATGGCTGGAAGCACAAGCCAAGGACCAGGTTCCATTTCGCAAATAGGGAAGAGGCCCTGTGGGAAGCAACATCCTATCATGTAAGGCTTTGGATCTGTGAGTGCTGCTCAGGGAAAAGAGGCTTTCCTTGCCCCACTGAACCCAGATCTGCCCTGCTCCTTGGAAGCCACCTCCCCACTCCAGACACCAGTCTCCCACAAGGTTGCCCACATCCGCCTCTTTACTGACAAAGCCAATAGGCACTTGTCAACTCTAATTTTGATTCATCTCTCAGCAGTACCACTGCCAGCCATTCCTTTTGACTTCAAATACTATTTCCTTGGTTCTTACACGCTACCCTCTTGGTTTCTTACCTCTCTTGCTTTCTTCTTCATCCTCCTAACTGTGCCCTACATGCCGATGTTCCCCAGAATCCCACCCTAGGCCCTTTCTTTTCACACCTTCTCACATGATCTCATCTACTCTTACACCATCTACAAGCTGACAACTCTCAAATCTCTAGCATCAGCTCAGACCCTTTTCTGAACTTCAGACTTTTCTTTTTTTTTTTTTTTTCTGAGATGGAGTCTTGCTCTTGTTGCCCAGGCTGGAGTGCAGTGGTGTGATCTCGGCTCACTGCAACCTTCTCCTCCCAGGTTCAAGCAATTCTCCTGCCTCAGCCTCATTAGTAGCTGGGACTATAGGCACCTGCCATCACGCCTAGCTAATTTTTATATTTTTAGTAGAGATCACCGTTTCACCATGTTGGCCAGGCTGGTTTTGAACTCCTGACCTCAAGTGATCTGCCCACCTTGGCTTCCCAAAGTGCAGGGATTACAGGTGTGAGCCACCATGCCTGGCCTAAATTTCAGATCCTTATAGCTAAGAGACTATTTGGATATCTTACAGGTATTCCAAACGCAACACATCCAAAACAAAACCCACAATCTCTCTCAAACCTGCTCTTCTTCCCATGTTTCCTATCACAGTGAATGTGTACCATCATCCAATCACATGTCCAGGCTAGAAAGCTTGAAGTTCACTGATTTCTGACACTATACTTTCCATCACCTCTAAAATCCATTCAATTACCTTGTCCTGCTGAATTTACCTTAACAACAAACCCTCATCTGTCCACTTCTCTTTCTTTTTTTAAAAGAGACAAGGTCATATAAAAAAAAAAAGAGAGAGAGAGAGAGAGACAGATAAGGTCTCACTATGTTGCCCAGGCTGGCCTCAAACTCCTGGGCTCAAGCAATCCTCCCACCCCAGCCTCTGGAGTAGCTGGGATATAGGCATGCATCACCAAACCTATTTGTACACTTTTCTGATCCCTGCTTCCCTAGTTGGGCCACCATCATTTGGGCCCTGGCTCAGTTTTCTAAGTGTTGCAGTCTTCTACCTGATCTCACTGCCTTCAGTCTTGCCTCCACTGAATCTACTGTCCTCATTGTAGCTAAAAATCATCTTTTTAAAACACAAGACTAACCATGTCATAGCTCTACTGAAATCTCTTCAGCAGCTCCCTACCACTCAGCTATACTGAGGCCCTACTTTCCAGCGACAGAGTAACTTACAGATTGCCAACAATTCCATGGTCTCCTGATTCTCTCTGCCCTTGGCACATGCTACTTCCTGTACTTAGAATACCTTCTTCTTGGCCAGGTGCGATGGCTCACACCTGTAATTCCAGCACTTTGGGAGGCAGAGGCGCGCAGATTACCTGAGGCCAAAAGTTTGGGACCAGCCTGGACAACATGGCGAAACCCTGTCTCTATCAAAAACACAAAAAAATTAGCCGTGCATGGTGGCACATGCCTGCAATCTCAGCTACTTCGTAAGGCTGAGGTGGGAGAATCAATCAAACTCGGGAGGTGGAAGTTGCAGTGAGCTGAGATTGTGCCACTGTGCTCCAGCCTGGGTGACAGAGTAAGAACCTATCTTAAAAAAAAAAAGAATGCCTTCCTCTTTCTTGCTTGCCCCTGCTAATCACCCCTTGTTCATCAGGGCTCCGCTTGGATGCCAGTGCTCCAGAAGCGTGACTGGTTTCTCCAGCCTGCGGCAATAATATGGCTTACTGGAGAATTTTGTTCCCTCTACCACAGCACTAGACTTTCTAAGAGACCTCACTGGGCTACTGGAGGAAAGGTGCAGTATTTTATTCTTCGTGTCCCCAGTGTCTAGCAGGAGGTCTGGCACCTGGTATCAGTCTGTCCACAAATAAGGCACTGCCCTTGATATATGAGCATAAGGGGCAGGTGGGAAGGTGCCAAACTCCAGCTCCCCTACTCAGTTGTCAGTGTGGTTCTGGAAGTTCTCAGATATGGAGACTGATTTGCATCCCAGCCACGTAAAGTAAATGATGAGTGCCAAAGGCCAGGTCTCCGAAGGTTCCTAGAAGGAAGGCTTCTGATAGTTAGCAGGAGTCTCAGGCCAGATGGCGGCTATCAGGAAACAGAGGGTCAAAAGGCAGTTTGCCAGAAGAAGAATGAGGACATCTAGGAGATGGGTCTAAGGAGGGGCAAAGAAACCTCGCAGCATCCAGGAAAGTGACTTCAGAGAGATACTCCCATCAGATGGGCAGAAAACTGCCTAATGAACTCGTCTGTGTGTATGGGAGGCACTGTGATGGTGGCCAAGCAGAGCATCCTCACTCCACATTGAGTCCCTGCCAGTTTACAGGCATTTACCTGTTGGGTCCTCCGAGGAGGGTCAGTGCCATCTGACTGGCACACACACCTGTCATCTCCAGTCTCCGCTCCAGGGTCAGCCCATGCTTCTCAGCCACGGACAACAGCTTTTTATGTAGCTCATAGGAAACACTTGGGACAACCAGGCCAGAGTCTGCAGTTCAAAAGGAGAAGAGAAAGGGAAAGTGACTACAGAAACCAGGTCCAAACTGGGTATACTCTATCCAAGATTCTGCAAATGCCAACATTTTGCCATGGACCACCCTCTGGCCCATCCTGTTCATCTTCCAGGACTAAGGCACACTCTGAGTAGTGAATGGTGAACCAAGTAACAACTTGTTCCAGGTCACCACAGAGTGGGGACAAACTTAAGCTCCCTTAGCAGTTTAGCTTTAGACCACGAAAGCCAAATCTACCAGGATATATTTAGTGCTATCGAGACCAGCACACAGCCGGTAATAGCAACCTATCAGGCACAAGAGAAGAGAACATGATTTTCCCAAAGTGGGGGAAATGCCATCTTGGGCAGCAGGGTTTCCTCACAAGCAGGTGCCTTGTCCTTCCTGAGAAGTGGAACAGACACAGACACTAGCTAACCCTGATGGCCCTCTGGTCCCTGCTGTTCTCCTCAACTGTAGGGCAGGAGGACTTGTTCCATCTGCTTCCCTCTTCCTCTTCCTTCTCTATTCTATTTACCCTTCCTCTTTGATTAAGAAACTCAGCTAGCAAAGTTGTTTTCTCAAATAATTTGTCATTTTCTCCCCATCTGAGTTGAGTGTAACCCAATACTCACAAAACAGGGAAGGAGTACAAGTTAAGTAAGCTATGGCTGGCTTTAAGCTACTTTCACCATTAAAAAAGGGCAACTTTTACAAAAGTTGGGGAGAATTAGTCACTGAAAGTACACTATGGAAAATACTTGGCTTTTCAAGGCTCAAAGCCAATATCTACAGCAGCTGATGTATGTGAATAAGTCCATAATATTATTATATGCACCAGTGTCAACATACCAGGAAAGAAACAGCAAACCCAAAAATTGTGATCTGCAATGGACAGCTCTTACCTTGACAACCAAGGTATTGCTCTCTCCAAGAAGCCAATGCTGTCTTACAAATGCCAAAGCCACTGGGCTGAGCAGCAGACCCTTTCCCAAAGAGCCCCATTTGGCTTCACTGGCCAATGGACCAACAAATGCAGATTCTAATTAGCAAGTCACTGTGGGACTGCATGTCACTAGCTTTGTCCAGCTAGATCAGATACCTTTTTAGATCCTGTGTCCTCAATTATACTGGACTGTCAACTGCCTGAGGTAAGGAAATTAATCTTTTACTACTTCAGCCTTCGCCTTCTCAACTTGTTCCATGTACACTTATCAACAAAGCTGAGTTCTTATCAGGTACTCAGACATACAAATTATGCAAAACTAGTGCCATTTCTGGTCTGGTCTAACTCTAAGGTAGAAGAGTTAGGGAATAAAAGTTAATAAATTTTTCAGTACATTTATCTCATTGCATCGTTCCAGAGTCCTGTCTAGAAAAATCTGTTTTCTTCACTGGTCATGTCAGGAGAAATCTCTTGAGGTTCTATCAGGTCCAGTCCTACCTGCATAGATTCTTAAAACCACACAGAATGAGGCTATAGCTTCATGTTTTAGCAACAGGAAACCAAGCACAAAGACTGAACCTATAGGACCCAGGTCTGTATCCTCTCAGGGAAGGCAGAATAATGTCATGTAATGATGATGATAAAAAATGTCTAACATATCAAATAAACACTATCCTGTTGGCTAACTGAGCCCCTCTACCTGTCCAAGTCCTATTCCTGGGCTGGAGAGAGGCAACAAACAGTGCCATTAGGAGCACTGAGTCTCTCCTCCCACCTCTTTCTGAAATGTCAGTCATTGGTATCTCAGGTGCCAGTGCTGGAGGCTGCAGTCTGACCTTGCATGTCAACAGCTGATTAAAACAGCCATTTTTATGGCCTGCTTCAGACACGCACATATTATCAGAACTAATTAGGCTGAACAATTTTCAAAAGTCCTAAGCCACTAACAACTCAAACCTATCAGACAAGTCACGCACCTGACTACTTCAAACACCCTCTTTACCTGCAGAGTCACGCAAGGCAGAGCTTTCACTCATCTATGCATTCCTTCACCTATTTATCAGAACTCTTTCTGTTAGATTTGAAATGGGTCAGGGCAGTGAGTCTTGGGCCTGCTACTCCACAAATCAAGCATTCTTTCTGGGTCTGGCTCTTGTGCTATGTGTACAGGCAGGCAGCCCCTCCCCTGCCCCCTCATTCTGAGGGCTCTCTGGGAGCAGGCAGAAGCATTTTCTGCTAGCTGTTCCCTCACAGTGTTTAAGAGTACAAAACTTAATGGTACAGGAGAGGAGACACCGGCTGGCTAGATGCTGCTGCTGGAAGCTGTGAGTCGCTTACCATCTCCTCACTTATCTGTGTTGGGGGAAGGGGCACTGTTGTTGAATCAGCATATTTTTGCAGCCTAGAGAAAGACAAAGCCAAGAGCCTTTCTGCTCAGAGTCTGGCAGTTACAAGGTCTAGAACTCTACTCTGACTTTCCTCTGAAAGGAACGTACAAACACCACAAAATGTTCCTTTTAAACGTTTATACGCGTAAGTCCAACGAGTTGGACTGGCTTATCAGAAACAGACCAAGGGAATAAAATAAATTCCAAAGGAAAGGAACTAAGAACATAGCGTGTAAATTGCAAACAACAACACTGCTACTGCCAAAGCCTGAACATGGGCCAAGTCTAATTATGTTTGAGTTGGAAGGTAGATCTTTATTGTTCAGGATTCAAGGCAGTAAAATCAGTTGGTAAGGTTTCTTTGAGTATTAATATGTATTTTATAGCTGCTGGTGAAACAAGAAAGGAAGAGATAATTATAACCAGTTCGTGACAAGCACTTCTTAGGATCTGATTGACCTTAGGGTATCAAGGAAGACAACAAGTACACTCAGTACAGGCCAGGAAAGAAAACTCCTCCTTGCACACCTGCTTTCTACTGCAAGAGGCTGAGGCTGTCTCTTCGGACCATGGAACGCAGTGGTCCAGCATGCATGTGCTGGCTGCAGTCTGCCCCTTGTCAGGTCATCACTTTGGCACTGCTCATTCCAGCACACAGCATTTCAGGCCTTTCCCTCCCTTATGGACACATATGCATGTCCACACTCCCCCCTACACAGACACCCTTCAGTACCATGTCCAAGGTTCCTATCTCCTTCAGACCTGCCCAGTCTTTCTGTTGTGTAACAAGGCTCCCACAACAAAGTGTTATCTCAGATCTAACTCAATCCTCTCACTGATTGGCCCTTTAATTGGAAAGGCTGCATGTGTCCCAAGTCTTATCAATAAGGAGCACAGCTCATTTATAGGCATGGGATTTCTCCAGGACTATGACTTCTGATTCTATTCTGTGGCAGTCACAAAACTGAGTGCTGATGTCACACTCGTTCCTTTAGGGATATAAATCCACTGGTAAATTTACACCCCCTGACCAGCAATGTATAGACAGTCCCTGGAGATCTACACTAAAGCTACCACAAACTGGTAGTAATGCAATTTAGTGTCAAGTGTTCTCTGAAGGAAGGATTTGTTATAAGAAACCTAACTACACATTCACAATACTCTTTATTATGACCCACAAGACCTGCTGTGATCTGGCAACCTTTACCAGATACCCAAGCTGCACCCCAGACACCTTGGCCACCTTCTGGTTCCTAAATTCTCCAAGTTCCTTCTGGCCTCAAGAGACAGTTTCCTTCACATGCTTTCTCTATCCCAGCACTTTATTCTCTCTTCTGGGGCTCTATTCTCTCTTCCAGTGCTATCCCTACACAGCGGGCTCCTCATCTGTCAGGTCAGCGCGCTGCTTACTTCTCTTCATTGTATTCAATACATCTGACTCCACTCTTAAGTGGGAGTTGAACAATGCGAACACATGGACACAGGAAGGGGAACATCACACACTGGGGCCTGTCGGGGGGTGGGCGAGGGATAGCATTAAGAGAAATACCTAATGTAGATGACAGGTTGATGGGTGCAGCAAACCACCCATGGCACATGTGTATACCTATGTAACAAACCTGCACATTCTGCACATGTATCTCAGAACTTAAAGTATATATATATATATATATACACACACACACACATACATCTGACTCTTTCCCCACCTCTTCCCTTCCCCACTTACAACTAGACCACCCCCGTGTCCACACTGGACCTCATTCCTTCATACTGGAACAAGCTTTGAACTTTAAGAGGCAAAGAACTGCTCAACAAGAAACTTACTAATTATGAAGGGAAAAATTCTCTTTATGAAGAAGAAATCTGGTGGTCAACACCTTACCAAGTGGTCAAACAGCCCCAGTGATGGGACAAGGAGATACAATGTACTCCCTGATGTGACTCCTTGAGAAAGACACAGCCCTACCAAAATCCTAGAAAACATGTTTAACATGAATCAGATAAAGGGAAACAAACAATACATCAAAACTACGAGACATTCTGCAAATCAACTGGCCTAGATTCTTCACTAATATCAATATCACAAAGGACAACAAAAGTTGCAGGAACTGTTCTAGTTTAAAGGAAACAGAAGAAATATGACAGCTGAATGTAGTGTGCAATGGATGATTAAAAATACAGCTATAAAGGATATTACTGGGATAACTGGAAAGTTCTGCATACGGAGTATATTAGATAATACTTTTGTAATAATTTCAATTTTGCTGAGAGCAATCTTGTAGTGTGCTTGTGTAGAGCAATATATATATATATCACACTGAATTTATGTGCTGTGGAAGTATTTAGGGATGAAATCTAATGATGAGTACAACTAAATCTCAAATGGTTCAGAAATATGTGTGTGCTCGTATGTATTTATTTTATATAAAACAAATGTGTCAAAATGTTAACTGGTGAATTTAAATGAGGGGTATATGGTTGTTTGTTATACTAGTCTAGTAATTTTTCTGTAAGCCTGAAATACTACTGAGGATAAAGAAAAATCTGTTGCCAAGGCTGCTACAGAACACAGTGTCTGCATATTAAATTAGAAAAAATGACCTCCCTAGTCCTTTCCAGACTTTTTTTTTTTTTTTTTTTTTTTTAAAAAAGACACAGTCTCTTTCTGTCACCCAGGCTGGAGTACAGTGGCGCCATCTTGGTTTACTGCAACCTCCATCTCCTGGGTTCAAGTGATTCTCCTGCCTCAACCTCCCAAGTAGCTGGGACTACAGGCATGTGCCACAACGGATAGCTAATTTTTATATTTTTAGTAGAGACAGGGTTTCACCATGTTGGTCAGGCTGGTCTCAAACTCCTGACCTCAAGTGATCTGTCTGCCTCAGCCTGATTGCTGAATTTCAAGACGATGGTATATACATAGAAATCAAACTTCTTTCTCACTCTATTTAGGCACCTGTGGCTCTGGAATGGCAAGAGGGCATATATTAGCAAAGCAGTCACATTAGCAGGGACCAGTGCATTTCTGGAATGACCAATGGGCAGTTTCATAAAAACTCAGATGTCAGGCTGTAATGCACTAGGCTCCAGATACTCTAGCCCTTGGTTTGAGCTTAAACTCTTGGAAAACATGTAAGAAGCACAATGGTTCATTACTGTGCTAGGAGTCCAGTCAAAACACCTATCTTAACAGTACTGCTCTAAAACCTCATGAGATCACCAATGATCACAACCAAGCCCTTCAAGTCTATGACAACCATCCACCTGATTACCCAGGTCCAGGAACTCTGAAGGATTCCAAGGTAAAGAAAAGGACTGATAAATTCTTCCACTTCTGGCACTGAAAGATCTGCTACAGCCTGATGTTCCCCAACTCAACCAAGTCACTGTTAAGTAAGTCTGCCTGCCGGAGACACAAATTCAGAAACTAGGCTCATTAGCTCTGTTCAGTGAAAAGTTGTGACACTTCATAGAGGAGCACAGGATTATCCAGTGCAGGTGTTCTGTCCAGAACACCACCCAGAATTTATTTCCTGATGTCTCCCAGTGGTTCTCCCTCAGAATGACATCCTTGTGGCACCTGATCTAATCCATACACATATAGTCGGGGAATGAAGTTGGGGAGGGGGTTATGGGGAGACAAGGCAGGACCCTGCATGGGTTGGGTCTATGGGTGAGAAGGCAATGAGATGCTGACCAGCTCCATGGTGGCAGACACTTGATTCTCTTAATGGGAAGAATTCTCTGCAAGAGTACAACAGCTGCCAAAGGAGACCTCATTACCTCCAGGGTAAAATTCTTCAGTGGCACTTCTAAACTCCAAGATTTATTTCTTCCTGAATTCCTTTTGAACACACATGCAAAAAAATCAAAACAGATTTCTTGACTACCTATTTTTGGGGAGATAAAAACACTGCTGGTCTTGAAAGCCTTAGACTACTTCTAGAGGGACTCTTGGTGACAAGAAGCAGAGGAAGGCAGCTACGGCTCAGAGGCAGGAATGGAATGCCAGCTGTGAAAGAGACAACTGCTAGCCTGGAATTTTCTGAAAGCCAAACTTGTCCTGAGAGCTAGATACATCCCCACTAAGACTCAAAGACTTAGCCATCCAGGGTGAGAAGAGTACAGTCACAAAGCATCAGGAACAAATCACTTGTGACTTCACCAGCTGCCTCCCTTCCTAGCAGATACCAGAACTGCCTTTTCCAAAAGAAATGTGTATTGGTAAGAGGTGCTCGAGCTCAGACCACAGCACCTCACTCAAGCTTAACTGGATCCTTTTTAAGACAATAAATAGGAACTCTAGTTCAGGTCATCCTCACATACTTGCTGTTCCCTAAATCTCGGCACACAGTGTGGAGGTGGATCATCCTTCAGGCAAAGCTGCAGAGATGCCTGCACCAAGAGCACCCTACTGCCTCCCATCTGGGCTTTTATATACTTGAGGACAGAAGAGGCTGCACAGTAGAAAACAAATGGTGGAGGTTAAAGAAGTCTACCCAAAAGGAAAGGCTCATGAATAAAGAATTTATTACAACAGAGGGAAGGAAGAATTCTAGTCATTTTTTTAAAAAGTGGAGATAGGATCTTGCTATGTTGCCCAGGCTGGTCTCGAACCCCTGGCCTCAAGCAATCCCCCAACCTGTACCTCCTGAGTTGCTGGGACCACAGGCACATACCATCACACCCTGGCTAATTTTTTATTTTTATTTTTTGTAGAGACGAGGTCTCATCATGTTGCTTAGGCTGGGCTCAAGCGAGCCAGCCTCCTGCCTCAGTCTCCCAAAGTGTTGGGATTACAGGTGTGAGCCATGGCAGCCGACTACACTTCTGTTATTAGTATATTTACATATTTGGTTTGGTTATACTCAGAGGCCCTAAGGTGATGAACTATGACTTACCCAGAGTATCTAAAACAGTGTCTGGCACATAGTAGGTATTCTACAAATGTTGATGCTTTGAAATAATCTTACTGAGGTGGCCTTTGCAAATTCACATTTGAAGTCAAATATTTACTGAATAATAATTACAAATTGGGTATTGTGCTAGCTACATTTCCACACAATCTCATTTAATCCATAGTATTAGCCCACTTTATAGATAAGGAAACCAGCTTAGTAGCCTCTCTTTGGCTACACAACTTTTAACTTCTTATTAAAGCTCTTAATAACCAATAACTCCCACATCTCCCTATCCCTCATTGTAACAACTCTCACCTTTGCTTTCTCTGGGCTCAGGCACAAAGCACTGCAGAAGGGGGAAAAAAAGCGGGGGGGGGGGGGGGTCACAAAACCATGTAGGTTTGGCCCACTACAAATTCATGCAATCTAATGATAACTTGACTCGCTGCCATTCTTCCTGCCTCATGGGTTCAATACCTCCAAATCCTCCTGTTCACTCAACTCTATTTTCAATCATCATAGCCTATCAACTTGCCCTCTGTCGCTTCTCTCAAATCTCTGTGTTCCTTTCCATTCAATGGTCCAAATCCCTAGTATGTAAATTATATCATGAGCATGACTGGTCCTGCTCTGGTCTCTTCTCTCCCCTCTCGTTCCACCTAGAATCCTACCACAAGACCAGTCTTCCTAAAAGAGATTTGGTTCATGTCATTTTCCTATCCAAAAGCCTTCAGTTGTTCCCTATGACTACAGGACAAGGATAGTACTGGCACACAAGGCCCTCTGTGCTCTGGTCCAAAGCTGTATTTTAGTTCCTTCCAATCCCCAGCACAAACTCTCTGCCCTGGCCAAGCCAGCTAATGACCAGTCTCCCACACAGCCCTTTACTCATACTATTCACCTGCACCTGCCTAGCCTACCCACGAATATCCTCCTCTTTCTCTCTGCCTGGTGAAATCCTGCCCATGTTTCAAGGCTTCCATCATGAAGCCTTCCTTGATGCAACCTACAGGACCTCTCCTGCCTCTCAACACCTAGTGGCACTTAATGTCCACATTTTCACTGGACTCTGGGCATATATGGAATCTTTCCATCTCCTATTATATTTTCGTAACTTAAAGGCAAGCATGTCTTAGAGTCAGTTACATATAATAAACATAATAAACACAGTGTTTTGACTGACCCAAACTGTCTTAAAATATTTCCTTTAGAATATCATGAGTGTTAGGCTGGGCATGGTGGCTCATGCCTGTAATCCCAGCACTTTGGGAGGCCAAGGTGGGCAGATCACCTGAGATCAGGAATTCGAGACCAGCCTGGCCAAAATGGTGAAACCTCATCTCTACTAAAAATACAGAAATTTGCCAGGTGTGGTGGTGTACGCCTGTAATCCCAGCTACATGGGAGGCTAACGCAGGAGAATCACTCGAACTCAGGTGGTGGAGTTTGCAGTGAGCCGAGATCGCGCCACTGCACTCCAGCCTGGGTGACAGAGAGAGACTCCATCTCAAAAAAAAAAAAAAAAAAAAGATTTTTCTCTGAAGCCTTACCACTTTCCTAAGCAGTATTCTCTGGGGAGTTCTCACCACTGAACATAGAGTGCTCACACACATCTAGTGTTTTATATTTAAACTTAACACATGCACATAGAATCAGTCTTCAAAGAATTTCAAATTACAAGTCTGGATCTAGAAAGACCCTGGCCAATCCAGAGTGTGATCACTGGACACCATTATTTAGCAGGGCAGGGCCAAGCTAGAGAAATGTCTGATGATCCGTGACTGCTGGAGACAGAGGCCCTGCCAAAGAACCTGAAAGGACTTTCCAGAGAGAAAAAATTGGGGTTAAACAAAGAGCTAAATTTAGTTGCTTCCTGAATGTGTTTTCCCAATCAACAGACCTAAAACAACACTGTACCCCATCACAACACACACAGCTGGCAAAGAGTACTGCCAAGAGGAGTAAAAGCAATTAGTGAAAAATAGCTTATGTACTTGGTTGATACCACTTAGCATGAAGTCAATATATAGGGCACCAGCAGCAAGCTATCAGAATCCTAAATCCCAAGCCATCACCAAATGAGCAATAAACATGTTCTTTTGCTACAGTGGGGATTAGTAGAAAAGTACTTGGTATTCTAGGATATGAATGCCACAAGGCCAGACTGTGGGAGCTCTCCAAGTTACTTCTGTAAACTGATGGTCTATTCCTGAGACAGTACAGTACTAAAGAAAAGACTACAGAGATGTCCCTCAACTTAAAATGGGTGTTATCCCAATAAACCCGTCGTAAATTGAAAATATCTAAGTTGAAAATGCATTTAATACACCTAACCTACCAAACAAACACCATAGTTCAGCCTAGCCTACCTTAAACCTGCCCAGACCACTTACATTAGCCTACAGTTGGACAAAATCATCTGGCAAAACAGTACACTGTAGAATACTGGTTGTTTACTCTCATGGCTGCATGGCTGACTACTGTGGCTCCTGCTGCTGCCCAGCATTGGAGAATATCATACCTGCATATTGCTAGCTCAGGAAAAGATGTCAGTTCATAATTTGAACTACAGTTTCTTTCTTTTTTTTTTTTTTAGACAGAGTCTCAGTCTGTCGCCAGGGCTGGAGTGCAGTGGCATGATCTCGACTCATTCCAACCTCCACTTCCTGGGTTCAAGCGATTCTCCTGCCTCAGCTTCCCAAGTAGCTGGGATTACAGGCGCCTGCCATTACCAGCTAATTTTTTGTATTTTTAGTAGAGACGGGGTTTCACCATATTGGCCAGGCTACTCTTGAACTCCTGACCTCGTGATTCACCTGCCTCGGCCTCCCAAAGTGCTGGGATTACAGGTGTGAGCCACCCCGCCCGGCCTGAACTACAGTTTCTACTGAATAAGTATTGCTTTCACATCATCCTAGAGTCAAAAAATAAGTCTAACCATTGTAAGTTGAGGGATCATCTGTAGTCTATTTGCCATTAAATTGCCCTTCTCTTCTTATATTTTTGCTCATTTTTTATTCACATTTAGAAGAGAAAAGAAGATGTGATAGGTAAGGTTTTCGTGGGTTTTTTTTGAGACAGGGTCTGGCTCTGTCATCCAGGCTGCAATACAGTGGCATGACTTTGGCTCATTGCAGCCTCAACCTCATGGGCTCAAACGATACTCCTACCTCAGCCTCCTGAGTAGCTGGGACTATAGGCACATGCCACTGTGCCCAGTTAATGTTTTCTATTTTTTTGTAGAGACAGGGTCTCACTTTGTTGCCCAAGCTGGTCTTGAACTCCTGAGTTCAAGCAATCCTCCCACCTTGGCCTCCCAAAGTGCTGCGATTACAGGAGTGAGTCACTGCATATGGCCAATGGAAAAGCCTTTACCAGCCGGGCACGGTGGCTCACGCCTATAATCCCAGCACTTTGGGAGGCCGAGGCGGGTGAATCACGAGGTCAGGAGTTCAAGAGCAGCCTGACCAATATGGTGAAACTTCATCTCTACTAAAAATACAAAAATTAGCTAGGCATGGTGATCCCGGCTACTCACAAGGCTGAGGCAGGAGAATTGCTTGAACCCGGGAGGTGGAGGTTGCAGTGCGCTGAGAGCTGAGATCATGCCACTACACTCCAGCCTGGATGACAGAGCAAGACTCTGTCTTTTAAAGAAAAAAAAAAAAAAAGGCTTTACCTCTCTGGGCCTCATGTCCTCATCTGTAAAATGAGAAAATTATACTAGGTGATCAACTAACACTAACATTTTATGGTCTTAGACTGTTTCCCTATATAATCTAGTTTGCCTTTTTTCACCCAAACATTTGGATAGCAGATCCAATGGAGAAAGATCAATGGAGAAACTGCATTGACTGACTGCCCCTCAGTGAAAACCTGCTTGAGGATTGTGCCTTGGAACTGGAACACAGAGAAAAAACCCCTGTAGAAGAAGCTCTCAGTAAGATAACTGCCTGCTTGCTCTATTTCCAGCACAGACACTGCTTGGCAAAAGGGCTTCATTTTCACTCCTTGTCAATGTTAAGAACAAAGAGAAAAACCAGATGGCATAAAGTTGCTGGGCTTCTTTCCCCCTCATTGAACCAGTGGAGTGCAACTGGTCACTACATACCACAAGACGCCACACCCAAGTTTATGGCTAAGGACCAGCACATGTGGTTTGTAGTACGTTTATTGATAGGAAAACAGTTTTATATGACAGAACTTTTCACTTCAGTCATTAAAAACAAAAGAGGTGTGAAGATCAAGTTGGGGAGCCAGAGTGTGCAGTAGGAAAAAATTTCTACCTCTGCTTTTGTTCACGTTAGTAAGTATTTTCTCAGGCTCTGTTAGATCTGAGAATCCTCCCTGATTCTCACTGTTATTCTCACTCTTAGCCACTTGACTCCAGGGCAGATCATAATCTTCCCAAGTTCAAAAAATCCTGAAGTGTAGGGCCGGGTGCGGTGGCTCATGCCTATAATCCCAGCACTTTGGAAGGCCAAGGTGGGTGGATCATGAGGTCAGGAGTTCAAGACCAGCCTGGCCAATATGGTGAACCCCATCGCTACTAAAAATACAAAAAAATTAGCTGGGCATGGTGGTCCCAGCTACTCGGGAGGTTGAGGCAGGAGAATCGCTTGAACCTGGGAGGTGGAGGTTGCAGTGAGCCGAGATCGCGCCATTGCACTCCAGTTGGGGCAACAGAGTGAGACTTCATCTCAAAAAAAAAAAAAAAAAAAAAAAAAATCCTGCAGTGTAAATAGTTTCAGGGAAATCACACACTGCATAATCCAACAGCCTCAGCAGTAGCACTTGGACTACAGATACAGAGAGCTAGCAGCAGGAGCAGCTTTTTTTTTTCACAAAGATGGCAGTAAAAAAAGGAAGCAGTCAGAGGAGGATAGTTGGCTGATCTGGAGGAATACCAAACTTAACAGATGATAACTGCCTTTGAAAGGCTTAAAACCTAGCAATTTAAATTAAACCCGATTCCGAGCTAGGCTGTTTGCCTTTACACAGGTGTTAAAAATGAAAGGACTTTGGCAAGTTACACTGTCACTGTCACTGCCACTTAAGGACACCACCTTAGTAAACAGGCATGCCTACCAGAATCTGCCAGCAAAGACTGACATAATTCAGCAGTCTTGGTTTTTTTTTAGCAGTCTTTCTTAGCCTGACAGTTGGCCTATTTTTTTTTCACATGGAAAGCACAAGCAAGCTACTATACTCAGCAAAACCAAATACAACAGAGTCTTACTATTACCTATAAAAAAAGCCATGTCTGACTTTGCTCCAAATGCAATTAGCCACATCCACTGTTCTCCTTATAGCAGCTACCAGCATTCAAGATTTATATTCCTTATATTCCAAACTTTAAACCAAAATAAAAATATTATACTCAATTCCTTCTCTACTTACTAAAATGATTATGACTTCCCCTTTAGCTCTTAGATCATTCAATAACAACAATTTTCAAACCATATTCCAAGAAGCCCAGTTGGTAATGTGGTTTGGTGGGAAGGGATGGGACAGGGATGTGGTGAATTACCTCTCTCACAGCTGCTTTAATCTGTTTTCTATGCCATGGGTTTGAAGAAAAGGTTCTAACGCTAAAACAAGAAACAATAATCACTGAGGTAACAGAACTAGATTGTCATCTACAGTGGCCTACATAAGGTACTATACTGTTACATGAAATTAGCCAACTTCCAATATCCTGGGCTAATAGGAGATAAGAACAGCATAGTAAAGAAATGTAATTTATTAAAACTCTATTTTTAGCCAGTGATTCCAATCATCCATCTTAAACTGTTTTTTGCAACAACAAACACTTAGTAAAACAGAGTTGAAGTCTGGTGAAATATATGGGCAGTAACAGGGAAGCCAAAGTAAAAACAGATCTGAATATTTGAATCTACATAGCAGGTCCTCTGCCTGTAATTGTTACTCACAACATACTAAGTAAGTAGTAGGTCAGATCCTGCCAGATACAGGATATACACAGACATCTAGAGAAATTACCCCCTAACCATGGCAGAATGCTGTTATTGGCTGCAGTCCCCAAGAGACAATAATACTGGGCCAGCCACCAAGCCACTTAAATGAATTCCTAGTGTGAGATTCTGACTCAGAAGCCAGGTCTTTCTGTTTTAAGCACAAGAGAAAGGCAACAGCAACGAGCAGGATGTGGGACCTGGTGCGACTCACCCGTACAGAACTCCTTGCTCACGTTGTGGGGCACTGTGATCCGTCGGTAGACAATGGGCTCTGACTCCAAGATGTTCTCATCATGGCGGTACCGAGTTGGCCTTTCATTTGGGATGCCCCGGGAACGGGTACCACTTCTCCTTTCATAGGTATCAATCTCCTCAAACACAGCTGCCTTGTCAAAAAGAGCCAAGTTTCCTTCAAAATCAAAATCTGTGTCTGGGATCTCCTCAATATCATCCCCGAAGCACTCGTCATCTTTATTCTTCATCTGGCCATTCTTTAAACCACTCTTCTTTGGAGTTGCCTGATTTGGGTGCCTGCTACTAGATGACCCTGGAGAAAAAATAGGGACTAAAGTCAGTGTATCCACAGAAAGCACTAAGTGAAAGTGGAAAATACAGTACATCAGTCCTTTGTGGAGAGCGTTACAGGAACCAATGTGAAAATGGTAAAGGTAAGTATTGCAAAATCATATTAAGTAGCACAAACAACAAATCTCATTTGGAATAATAGGTTTCAAACATCACCCAATCTGGGCACGGTGGCTCACGCCTATAATCCCACGTTAGGAGGCTGAGGCAGGAGGATTGCTTGTGCCTAGGAGTTCAAGGCTGCAGTGAGCTATGATCACGACACTGCACCCCAGCCTGGGCAACAGAGCAAGAACCTGTCTCAAAACACACACACACACACACACACACAACAACAACAACAATAAATATTACACCCAAGTAACTTGTTAATGAATATGAACTAAGGAGTACTCCTGGAAATCTTAACCAGTTATCCCCTTTATAAGGAAACTGGTAATGACAAAAGCTTTTCTGACAACTTACTATTAGCAAACAAGAGGAAGAGTAAGAACATAGCATGGTGGTTTTGATACAATGATAGAGGCAGGAGGCAGAGAAATTCTAGAGGCAGGTCCCTGGCGAAGCCCCACCTTCGAAGCTGAAAAGCGTGAGATTGTGGCTCAAAGTGAGAACTTATATCCCTGTTTTCCTACCAGAATGTTGCCTTTTCTTAAACCACCCATGGCCCTGCACCACCCTATCCTGTGCCTATAAAGACCCCAGACTCAGTCAGCAGAGATGAGAAACAGCCGGACGTTGGAGACTACGGCTGGATGTCAGAGAAGTGGCTTGACTTCAGAGGAACAGCTTGACTGTGTAACTGTGGAGAAGAATCCGGCTGGAGACAGCCAGACTTCAGGGGAAAATTACCTATCCACCACCCACTGTCCCCTTTTCAGCTCCCCTTCCCACATAAATAAAAATAAAATCACCCACATTTACCATCCTTTAATTCGTTCATGTGACCTCATTTTTCCTGGACACTGGACAAAAGCTCAGAAGCCATGAGTACAGATACAAAAGGCTGTCACATTGGCCCTTTGCCCTCACTGGCAGAGGGCAGCTGCAGGCCCACTGAGCTGTTAACACTTAAGCCATCTGCAGATGGCAGAGCTAAAAGAGCACCATAACACATCCTCTAGGGCTTCAGGAGTTACAGGCACCCCAACGTAGGTGCTGCCACATGGCCTGCACTGAGTTCGCTCCTGCTGGTGCCCAAGAGCGTTCGTTCTGGCTCCTGCACCTGCTCATCTGTGCACTCACTCCCACAATGGGTAGAACACAGCGGGTCTGAGTGGAGTTTGATCCCACTGGCACTGAAACAGCCGGTTCCAGGGCTTGTGCACTCCAGTTCCTGCCTCATTCACTCGCACACTCCCTTCAGCAAGGAGTTGAGAGCAGTGGGCGGAGTAAATGAGGTACCCCGTCATGAGTTCCATGAATAGGTCAGGGAAGGGAAATATCCTGCTTCAGTTTGAGTCTGAACGTCTGGCAGTTGTTTAAGGGAGAAATACCCCCAGACTAAAAGAAGGCCTGGTCTTCTTTTAGCTTGCAGGAAAATACTATTCAGCTAGTCCTTAATTCTATGCTTACCCAGCAAGCAATCTTCTGATTTTTAATTTGGCCTTAGGCTAGATGCCAGCAGTTGGGAATCCCTGGTTTGTTCAAGAAATTCTACATTCTGAGCCAGGTATACACCTACCAATACAAATTGCTATACTGACTTACAAACCTTTCTTTAGACCTTTCGGTTAATGTGATCTCTTTTCTCAGAATTTTCTCTCTTCTGGGTAAGCAGTTTCTGAATTACCAAATAATGAGGGTCCATACCGAGCTGATCCTGTAGAGGCCACACTAATGCACATCCACAACACAGTAGCCAGCCACACCCTGTCTCTGACACCCTATTTGGCTACCACACATCAGTCAACAACTACTCTAGCAGCCAAGGCAGAAGGTCCCACAGAATTCTCCAAACCACCCACCCCCAGAGAATCAAGCTCTGGTCTCCATCTGACTACCCTGAAAGAGTGGATCAGGTGACTGGTATGCTAGACTGAACCTCTATCACAGTCTAAATAAATGGAAGGAGGGGTTTCACCATGTTGGTCAGGCTGGTCTGGAACTTCTGACCTCAGGTGATCTGTCCGCCTCGGCCTCCCAAAGTGCTAGGATTACAGGTGTGAGTTACCACCCCCGGCTGTGTGTACATTTTCTAGACATTATCCTCTGTGTTCTTTTAACTTTGCCTAGACCATGACTGTGTGCCAATAAAACTTTATTTACAAAAACAGGCAGTGGGTTGGATTTGGCCCATGGGCTACAGTTTGCAGACTTTTGATGCAGAGTACACATTTAGGGTGAAGTTAATTCCTAATAGTTAATGTGGATTCATGTTTGGAATGACCTTCTTGATACTTTTTAATTTGGGAGACCATCTTCATAGATTTGATTAATTTTTGACAACCTCATTCTAGCTAAAGAAGGCCTATAAGAGGAATAGGGAAAGTGTTCTGCCATTTTCTTGTTTACTTATGATTACATTAGTATTATCGTTACTTAACATATAGTTTCTTTATGAGAATCTTTTTAAGCCACATATACATTTTTATATGATTTAGTTAAAAATTGGCATGGTTGTAGAGTGTGAATGCACTTAATGCCACTGAACTGTACACTTAAAAATGGTTAAAATGGTAAATTTTTTTTTTTTTTTTTTTTTTTTTGAGACTGAGTCTGGCTCTGTCCCCCAGGCTGGAGTGCGGTGGCCGGATCTCAGCTCACTGCAAGCTCCGCCTCCCGGGTTCACGCCATTCTCCTGCCTCAGCCTCCCGAGTAGCTGGGACCACAGGCGCCCGCCACTTCGCCCGGCTAGTTTTTTGTATTTTTTAGTAGAGACGGGGTTTCACCTTGTTAGCCAGGATGGTCTCGATCTCCTGACCTCGTGATCCGCCCGTCTCGGCCTCCCAAAGTGCTGGGATTACAGGCTTGAGCCACCGCGCCCGGCCGGTAAATTTTATGTAATGTATATTTTACTGCAATTTTTAAAAAATGATGTATACCCACGAGCATGGATAGACTTCTTGTTATAGAAAGTCATATTTTCCTCAGATATCTCAAATACAGGCAGCAATTGGCTGGCATGGAACTTCATAAGGGTGCTAGTTTTCATCAATACATTAAAATTCATAAAGTTTAATTTCTACTGTTTTTAGTTAAAATAAAAAATAGAATATTCAGTATCTTCTTCCTACGTCCTGGTGAATCATTCCGTCCACACCTGGGGAAACACATACCCACTGAAGAGTGACCACTGGGCAAGAGACCTATTTCTAATAGGATGTTTTGATTTAATACTGAGGCAGTACATTGATAATCCTTATTCTCTTATTCTTCCCTTGTCTGTGTATATTGCTACTGGTGTTATCCTGACCTTATATTTTCATACCCATTCTTTCTTCCTGATTCAGCTCTGCTTTCTCATCCCATCTCTATTAAACACACAAAAAAATTCACTGGGCATGGTGGCACACACCTGTAATCCCAGCTACTCGGGAGGCTGAGGCACGAGAATCGCTTGAACCCGGGAGGTGGAGCTTGCAGTGAGCCAAGATTTCACCACTGCACTCCAGCCTGGGTGACAGGGCGAGCCTCTGTCTCAAAAAAAAAAAAAAAAAAAAGAAAAGAAAAAACAAAAAATGTACACACAATGCAAAAATGAAAAACGATTCAGTACAGCACAATGGTCAAATAAATAATTCAAAGGTAATAGGAAATGAGTATTCCTTTTTAAAAATAATGTTTGTTAACAGATGTTCATACCAGATAATGCACAAAATATGTAGAAAATTCTAAATATTCACATAATATTTTGATTTTTCTTTTAGTAAAAAATTTGCATCCATCTTATGAAGTTTTATATCCTGCTTTCTTGCTCAGGAGCATCCTTGAGTTTCATGAAAAAATTCTTCAAAGACTGTATCTTACTTTTTATAACTGCATAAATCATAGATCATACCATATTGATATACAGCACATAGATCATACCTACTGATTAACTCTTAAGTTATTTCTCATTTTTGCTGTTACAGACTCAGCCCAAACACACTATCTTTGATTACTCTTGCTAAAAAAAATCACTCCCATCTGACCACTTACAACACTGTGGGTACCACTGACCTAGCACTTATGCCATATTACCAACTTTGTTCTGTAGTTAATCTGTGTTCTTGCTCTAACTTCCCAAGGAGTTTATAAGCCAACAGAGGACAGGAATGATGTCATTCACACGTGTCACCCAACACTGTGCCGGGTTCAGTGTAAGTACACAAAACTCCGCTGAATTAAGACATAAAAACAGTTACATATATATTTTAAAAAAGCAAACACTAGCCAATCAAAAGTTAAAAGTCTAAAAAGAGGTTATAAAAAAAGGGCAACTTGACATTAACTACAAGAAAAAGCAATAAAAATCATGCCAACTTTGTTGCATGACTGAAAAGGCCAGGAAGATAAAGTTGTTGACAATAATATAATACAAAAGAGTTATGAAGCAAGGGCTTCAGTGGAAAAAGTTCAGTCATGTCCAATATGACTGACAATGAACTATCCTGGAACTATTACAATGACTGATGAAAATAAGCAGTTGATCAATGAAGGAGAACACAGGGTTAAGGAAGCAAAATGGGAAATCATTTCCATTCAGATAAAACCCAAAGCTCCTGAAACCAGGTGACCAAGAATAAAGCTCAGAGGAAACAGGATACAGATACTGCTAAAGAGGAACAGGTAGAGGCACAAAAACAGTCATAGGAGAAAACAGGAAAGAATCTAGAATCCAAAGACCCAAATACTCTGAAGGCAGGTCAGACTTCCCAAATGACACTGGTAGAAGGTCAGTTATCCTGGAACTAAAGTTTGAAAAGCATGAGCTGGCCTGGCAAGGTGGCTCACACCTGTAATCCCAGCACTGTGGGAGGCCAAGGTGGTGGATCGCCTGAGCTCAGGAGTTCGAGACCAACCTGGCCAACATGGGGAAACCTGTCTCTACTAAAAACATAAAAATTAGCTGGGCGTGGTGGCACATGCCTGTAATCCCAGCTACTCCAGAAGCTGAGGCAGGAGAATCACTTGAAACCGGGAGGCAGAGGTTGCAGTGAGCCGAAATTGCGCCACTGCACTCCAGCCTGGGTGACAGAGCAAGACTCCGTCTCAAAAAAATAAAATAAAATAAAACATAAAGAAAAAGAAAAAGAAAAGCACGAGTTGCTTCTCTAACCACTAGCCCAGTATTTGTTAGCCCTAAACAGTGCACTAACCACTGAACACCAATATGAATGTTTGAAAGCACAAGCTGAGCATCCCTAATCCAAACATCCAAAATCCAAAAATTTCTGAGTGCCAACGTGGTGTTCAAAGAAAATGCTGATTGGAGCATTTTGGATTTCTGGATTAGGGATGCTCAACTGGTATGTATTCCAGAAATACTCCAAAATACTTTTTAAATAATCCAAAATCTGAAACACTTCTGCTCCCTAGCATTTTGCATAAGAGATACCCAACCTTTATTTGGGGGGAGAGAGTGCAGCGTAGAAAGAAAACTTTTGCTCAGTTTCAAAAAATAAAAAATAAAAATAAAAAGCTAAAAAATAGTACCCACTTCATATCCTGCCACATGAGGAGGAGCTACTGAAATGCAAAGTAGAAAAGTAAAGAAAACAAACATGACTAGCTGTAAAGTTCGCTCAAAGCATGTTGACAAAGTGCCCCACTATAAAGACTAATAGGGTTCACAATGGGAGACGCCCTAATTCTGCCCTAATGATGCTGGGCACTGGTCACCGTTTTTTGGCTCAGCTGTAGGATTCTACAAACATAACTTTTCAGATGTTTTCCTGTACTCCTCTAAATGCAGAGTTGATTCATTCGAGACATAGACACTAAGGACCAGCTATGTTTTAAACACTGTCAGGAAAGCAGAGTGTGAAAAACATTTCCCAAGAGGAAATACTGACATCACAGGTCAGTAAGAGAATATAAAATAAATGCAAGGCAGGCTAATGTGCTCAGTTGTCTCTTATTCTTCCCTTTCCTCTTACTTTAATACAAATATTAGGAAGTCCTGAGTGAATAAGCTGTCTCAGTACTTGGCTAACTCAGCCCAAAGGGCCTGGCTCTGCATTAAACTGGCCTTTGGCCACTGCAAGAGAAAAACACTTCCATTGGAAAAGATAAACAGTCTTCCCAGATTTCTTTACCTTTCAATTACAAGGGCCATGCAAGTATTAAGACTGCAGGGGTCGGGCGCGTTGGCTCACGCCTGTAATCCCAACACTTTGGGAGGCCAAGGCGGGTGGATCACGAGGTCAGGAGATCGAGACCATCCTAGTTAACACGGTGAAACCCCGTCTCTACTAAAAATACAAAAAAATTAGCCAGGCGTGGTGGCGGGCGCCTGTAGTCCCAGTTACTTGGGAGGCTGAGGCAGGAGAATGGCTTGAACCCGGGAGGCGGAGCTTGCAGTGAGCCGAGATTGTGCCACTGCACTCCAGCCTGGGTGACAGAGTGAGACTACGTCTCCAAGAAAAAAAAAAAAAAAAAAAAAAGACTGCAGGCTGGCCGCCTTCCTGTGCCGTTTTTCTGCCAGCCTTTGGCACAGAGGCCCTTTGGCCAGGACAACCTGTAACAAACCCATTGTTGTGTAACCCTCAATGCCACTTATTTATTGGTTTTTGTCACACACACACTGTAAGGGGGAACTTTGTCCTGCACTTACCACACTAAAGGGTACCTGAATGTTAAACTACAAACGTTTTACTGCCAGATTCAACAGGCATCATGAGAAGGTGCCTGAGAATATATGGGACCTTCTTCTTAACTCTCAAATTCTAGGCCTTGGGTTTTCAAGTCTATTAGATATATGAAGCACATCCAAGGAAGTTTAAAAGTCAAGAAGACCTCACTAGGACCATGAAAACTTGGCAAAATTCACTTCCTGCCTCAGGTGGCGGGATGACTGTTAAAATGAACAGACTGTTAAAGCCCAACCATATTGCAATAAGATAATATTGACCTTCTTTCCATTTAAAAGGTTCAATACCATTTCTCATTTCTCTCCACCTCCAGTAACAAAGAGAAAAATGGAAATCAGCGCTAAACAGAGGCAATGTCATGCCTATAGGACCACCTCTCTCTAAATATAAATGAGCTAAAGGCCAGCTATATACTTCGTTTGTTTTGAGATGCAGTTTCACTCTTGTTGCCTAGGCTGGAGTGCAATGGCACGATCTCGGCTCATTGCAGCCTCCACCTCCCGGGTTCAAGCAATTCTCCTGCCTCAGCCTCCCGAGTAGCTGGGATTACAGGCATGTACCACCAGGCCCAGCTAATTTTTTGTATTTTTAGTAGAGACAGGGTTTCATCATGTTGGCCAGGCTGGTCTCAAACTCCTGATCTCAGGCGATCCGCCCACCTCAAGTCTCCCAAAGTGCTGGGATTAGAGGCATGAGCCACCAGGCCCGGCCTCAGCTACCTACTTTCATGTTCTACAGGCAAAAGAGCCTTAACTTAACTGTAAAATTTTTATTCAAATGCATGTTACCAATGACTATTCAAGTTCATAGACTAAGATTTCAGAGAGGGATGCCTTTCATCTGCCCCTCATGGTCACCATTTTTAACTGTGACATGGGATTTGATAAATATGAATTATACCCATACACAGAGCTGCATCCTAAACAAGGCTTGGTTTCCCTCTGCTCCCTGGGACTGATGTTATATCTATTTGACAAACATTCTGAATGGTCACAGAAAAACTATTCTTTATATGATTCTTTAAGCCCACTCCCACCCCAAGAGAAGAGATTAAAATCTGCTTGTGCTAAATTATCAATGTTGGATTAGGTAACTATTATAAACCAACAAATTCCTCAACTCCTTATTGCAATCTTGAAAGAACACTTAAAAGCCGGAAATGAAGACAGATTACATTTCCTTCTTTCTTTTCTTTCTTTTTGTTTTTTTTCCTGAGACAGAGTTTTGCTTTGTTGCCCAGGCTGGAGGGCAGTGGCACAATCTCAGCTTACTGCAACCTCCACCTCCCAGGTTCAGGCAATTCTTATGCCTCAGCCTCCTGAGTAACTGGCATTACAGGCGCCCACCACCACGCCCAGCTATTTTTTGTATTTTTGCAGAGACAGGGTTTCACCATGTTGCCCAGGCTAGTCTCAAACTCCTGAGCTCAAGCAACCTGCCCATCCTGGCCTCCCAAAGTGTTAAGATTACAGGTGTGAGCCACCACACCCGGCCGACAGATATTTATATAGCTTCATCAATCTACTAGTCTCAACGTCAACGTACATAAACTGGAGAAAATTCTAAGGCAGACCTTTCTACTTACAGGGCTCAATGAGTGGAAAAATAATTATAACTCTACCTTCTTTCAGCAACCTATTCTGAGCCATGTCTCATTACCAAATTCCCAGGCCATAAACATTTTCCAAACTAATCTGGATTCTAAATAAGTTCCTTGAAAAATAGTAACATTTTACTGCCCTACGATCCCTTTACCTTACTTATGTACAGTTAACAATCTAGAAAAAGGAAACTGACAAAACAGCAAAAGCAGAATAACCAAAACCTGGAAGCCACCAAGATGCCCTGCAATAGGTGAATGGAACTGATACATCCACAAAATGGAACGTTATCCATCAATTAAAGAAATGAGCTATCAAGCCACAAAAAGACATGAATGAATCTTAAATGCATCTTGCTAAGTGAAAGAAGCCAGTCTGAAAGGGCAATATACTGTATAATTTTAATTATGCGATATTCTGGAAAATGCAAAACTGCAGAGATGGGATAATAAAAAAATCAGTAGTTGCCGGGGGAAGTGGGGACAGCTGAACAGGTGAGGCACAAGAGATTGTTTAGGACAATGCACTATTCTGTTTAACACTGTAATGACAGATACACGATGCTGTATTTGTCAAAACCCACAGAGCTTTACAGCACAAAGAGTGAGCCTTAGTGTATGCAAATTTTAAAAAATCATTTAAGAGGTTAGGAGACCCCAGGATGGAATGCAGAATGTGACAAAACAAATTAACTGTAATATGAATATATGAAACAAGTCAATGAAGGAAATGGGAGACCTAAATAACTCTAGAAATGAATGGAGTCAGATGAAAGGCAAAAGAAACAGTACGTAAGTGCCATATTCTATTTGACAGTCTCCCACAGGAATGGGGATACGAGTTAATAATTCTGACACCACTATACATGTATACTGGAATTGAATAATTATGTAAAGAATGAATGACAATAGCAGACAGGTTTCTCACTGTTGGAGTGAGAAGTAACAGACAAGCAAAAGGAGAAGACTAGAAGGATCCATGTGGTAATGGATTAAAGTTGGAGACATCAGTATGAACTCAGTATAGTAAAATATACATAGTTACATATAGAAATATTTAAATATATATATATACTGGTTAAATATACACATATATATTTTCTTTTCTGTGAACTCTGCAGAGAAGTATATACACATATTTTCTTGCTGTCAGCTATAAGGGTGACACCCAGGAGCAATGAGCATACCTAGTGAAGAAGGAAGAAAGGAGAATTGGGGAGGAGGGGCGGGAGGGAGGGGGAGAGAGGAGGAGGAGGAGGAAGAGGAGGAAGAGGAGGAAGAGGAGGAGGAGGAGCAGCAGCAGCAGCAGTAGTGGCAGTAACAAGCATCTTTCAGTGTCAGAAACTACCTAAGTACTAAAAACAAAAACAAAAACAAAAAAATTCCACTGGAGTATATCAAAGGGACATGAGATCCAAGTGAAAGATTGGAGACTAGCCAAAACTGAAATAATTTGAGTAACAAAATAAAGTAATATTGAATTATAAGCCGAAGTATAAAATAAATACCCATGAGTACATGCTGATATAAATAAATGACTGAACACATAAACAAATGGGGGAGAAGAGAGGAATCTCTGGAATAAAAGAATTTCAAGTAATGTCTGAAGACGCTGTGTCCTCAAGGAGAGGGAACACAACTCCTTACTCTCTGGGTGTGGGCTGCACATAATGATTTCCTTCCAAAGAGTACATATGTAACGGGGAAGAAAGAGTCACTTTACAGAGGAGAAACTAGATATATACTACTTTAGCCAGGTGATTAAGGTGAACATCAAAAGTTATAAACCATAGTGACAATATATACACTTGACACAAAATGATGAAAATGGTACTTTACCTCTGTTGTCTTCCACCCCCAAACATACAACCCCAGTCTAATCATGAGAAAAACATCAACTACCAAGTGAGGGACATTCTACAAAATACCTGACCAGTATTCATCAAAATGTCTAGGTCATCAAAAACAAGGAAGGTCTGAGAAACTGTAAGAGCCAAGCAGAGACATGACTACCAAATGTGATGTGATATACTGGACAGGATCCTGGAACAAGGGCATCAGGTAAAAACTAAGGCAATCTGAATAAAATATGGACTTTGTTTAATGATAATGCATCAACACCGGTTCAATAATCATAACAAATGTACCATACCAATGTAAGATGTTAATAACAGGGAGAAAAATATGTAGGAAAAAATAATACGAATTGCTAATAAGGGTCATCTTCAAGTGCATGGAAGATTATAAACTGCCTATATGAACTTCTAACAAATCAACAATTTCTGGTAAAAGAAAAAAGATTTTCAGACTGGGCAACATAGTGAGACCTTATCTCTACTAAAAATAAAAAAACTAGCCAGGCATGGTGGCACACATCTGTAGTCCCAGCTACTTAGGAGGCTGAGGTGGGAGGATTGTTTGAGCCCAGGAGTTCAAGGTTGTAGTGAGCTGTGATCGTATCACTGCATTCCAGCCTGAGTGTCAAGGCAAGACCCTATCTCAACAGGACAGGACAGGACAGGACAGGACAGGATAGAATAGAATAGAATGCAAGCAAAATAGAGAAGGTTAAAGTCCAAATGGAAAGAATAATTTTCTATCCAAGTATTCTACAATTTTTCTAAGGATACAGAACTCACAAGTGAATTTCAGTCTCATATTTGCAAACATCATCATTTCAGATAGTTGTTTCTTATGCACCAAAGGAAACTACCTTGAAACTGTACATTACATACATTAAAAAATTTTTTTAGGCCAGGCACGGTGGCTCACACCTGTAATCCCAGCACTTTTGGAGGCCGAGGCAGGCGGACCACCTGAGGTCAGGAGTTCGAAATTAGCTTGGGCAACATGGCAAAAGCCCATCTCTACTAAAAATACAAAAATTAGCCAGGGAGCCTGGTACGGTGGCTCATACCTGTAATCTCAGCACTTTGGGAGGCCGAGGTGGGCGGATCACCTGAGGTCGGGAGTTTGAGACCAGCCTGACCAACATGGAGCCCCATCTCTATTAAAAATACAAAATTAGCCAGACGTGGTGGCGCATGCCTGTAATCCCAGCTACTCGGGAGGCTGAGGCAGGAGAATCATTTGAACCCAGGAGGCGGAGGTTGCTGCGAGCCGAGATCGTGCCATTGCACTCCAGCCTGAGCAACAAGAGCGAAACTCCATCTCAGAAAAAAAAAACAACTAGCCGGGCATGGCAGCAAGTGCCTGTAGTACCAGCTCCTAGGGAGGCTGAGGCAGGAGAATCACCTGAATATGGGAAGTGGAGGTTGCAGTGAGCTGAGATCACACCACTGCACTCCAGCCTGGGCAACAGAGTGAGACTCCATCTCAAAAAAAAATGTTGGCCCCTGACACAGGTGTCACACCACAAGCTATTAATAGAATTCACCCAGCACACTAAAACCTTACTACAATGCCACCAGGACCACAGTGTGAGGAGCAACAATGGTAGCAAGAAGTATCTGGAATTTTATGTAATAAACTTTCTGAGTGGGGTCTAGACAGACATAACTCACTCTAAATTGTGCCTTTTAGAAGGTAATGCCATAGCATGACTCTAGCTTATAATTTTAAATGAGTTAATGAATACTCATTTAAAATTTCTTTTGGTTGTTCGTTTTGAGACAGAGTCTCACTCTGTCACCCAGGCTGAAGTGCAGTGGCATGATCTTGGCTAATCACAACCTCCGCCTCCCTGGCGCAAGCCATCCTTCCACCTCAGCCTCCTGAGTAGCTGGGACCACAGGTGCACGCCGCCATGCCCAGCTAATGTTTTTGTATTTTTTTTTCGTAGAGATGGGGTTTTGCCATGTTGCTCAGGCTGGTCTCGAACTCCGGGGCTCAAGCGATCCGCCTGCCTCAGTCTCCTGAAGTGTTGGGATTACAGGTGTGAGCCACTGCACCCAGTCTCTCACTTAAAGTTTCTAATACATTCTGCTACCATCTCTGAGTACAAAGCCATCTAAGTAAAATGAGAATAGTTTGCCATTTGGAAATAATTTTTTAAAACAACATTCATATTAATTTAAGGAGCATAACAGATTCCAGTGAATGTTATGATTCACTATCGTAACATTATTCTAGTAAATACGTTGGAGAAGAACAGTTCTAGTGAATTAACTATGGTTTTGGAAGGCAGCTATGCTCACCACCATACCACTAACATAACTATGGTTTCATTTTATATTATTTATTTTATTTTTGAGACAGAGTCTTGCTCTATCGCCCAGGCTGGAGTGGCACAATCTCAGCTCACTGCAACCTCTGCCTCCTGGGTTCAAGGGATTCTCCTGCCTCAACCTCCAAAGTAGCTGAGATTACAAGCATGTGCCTCCACGCCCAGCTAATTTTTGTATTTTTAGCAGAGACGAGGTTTCACCATGTTGGCCAGGCTGGCCTCAAACACCTGACCTCAGGTGATCTGCCCGCCCAAAGTGCTAGGATTACAGGTGTGAGCCACCGTGCCTGGCCACAGCTATGGTTTTATAATCAGCAAATGGCATTTAATAATGGGTTAGTATCAAACAAAACTGGGCAGCAACACAGACCAATGCACATTCTTCTTGATGTGTCAGTAGGAACAAATACAGCAAAATAAAAATTGTCACTCTGCTAGAAAATGAAAGATCACAGAGATGTTTGGATCAGTCCTCTCCTCTTTTCTGAGGATGAGTCTCAAATCACAGAAAGAGAAGTTACTCAAGAATCCTCTGGAACAGCCCAAGTGCAGGTTCAACTCAGACACTACTACCAACATCAGTAAGAGGATTTAAGGTTTTTTTTCCTTTTTTAGAGACAGAATCTTGCTATTTTGCCCAGACTAGCCTTGAACTGAGCTCAAACAATCCTCCTGCCTCAACCTCTCAAGTAGCTGGGACTACAGATGTATGTCACCACACCCAGTACTTACTGGATTTAAAACATCACTGTTAGTCTCAGTAAACTCTGGGCGGACTTTTCCCGAAGGAAGTGGTAAGAGAGGGCAGGAAGCTCACAGGCATCCCTAACACCTTATTTCCTTTCCCTTAACATCTTGAGGAACTAGGCCTGGAGGAAGAGAACCATGCTGTATTTTTGCGAAGCTCAGCCAGCATCCATTTTATTGGAGTAATAAAGGATTTATTTAAAGAGCAGCAGTGCTTATAGCTTATAGCCCTGAAACACTAGATTGAGAAGAAGTATCAACTTGACCCTACTTACAGGAGTTGTGCCGACGACGGAAACTTTTGGACTGACTCAAGGATTCCATGTGCCTGTCGACATAGCTCTTTGAACACTGTTGCTGCTGGGGGGAAACGGCAACATCCTGGCTCTTCACATCTGTTCTCTTAGGGATATTCTGAGGGGCACTGCTGGAAGAGGTTGGCTTCTTGACCAACTTGCCTGTGCCATTCTGACTGATGCCCACTTGGCAGCCAACACCAGAAGGGCCTAATTCTGTCTGATGAACGTCTCCAAAATGTTGGTTGTCTCCAGGTCCTGGTATCTCCAGAATTTTTAACTCCGTAATGTCACCTGCCCTGAAATACACAAAAAAGCCAAGTCTCAAAATTATAATAGTGGTAAGAATGACGAAACTGAGCTCATTAGCAAACAGCTACCCCTTTGCAGGACTGCATTTTAATGAGTTATCAGAGGCTAGGAAAGGGGGCTGTGTGCTTAAGGACAGGGGTCAGCCACCAACTGTCCAAGTGACACAATGCTGGCCTTTAAAAAGAGGCTATTGATAACAACAAAACTATATTAATCTTACATTCCCACAATGTTTAATGGCTTTTTTTTCATTCATTCACTCCCTTGCTCATTCAACAGGCATAAATATAAAATACTATATGGTAAGCCCTCCACTAGGAACTATTTTGATCTGGTATATAGAGATGAAAACCACTATGTGACCACAGGAACTCAGTCTGATCAGTAGAAAAGACAAGTACATATTCAATCAAAAGTGTTACATGGGCTGGGCACAATGGCTCATGCCTATAATCCCAGCACTCTGGAAGGCCGAGGCAGACGAATCACTTGAGGCGTTCGAGACCAGCCTGGTCAACATGGCAAAACCCTGTCTCTACTAAAAATAGAAACAATTAGTTGGGTGTGATGGTGCACACCTGTAATCCTAGCTACCCAGGAGGCTGAGGCATGAGAATCGTTTCACCCTGGGAGGCAAAGGTTACAGTGAGCAGAGTGCACCACTGCACTCCAGCCTGGGCAACAAAGTGAGACTCTGTCTAAAAAAAAAAAAAAATTTTTAAGTGTTAAATGTTATGACAGGGGTGTGCATAGGAGACTAGAGAGCCTAAAAGCAAAATATTTAAGTTAGTCTGGTGGAGATGAATGTAATACTTAAGCTAAATCTGGCCAGGACAGGTGGAAGGAGAGGCTAAGCAAAGAACAGTAGGGAGAAAGGCATCTCAGGTAGGGACTCAGAGACTAAGGAAATGTAGAAAATATGGCCTATGTGAGAAACTGCAAATGTTATGGTGATACTAAAGGGAAGGATGCTTGTGGAAGGCCATCAGGAAGTAAGGCTGCAGAGGTAACCAGGGACCACATCATGATCACAATGGATTTTCCCAGTGGCTATAGGGAAGGAGAAGAAACAAGAGGCAGTGGTACCAGTTAGAAGACCAAGCAAGAAATAAGAGGGGATGAACCAAGCAAGTGGTAATTGCAAAGGGAAAAGGGAGAAGGGATCAAGAGACATTTCAAATCCATAGGATTTTGGCAACTAAGTGAACACGAGGATTAAAGAGAAAAAAGAGTTTATTATGACTCCTAAGTTTCTAACGTGAGGGAAAGGTGTTATTAATCATAAATAATGGGTATGCCCTTGGAAAAAGAAATCTACAGGAAGACATAACAAGATTAGCTCCGAATATCTTGCATTTAAGATACCTTGTGGGATATCCAATGGAAATGACCAGCAGATGACGTGTCTGTCTCATAATGGGCCTAAGTTAAAGATTTCAGGTCTCATTAATGTATAAGGTACACATGAGATTGTCTAGAGAATAAAAGCTGAGAAAAGAACCAAAGATAAAATGCTGAGTAATTCAATCTTAACAGGTGAGAAGAAGAAAACGAACATAAAAGTAAAGGAATGGAGGAATATGTGGAATACATGCAAAGAAAAACCAGAAGTGACAGGGAAACTAAAGGAGAATACTGTACTTCAGAAGTTACGGAGCACTGGCTGAGCGTGGTGGCTCACGCCTGTAATCCCAGCACTTTGGGAGGCCGAGGTGGGCGGATCACTTCAGGTCAGGAGTTCGAGACCAGCCTGGCTAACATGATGAAACCCAATCTCTACTAAAAATACAAAAAATTAGCCGGGGGTGGTGGCAAGCGCCTGTAATCCTAGTTACTCTGGAGGCTGAGGTGGGAGAATTGCTGGAACCCGGGAGGCGGAGGTTGCAGTGAGTTGAGATCATGCCACTGCACTCCAGCCTGGGAAACAGAGTGAGACTCCATCTCAAAAAAAAAAAAAAAAAAAGTTAGGGAGCATTGTATTTTTATTTATTTTTTTAGAGACAGGGTCTTGTTCTATCACCCAGGCTGGAGTGCAGTGGTGCTATCATGGCTCACTGCGACCTCCAACTCCTAGGTTCAAGTGATCTTCCTGTCTCAGCCTCAGGAGTAGCTGGGATTACAGGCACATGCCACCACACTCAGCTAAGCTTTTAAATTTTTCTTTTGTAAAGATGAGGTCTCTGTTGACCAGCCAGTTTTGAAATCCTGGGCTCAAGTGATTCTCCTGCCTTGGCCTCCCAAAGTGCTGGCATTACAGTCATAAGCCACTACAGCCATGAGGGAGCATTCAAATCAGATTGGGATTGAGATACTGTCAGTAAATTTGGCCATTAGGTTATTTGTAACCTTGGCAAAAGCTAATTCAGCAAGATGATAAAGTTAGAAAAAAAGATAATGGTAGGGTAAAGAGGGTCTAGAGAATGAAGCCACAAAATATAGAGAAAGCAGACTATTCGGCTCTGACAAGGATGATGGGTTCAAGGGAAGGGAAATGACACAATACCTAGTGGCAAATGCAAGGTCTAAGGGAGAAGGTTGTTTTTAATACAGGGGAGGCCAAGGAATGAATATCGGAATGCAAAGAGGAAATAAACAGTATAGGCCGGGCATGGTGGTTCACACCTGAAATCCCAGCACTTTAGGAGACCATGACGGGCAGATCACTTGAGGCCAGTAGTTCGAGACCAGCCTGGCCAACATGGTGAAACCCCATCTCTACTAAAAATACAAAAAGCGGCCATATGCCAAGAGAATGCTAGCAATCAGACCTAGGTTCATGCTCCACAGACCACCAGATTGGATTCAGAAGAGTCAGTCAGGACACTCACCTGAAGGTGACTTCTGGAACAAGACACTTCACTCCATTATGGAAAGGCCGGGTGAGAGAAATGGTCTGGCTGACCTGATCCACAGCTGACACTCTTCCCTGATAGACACCCAAGCTATCTCCACAATTGATGGACACAATACTTCCCAGCCAATCTGTAGCCATGTTTCAGATGTGAGACCACTGTGAAGAGAAGGAACTATTCAGTGTGCCTTGGTGAAAAGACAAACTTTTAATTAAATTCAGCAAATACATCAGGCTCTGTACCAAGTGTTGGTTAATAAAACATATTCTATCACATTGTTAACTAAGGTAATAAACCATTAAAAAATTTAAAAACTTTTTCAGGAGTATACATATTAATAAGTAATATTATTTAATACATATAAAGATCTTACAATTGCTTTAAAGCACATACATTGGATAAAGATAATATTTATTACACATCAAATCACACAAACTATAATCTGTTTATATTGTGTTTTAATAAATCTGCTGCCAAAATGCTTTCAAAGAGAGTATGTTACTGAGAAATAATATACTAAAAAAACAAATACTGGTAATGCCACTGTTGCTGATAATAATAATAAACTCTGGGTAGTTGCCTTTTGTTCTGTTTTTTTTTTTGAAACGGAGTTTCACTCTTGTTGCCCAGGCTGGAGAGCAATGGCGCGATCTCGGCTCAACACAACCTCTGCCTCCCGGGTTCAAGCGATTCTCCTGCCTCAGCCTCCCAAGTAGCTGGGATCACAGGCATGGGTCACCACACCCGGCAAATTTTGTATTTTTATTTTTAGTAGAGACGGAGTTTCTCCATGTTGGTCAGGCTGGTCTAAAACTCCCGACCTCAGGTGATCTGCCTGCCTAGGCTGGTCTAAAACTCCCGACCTCAGGTGATCTGCCTGCCTCGGCCTCCCAAAGGGCTGGGATTACAGGAGTGAGCCACTGCGTCTGGCTTTTTTTTTTTTTTTTTTTTTTGACACAGAGTCTCACTCTGTTACCTAGCCTGGAGTGCAGTGGTGCCATCATAGCTCACTGCAGCCTCAACCTCCCAGGCCCAACCAATCAATCCTCCCACCTCAGCCTCCTGAGTAGCTACGACTAGAGTCCTGTGCTACCAATCCCAGCTAATTTAAATTTTTTTGTAGAGACAAGGTCTTGCTATGTTGCCCAGGCAGTCTCAAACTCCTGGCCTGAAGCAATCCCCCCACCTCGGCCTTCCAAAGTGCTGGAATTACAGACATGAACCACTGCGCTTGGCCTAAAAAAAATTTTTAAAGCCAATTGAAGGTACTACATAACACTAAACCTAACAACTACAGAATATATATCCTTTTCAAGTCTATACAGAATGTTCACACATATATGTTGGGCCTTAAACAAGTATGAATAAAGTTAAAAAGACTGAGATCACATAAAATATATTCTCTACCCACAACAGAATTAAATTTGAAATTGATAAAAATAGATATTTAGAATATTCCCAAATATCTGGAAATTAAGCAAGACATTTCCAAATAACCTATGGGTAAAAGAAATCAAAAGGGCAGTCAGAAAATGGTTTGAACTCAATGATAATGAAAACACAATCTCAACTTTTGTATGACGTGCTTAATACAGTGCGTAAAAGGGGGAATGTATAACTTTAAGTGCTTGTATTAGGAAAGAAAGGTCTAAAATCAGTTATCTGAGATTCCATCTTAAGTATTAGTAAAAAAAGAACAGATTAACCTGCTGTTATAGAAAGGAAATCAAGAGCAGAAACCAGTGAAACAAGAAACAACTAAGAAAAATAAAACAAAAATTAGCTCTTTGAAAATATTAAACAAGTTGGTAAATGCCTAATAAAGAAAAAAGATAAACACATTTTATTAATATCAGAAATGAACAAAGAGACATCACAGACATTAAAAAATAACCTTACACCAGTAAATCTGACAACTAGACGAAATGGGGAAATTCTTAGACAAAAGTTATCAAAACTGATACAAGAAATAAAAAATCTGAGTAGCTGCATGTCTATTTTAAAAACTGAATTTATCAAGAGAATAAGACAAGACACAAACTAAGAGAAAATATTTGCAAAAGACATATTTGATAAAGATCTGTTATCCATAACATACCAAGAACTCTTAAAACTCAACAATAAGAAAATGAACAACCTGATGAAAAAATGAGCAAGAGACCCGAAAGGATACTTCACTAAAGAAGACATGGACATGGCAGGCAAGCATATGAAAAGATGCTCTACATCACATCACTAGGGAATTAATGGAAATTAAAACAACAATGAGATGCTACTACACACCTGTCAGAATGGCCAAAATCCAAAACACTGGCAACACCAAATGCTGATGAGGATGTGGAGCAACAAAAACCATCATTCATTGCTGAGAGGAACGCAAAATGATGCAGCCAATGATGAGTATGCATTTTTTTCTTTTTTTTTTTTTCTTTCTTTTTTTTTTGAGATGGAGTCTCACTCTGTTGCCCAGGCTAGAACACAGTGGCACAATCTTGGCTCACTGCAACCTCCACCTCCCAGGTTCAAGCAGTTCTCCTGCCTCAACCTCCTGAGTAGCTGGGATTACAGGCATGCACCACCACGCCTGGCTAATTTTTGTATTTTTAGTAGAGATGGGGTTTCACCATGTTGGTCAGGCTGGTCTCGAACTCCTGACCTTGTGATCCACCTGCCTCAGTCTCCCAAAGTGCTGGGATTACAGGCGTGAGCCACCGTGCCCGGCCTCTTTTATTTATTTACTTATTTATTTTGAGACTGAGTCTCGCTCTACCGCCCAGGCTGGAGTGCAGTGGCACGATCTCAGCTCATTGCAGCCTCTGCCTCCCAGGTTCAAGCAATCCTCCTGCCTCAGCCTTCCAAGTAATTGGAACTACAGGCACGTGCCACCACACACCAAGCTAATTTTTTTTTTTTTTTTTTTTTCCAGTAGAGACGGGGTTTCCCCATGTTGCCCAGGCTGGTCTCAAACTCCTGACCTCAAGTGATCCGCCTGCCTCGGCCTCCTAAGAGATGGGTTTACAGGCATGAGCCACCGCGCCTAGCCTGAATATGCATATTAATAAGGTAGTTTCTCACAAAACTAAATATACCATCTGATCCAGCAATCACTCTCCTTGGTATTTACCCAGATGAACTGAAAATTTATGTCCACCATAAATCTGCACGTGGATGTTTACAGCAGCTTTATTCAAACCTGCTCAAATCTGGAAGCAATCAAGACATCCTTCAGTAGATGAATGGATGAATGAACTATGGCACATCCAGACAATAGAATATGATTCAGCACAAAAAAGAAATGAGCTATCAAGCCATGAAAAGACATGGAGGAAACTTAAGAGCACATTGCTAAGTGAAAGAAGCCAAAGTGAAATGGATACACACATTCTATGATTCCAGCTAAAAGGTTTTCTGGAAAAGGCAAAACTATGGAGACAGTAAAAGGAGCAGTGGACACCAGTGGCTGGTGGGGTGGGGGTGGGAGGTGAATAGGCAGAACACAAGAGAATTTTTAGGGCAGTGAAACTATTCTGTTTGATGCTATAATGGTAGACACGTGTCACTTCAAAACTCACAGAATGTACAACACCAAGAGTGAACCCTAATGTTAACTATGGACTCTGGATGACAATGATGTGTCAGTGTAGATTCACCAATTGTAACGAACACAACTGTGGTGGTGTTGACAGCAGAGGTGGCTTACTGGGGGGCAACAGTGAGATATATGGGAACCCTCTGTACTTTGGGCTCGATTTTCCCCTGAAACTAAAACTGCTCTAAAAAATAAAGTCTATTTAATAGAAAAAAACAAATTGATTATGTAACTTAAAACCTTCTTACAAAGAAAAATCCAGGCCTAGATGGCTTTACTGGCGGTTTTTCTTTTTAACCAAATCTGAACTAGATAGCTTTACTAGTTAATTTTATCAAACATTTTAAGAAAAAAATAATGTCAATCTCATAGCCGGGCGCAGTGGCTCAAGCCTGTAATCCCAGCACTTTGGGAGGCCGAGACGGGCGGATCACGAGGTCAGGAGATCGAGACCACCCTGGCTAACACAGTGAAACCCCGTCTCTACTAAAAAATACAAAAAACTAGCCGGGCGAGGTGGTGGGTGCGGGCGCCTGTAGTCCCAGCTACTCGGGAGGCTGAGGCAGGAGAATGGCATAAACCCGGGAGGCGGAGCTTGCAGTGAGCTGAGATCCAGCCACTGCACTCCAGCCTGGGCGACAGAGTAAGACTCCGTCTCAAAAAAAAAAAAAAAAAAAAAAAGAAAACACAGGAGAATGAGGCTGGACACAATGGCTCACGCCTGTAATCCAAGCACTTTGGGAGACTGAGGCAGGTGGATCACTTGAGGTCAGCAGTTTGTGACCAGCCTGGCCAACATCGTGAAACCCCGTCTCTACTAAAAATACAAAAACTAGCCAGGCGTGCTGGCACACGCCTGTAATCCCAGCTACTCAGGAGGCTGAGGCAGGAGAATCACTTGAATCCAGGAGGCAGAGGTTGCAGTGACCCGAGATCACACCACCGCACTCCAGCTTGGGCAACAGAGCAACACTCCGTCTCAAAAAAAAAAAAAAAGGCTGGGCACAGTGGCTCACACCTGTAATCCCAGCACTTTGGGAGGCTCAGGACGGTAGATCACTTGAGTTCAGGAGTTCAAGACCAGCCTGGTCAACATGGTGAAACCCCATCGCTACTAAAAATAACAACAACAAAATAATTAGCCAGGTGTGGTGGTACACACCTGTAATCCCAGCTACTCAAGAGGCAGAGGCAGGAGAATGGCTTGAACCCAGAAGCGGAGGTTGCAGTGAGCAAAGATCACACCACTGCATCCTAGCCCAGGTGACAGAGCAAGACTCTGTCTCAAAAATAAAAATTAAAAAAAAGAAAGAAACATTTCCCAATTTGTTCAATGTAGCTAGCATAACTCTGAAGTGAAAGCCTCCCCACAAAGGTTTTATAAGAAAAGATCAACATCCTGCACAAATATAGACCAAAAACCTTCAACAAGATATTAAATCAAATCCAGCAATAAATTTTAAAAGTCTAATATATCACGTATATTTAGGTCTCTACTCCTAGAATGCAAAATTGGTTTGGTATTTTAAAAACTGATCAATTTTAAATCATTTTAACAGAATGAGAAAATCATATAACTTTATCACATCAATAAATACAGAAATATTCTCTTGATACCAAGACCTGACAACAATAGTACAAAAACAAAACTACAGAATACTATCCCCCACGAATGTAAACATAAAATTCCTTATCGAAATATCACCCAACAATTCAACAATAATGATCCAGGCTCAGTGGCTCACACCTGTAGTCCCAAGACTTTGGGAGGCCAACGTGGAAGGACTGCTTGAGGCCAGGAGTTTGAAACCAGCCTGGGCAACATAGTGAGACCTTATTTCTACAAAAAAAACAAAAAAACAAAAAAACAAAAAAACCCAAAAAAAACCAGGTGTGGTGGTGCATACCAGTAATCTCAGCTACTTGGGAGGTTGAGGCAGGAGGGGAGCTTGGGCCCATGAGTCAGTAGATGGAGTGAGCTATGATCACACCACTGCACTCCAGCCTGGGCAACAAAACAAGACACTATCTCTAAAAATAAAAATAAAAAACAAAACAATAAACATACAGAATTATACACCACACCCGGCCAGGTGCGGTGGCTCACGCCTGTAATCCCAGCACTTTGGGAGGCCAAGGCAGGCGGATCCCGAGGTCAGGAGATCAAGACCATCCTAGCTAATATGATGAAACCCCATCCCTACTAAAAATACAAAAAATTAGTCAGGCATGGTAGCATGTACCTGTAGTCCCAGCTACTCTAGAGGCAGAGGCAGGAGAATGGTGTGAACCCAGGAGGCGGACCTTGCAGTGAGCCATGATCATGCACTGCACTCCAGTCTGGGCGACAGAGCGAGACTCTGTCTCAAAAAAAAAAAGAATGATATACCACACCCAGGTGGAGTTTATTGCAAGGATGCAATGCTGACTCAATATCAGAAAGTCAATCAATATAATCTACCGTATCAACAGGGTAAATAAGAAAAACACATGTTCATAGCAACCGACACAGAAAATGCATCTGACAAAATTCAACACCCATTCATTCTTTTTAAAAAAGTCTCCCAGAAAAACGGGAATAGAGAGGAACTTCATTAATCTGGTAAAGGCATCTAAAAAGCCCCTACAGCTAACATTATATTAAATGGTGAAAGACTGAATGCTTTCCCTTTAAGAACATGAACAAAGCAAGGATACCCACTCTCACTCAACACAGCTCTAGAAGTTCTTGCAATAACGCAAGAAACAGATAAAAAAAAAAAAAAAAAAAAAGGCATATGGTTTGGAAAGGAAAAAACAAAACTGTCACCATCTGCAGATGACATAACTGTCTACGCAGAAATTCCCCATAATCTACAAAAAGTCTTAGAACAAGTGAGTTCAGCAAGATTGTAGGATACAAGATAAACATACAAAAGCTAATCTTATTTCAGTATATTGGCAATGAACACATGGGCAATGAAATTTAAAATACAATACCATTTACAATTGCTCAAAAAATAAAGGACTAGGCCGGGCGCGGTGGCTCAAGCCTGTAATCCCAGCACTTTGGGAGGCCGAGACGGGTGGATCACGAGGTCAGGAGATCGAGACCATCCTGGCTAACATGGTGAAACCCCGTCTCCACTAAAAAAATACAAAAACCTAGCCGGGCGAGGTGGCGGGCGCCTGTAGTCCCAGCTACTCGGGAGGCTGAGGCAGGAGAATGGCATGAACCCGGGAGGCGGAGCTTGCAGTGAGCTGAGATCTGGCCACTGCACTCCAGCCTGGGCGACAGAGCGAGACTCTGTCTCAAAAAAAAAAATAAAAAAAATAAAAAATAAATAAAGGACTAGGTGTAAATCTAAAAAACAAAGGGTACATGATTTGTATACTGAAAATATGCAGCACTGAGGAAAAAATCAAAATGCTAAATATAACAGATATAACATGTTCATGGATTAAAAGACTCAACATAAAGTATGTAAATTCTCCCCAAATTGGTATAAAGGATCAATGCCATTCTTATCAAAATCCCAGCAAGATTTGTAGACACAGACAAAGTTATTCTAAAATTTACATGGAAAGGCAAAGAAACTAAAATAGCTAAATCACTTGTTTTGTTTTGTTTTTTTTTGCGACGGAGTCTCACTCTGTCGCCCAGGCTGGAGTGCAGTGGCACAATCTTGGCTCACTGCAGCCTCCACCTCCCAGGTTCAAGCAATTTTCTGCTTCACCCTGCTGAGTAGCTGGCATTACAGGCGCCCGCCACCACGCCCAGCTAATTTTTGTATTTTTAGTAGAGAAGGGATTTCACCATCTTGGCCAGGCTGGTCTTGAACTCCTGACCCGTGATCCACCCACCTCAGCCTCCCAAAGTGCTGGGATTACAGGATTACCACACCCGGGTGCTAAATCAATTTTTTAAAAGAAAGTGGGAACAATCAGTCTACCTGATTTTAAGACTTACACAATTACAATAATCAAGATTATGTAGAGGGACAGACATGTAAATCGATAAAATAGAAGGCAGAACACAGAAACAGACTCACAAAAATATGCCCAACTGATTTTTGACAAAGTGCAAAAACAATTCAATGCAGGCAGCATAGTTTTTACAACAATAGCGCTGGAGCAAATGGAAATCCATCAGCAAAAAAATGAACCTCAAACTAAGTTTCACACTTTATACAAAAATTTACTCAAAATGGATCATGAACTTAAATGTAAAACATCAAACTAAAACTTTTATAAAAAAACATAAGAGAAACCCTCAAGATCTAGGGCTAGGCAAAGAGTTCTTAGACTTGACACCAAAAGCTCAATGCATAAAAAGGAAAGCTGATCAACTAGACATCTTGAAAATTAAAAATTTTTATTCCACAAAAGACAGGTTACAGACTGGGAGAAAATACTTGTGAACCACCTATCTGACAATGACAAAAGAGTAGTATCTAAGATATATATACCTTTCAAAATGGCTAAAATATAGTGATAACACCAAGTGCTAGTAAGAATGTGGAAAAAATGGATCACTCGTACATTGCTAGTCCAAATACTGAATAGTACAGCCACTCTGGAAAACATCCTGGCAGGTTATTAAAAAAATTAAACATGCAATAATCAGCCAGGTATGGTGGCACACACCTGTAATCCCAGCTACTTGAGGGGCTAAGGCATGAGAATCGCTTGAACCTGGGAGGTGGAAGTTGCAGTAAGCCATGATTGCACCACTGCACTCTAGCCTGAGCAAGAGACTGTCTCAAAAAAAAAAAAAAAAAAAACAACAACCCCAAGGCTGGGTGCAGTGGCTCACGCCTGTAATCTCAGCACTTTGGGAGGCCAAGACAGGCGGATCACAAGGTCAGGAGATCGAGACAATCCTGGCTAACACGGTGAAACCCTGTCTCTACTATACATACAAAAAAATTAGCCGGGCATGGTAGCGGGTGCCTGTAGTCCCAATTACTCGAGAGGTTGAGGCAGGACAATGGCGTGAACCCAGGAGGCGGAGCTTGCAGTGAGCCAAGATGGTGCCACTGCACTCCAGCCTGGGCGACAAAGACTCTGTCTCAAAAAAAAAAAAAAAAAAAAAACACCCAAAAAACTAAACCTGCAACTACAATATGATCCAGCAGTTGCACTCTTGGTCATTTATCCCAGAGAAAGGAAGACCTAGGTTCACACAAAAACCTGTACACGGGCTGGGCGTGGTGGCTCATGCCTGTAATCCCAGTACTTTGGGAGGCTGAGGCAGGCAGATCACCTGAGGCCGCGAGTTTGATACCACCCTGACCAACATGGAGAAACCCCGTCTCTATTAAAAACACAAAATCAGCCGGGCATGGTGGCACATGCCTGTAATCCCAGCTACTTGGGAGGCTGAGGCAGGAGAATCGCTTGAACCCAGGAGGCAGAGGTTGTGGTGAGCTGAGATCGCACCATTGCACTCCATTCTGGGCAACAAGAGCGAAACTCCGTCTCAAAAATTTAAAAAAAAAAAAAATACCCTGTACACAAGTGTTCAGATCACACTTACTCAAAAAAGCTACAAACTGGAAACAACCCAGATGACCTCAATGGGTGAATAAACAAAGAGTGGTACATCCATACCACGGGGCAAAAAGTAAAAATGCCAACCCCAAAAGGTTGTGCTCTGTATGATTCCATTTGTGTAACATTCTTGAAATGACAAAGCTATAGAAATGGAGAACAGGGCCGGGCATGGTGGCTGAGGAGAGCAGATCACCTGAGGTCAGGAGTTCAAAACCAACCTGGCCAACATGGCGAAGCCCCATCTCTACCAAAAATACAAAAATTAGCCGGGCGTGGTGGCGAGCGCCTATAGTCCCAGCTACTCGGGAGGCTGAGGCAGGAGAATCACTTGAACCTGGGAGGCAGAAGTCGCAGTGAGGTCATGACAATGTACTCCAGCCTGGGCAACAGAGTGGCAACATGAGGGACTCTTGTAGTAATGGAACTATTTTACATTTTGACCATATCAATGTCAGTATCCTAGTAGTGATACTGTATTATAGTTTTGCAAGATGTTACCAACAGGGAAAACTGGGTGGGGCATAAGGAATCTCTCTGTATTATTTCTTACAATGGCATGTGAATCTACAACTATCTCAGAAGTTTAATTAAAAAAAAAATCAATGCCTTCCATCACATTAACAAAATAAGTGATGAAATCATGTATAATCATATCAATAAATGCAGAAAGATAATTGGACAAAATTTAACAATCATTTACTATATTTAAAAAGGGGCGGGAAAGCTGGCATCTATGAAACAATTGCAGCTAACATCATACTTAATGGTGAAATAGGCCAGGCATGGTGGCTCACACCTGTAATCTCAGCACTTTCAGAGGCTGAGGCAGGAAGATCACTGAGCTCAGGAGTGTATGTTCATGTCTAAATGTCTTGGCTCTTTGTGAAAATGGTTCTAAAAAATACAGTATTCTTAAGCATACTCTATGCAAGATCCTATATAAGATATGAAACCTAACACTTCCCCATTCACACAAGGAAGTCAGGAAATAGCTAGCAGATATATATAAATACACGTTAAGCACAAAGTGAAACACTGGGTCAATGTTTTCACATTAAAAAAAAAAAACGAGCACTTGAAGCTGTTTCAAATACTAATTTCAGACATAAAGGGGCAAAAAAGGATATAAAGCAACCTTCTGGTAAAAGAGTATATCCCGACTGAGTGTGGTGGCTCACGTTTGTAATTCCAGCAGTTTGGGATGACGAGGCAGGTGGATCACATGAGGTCACCAGTTCGAGACCAGCCTGACCAACATGATGAAACCCTGTATCTACTAAAAATACAAAATTGGCTGGGCACAGTGGCTCACGCCTGTAATCCCAGCACTTTAGAGGGCTGAGGCGGGCAGATCACAAGGTCAGGAGTTCGAGACCAGCCTGACCAAAGAGGTGAAACCCCGTCTCTACTAAAAATACAAAAATTAGCCAACTGTGGTGGCGTGTACCTGTAATCCCAGCTACTCAGGAGGCTGAAGCAGGAGAACTGCTTGAACCCGGGAGGCGGAGGATGCAGTGGGCTGAGATCGTGCCATTGCACTCCAGCCTGGGCAACAAGAATGAGACTCAGTCTCAAAAAAAAAAATTAGCTGGGCATGGTGGCGCATTCCTGTAATCCCAGCTACTTGGGAGGCTGAGGCAGGGGAATCACTTGAAATTGGGAGGCGAAGGTTGCAGTGAGCTGAGATCACGCCATTGCACTCCAGCCTGGGCAACAAGAACGAGACTCCATCTCAAAAAAAATTAAATAGGCCAGGCGCGGTGGCTCATGCCTATAATTCCAGCACTTTCGGAGGCCGAGGTGGGTGGATCACCTGAGGTGAGGAATTCGAGACCAGCCTGGCCAACATGGTGAAACCCCATTTCTACTAAAAATACAAAAATTAGCCGGGTGTGGTGGTAGGTGCCTGTAATTCCAGCTACTCAGGAGGCTGAGGTGGGAAAACCACTTGCACCCAAGAGGTGGAGGATATAGTGAGCCAAAATTGCGCCACTGCACTCCAGCCTGGGTAACAAGAGCAAGACTTTGTCTCAAAATAAATAAATAAATGAAGGGAAAAGGGCAAAAAAGCATATAAAGCACTCCTCTGGGCCAGCTGCAGTGGCTCATGCCTATAATTCCAGCACTTTCAGAGGCTGAGGTGGGTGGATCACGAGGTCAGGAGTTTGAGACCAGCCTGGCTGACATGGTGAAATCCCATCTCTACTAAAAATACAAAAATTAGCCAGTCATGGTGGCGTGCACCTGTAATCCCAGCTACTCGGGAGGCTGAGGCAGGAGAACCGCTTGAACCCAAGAGGTGGAGGCTGCAGTGAGCTGAGACCACACCACTGCACTCTAGCCAGGGCAACAGAGCAAGACTCCGTCTAGAAAAAAATAAAAAATAAATAAAAATAAAGCACTCCTGGCTGGGCATGGTAGCTCACAGTTTTAATTCCAGGAGTTGGGGAAGCCAAGGCAGGAAGATCACCTGTGTCCAGGAGTTCAAGACCAGCCTGGGCAACACAGCAAGACCCTGTCTCAAAAAAAAAAAAAAAGGTATGCCCCTTCAGAAACACGAAGTCTTAAAGAGTCCAGCTCTAGAGATTAATCAAACTCTAGATAGTTCTCTAGTGATCTAACCGAGCAAATATCATAAAACTATGCAGACAGAACCAAAGATTAAAAGAACAATAAATTAGCAGCCTCATCCAAGGCTTTTTTTCTTTTTGTTACATTTTATTATATAATGAGACGGAGGCTTGCTCTGTCACCCAGGCTGGAGTGCAGTGGCACAATCTTGGCTCACTGCAACTTCCGCCTCCCAGGTTCAAGCGATTCTCCTGCCTCAGCCTCCTGAGTAGCTGGGACTATAGGCGCCCGCCACCACGCCCAGGTAATTTTTGTATTTTTAGTAGAGATAGGGTTTTGCCATGTTGGCCAGACTGGTCTCGGACCTCTGACCTCAGGTGATCTGTTCACCTCAGCCTCCGTGCTGGGATTACAGGCATGAGCCACTGTGCCTGGCCCTTGGGTAAATTTTCAATGCAACACAATTTCAACAATGATGATGGTAAAAAGGCACAAAATGCACATATTTTAGACTTTTTTCCCTTCCTGATCAACCTTTGTCTAATGTCACAAAAGCATGAGTTTCCTTTCCTATCATTTATAATCCATCATAATTCTACTCAGATGCAGAATAAAAAGCACCAGAAATTAACCAGAGATGAAAAGGCTTTATTCTTTATTTAACATATATCTTTAAGACACTCATGTTGTACATTCAAGTTTATATTACGGTAATAGTAACTGAATAGAATTTTTAATACTTAGAAAATGTGGATACTCATTCATAAGTGTTCTTCTATGTAGTCAATATTAATAGAAACTTTTAAAAATGTAACCACTGAAAGTGTAACAAACTGCCCTTTCCTCAGACACTTCACTTGGTAAAATACATGAATGCATTATTCAAAACTCCTCAAACAGGTTTATTCTATAAAGAAAATTATGTTATTTACAGAAAACAGTAAATCGAAAACAAGTACAGTACCCATCAACTGTGTTCCTAATCAGACTAGGGAAGGGGCTCCATCAATTATAGAGCTAACACCTCCATGTCATAAGATGTACAGGAGATATAGGAGCTACAAGGAACCAATCTTGTTTTTTATTTCCTACTTTTCTATCAAGGTATAACATATACAGTAAGTCAGTCTACATATTTTAAGTGTACACCTCCATGAAATTTTACATATCAATTCACCCATGTGACCACCACTCAAAACAAGGCAGACAATTTCCAACACCTCAAAAGGCTCCACTGTGTCCTCCTACAGGTAGTTATTATTCTGACATCTATCATGAAAGATTATTTGAGCCTAATTTTGAGCTTCATATAAACAGAATCATAAAGGTTCTCTTTTTAGAGTGTTTGTCTTCTGTTGCTCAAAAGTACATCTGTGAGGCTAGGCACAGTGGCTGACACCTGTAATCCCAGCACTTTGGGAGGCCAGGGAGGGTGGATCACTTGAGGTCAAGAGTTCAAGACCATCTAGCCAACAGGGCAAAACCCTGTCTCTACTAAAAATACAAAAAATTAGCTAGGCGTGGTGACACATGCCTGTAATCCCAGCTACTTAGGAGGCAGAGGCACAAGAATCGCTTGAACTGGGGAGGCAGAGGTTGCAGTGAGCCAAGATCCTGCTACTGCACTCCAGTATGGGTGACAGAGTGAGACGCCCCAAAAAAAAAAAAAAGTACCTTTGTGGCCGGGCGCGGTGGCTCAAGCCTGTAATCCCAGCACTTTTGGGAGGCCGACGATGGATCACAAGGTCAGAGATCGAGACCATCCTGGCTAACACGTGAAACCCCGCCTCTAGTAAAAATACAAAACTAGCTGGCGCAGGAAGGGCCCCTGTAGTCCCAGCTAATTAGGAGGCTGAGGCAGGAGAATGGCGTGAACCCGGGAGGCGGAGCTGCAGTGAGCTGAGATCCGCCACTGCACCTGCAGCCTGGGCGGGCAGAGCCGGTGACCTCGGCCTCAAAAAAAAAAAAAAAAAGTACCTTTGTGAGATTCATCCCCATTGTTGCATGTATCAGAAGTGCGTTATTTTTCATGGCTGTGCTGCTTTCTGTAAGTATGCCTCAATGTATTTATCCATTCTACTGCTGATACACAGTTGGGTTATTTCTAGTTCTGACTTATTATGATATTCTTATACCGCATACAGTATATTTTTGCGATGATAAATGCATCCATTTCTACTGGGCATATAACACAGGAAGTCATATTATACTTATGACTTTATTAGGAACTGCCAAACAGTTTTCCAAAGTGGTTGTACCATTTTATATTACATCTACATTTACACAACCCACCATACGTCAGTTTCTTTTGCTCATCTTGCCAAAACTTGGTACTATGGTTCTCTTTAACTTATTCTGGTGGGGTGCAATGGTTTTGATATTTTCTTAAACATACTTCTTATGTACTCTTGCTTCATTGATACTGTTTTTCTCCCAATAAATTATTCCTAAAATTGTAATGACTACTGAATTCAGAAATGTTGTGATTTACTATTCAGTCAAGAACTTGCTACCAAAGTTCATTTAGTCTTATTTGTCTTCCTTCTGCCTCCATTTCTTAAACACCTCCAGGTAAGAACACTTTAATTCATTTATCACTTTGTTCTTATACAAATAAACAAGTTGCCAATTACAAATCTAGCTACTTTGGAATATCCTTCATCTCATTAATACATTGCTACTTCTTGTGTAAGTTTGCTGACAGGATTTGACATACAATTTAAAAAAATACATCTTCCCTGTAAAGCCTATTCGTGACAATAAATCCTTCAAACAATTCCACTTCTAAAAAGAATTCTTCTGTATAGTATTCAACAATGTTAAATATTTCAAAAAAATGCAATGTTGGTGCAGCTAGCTAACCAACACTTACTTTGCCACCTTGTTATTAAAATCTATCGTAACAATCTGTGTAGCTAGGAAGGGAGCCACAAATGTCACATAATCAGGATTTTCCATATTACTTTTAATCATGGGATTATTTTGCTCAAATGCTGAACTATCAGGATTTCCAGACTACTGAATGCCAGATAAGTAATGGGAGTTTATCATTACTCTGATAAGCCTTTGGATAACAAAGTCAGGTAGTGCTAAACACTCTTCCATCTATTATATTACTGAGGCAGCTGCCCAAATGATCTATAAATTACAAATAAACAAGTTGCCAATTACAAATCTAGCTACTTCATCTCTGTGCCACATCAGACAACTCATAGCATTCAGATCCAACGAACAACCCTTGGTCTGCTAAAAACAATTGTAATTAACAGCTGTGGATGAGTGAGTGTTAGTTATAGATTTCTGAAAAACTAGGAATTGTTCCACACAACAGGAAAGGTGTTTGTTGAATCAAAATCTTGGGAATGGCAGAGATCTTAAAAGAAAATATGCAACCAAGCATGATGGCTCAGGCCCTACATCCCAGCACTTTGGCAGGCTGAGGCAACAGGATCACTTGAGGCCAGGAGTTTCAGAGCAGCCTGGGCAACATAGCAAGACTGTTTCCACCCCCATCCCCACCTCGCCTCAGAAAAAGAAATCCAGCACAACCCTAGTACTAAACCCATATCTTCCATAAAAGGCAGCATGGTGAAAAGAGAATAAAATTCTGAAATCACGTTGGGTGTGGTGGCTCACGCCTCAGGTGGTTGCAATCCTAGCACTTTGGGAAGCCAAGGAGGGCTGACCGCTTGAGCCTAGGAGTTCAAAGCCAGCCTGGGCAACATGGCAAAACCCTGTCTCTAGAAAAAAATACAAAAAATTAGTCAGAAGTGGTGAGAGGCGGAGGTTGCAGTGAGCCAAGATTGCACCACTGCACTCCAGCCTGGGTGGCAGAGCTGGCAGACCTGTCTCCAAAAAAAAAAAAAAGAAAGAAAAAGAAAAAAATGAAATCAGGTATCACAGACCCTGGTTCACTTTTTTTTTTTTTTTTTTGAGACTGTCGCTCAGGCTCGAGTGCAGTGGCGTGATCCTGGCTCACTGCAACCTCTGCCTCCCAGGTTCAAGCAATTCTGCTGCCTCAGCCTCCCAAGTAGCTGAGACAACAGGCGCCCACCACCACACCCGGCTAATTTTTTGTATTTTTAGTAGAGATGGGGTTTCACCGTGTTAGCCAGGATGGTCTCGATCTCCTGACCTCGTGATCCGCCCGCCTCAGCCTCCCAAAGTGCTGGGATTACAGACGTGAGCCACTGCACCCTGGCCGCCCCGGTTCACTTCTGTACTTCCTTACTAACCAGCATTACGACCTGGGCAAATTACCTAATCTGAGTCTCAACTGCCTCATCTGTAGGGAATTATGCCAATTATACCCCTATCTCATAGAACCACTATATGAATTATTTTAAGATTAAGATACCATATGGATTATTTTAAGATTAAATGAGATAATCCATATAGTGTCTACCACATAAAAAAAATTAGTTCAAATGTCTCCTTTTGCCAGAAAGAATACCGCTCACAGTTGAGATCCGGCCACTGCACTCCAGCCTGGGCGACAGAGCGAGACTCCGTCTCAGAAAAAAAAAAAAAAAGAATACCGTTCACATAGGGAACCTAAGTTACGGCCCTGGAAAATTACACTGTGAGGGGCACCTCACTTCTCACCCAAACAAAATGACAAAAATACATGAATTCCCTCTACAACATCTTGGAAATCAAGTCCTGGTCTTTAAACTGGAATACACATATCCCTAGGGGGTACATAAAGATATGCAAGCAAGGGAATCGATTTCCACACTACTGTCATAATCCTGATTTGTGTGGATAACTAGATGATCAATTTTAAATTTTCAAGCATAAAATTTATTACTTTAGGATGGGTAGGAAAACTACAGCCCTAAGCAGAGCTGGTCTGCTACCAATAAAGTTTTATTGGAACACAACTACACACAAATACTTGCGTATCATCTACGGCTGTTTTCTGTTTTTTGGGGGTTTTTTTTGAGATGCAGTCTTGCTATATCACCCAGGCTGGAGTGCAGTGGAGCGATCTCGGCTCACTGCAACCTCCACCTCCCAGGTTCAAGCGATTCTCCTGCCTCAGCCTCCCAAGTAGCTGGGACTACAGGTGCCTGCCACCACTCCCAGCTAACTTTTGTATTTTTAGTAGAGACTGGGTCTGGCCTCAGCCTCCCGAATAGCTGGGACTACAGGCACCCACCACCACACCTGGCTTTTTTTTTTTTTTTTTTTGAGATGAAGTCTCGCTCTGTCAACCAGACTGGAGTGCAGTGGTGTGATCTCAGCTCACTGCAAGCTCCACCTCCCGGGTGCACGCTATTCTCCTGCCTCAGCCTCCCGAGTAGCTGGGACTACAGGCGCCCGCCACCACGCCTGGCTAATTTTTTTTGTATTTTTTAGTAGAGACGGGATTTCACCGTGTTAGCCAGGATGGTCTCGATCTCCTGACCCCGAGATCCACCTGCCTTGGCCTCCCAAAGCGCTGGGATTACAGGCGTGAGCCACTGCGCCCGGCCATATATTGTCTATGGCTGTTTTCTCACTACAGTGATAGTTGAGCAGTAATCACAGAAACCACTTGGCGCATAAAGTCTTTCATCTGGTCTTTTGCAGCAAGTTGACTTTTGCTTTAGGATAAAATTCTGTGGGAAAAGTGGAATGGATACAAGTTCAAAAAGAAAAAGGAAAAATATGTAATGGACAAACTCCCAAAATGATAAAAATGACCAAAACTAACTCAACTAACTGTATTACGAAATTGAATTAGTAAATCTTCCCAGAGAGAAAAACCCAGGGCCATAGGACTTCACTGGTAAATTCTATGAAACATGTAAGAAATAATACCAATCCTACACAAACTCTTTCAGAAAACAGAGGAGGAAGGAACACTTCTCAATTCATTTTATGAGGTCATAATTACTCTGCTACTAAGGCCAAAGATGACATAAAAAAAAGGAAACCTCAGACCAAAATCCATCATGAACATAGTCACAAAAATTCTTAACAAAATGTTAGCAAATTGAATCCATTTACATGTAAAAAGTAGTAGATACATGACTAAGTAGGGTTCATTTCACAAATGCAAGATGGGCTTAAAGTCTGAAAATCAAGTAATGTAACAAGCTATGTTATATATTTCTTAGTCTGTTTCAAAAGTTTAGTTGTATGTTTTTAAAACATCAAATTGATACTGTATTTAGGTAATTTTATTATTTATTTTTAAGAAGTCAATATTTACTTGTCAGAAATTACATCCTAAACTATTTAAAATTAAATACTTACACTATTTAAATCTACGATGAAAAGTTTCAGGTGCCAACTTAGAAGTATATAAGATCTAACAGATTCCCCAGTCTTTCAGACATTCTCAAGAAGAAGTTTTAAGACCAATAACCCGGCCTATACCTGAAAGTCTGAAATGACAAGGAGAAAAACAATCACTCATGCTAAAGCAACACCACCGTATCTTCAGACTTTTGACTTCTGCCCATAAATTTACTCTTAGCACATCTAGATCCAAACCTAATATTCCAGGTACAAGCCTACCAGTGATGCAACCTTTCTCATTCTACATTTTGTATTTTCCTAATACAATATACTAATGCAGGTCACATCAGTTCTTCTCACAGCCTTCTTAACCACACCACTGACTGGTGATTAAAACACCAAATCTTTTTATTACAGGAACTCCTGTGAGGTTACATCTCCACCTTCCCCCAATAGGTATAGTTGATTTTTTTTTTGGACCCAAGCACAATTTCTCAACATTTATACAAGCTTCTTCCATTTCATTAAACAGCACTGAGTAAATATATTGAGATCTCTTCCCATTCTGGCAATCATCAACCAAATGACTCTTTCTTTACTTCATAAAGGCACCAAATCCAATAAGCAAACCTTCTAGATAAGGTTTCAAATACATGAATTGTATAAAGTGATGAAACCCCAGTTCAGATCACCAGAATTCCAGCTGCAAGTAGTGCTCACAAATCAAATCTCCATACACAGATGCTCAAACTCATGACTCCATCTAATTCTACCACAATCTGGCAAATTCCTCCATCTCACCCACTCGGTTATCATAAGACTTAGTAAGACCAGGCGCAGTGGCTCACACCTGTAATCCCAGCACTTTGGGAGGCTGAGGTGGGTGGATCACCTGAGGTCAGGAGTTCGAGACCAGCCTGGCCAACATGGTGAAACCCCATCTCTACTAAAAATACAAAAATTAGCCAGGCATGGTGACGCATGCCTGTAATCCCAGGTACTTGGAAGACTGAGGCAGGAGAATTGCTTGAACCTAGGAGGGGGAAGTTACAGTAAGCAGAGATTGCGCCACTGTACTCTGTCCAACCTGGGCAATGGAATGAGACTCCATCTCAAAAAAAAAAAAAAAAAAAACTTCATAAATGCCTTGCTAAAATTCTGACACACTATCATTATGGTCACTATACTCCTTTGAGACACAATTTGGATGTCCTGTCCTGCTGTTCTGGCTGAATTTAGGAGAACTCTAGTAAGCCCTTCTCTGAATAAGAAAAGAAAAATGAGGCTGGGCGCAGTGGCTCAAGCCTGTAATCTCAGCACTTTGGGAGGCCAAGACGGGCGGATCACGAGGTCAGGAGATCAAGACCATCCTGGCTAACAGGGTGAAACTCCGTCTCTACTAAAAAATACAAAAAAAACTAGCCGGGTGAGGTGGCAGGCGCCTGCAGTCCCAGCTACTTGGGAGGCAGAGGCAAGAGAATGGCGTAAACCCGGGAGGCCGAGCTTGCAGTGAGCTGAGAGCCGGCCACTGCATCTCAGCCTGGGCGACAGAGCGAGACTCCGTCTCAAAAAAAAAAAAAAAAAAAGAAAGAAAAATGATACTGTATTAATTACAGAATCTCACAAATGGCAAAGATTTTAAGCATTTTCTAATGTTATTTTTCTTAGAGACAGAGTCTTGCTATGTTGCCCAGGCTGGCCTTAAGCAATCCTCCCACCACTGCACTCGGCCCTAGTCTAATATTTTTCTTCTCTTTTCTTTTTTTTAGACAGAGTTTAGCTCTTGTTGCTCAGGCTGGAGTGCAATAGCACTATCTTGGCTCACTGCAACCTCTGCCTCCTGGATTCAAGAGTTTCTCCTGCCTCAGCCTCCCAAGTAGCTGGGATTACAGGTACCCACCATCACACTCAGCTAAGTTTTATATTTTTAGTAGAGACAGGGTTTCACCATGTTGGCCAGACTGGTCTCCAACTTCTGACCTCAGGTGATCCACCCGCCTCAGTCTCCCAAAGTGCTGGGATTACTGGCGTGAGCCACAGTGCCCGCCCTTAATATTTTTCAAACTATACCTCACGACCTATTAGGGCTCAGACACAATTTAGTGCGTTGCAACCAATTTTTTTTTAGAATGCATCTTCTGTAGAAAGGGTAAGTAAACTTTTCATCGGTGGGTGGGGCTGTGTGTGTGTGTAGACACTGAGTGTGCAGGGGCACAATGAGTAATGTCATGATGTAAAATATATCTAACTGCAGGTCACAGGTCAAAAATTTTGAGACACTTTTCTAGCCCCATAACCCTATGCCAAGGAAGCTCTACCAAGAATTTGGTAATAAACAAAAAGTCATGTTTTTACAACCATTTTTACATCATACAGAGAAACCAGCTAAGAGAATTTTGTGCTCAGTACACCTAATCTGCCATTCATTAAAAAAAAAAAAAAAGATTAGGATCCATCTGGGTGTCCAGCTGAAATACTAAACTGCTTGGAGACAGCCATTTCTGTTTTGGTGGGGTGAAGACCTGTATTTGAGACAGCAGACTGAAATCGGTTTGGTCTGTGGCTAGGGAAGAAAAGAAAAACCATTCTGGGTCGTGAGTTCCTTATCTGTAACCACAGGAGAAGATTGTTGGCTTGGTCAGTTGATTTTCAACTAATATCCCAATTGCAGAGTTAGGCGAAGCAATTGCTATTGGGAGATTAATTGAAAATCAATTGACCAAGCCAACAAGGGCTATGCCTCCCACAAACCAAAACACTTTAGCCACTCAACAAGTCAAGTATTGATAAATACAATCAATATCACACAAAGAGTACTGATAAGAACCATAGACTTGCACCAAAGGCAGAAATGAATCCAGGGATAACTTCCTGGGATTCAGAAGATGTGACCTGGTAAGTATAAATTTCTCAGGCATCCTCTTTTTCTACCCTCCAGTTCACCTCTGTCCTCAAGCTATTAGTCATGGATGTGGCACTGGCGTTCTTCTCTGCCACCATATCTCATTATGCAAAGGGAAACTGAGGCATGAAGAAATGAGTGAGCCAATGAACTACAGCAGCAACCAACAAGGCTGGACTAAGGGCCCAAGCAGCTAATGCCTCACGCCTCACACAATCCCCGTACTATTTAGAATCCTGCAGTCCTCAGCCTCCCACCTCAAACCAAACTCCTGCGGCCGCCCATAGTACCTGGCCCCCTGCGAACCCGATGAAGCACCCAGCCCTTGCCTGCCTTCCTCTATAAAGGTCTATGAGGCCTGGAACTCCGAAGCCTAAAGCAAGCCCGGTATCCCCCTCCCACGAGCGTCCACACACCAGCAGCCTCTTCCCTTCGCTCCCACCTCCGCCCCGACGGGCCTGGAGCTCCTCCGCACACCACACCAAGCCGACCACGCAATACCAGAGGACCCACAGAAGAACTCTCTCCACGCCCACCCCTACAGCTTCGGCCGTCACCGCCGCCGCCGCCGCCGCCGGAAGCGCCCCCACGTCTCCACGCCACCGCCGTGAGGTCACTTCCGGCGCGACACCTTGGAATCCAGGGCAAGCAACTGAGGGGCGTGGCGCCCGGGAAATTTAAGAGGTTGGAAGAACGTCCCTTCGGCCTTACAGAATTGCGCTTGGGTAGCCATTTTGCTTTCCACGCTTACTTAAGTCCTATGCCATCTTGGCTGAAATCGGGGCTCTACCCACGACTCCTCGGCCTCGATGCCCGGGCCCCGTGTTGCAGGCTCGATGCAAAGCGCCCGCTTCCCCTCCTGTTCCCCCAGCGCCAATCGCAGAGCTGGAGCGGAGGACTTTCAGGGAGGCCCCCTCCGTGCTATACCGCAGCTGTGGGACTCAATAAGTGGGACAACCCCCTGATGGATTAAAGAAAACAAGATATTCCTGCCGTGGTCGATCTTCAAAGCGTTATCAGCTTCAGCCCATTTGGGACTTAGAATAGCCAGTCCATGCTTGACTGCTCTCCCTTCCCCCATATTCAGTACACGGGAAAGTACTGCTCTTCTACCCTTGGCATTTTAGAGTCTTGATTTGTGGGGAGAGGGGAAAGCATGTGTTTGGGGCCAAGACAGTGTAATGAGGAATATTGCACAGCCTTGAAGCCTGACACCTGGTTTGGGAACCACTACTTGGGCGAGTAGCATAGAGTAGGGTAGCAGTTCCAAACCTAGCTCTACAAAATCAGTTGAAGAACTTTGTAAAATTTCCACTTTCTAGGGGACTACTTCGCCCTCCCCATCCATCACCAGAGATTCCCTAGGTCAGAAGGGGTCTTTGTCTTTTACTGTTATTAACCAACACTTCTAGAGCAGTTTTTGGTTCAGGGCAAAATTGAACAGAAAGTAGAGAGTTCCCATATATCCCCTGTACACATAGGCACACACACACACAACTTGTCCCCTTATGGACATCTTGTGCTACAGTGGTACATTTGGTAACAATTGGTGACCCTACTTTGACACATCATTATCACCCAGAGTCCATAGTTTACAATAGCATTTTCTCTCGGTGTTGCACATTCTGTGGGTTTTGACAAATATATAATGACATGTATCCACCATTATGGTATCATCCACGATAGTTTCACTGCCCTGAAAATCCTCTGTCCTCTGCCTATTCATCCTTCTCAGTCCCCTGACCACTGGCAACCACTGCTCCTTTTACTGTCTCCATAGTTTTGCCTTTTCCAGAATCGCATATAGTTGGAATCATACAGTATGCAGCCTTTTCACATCGGCTTCTTTCACTTAGTAATATGCTTTTAAAGTTCTTCCATGTCTCTTCATGGCTTGATAGCTCATTTCTTTTTTGTGCTGAATAATAATATTCCATCGTCTGGATGTGCTACGACTTATCCATTCACCTGCTGAAAGACATCTTGGTAGCTTCCAAGTTTGGGCAATTATGAATAAAGCCCCTTTACATCATGTGCAGATTTTTGTGTAGACATGAGTTTTCAGTTCATCTGAGTAAATCCCAAGGAGTGCAACTGCTGGATTGGATGGTATATTTAGTTTTGTGAGAAACTACCAAACCGTTTTTCAAAGTGGCTGCATCATTTTTTGCATTCCCACCGGCAGTGAATGATGGTTTCTGTGCTCCACATCCTTGTCAGCATTTTGTGGTGTCAGTAGTTTGGATTTTGGCCGTTCAAATAAATGTGTAGTAGTATCTTATTGTTTTATATGCAATGCCCTAATGACATATGCTATTGAACATCTTTTCATATACTTACTTGCCATGTGTATATCTTCTTTGATGAAGTGTTTGTTCAGGTATTTTGCCCATTTTTACATTGTGTTATTTTCCTGTTGCGATTTAAGAGTTCTAGGTATATTGTAGATAACAGTCCTTTATCAGATATGTCTTTTATAATATTTTCTCCTAGTCTGTGGCTTGTCTTCTCATTCTTTTGAAGAGCAGAAGTTTTAAATTTTAATGAAGTCCAGCTTATGAATTATATTTTTCACAGATTATGCTATTGATATTGCCCTAAAAAGTCATTGCCATTCCCAAGATCAGTTAAGTTTTCTCCTATGTTGTCTTCCAGGAGTTTTATAGTGTTCATTTTCAATTTAGGTCTACAATCCATGTAGAAGGTGCAATGTCTTTTTTTTTTTTTTGAGAGTCTCACTCTGTCGCAGAGACTGGAGTACAGTGGCACAATCCCAGCTCACTGCAACGTCCGTCTCCTGGGTTCAAGCAGTTCTCCTATCTCAGCCTCCCGAGAAGCTGAGATTACAGGCACCCACCACCATGCCTGGCTAATTTTTGTATTTTTAGTAGAGACAGGGTTTCACTGTGTTGGCCAGGCTGGTCTCAAACTCCTGGCCTCAAGTGATCCACCCGCCTCGGCCTTCCAAAGTGCTGGGATTACAGGCATGAGCTACCACGCCCGACCTGATACCTTTTTATGTGTGTGAAAGTTCAGTTATTCAGCATAATTTGTTGAAAAACCTATCTTTGCTCCATTGTATTGCTTTAACTCCTCTGTCAAAGATCAGTTGGCTATATTTATGAGTCTACTTCTGGGTTGTTTATTCTTTCACCAGTATCACGTTGTTGTTATTACTGTAGTTTATAGTAAGTCTTGAATTTGGCTAGTATCAGTCCTCCAACTTTGTTCTCCTTTAATAGTGAGTTGGCTCTTCTGGGTCTTTTGTCTCTCCATATCAATTCTACAATCAGTTTGTCGACATCCACAAAAATAACATGCTGATACTTGGATTGGGATTGCGTTGAATCTATAGATCAGGTTTGGAAGAACAGACATTTTAACTGTATTGTCTTCCTATCTGTGAACATGAAATATTTCTCAATTTATATAATTCTTTGATATCTTTGATCAGAGTTTTGTAGTATTACTCATATAGCTCTTGTATATGTTTTGCTGTGTAGATTTATACCCTGATAACCTTTTTTTTTTTTTTTTTTTTTTGAGACAGAGTTTCACTCTTGTTCCCCAGGCTGGAGTGCAATGGCATGATCTTGGCTCACCGCAACCTCTGCCTCCTGGGTTCAAGCAATTCTCCTGCCTCAGCCTTCCGAGTACCTGGGATTACAGACATGCACCACCACACCCAGCTAATTTTGTATTTTTAGTAGAGATGGGGTTTCTCCATGTTGGTCAGGCTGG